>NC_090271.1:146497500-147142500 GCF_040414725.1 Anabrus simplex
GATGCCCTTGTGTATTTCTACTAACTCGGTCACCTGGTTTTAGACTCTGATTTAGGCACGCTGCCACCAGCAGAGATTGGTAATAAGTAGGATGTCTTTTTCATCCACACCTACTCTGAGAAGGGCTTGGATCATATTCTGGTGCTGACAGTGATCAAATGTCTTGGTGTAATCTTTGAAACACAAGAACATGTCACAGCTCACATCCCTGCATTTCTGAACAAGTATTTGCCTTGCGGATGCCCAGGGAGTTGCGGAATGCAAATTGCGTATCTCCTACATATATTTCACACTGCTTCCCCACACCCTATACTATTCAACTAGCCCATAGAAGTACCTTAATATTTTCCTTTCAAATACATCCAGGCATCTTTCATCAGAATTTGACAACACCCAAGTTTCAGTATAGAAGATGGTTGCCAAGTTGTACTTCCTCTTAAAACAAAGATCACCACCACCACCCAAGTTTCAGAAGCATATGACAGGACTGGTCACATTAGAACTTCACACATTATCATCTTAGGGGCTTTAAATGATTCCTGAGACCACAAAGGCACCTATTTGCAGAAAGTACTCTCTTCTAGACATCAGTACCAAAATTGTTTTTGTACTTCTTATCCAAGGTCAAACTATTTACAACTTGTACCTTATATGAACCGGTTGCTTTATGACCAGATCCATTCATACAACCCTTCTGGGTTACGGGCAAATATTTTGTTTTAGTTCCTGTAGTTTGCAAATGCATCTTTCTTGCAGCTTTTTCTAATAATTGAACAAAGGCCTCTTTCAAGATCGCTCTGCATTCTTCCTATTGTAACAATATCATCTGCATATGCTAAAACCAAAACAAATTAAAAATTGCTACTGTTGAGTATCTATCATTAATGGGTTAGTTTTGAAATTATTGCAGTAATGCTATCTAATAGAGATGAGGGAGAGCAGAAGAGACAGGGCATACTTCAACTAATAATGGTCAGTCAGTGTAATGTTGTTACTGTTGATAAGTTTTAGGGCTTAGTATAATGTAGATCACGTTTTGTTTTTCTTCCAGCTCGGCCATATTAAGAGTTCTTTCCCTTTGACACCTTTTTTCCTAATTTGCCATGTTTTTCTCCTCATTTTAGTGGTCATCATCATTATCTTCCTGTTGAATAGGGGCTGATGACTACAGGGGTTCGCAGCTTATAAAAACAATCATGACAACCACTACCACATTTGTCAGTTAGTTACCATGGCTACTGAACAATATTTCCACATCAGCAAGCGTCAGCCTGCAGAAGAACCTAAAGGAAATTAAGATCCTAATCTGGATGTCATTTGAATTGAAGTGGACAACCAAGTCCTCCAAGTAGTCAACTACTACGTCACATCATCAAGCTTGATAAAAGCAACCAGACTGCAGATAAGGCAAAATGGCCTGACATGAGCGGCTTTCAGGAATCTTTCGGTCAACCTCAAGAACTCCTCTAAGCCAATCAACCTCAAATGAAAGATATACAAGTTGTGTGTATTGCCGGTCGCTACATAAAGTCTCAAGACAGCAATGCTCACACAGAGCAATGCCCAGCACCAAAATACTTGCCAATGTTCCATCAAATCAACCATGCTTGAGAACAGCCTCAGAGTGCAGAATGGGGCGATTGGAAGCACAATGGTGTCACAGACGTTGAGACACACATTGGCAGCCTCAAGCAGCACTGAACAGGTCACATCGCAAGGCAGAGCGACAAGCAGTGGACAAAGAAACGCCTCCAGTGGCAACGAAGAACCATCAGGCAAAATGTTGGCAGACTGCAGTTCAGGTGGTGAGATATCATCAGGATTAAATTTTATCCTATGGCTTCTTCTAGTGCTAGAAGTGCCGCAGGACATGTTCGGTAGGTTGGGACGAAAAAACTCGAATTCTTATTTCCAAGTTGTAATACCGCGGAAAAGTTGTGAATTGGGGAGAATAAAATGGTAAACAAAAAGAAACAAAATAGTTTTATTTCTTCCGGTCACGCTCATGCTCTAAAGTTTGCCGAAATTTGGAAAAATGTATATTTTTACGATAATTTTCTACCTTGTTTAACTTGTCAATATTTAAATGTAATAGCTCTAGTCGACTCTTACCTAAACCATTAATGATTTAGAAAAAAAAGAATGGTTCAAAAGGTTAAGATCTTTTGCTTGTGCAACAGCTGTCAAATCTAACAAATTCTCGTGCCCGCCGTAACTTGCTCGGGTCAAAGACTCTGACGCTCCGCCCACCTACCACTCTCGCCACCACGCCGCGCCATTGTTGTGTCAGTCTGCACTTATCCCTCATGTTTGATGTGTGTTTCATTCACTCTTCCATATACTATTGTGGCATTTGCATCTCCTGTATTTCGATGTTTGTTTTGTGTTATGACATTTTTGTGTAACTTTGTGACTTAACGGTGGTATACTATGGCTGTACCTAAGAAACTCATCACAAGACAGGCATTTGATTGCCCTATATTTGGTGCACCTAAAGACTTTTTTTTTCATCAAACAAGCTTCTTACTGGTGAGGACATGATTTGGTGTTGTTCACAGGAGGGATACGACTTGGCGCTTAAAGTTAATAATAAGATCGTCAGTTTTTCACACGTTGCCAGTACAGTAGCTAACAAAACAACAGGTTTGTATCGGAAAGCATCCCTCCCAATGGTTACAGATAAGAGAATTGTGCAACTTATAAAAGCGTTGCATGATAAATATTATACCATTCAAAAATCATATATTCGGGATAAGAATAAAGGTTTGTTCAAGCAGAAAATTGACGAGTTAAAGCAAAAATACTCACTGCTTTTTGACGTAGCAGCTTGCAAATGCCCCATTGTTATTAATTGCATTTTTAACAGATGAGATTCAGATTCATCATCCAGGGTTAAATGGCTGTCACGTGATCTCCTTTCCAATGATTTAATACGTTTCTTTGTTTCAGATACACCCAACTCCCCAATTTTACCTATTCCGTGTGCTCATAATAAGTAAACAAATCTTAGCTCAATAGCAGGTATTTTGTTTGATTTTGCATAAACACAGTTGACAGTTATATCGCATTTACATAAATCACGGGTTCCGTTACAAATGCAATTAACAACAATGGGGCATTTGCAAGCCGCTATCTCAAAAAGCAATGAGAATTTTTGCTTAAACTTGTGTCAATTTTCTGCTTAAACGAATCTTTATTCTTATTCCGAGTATATGATTTTTGAATGCTGTAATATTTATCACGCAACGCTTTTATAAGTTGCACAATTCTCTTATCTGCAACCATTGGGATGGATGCTTTCTGATACAAACCAATTATTTTGTTAGCTACTGTACTGGCAATGTGTGAAAAACTGATGCTCTTATTATTAACTTTAAGCGATAAATGGTATCTCTCCTGTGAACAACACCGAATCACGTCCTCACCAGTAGGAAGTTTGTTTCATAAAAAGTCTTAAGGTGCACCAAATATAGGGCAACCAAATACCTGTCTTGTGATGAGTTTCTTAGGTACAGCCATAGTATACCACCGTTAAGTCACAAAGTTACACAAAAATGTCATAACACAAAACAAACAACGGAATACAGTAGATGCAAATTCCACAATAGTAACTGGAAGAGCGAATGAAACACACATCAAACACAAGGTATAAGTGCAGACTGACACAACAATGGCACGGCGTGGTGGCGAGAGTGGTAGGCGGGCAGAGCGTCAGGGTCTTTGACTGAGCGACTTACTACGAGCGCGAGAATTTGTTCGATTTGACGGCTGTTGCGTGAGCAAAAGACCTTAACCAATTTGAACCATTCTTTTTTCTAAATAATTATTGGTTCAAGTAAGAGCCGACTAGAGCTATTACATTTAAATATTGACAAGTTAAGCAAGGTAGAAAATTATCGTAAAAATATACATTTTTCCGAATTTTGGCAAACTTTAGAGCACGTGCATGACCAGAAGAAATAAACCTATTTTGTTTCTTTTTTTACCCCGTTTTATTCTCCCCAATTCGCAACTTTTCTGCGGTATTACGACTTGGAAAAAAGAACTCGAGTTTTTTCGGCCCACCCTAATGTTCGGCTTGCTTGGTGCAGTCTTTCTATTTGACACCTATGGTCAACCAGCACGTATGGATGTGGGATGATGGGGTAAGGAGAAGGTGAAACCCAGTGTCCACACATAGCCTACTCTCAAGGAATAAAATAAAAGGGTTGACGTCTCCATATGGCAGACAAATTGCCATCAACAGCATCATATGCCCTCACTCCATATGGACACTGCAGAGAGGTTTGGAATTGAACCCAGGCTTTTGGCATGCAATCTAGTCATTAGAAATTGAATGCCACCACCTATCCTGTCTAGCCAGCCAACATTCTGATGGTGAATTATGGGGAGAGACTGGCTGTGGAGAGCTGCTAGCAGAGCCATCTGGAAAGTGATGGAAGAGGCCTACATAGAGAAGTGGACAGCTATGGTCTGATGATGATGACAAAGCCAATGCTCTCTGTTGTTGGACTCAGACTATCTGATGCTCGGGATCTGAGGAACTTTTACGCAGGAATAAAAGAGCCGTATGGTCCATCTCCTCTTCAACAGGTACACTGAAAACTGCTGACAATTCTACCATTCTTACCGACATCCATGAAATCCTGGAGTGCTGAAAGGAGCACTTCTCCACCCTTAGAATCATCCTTCCACTGCTGATGAATACTTTCTTACTTTCTTCGTGATGTGCCTCAACAGCCCAAACAACGATGGATGGCAGTTCACCCAACTTATCAAGAAGTCAGTGCAACTCTCAATAGTCTGAAACCCAGAAATGCACCTAGGCTGGATAACATCCCTCAGGAGTTAATTCAAGCTGGTGGTCAATCACTCAAAATTTTGTAAGACTGAGAAGTACCTAGCGAACAAAAAAATGCCACTAACATCACAATCTTCACGAAAGACTATTGCAGTGTCTGTGGTAACTATCACAGTATATCACTACTATCTATTGTAGGTGAAATTCTAGCAAGAATTCTGCTTAACCGCCTCCAGGTTATCTCTGAGAGTCCTCCAGCAGTCCCACTGTGGGTTTCGAACTTCTGGAGGCACAACTTATCTGATCTTCTGTGCAAGGCAACTTCAGGAAAAATGCAGAGAGCAACAGAATCCTCTCTTCTTATCTTTTATGACCTGGGAAAGGCATTTGACTCTGTTCCAAGATCTGCTATGTGAGCGGCACTGAAACACTTTGGCTGTCAGAGCTTTGTTGATCTGGTTCAGGCCCTCCATGATGGCATGACCGGACAGATTTGCCATCAGAATAGGATCTCGGATGAATTTCCTATTACTCATGGACTGGAACAGGGGTGTGTGCTAACTTCAACACTATTTACATTATATTCGGCTGCCATGCTACATGAATCTTCTAAAAACAGCCCAGGTGTGGAGGTTAGGTATCGTTTCAATGGAGGGCTTTCCAACCTAGCAACACTTCGCTCCCGGAGACTCACCCAGGTTACAAAGGTAACCAAAATGTTGTATGCAGATGAGCTGGTGCATCACCTTCACTCACACCAGAGGACTTGCAACAGTCATTTAATTGCTACAAGAGTGCATGTGATTATTTTGGTCTCACTATTAATGTTCAAAAGACCAAGGTCCAGGTACAACCTTCATCAGGCACAACCCTTCCACATTTGAACATTCAACATTTCAACAACCCTACCTCAGATACTACTCTAGAGCAGGTAGACGACTTCTCGTACTTGGGAAATATCCTATCTGTGCGCTGTACCTGTGAGCAAGATGTGGAGAAGAGAATTGGTGCTGCCCATGCAGCATTTGGACGACTTTTTTTTTTTTTTTGCTTTACGTCACATTGACACAGATAGGTCTTATGGCGACGATGGGACAGGAAAGGCCTAGGAGTGGGCAGGAAGCGGCCATGGCCTTAATTAAGTTACAGCCCCAGCATTTGCCTGGTGTGAAAATGGGAAACCACGGAAAGCCATCTTCAGGGCTGCCGACAGTGGGGTTTAAACCCACTATCTCCCAGATGCAAGCTCACAGCTGCGTGGCCCTAACTGCACGGCCAACTCGCCCGGTTTGGACGACTATCACACCAGTTGTTCATGAATAAAGACCTGACCGTGAAGACGAAACTCATAGTGTACCATGCTGCTGTCATCACAACATTACTGTATGGTTGTGAAACTTGGGCACTGTACAGACGTAACTTGAAGAAGCTTCAGCGTTTCCACCAGCCAAAAATTTGATCAATCCTTAGTATCAAGAGGAAAGACTATGTCAACAACATTGTTCTTGAGGAATCGCATGCCAAGAGCATAGAATCGTCCATCATTGGTCATCAGCTTAGGTGGATTGGCCATGTTCGTTGGATGAGTGATTCCAGATTTCCACACCAAATCCTGTATGGTGAACTTGTTCCGGCACCAGACCTCATGGAGTCCCCATGAGGCACTACAAGGACCTAAATAAGCACACTATGAAGATGACAGGTCCCAACCCACAAATCTGGGACACGCTTCCTAAGATTGTACAATATGGTGTTGGACCATCCCTGCTGCTGTCGATCTGTTTGAAGGGGAACGACGCAGATGTGAAGAGCCAGGAGGGAAGTACAAAAACTCTGTACCGCACAACTACGTCCTCCTCCAACAATACTGTGCAATCTGTGTGGACACTTAATCCATGCTAGAATTGGTCTGTTCAACCATCGAAAGTACATCCACAGGCAGAATTGAGTTTATTGGTAAAAGTTAATTACTCAGAAACGAGTAAATCCGCCACCGACGATTATTAACATGAATTCATATGAACGAACACTATTGTCGCGGCCACCAAATTAGGCGGGTGAGGAAAACTGCGCTGTCTTCAGATACGGGAACGGCGAAGCGACAGATGGTCGAGAGTCGCTTACCCCCAGGCACGGATTGGCAACGTTGATCGTGCAGTGCTGTCAAACTGAAGTCCATCTGCTCCAGGCCACCTTACCCGAGTCATTCCCTGTCAAGCAGTTGTTGAGCTCACATCGTAAGTGCAGTTAAAGATGGATAGTGAATGTGAATTGATTTGGGCTCAAGTCAAGAAAGAAGTGGCAGAGAGGAACAAGACATTCAAAGTAAGGGCGTAGAAAAACTCACGTTAGAGGCGCGCGGCTGTGAGCCTGCATCCGGGAGATAGTAGGTTCGAATCCCACTATCGGCAGCCATGAAGATGGTTTTCCGTGGTTTCCAATTTTCACACCAGGCAAATGCTGGGGCTGTACCTTAATTAAGGCCACGGCCGCTTCCTTCCAGCTCCTAGGCCTTTCCTGTCCCATCGTCGCCATAAGACCTATCTGTGTCGGTGCGATGTGAAGCCCCTAGCAAAAAAAAAAAAAACTCGTGTCAGAAGCTATTGACCGTGTGACTGCTGCAGATTGGGGAAAAGTGCTTCAATCACGCGGAAAATGTTCAAAGAGACGATTGGGCCAAGGAAATAGTAAGGGATGAAAGAATGGAGCCATTCATCATCAGTGTAAAAGACGACTCGACAGATAGTGAGATGAGTGATGACAGTGACTAAGACTGCCTTGAAGCCAGAAACCGATTCTTACTTCGTTGTAAATTAATGTAAACCTATTCTTTAAAGTAGTTCTTTTTCTATATTATTTGGTACAATATACAGTATTCAAATATTTAAAGTTATAATGTAATAAAACTGATACGGATTAATATGTAATCCGAAAGTATTTACGGGGTCTTGCAGCCTGTGCTGGTGCGCGCGCCCCTCAGCTTACATGATCGCTTTCCGGGCCATTTTTCGGGAAAATTACAAGACTCATAGAAATATGTTTCAGATAAAAAATATAAGTCAGGCGATTTTTTACATTTTTCCCGCAGACAAACTTCTATTGGCTGAAGAAATAAAAACTTGGTCGCTTACTGAAATTTTCAATACATGATTCTACGGATTTAAACTTACTCGTTCAAGATTTTATTTTTTATAATTATTTCAAGTGGTTTATATGGAAAATAGTTATACCACTGGAATCAGCAGTCTTTTCTGAAGCTTGTAGTATAATTTGTATCGAAACATTGTATGAAGTAACATCAGGGGCTTGAGAGAGAACAACTTGCCTCGCGCTCCGAAATGATGTGTTCAGTTAGACATTTCTTCGCCAGTTGCTACATAACCTTGGCAACAGCGT
Organism: Anabrus simplex; assembly: GCF_040414725.1. Lineage (NCBI taxonomy): Eukaryota > Metazoa > Arthropoda > Insecta > Orthoptera > Tettigoniidae > Anabrus > Anabrus simplex. The sequence goes on from NC_090271.1 coordinate 146,505,698, forward strand.
AATTTCTCTGACCCGCCTACTTTCGTGGCCGCGACAATAATCATACAGTTTTACAAAGCATTGGAAACTAGTCTTCTCACCAACACCGCTACTTAAACTATAACTTGTTACAAACTGAGAATGTGACAGCTCGGAGTTACATTGTTATGTTTTTGCTGAAATATAAAACAGTTATCTGACACTATCAAAGGTCTCAATAACCAGCATTCAACAATGGATGGAGATTTCAAAGTGCTATGAGTGATTTATCACTAGGTATCAATCATAGACAAGGGTCTTGCTAGTAACCAGTGAGTAACAATAAATGAATTTAAAATAAACTATCAAAAACTTGCATGTTTTTCCTGAAATGAGAGACAAATATAACTGAATGAATTTAGGCTTCACCAAAAATATCAGTTCTAGTTTTATTCTATTTTAATACAATTTGCTTAATCAACATTTATTTTTTATCTGAAAGTGCACAGGTTTTGCACCCAAGTAAGTAACTTCACTTCATGTGACAAATGCGACAAGACATTTTAACACCACTGGAAGAGAAACTCTCATCCCATGCTACAAATGCGACAAAACATTCTATCAAGAAGAGACTTGGAAAATCCACAGAAAGAATTCCGTTGCCTTCAAGATCGTGAGAACATCGTAGAAGAAAGAATATTACGGCACAGTTCGGCAAGTACCGAAATTGATAGCAGCCAACTACTACAACCGTTCAGCAAACTACATGGCTAGGAAACAGCTGTTCAAAAAACAGGTCAGATTCTTGTGCGTCGTGCTGTATTTATGATACTTATGGTATATGATAATATGTTTCATGTGTCTACTATTTCATGTGTTCACTGAAAAATATCACATCATTGTGATAGTGGTAGCTTTTACTTCTGAATTTTACATCATCGTTAAACTTGGTGTGTAAAGAAAGTTATGAAAGATGAAGTGTAAGATTGTTGCTGTGCTATGATACTAATGTGCTTTTGTTAAGATCGTACATTTTATAGTTGTCTTCGAGATTGAACTGTACTTGTGTTTGTGGCACGTAAATACACTTAAAATGGCTATCTTCCCTTAATTGTGGTTAGAAGTACATACATACATACATACATACATACATACATACATACATACATACATACATTATAGGTGTGCAAACTGAATACCATTGTGGTGATATATACGTATGCGAGTGAAGTGCAGTTACGTAATTGTGAAGTGTATAAATGTACTTATATGTGTGATATTATTAATACTCAATTCTGGTGAGAAACTGTTTATCTGACGATGTTTTGCATATTATTTAAATTTTCTGCTGGTGAATAACAGCATGTTCATGTTTGTGGGTTACTGTAGTCACGTCCTAGTTCGTGAACCATGGGCAATGGCTGAGTGGCCTAGTAAGTGGTCCTGAGAGTCAGGATACCAATTGCTATGGAATGGGATTGGACATCTCGGACATATTCTGAGTCATGGCCCTCCTTGTGCTCAGGCGGCTAGGACTATACAATTCACCGGTGGTCCATAACCCGTTAGAGGAGAGATCCTCACTTGGAGTATGTGCAAGTAGGGCAGCATCCTGCTTCATGAATTTACCGAGCTCAGAACACTTTAAGCAAGCCTCGGACCTATGGGAGTAATGGAGTCCCACTCCCATTTGACAGGCGAGGGACTCCTTGGAAACAACTTGGCAAACGAAATGGAATTCGATGGGGAGCTATCAATATTAATGCGGCTTATGGAAGAAAGAAGGTAGAACTGGCTGAGTCAGCAAAGAGGATACATCTGGATGTGCTAGGAGTAAGTGATATTCGGGTAAGGGGAGATAATGAGGAAGAGATAGGAGATTATAAAGTGTACTTGACGGGTGTTAGAAAGGGAAGGGCAGAGTCTGGGGTAGGGCTCTTTATCAGGAACACGATTGCACGCAACATAGTTTCGGTTAGGCACGTAAATGAGCGAATGATGTGGGTAGATTTGTCAGTGGGAGGAATTAGGACAAGAATTGTGTCCGTGTATTCACCATGTGAGGGTGCAGATGAGGATGAAGTTGACAAGTTTTATGAAGATTTGAGTGACATCGTGGTCAGGGTCAACAGCAATGATAGAATAGTGCTAATGGGCGATTTCAATGCGAGAGTTGGGAATAGAACTGAAGGATTTGAAAGGGTGATTGGTAAATGTGGGGAAGATATGGAAGCTAATGGGAATGGGAAGCGTTTGCTGGACTTCTGTGCTAGTATGGGTTTAGCTATTACGAATACATTCTTCAAGCATAAGGCTATTCACCGCTACACATGGGAGGCTAGGGGTACCAGATACATTATAAACTATATCTTAACAGACTTTGAATTCAGGAAATCTGTTAGGAATGTACGAGTTTTTCGCGGATTTTTCGATGATACAGACCACTATCTGATCTGTAGTGAACTAAGTATCTCTAGGCCTAGGGTAGAGAAAGTGAAATATGTCTGCAAACGAATAAGGGTAGAAAATCTCCAGGACGAGGAAATTAGACAGAAGTACATGGATATGATTAGTGAGAAGTATCGAATAGTAGACAGTAAGCAGGTTCAGGATATAGAATATGAATGGGTGGCATACTGGGATGCCGTAGTAAAAGCAGCAAGGGAATGCCTAGGAACAACTGTGTGTAAAGATGGGAAAAGGCGAACATCTTGGTGGAATGATGAAGTGAGAGCAGCCTGTAAACGTAAAAAGAAGGCCTATCAGAAATGGCTCCAAACAAGGGCCGAGGCAGATAGGGATTGGTACGTAGATGAAAGAAACAGAGCGAAACAAATAGTTGTTGAATCCAAAAAGAAGTCATGGGAAGATTTTTGGTAATAACCTGGAAAGGCTAGGTCAAGCAGCAGGGAAAACTTTCTGGACAGTAATAAAGAATCTTAGGAAGGGAGGGAAAAAGGAAATGAACAGTGTTTTGAGTAATTCAGGTGAACTCATAATAGATCCCAGGGAATCACTGGAGAGGTGGAGGGAATATTTCGAACATCATCTCAATGTAAAAGGAAATCATCATGGTGGTGTTGCAAACAGCCAAGCTCATGGGGAGGAGGAAAATGATGTTGGTGAAATTATGCTTGAGGAAGTGGAAAGGATACTAAATAAACTCCATTGTCATAAGGCAGCAGGAATAGATGAAATTAGACCTGAAATGGTGAAGTATAGTGAAGTATAGTGGGAAGGCAAGGATGAAATGGCTTTATAGAGTAGTAAAATTAGCGTGGAGTGTTGGTAAGGTACCTTCAGATTGGACAAAAGCAGTAAATCTATAAGCAAGGGAACAGGAAGGATTGCAACAACTATCGAGGTATCTCACTGATTAGTATACCAGGCAAAGTATTCACTGGCATCTTGGAAGGGAGGGTGCGATCAGTCGTTGAGAGGAAGTTGGATGAAAACCAGTGTGGTTTCAGACCACAGAGAGGCTGTCAGGATCAGATTTTCAGTATGCGCCAGGTAATTGAAAAATGCTACGAGAGGAATAGGCAGTTGTGTTTATGTTTCGTAGATCTAGAGAAAGCATATGACAGGGTACCGAGGGAAAAGATGTTCGCCATACTGGGGGACTATGGAATTAAAGGTAGATTATTAAAATCAATCAAAGGCATTTATGTTGACAATTGGGCTTCAGTGAGAATTGATGGTAGAATGAGTTCTTGGTTCAGGGTACTTACAGGAGTTAGACAAGGCTGTAATCTTTCACCTTTGCTGTTCGTAGTTTACATGGATCATCTGCTGAAAGGTATAAAATGGCAGGGAGGGATTCAGTTAGGTGGAAATGTAGTAAGCAGTTTGGCCTATGCTGACGACTTGGTCTTAATGGTAGACTGTGCAGAAAGCCTGCAGTCTAATATCTTGGAACTTGAAAATAGGTGCAATGAGTATGGTATGAAAATTAGCCTCTCGAAGACTAAATTGATTTCAGTAGGTAAGAAATTCAACAGAATTGAATGTCAGATTGGTGATACAAAGCTAGAACAGGTCGATAATTTCAAGTATTTAGGTTGTGTGTTCTCCTAGGATGGTGATATAGTGAGATTGAATCAAGGTGTAGTAAAGCTAATGCAGTGAGCTCGCAGTTGCGATCAGCAGTATTCTGCAAGAAGAAAGTCAGCTCCCAGACGAAACTATCTTTACATCGGTCTGTTTTCAGACCAACTTTGCTTTACGGGAGCGAAAGCTGGGTGGACTCCGGATATCTTATTCATAAGTTAGAAGTAACAGACATGAAAGTAGCAAGAATGATTGTTGGTACAAACAGGTGGGAACAATGGCAGGAGGGTACTCGGAATGAGGAGATAAAGGCTAATTTAGGAATGAACTTGATGGATGAAGCTGTACGCATAAACCGGCTTCGGTGGTGGGGTCATGTGAGGCGAATGGAGGAGGATAGGTTACCTAGGAGAATAATGGACTCTGTTGTGGAGGGTAAGAGAAGTAGAGGAAGACCAAGACGACGATGGTTAGACTCGGTTTCTAACAATTTAAAGATAAGAAGTATAGAACTAAATGAGGCCACAACACTAGTTGCAAATCGAGGATTGTGGCGACGTTTAGTAAATTCTCAGAGGCTTGCAGACTGAACGCTGTAAGGCATAACAGTCTATAATGATAATGTATGTATGTATGTATGTATGTATGTATGTATGTATGTATGTATGTATGTATGTATGTATGTATGTATGTATGTATGTATGTAAGTATGTATGTACGTATGAATAACAGCCTGTTAAATATCAAGGAATAAACTCCTCTCTTTTCAAGAAGATAGTCAACCAAAGAGAATAACAGCATTGAGAATACCCACTGGTGAATAACAGCATACTAAATATCAAGGAATAAACTTTCTCCTTTTTCAAGTTAGCAAACCAAAGAGAAATAACAGTGTTTCATTACTCAGTTTGGAAACATACAGTTGTGAATGAGACATTGTTCAGTGGTCTAACAATCTATTACTTAATTAATTAGTAATTAACTAACTTATATCGTGTTCAATTTGTTCAAAATGTCTTAATTCTCATCTGCGATTAGGACCATTTTATAAGTGTAATAATTCTGTAAGTTCATGGTTATTTCCGGAAGTGACATCTGCAGGGTCATACATACGAGAGAACTGGCAAGATGGCTCCCATAGAGAATTAAGGAACATGGCTGTCAACAGTAATTCGACATCACCAAATAACCCTTCATCAGGGAAAGAGAAAATGTGCAGAACATGCAAAAAAGTCTCTGATAAGGATTGTGACGCAATTGAATGCGAGGAACCATGTAGCTCATGGTACCACAAAACCTGCTCGAAAGTTACAAACGGAGAATTCGACATAATAAAGAGATCCAAATGTAAACTCACTTGGCTCTGCAACTCACGCAAACAAAAAATTTTAAAGCTGAAAGAAAGAAATGACCTGAAGGAACTACACGAGAAAGTGGAAAATGTCATCAACTTTCTGGCAAATGACACGACTATCACGACCATGAAAACAGTCGAGAAGTCACTTGAACTCGAAGAAAGGCCAACAGTGATCAAGGAATCCAATAAGAGGCAGGCTCACCCAGTGCCCCAACAGACACAAACCTCTGAAACATCACAAGAGGAAGAATCACAAATAGGTGACAACGAAATACCAGCATCTCGCCCAGAGCAAGAACCCGAGCCGGAAAGCAGAAACGGGACATACGCAGGTGCAGCCAGAAGCCATAAAAAACCTAGAGAACCCCCAGAAAACAGTAGGAATACAGGAACCAATAGAAGGAGAACTTCAAGCAGGCCCTCGATATGCATGGCTGTACATTGGGAAACTACACCGTGAAGCCACAAAAGAAAAAAATTGAAGGCATTTACAAAAACAAGGCATTACCGAAATGAAAGAGTGCGTGGAGCTGCCAACAGTTGGCCATCTAAAGGCCTTTTGCATAGGAATACCAATAGAAGATTTAGAAAAAGCGACCAACGCAAACTTCTGGCCAAGAGGAGTTACAGTCAGACGTTTTCATTTTCGTCGGTCCACAGGAGCAAGACTTGACTAGAAAGATCTCAACCCAAATGAACCAACAAGACAAAAATACACTAACACTACTCCTATGGAACTTAGAATGCCTAAGAATCTAAAAGCAGCAACCCTACCTACTTATGGAACAAATTCGACGCAGTAATAGCCACTGAAACTTTCCTAAGAATCTAAAAGCAGCAACCCTACCTACTTTTGGAACAATTTAGACGCAGTAATAGCCACTGAAACTTTCCTCTCAGAGCCCATCGACGAACCCCTCTTCTACAATACACATGCACTGGCAACAACAAAAGAACACGGCAGACCAAAAGGAGGCGTAATCGTCATGTATAACAACACCATAGAAAAACTCAAAGCAAAACACACAGAAGAAAACACAGTTGTCATGAAAGCTGACAGACTAACTATCATAGGACTCTACACAAGTCCAACACAAACAGTCGACGATACAGTAGAACAGATAATTAATGCAATCTCAATGACAAGGGAAGAAGAAAATGTGATCCTGGAAGGAGACCTAAACTGCAGACTGGACAAGCCTGACCAAAAAACAGCTCTGGTTTTGGAATTACTACACGAAGAAGGGTTCACACTGGTCAATAAAGAGGAAGAAAAGACATACCTTGCGCCTAATGGATCCAGTACAATAGACATGGTCTTCTACAGAGGAAAACACATTAAAATAAAATCACAAGAAGTGCTGGAATGATGAACAGTTGCCCCACTGAAAAAACACCTACCAGTCTGCACCATATTTGCCCTATCAGGGGTGTCGGCATTGCCGAAAACCTCCAATACACAGAAGATCTCAAGGAAGCTGAACAATGATATATTAGAAAAGAGAAAGGAACTCCTAGGAAATGTTCCAAGCCAAATAGAAGAAGGACTGCTCCAATCTGCACTGGACTCCATTCTGTTGTATATACATAGTACACAATTGCTGAAGAAAACAAGAATAGCACAGCCCTGGTTTGACGCAGAATGCTACCGCACCAGAAAAGAAGCCCTACACCTCCTCCACAGAGCAAAACACACAAATACACCAGACAACCTGAAAGCATATGCACAAAAGAGGAAAGAATACAAGAAGCTAAACCTGCTCAAAATAGCAAATCACAGGAACAGCACTTCATTCAACTTTACAACAAGAATGACTTAGAACAAGCATACGAAACCGAAGAGACATACACTATAGAATCTGAATCAATAACTGAGGATGAAGTAAGATAAGCCATCATAGAATCTAAAAAAGGAAAAGCAGCAGGACCAGACGAGGTGTTCAACGAAAACCTCATAGAAACTCTTGAACAACTCGCCCAGCTGTGGATGATGATGTTTAACAAATGCCTCACATCAGGAAAAATACCAGAGGATTGGAGGAAGTCGATTATCATCTTGTTATACAAGGGCAAAGGTGACATAGAGGACCTCAACGCATACAGAAGAATTGCACTTGAGAACAACATCTTCAAGATATTCTCCAAAATCCTGACGAACAGACTCTACTCACTAACAGACGCCTTAATGCCGGAAACACAGTTCGGATTCAGGAAGGGAAGAGGAACCCTTCATGCAGTTGCTAACCTCCTACAAGACATACATGATGCACCTGTCGAGGAAATTCTACACTGTAGATTTCATAAAAGCCTTTGACCAGCTGAACAGACAAATACTCATGAAGAAACTTGAAAGTATGACAGGAAAGGATAATCCAACAACAGCTGCTATCAAAACCCTGCTCACCTACAACAAAATCATAATCAAAGATGGCGTGACGACCTCAGAAAACATAATACAAACCAATGGCGTTTTACAAGGAGACCCGATTAGCCCAACGCTATTCAACATCGTCATGTCAGACGTCACAGACATCCTACAAAAGGACTCGGTGAAATTCTACCTCTACGCAGATGACATCGTATTAGGCTCGCACGACAGGGAGGCCCTGCAAGACACTGTAGACCAAATCCAGGAATGGGTCGAAAACAACCAACTCCAGCTGAATACCAACAAGACAGTGCAAATGATCTTCAGGAGGGGAGGAAGAACCTCTGCACAAGACAAAATATACTACGGAGCGGAAGAGTTAAAGATCGTAAACTCCTTCAAGTACCTAGGCATCACCCTACAACCATCAGGATCATCCTACAAAATTCACATATGGGAGAGGGCAGCTGCCGCCATAAAAGCCATTTACGACATTAAAAATCTGACAAGACTAGCACTAGACACTGCATTAACAATTTTCTATGCAAAGATAATGCCTATTCTGACCTATGGCATTGAGCTCATATGGAACAACCTGACAACTAGAGACCTCTCGACTCTTGAGTGTGTGAAAGCAAGATACCTAAAGAGAACTTTGGGAATATACGCCTCTTCGAGACTGGCCTACAAACTTGCAAAAACGTGCTTCCTCATAGCAGACTTGAGGTTCAGACAACAGCTGCCACCGACGAAACAAGAGTCGGACCTACATCGGGACAGACAAAACAAGAGAGCGGACATCTGGCCCGAATTCTACGCAACAGATGCGATGCTAGATCGGAACTGGACGGGACCAAACAAGAATTTACGAAGCGCCATAACTAGGCTCGCGGAGCACGGTCTCCACCACAAGCTATGCACAAGAAACAGTTTCCACGAACCCTCACCAGTGTGTATGCAGCCTCTGCGGGAAGGCCTGTAAGCGCTACCACTTCAGCGAGTGCCACAAGCGCACTAAATCACTAATGGAATATAGCAAAGAACAATGAACCTTAACTCTCTGCACGTTTGTGTGCTTTTCTTATTAACAATAAGTACCTTCTTGACATTCAGCAACAATCTGTATCTATGAAGTTAAAGTTTAACAAACACAAAGTAAAAAAATCAACAGAAGACAAAATAGAACAAAATTAACATTATATAAGAAATGAAAAATTCACTAAGAAATCACACGGTAATACAAAGCAAAAGACAATACAAGAAAAAAAAGAAACTTAAAACAAGAATGAGTACACTGGCAAATATGATGAATACCAGAAAGAAGGAATTATCAAAAATTTACAAATTGTAAAGGCAGGCTTCTAGTTTCTTATTGAATTCATTATCCGATTCGGTGAATATATCGACTTCTTTTGTTACAGTGTTATAAAGTGTAACGTGAAAATGGCAACAAATATTTATTTGGCATAATGGAATTGTAACATGAAAACATCTACGAGTATTTATTTATTTATTTATTTATTTATTTATTTGGCATGTCTACTTGTGTATCGAGACGTTATCTAACATTATCGCCCATTGTTTGGAACTGTCGTCTAATTGCGGAATCTCTCATGCACATTTAATTCAAAAACTGTAACTCCCATTATTATGTCTTTGCTGGATTAATCTGATTCGCTGGATTATCAATCAATTGCTGTGCGCTTGTGCGGTGCGAACTTTGAATGCTGGGAGCTGTCTGAGTTCCGCCTTGTCTGTGTGAGCGAAGGGACAGTGTGTTGGCTGCCACCATTCAACATGGCTGGGTTAAGTAGAGCTCGTAAGAAGACATCTTGGCGTAGAGGGAGAGCGTTAGTAATGGAGAGTTACTCGCCAGGATAAGTGCAAGAATGTCAGAGCTATGCCCTTGATCTTTTGAATACTTCTCAGTGTGCTCCAACCTAATTATTTCCTTAGTGTAAGAAGAAAACTTTGTGTGTGTGTTAACCGTTTATCGGCATGGCAAGTTCTAAATGTGTTGTAAGTCTTAATATTGGATACCCCATTCCAAGTAAGTACTGGAAATTATAATTCAAGTGATCTCGTACGGCCATGGATTAAAAGTGAGCGATTTTATCGTAAATTTGACCTACATTATAACGCACACCCTTGGAAACGTCGGTTCGTTAATTAAAAACTGTAAACATCTGGTAGCAAAATTTTATTGTATCGGTTATGGACTAAATTCGTGAAAGTAATGTAACTAAATTATGCGGGAGTTTGGAATCGCTAGTTATGTCTACGAGGTTGTATTTTGTGTGTGTTGTTTAAGCTTACTGTGTTGTCGTTCATACTTTGTTTGCCTACTCACTCTTTGGGATTTTTATTATTATTTCCGCTGTGAATTATTATTATTATTATTATTATTATTATTATTATTATTATTATTATTATTATTATTATTCTGCTATTTAATGTTGATGTGTTTTCCTTCATAATTTTTATTCGTCTTCTAACTGTATTGGCATTGCCTTGGTGGGCTGATTATCGTATATGTGATCGTTATTTGCATTGTTCGGGACGTTAATTAATGACACCTCATGTACGTATTCCAGCGTAATCCAAAGCCCCTCTCATTCTAAACTATCTAAGCTGTAGGTGAACTGTTTAACAAATGCTAATGTAATTTCGTACTATCACCTCTTGGATAAATTATTATTATTATTATTTTTAATAACGTCAAGTCTGTGAAAAATTGAAATTTGCTGGTCGATATTTAACTTAATATATGCCATTCACTTAACGTTTTCTTGTCACATACTACTCACTGTTTGGGGTTCCCTGCCTTTGTTTATTATTAAGTTATGTGTCATCTCATCTTATCTGATGGACACGTATTAAATTTCGGGGGCCTTGATGCCTATTATGGGATGATGGCTTGGCGTCGGTAAATGGTTGATCCTGTTGTGTGCTTCTGTGTTCTGTTATTATGTGGGAACGTTTATAGTATTTTTCCCTTGATATTCTTCATTTAGTTGGGATTGCTTTCCACTATAATTCTATTGTGATTTTATTTGGTTTAGTTCATTTGTGTAAATTTTTTTATTCGCGGTTGGAGCAACAAATATCTTTGTACGTGTGTCCTTGTGTGTGACTTTGCGTGTGACTTATTATTTGTTTTGGTAGTGTAGCAAATTTCAATTTTAAGCAGTATTAATGGTCGCGGGCCCGCATACTGATGATCATCCAACTAATTTTTTAATGAATTTCCGTGTAGTAATTACCTAGTGTTTATCGTTCAAATATTCTGGTTACAACCAATTTTTTTAAATATTTTAATCTTTCTGTACATTAAGTTAACGTAACTGACAATTTTATTTAATGGTATCAGTTATGAGTTTTCCAATTTTGATTTTTTGAAGAAGCCAATGTTGATGTCAGCTTCTTTTATGCTAATTTAAAATTTATGAAATACTGTTTCTCATTTCAATTTTCATTGCTTTTTGTGTTTCAAAAGAAAAAAAATATATATATGTCTGTCTGTTAGTCATCAGCCCAGAGGCTGGTTGGATCCTCAAATAGCACCACCAAAGGTTATGCGGTTATAAGGAAACCCCAAAAACCAATGGCAGCACCAAAATGAGGCATACTAGGCAAGATGAGGAGTGAGGTAGTTTGCCATTGCTTTCCTCTCTGGGTAATAAGAACGACTGACCCTATGAGCAGCACCTTTCATAACACTCAGATGCACTGAATGTCATTACTCAGCACTACCCATACCCCAGCAACTACCATATTGTAACAGCCAAGGACGTTGACTGGGACTTCGGTGGAAGCTACACTTTACTCTGACCTGTGCCAAGAGATGGATGCAAAAGTACTGTATCCATCAAGAAATGACAGCAGGCAGAATATATATATAACTGTATATAAAGTATTTAAAAATGTTTATTTTTTATTTATTAAGCAAAAATTCTTTAATTTAATTTTAACATAGCCTCTTATTTGGTAGCTAGTAGTATTATCCTGGCAACCCTTCAAGTGTTAGTATTATGATCCTGCCTTTTCTCTTCCTTATTTTGGCCCTGCACGCATTGTATTTTGTGCTACTGCCTCATGGTAAGTAATTGTGTTTTGTTTTCATTTTGCCTTTATGTAATTGAGGCAGTGAGTGAGAGAGTGGGCTATGCCAGAGTAGGGTGGAACTGAGATATTTAGAGTTTTGTGTTTGCTCTAATGGGAAAAACATTCATATTAACATATAATTTATTGTTTACCTTTTCAAAGCATACATTTCAAACTCTTTAGGAAAATTATTTACAGGGTGTAATTCCATCATTTAACTGGCTCCTTAGGCCCTTTCCACCTGCAACCAACCAAACGAAATAACCTTGCATTACTACCTATAGGTTTGCTAACAGTACCTACCCAAGAATTGCCTTCATTACCTGGTTGCTATAAAACATTTAGTCCTTTATAACAGTCCGGCTCCATGGCTAAATGGTTAGCGTGCTGGCCTTTGGTCACAGGGGTCCCAGGTTCGATTCCCGGAAGGGTCAGGAATTTTAACCATAATTGGTTAATTCCCCTGGCACGGGGACTGGGTGTATGTGTCGTCTTCATCAACATTTCATCCTCATCATGACACGTAGGGCGCCTACGGGCGTCAAATCAAAAGACCTGCACCTGGCGAGCTGAAGTCTTCGGACACATCCTGGCACTAAAAGCCATACGCTATTTCATTTCATTTTATTTTATAACAAATATTTGGAACTTCAGTTGATTAAAAAAATTGAACTAATTCCAGAGTAAACAAAACATTTCAGTACCTTCAGATACCCGAGTCTTCCTCCACTCCTCAGCTGTGCTAGAGTCATCCGGCTGGAGTGCATGGTATATAGTATGGTGATTCTGCGGTATGTACAGCAGAAGAGACATCAAGTCCTTGTATTTAGCTTTATTAATACTTCTTCCTACAGGATATAGACTTTCCAATTCTGAAGGAATTAATATTCTCTTCAGTGCTTCCAGTGGTGCTTGTGTTTTTTCTCTGCGAGGCCTCCCAACATATTGCACTTCCTCCCACAGACAAAGTTCAGAATAGCTGGTTTTGTACTGTAATATACCAGGTTTATTGCAGTCTATCCTGAGAATGGCAATCTTCCGGAGTGGCATTTTAACACCTGACCTACTTCTCCTGTTTCTAACGAAGCACGATGTGGCACTGTGGAAGATTTTGAAGTCTTCATTTTTCATTTCTATAACATGAAAAGGATTCTTCACACTTGAATGTTCCACGAGACGAAGACAATCTTCTGGTGTGAATACATAGTCCGTTTCCTTTTTAGATCATCTTTTCGATGACACCTAATAATGTTCTATGCAGTCAAACTTTCCTATCATCACAAGAGCATAAAAATGAAATGGCATATGGCTTTTAGTGCCGGGAGTGTCCGAGGACATGTTCGGCTCGCCAGGTGCAGGTCTTTCTATTTGACGCCTATGAAATGATGATGAAGAAGACACATACACCCAACCCCCGTGCCGGCGAAATTAACCAATTATGGTTAAAATTCCCGACCCTGCCGGGAATCGAACCCGGGACCCCTGCGACCAAAGGCCAGCACGCTAACCATTTAGCCATGGAGCTGGACACAAGAGCATAATAAATCATATATAGGATGTTATTTTTTGTTCTGTGCAGAACAGGAGTCGGAAAAATCTTAACTTCCGTTTTCCTAAAGTATTTTCAAGTTCACTTAACACTTTAAATAGACGCGATGCAATCTCTGAAGCACCTCGCGAAGCAACTTTTTCAGCCCACATACACATGAAGGCAATTTTTTGGTTGCATATACGAATACTGAAATTGTACACCCAGAGTTGCCTTAGATAAAATACCAGTCCTGTTGGTATTATTGGGGTTGGTAAAGCTTTCTAAAGATCATACGTTATCAAGAAGTAGTCCAGCTCCATGGTTAAATGGTTAGCGCGCTGGCCTTTGGCCACAGGGTCCCGGGTTCGATTCTCGGTGGGGTCAGGAATTTTAACCATCATTGGTTAAATTCGCTGACACGAGGGCTGGGTGAATGTGTCGTTTTCATAATTTCATCTTCATCAAGACGCGCAGGTCACCCATGGACGTCAAATCAAAAGACCTGCACCTGGTGAGCCGAACATGTCCTCGGACACTCCCAGCACTAAAAGCCATACGCCATTTCATTTCATCAAGCAGTAGTCATAGTTTCCTTCGAGGCATTCAGATCGAAATGCAGAGAGAAGATTGTATGCTGCAGTTGCCCTTACTTGATGTAGCCGTATCCCTAGAGGTATGCCAGTATCATCTCTTTCTTCTCTGTATACCGTACATCTCTGCAACTGATTTCACAACTCGAAAACATTTTTTTTTTTTTTTTAACCTTCTTACTTAGTGACTTACATACAAGGGAAATTTTCTTAATATGGTACATTACTGATTTCTCATCTTCATCACTTAAATTATGCTTCTAATTACCTGCTTACCTCTGAGATCCACATGAGGTACATGATGATGATCCTTCGCGTTCAGATTCGCCTCCTTCCGGCACATTAACGTGTACTCTAATCCAAAGTTTCTACACACTTTAGCCCTTTTGCACTTATCATTTCTAACTCGTTTTTAGGTTTTCACAGCTACTCACTATTACTTCTCCTTCACTGTCCGCCATTTTGTACACAACTAACACGTGTTTGAGAATAAGCGCAGTGATTGGCCAGCTCGCATAGCCGACAAACACGCATACATGGAATGCTTCTAGCTGCTTGGTATAGCTCACTCTCTCGCTGCATAAACGTGAGATGAGTAATTCACAGAAAATATGTTCTTTAAAACAGAAAGGAAGGAGCCTGCGGAAGTCTTTGATATTTTGCACACTGAAAGATGAATGTAAGCCCTACACAAGGGTACCAATAACTCAATTTTGACAAAATCTCGGCATAGCCCACTCTCTCACTCACTGTCTCAATTGCTTTGTTATTCCTGTGTTCATTCTGATGAGGTTGCATAAAGCGTTGTCATTTTTATGAAAGGTGAATTTGACTGATGCAATGTTTTTGACCTTTGAACATGAAATAATTGGTGCTAACTTGATCATGTCTGCGGAACATGGAATGAAATGAGTTTTAACAGGTCCAAGGAATCAAATCGTCCTATTACAATTTGTATTAGTATTTGTATAGAAATTAGGGACCGTCTGGTTTTCAATGAAGGAAATTGAAATATATTCCTTGATAACTGGGTTGATGTGTCGAAAGGGCAAAAGTATTAAAAGTTTTGAAATAAAGATAACGTAGGAACTTGTTGCTTTGTATCCCCCTGTGGGTGGGGGCGGTAGAATAACACCCACGGTATCCCCAGCCTGTCGTAAGCGGCGACTGAAAGGGGTCCCAGGGGCTCTGAAATTTGGAGCGTGGGTTGGCGACCACGGGGCCCTTAGCTGAGTCCTGGCATTGCTTCCACTTACTTGCGCCAGGCTCCTCAATTTCATCTATCCTATCTGACCTCCCTTGGTCAACTCTTGTTCTTTTCCGACCCCGACACTATTAGGTTTGCGAGGGCTAGGGAGTCTTTCATTTTCACGCCCTTTGTGGCCCTTGTCTTCCTTTGGCCGATGCTTTGATATTTCGAAGTGTCGGACCCCTTCCATTTTTTCTCTCTGATTAGTGTTATATAGAGGATGGTTGCCCAGTTGTACTTCCTCTTAAAACAATAATCACCACCACTTGTTGCTTTGTATATGGGCTCCAAATTATTACAGAATACTCCAGTATGCTCCATACTGCGGTAATATATAATTTATTCAGTACAGAGGGCTGGGTAAAAGGTCTTGAAGTTCTTATCAAAAATCCTAGCATTCTTTGTTATTGTACTGATGTGATTGTTGAACATTAGCTTACTGTCAAAAATGTAATTTATGAATTCGGGTAAGAGCTACATGTTCGACATACATGATATGGACAACTACAAGTAGTACAATTTGAAGTATTCTTAAAACATTACATGTCTTCCCTTATTAAACCTTCAAAGTATTTCACCACCTTCAAAACTGTCAGCAATGAAATACTTCTTCTTCTTATTGTTTCTGAATTTGGCCGCCTATGGACCGCACTGAACCTAAGGCTTTCTCCTCTTCTTCTTCTCTTCCTCCTCCCAGAACCTCTTCATCCTTTCACTTCTAATCTTCCTTTCTTTCTCAGATATGATCAATTTGGGTCTACATTTTGGTGGTTTCTCCCAGAATGTTTTGATGCTGTCTACTCGGCTTCTAAATTCTTTTCTGTTGTGAATCTTATCCATTGTAAGTCCACTTTCTATTGTATCTCTTTTTATCTCTTCCGCAAACTTCGTCGAAGCTTTCAGTCCAGTGATTTTCTTAGCCGTTTCTCATCCATTCTTTCTAGATGTCCATAGAATTTTAGCCTTCACTTTCGCATGGTGACCGATTTTTTCAATGTATTTGTAGAGATAATTTTTTTTCTATTTCTCCATTTCCCATCAGCATATTTTTCTGTGGTCCTAAAATTTTCCTTAAGATTCTCTTCTCCTTTTTGTCGAGTTCTAAAGGAATACTATTACAACATTATTAAACAAAACATGAATGCAATTACCTTGCTCTGTCGAAAGCGCTTCCTGGCAACAATTTCTTCGCTAAAGGATGTAGAGACAGAGTCTGCATCACTAAGAGATTGGTGTTTCTTCCTTTTCGACTTCCTGAGTTCAGCAGGTGTTCCATATACCAAGTTACGATCTCTGGAAAAATCATTCCATTATAGCAACAACAACAACAACAACAATAAAATAATAATAATAATAATAATAATAATAATAATAATAATAATAATAATAATAATAATAATAATAACAACAACAACAGCATACCTATAATTCAATCAGTCAACAAAATTAAACACAATGGTAACTATCATACTTGAAAGGAAACTCATTTTTTTTTGTTTTGCTAGTGGTTTAACTTCTCATCAACACTGGTGTGGTTTTGGCAATGGTGGGATGTAAGAGGGTTAGTATTGGGAAGGTTAAAATTTTGATGTAGCTTTTTGGCAGGTGTGAAAATGAAAAGCATAAAGCACGTTCTCAAGGCTTCAGACAGAGGAATCCAAACAACCCAGCTTGCACCTAAAACTGCTAGCCAACTGTTGTTTTATAAGAACTTCAGCAAATGATTAGCTAATATGAGGTTTTATTTTTTACCTATTAGTTTAACTTTGCACTAACATGGAAGGTTTTCAGAAATGCAAGAGTGGGAAAAGGGTAAAATTGTGAAGGAAGTTAATTAAGGCACAGAGCGCCCCACCATTTACTTTGTGTGAAAACAGGAAACCATCTTCAGGGTTACTTATGGCAGGTTTTGAACCCACCATCCCACCAATTCAACTTCACAACTATGTGACCTAAACCATACAGCCAACTCGCTCAGCAATTTAAGACATTCTCCAAATATTACTTCATTCTCATAGTATAGCATCCTGATTAACTATGTGTGACTTTCAGAATGGCTAACAGCAAGGACAGTCAACTTGTGTTTTCTAAGTTAGTAGTACAATGAGAAAAGCCAATGCAGTTGTGATCAACAGTATTTTAACAATCAATTTTATTGCAGTAAATGGCCATACAGGTATAAGATCATGTTACAGGGGGTAATAATGAGTATATTGCATTTGTATATTTAGTCCGTTTGATGTCTTACAGAAGTCTGTTAGTGAGGTTGCACCACATTACATGGTATCAGTTGCAATTTGACCCACATGGCTTGCACTTGCACTTGTCTTCTGGGTTATGGTATTTCTCTGTTGTGCATATTCGGTGGTGAAACCCATGACTGCTACTCGTCATGATGTGTCGTAGGTCTTATCTGGCTTCAAACCAGTCTCTGTAGATCATTGCATTTGTGGCGAAGAACTCCAGCCATATCTCTTGTTTCTTCTAGGATAGTTCTCTTACCAGATCTTTGTAGGCTTCAGTGGCTGGCAGGAGCAGGTCTAAGCGAAGTTCTTCTATGAAGAACCGATCCTTTGTTAGCACATAGGTGGGCATGAGGTTGAGTACTTTGATAGAACTCTATTCAGGAAGTAAGCTTTGACTTTTTCTATGTCTTCTATTTTTTCTCCTTTTTTAGGTTCTTCCATTTCACCTCTAATCCATACGTCATAATTGGTGCTATCTTTGATCTTCAAGCGGAATATGGTCATCGCCGTTTTTATACTATTGTCTGCCATCCTGACTGCTGCGGCATGTTCTCTGATGTGTAGGTCATATATGTCGCCTCGGTTTTGCAGCGAGACGCCTGGATATTTGAAGTTCCGATACATTTCACAGTGGATTTACTTTATACAGGATGTAGTCATTCACTGCCAGTCTTCTGCCCCTTCTAAACAGTTTTCTGATTTAGATTCAAATTTTTTTTTTGTTGTTTTTTTTCAGCCCACGCTACGAGTTTGTTGAAGACTTCTTGGGCATTTTAAAATTCCTGGGATTTGATTACCATGTCGTCTGCGTAGGTGTATATTTTGCCATTTTCTGTTGCTATTACTTCTGGTACTGCTGCAGTGGCTATTATGAAGAGCAGGGGGCTCAAAGGGTCACTTTGAAGGACACCCTTCATTTGTTCTATCATGCCTGTTCTTGAGACTCTGTCGTCTATTTCTATTTGGTTTTTCGACAGGATGCTTTGTCTGAGTCTGGTTTCTTGATTTCTTATTATTATCAAGTGCCTATTTAGAACATCGAACACCTTAGTGTAATCTATGAAGATACCAATATAGGTTCTTTTTTTGCTATTTGTTTAACGTCACACCGACACAGATAAATCTTATGGCGAAGATGAGACAGGAAAGGCCTAGGACTGGGAAGGAAGCAGCCGTGACCTTAATTAAGGTACAGCCCCTGCATTTGCCTGGTGTGAAAATGGAAAAACACGGAAAACCATCTTCAGGGCTGCCGACAGTGGGATTCAAACCCGCTATCTCCCGGATGCGAGCTCACAGCTGCGCGACCCTAACCGCATGGCCAACTTGCCTGGTACCAATATAGTTGGTCCGTTATTGGACATCAAACATTTTCCAGCTAACTCATTCCTGGTTGCCAGCGTTTCACTCCAGTGTGCTAATTTGTGCTCATCAGTTGGTAAATAGCACACCTACCAAGAGGCATAGCGAGTGCATACTTTGGAGGCCACTGCGTAGGCTACTTGGAGCCACCGACAGTGCCAATGCACTATGAGAGAATTTGTTTCATTTACAATGAGTAATGAGTAATTTACTCATTCAGGACAAATATTTCAAGTTCGTTACGGGAATCATTATCTACAGGGTGTATCCGTGATGATGTTACAAACTTTCAGGGATGATGAAGAGCTTAATAACTTTATTTTGAAGATTAATTAATTATTTTAATTAATCAATTAATTAATATTTATTTTGATCTTGCAGTATCGATAACTGTCAGAAGGAACTCCAAAGGAAGGAAATCTAAGTTTATTTTCAACAAATTAATTTAAACATTGTAAAAGTGAGATTTTCAAAATCAGAAAATTATTAATTTTCAGAATGTGTAATTAAGCAAGGATATTGATCAGCATTTTCAATAAATATTATTTTGTGTTGGAGTTATGTGTCATTTGCTGCATGGATTTCCTCATACACCCTAATGCCTAATTATGACTCTGATAACTGCCCTAAGATAAACTGCTCTGTACACATAAACGTTCCACACCTGGATACCTCATATCTACCAACTGAGTCCCTGGAAAAGGGGGCAATATATTACGATAGATTACTGCACTGATGCAGAGTCTAGGTGGAAGATTCTTCATTATATAGTAACTACTGCGATTAAATTTTCTTTCCCAATATTGAGACATCACAAGCATTGGATTAGTGACCATATATGGCAGCCAAGGGAAGAACAGCAGCAGCAGGAACAGCAGCAGGTCAAAGTAACAGACAGACTCATAGGGCGAAAAGCAGATGATCTGAACTGTGTCAAAGTAGTGTATAATTGTTATCAATATACAGTACCGGCCATAAGTATTTAGACAAACGATTAAATAGTTCTGGTCTTGTCGTTTATTAACATAATGCGTGCACTTGGAACAACACAAATAATTTGACTATTTCTATATCCAACCAAACCATCACATTCATACAAACATAATGTATAACACAAATAATTACACTATAGTACTGTAATACATGAAGACCATAAATATTTTGACACACATTACTAAGCAGAAAACCATTCCAGAAATTCATATAT
Source organism: Anabrus simplex (assembly GCF_040414725.1). Classification (NCBI taxonomy): domain Eukaryota; kingdom Metazoa; phylum Arthropoda; class Insecta; order Orthoptera; family Tettigoniidae; genus Anabrus; species Anabrus simplex. Next base: position 146,525,720 of record NC_090271.1, read on the forward strand.
TGTATCTCTAGTATTTAGTTTGGTAGCCATTTGCTTGTACAACTGCTGCACATCGAGTTGGCATCGAGTCCACCAATTTCTCAAGGCATGAGGCAGAAATTTTGGAACATTCTTCATTCAAAGTTTTGAAATGTGTCTCCTTGTTGGAGTATGTTTTGCGTTTAACATGCCTTTTGAGTTCCTTCCATAGAGGAGTGGAAATGCTAAAGGATCTAAGTGCCGTTTTTAACTTTCGGGTTTTTTCACTGCTAACCCATCTATGTCTTTGCGCCAGTGCTGTGCTAAGGAATTTATGTCCCTCAGTTGTTCCTTGGAGTTGCTACAGTCCCTAACAGAATGCGCTAGTTCTATGTTCAGACAGGCCTGCTGTGCTAGTGGATCTATGTGCCACAGCCGCCTGCCACTAGCCAAGCAGTAGTTAGTAGTCAAGTGCATGCCATAACTTTCATCTCATGCTATTGTTTTGCTTACTGAAGCTTTTGCTTGTTATTGAAAATGATGGACGAGAATGATGATAATAATAGTAAGAATGCCAGTGCTTTTAGTAGTGTTGGAAGTATTGAGAAATTTACGTTCAGAACAAAACAGCAAAAAGCAAGATTAAGTGGAAAGTCCTACCCCACACAGAAGAAGCAGAACAGGTGGGAAATTGCTGCAAAACAACCGCCGCCTTTACAGGTAGGTTCTGTTGTTTTTTACAGTAGAAGTAAACTTATAATACTCAATATTGCTTTTTGTAAGCCTACGTTATTATCTAGTAATATAAAATTGCCGAAAAACAGTCTTAACTGTATCCTCTTCTACCTCAATGCGTAGGTCTACTTCTACCTATGTTTTAAGCCTACATTCCTTGCCTATACCTTACTTACAGTCGTTGTGTAGTAATTCTAGCAGGTTTATGTACATATTTTGTTTTTGTTTTCTTTTTAGGTATTCTGCAAGTGTAAGTACAGTTGCAGAGAGATTGTCAATGTGAAAACGCAGCTCTTTGAAGAATAGCACCAACTTGACCTGAGCCAACAAGGCAATTACCTGATAGGGCTTATAGATATTCTTCCTATTCAACGACGGCACCATCGGACCTATAATGAAGATGCAGAGAGTAGAAGACAGTCAACCATCAGCTACATACTTCCTGATGGGACAGGAGACCTCAAAAGAGTATGCAAAGCTACATTTTTAAATACCTTCGGGTATTTTCAAGTCAGTAGAACATTAATTTATATTGTCTGGGCACAGTTTTTCAGTTGCTGATCGCGATTTTGCTCTTATAGAGAAATGCAGCAAGACAGCCAAAATGCAAGCAATGGAAGATCTTGAAAATGTGATCAAGCAAGCTGGGCCTACAAACCCTTTCCGAGTGCTGAACATATATGACAGTTTCTTCGACTTTGAGAAAAAAGGCTTCTGAGAGAATTGATACAAAACAACTTCGTATCACTCAGGTTTCTTTGCTGAAAATAAGCAAACAACAGCCTGGTAGTGTGTCCTGCAAAACAACCTTTTCCGATCTGTGTGACTAGGAGAATTTTCATGTACTGAAGAAAGGCGAGACAATGAAATACATTGCAGCTGTGGAATTGGAAAAACTTCCAGCTACAGTTTCGTTGGCACCAAACAAGCAAAAAGATCTTTCCACCACTATTGATTACCTGGATGAAAAGAACAAGGACTTTTTCCAACAGCTGTTAGCTCAATAAAGACAATGCTGTCTCGTGGCAGTTAGATCTATTAGCTCTATCAAAAATTTTTGTACTTAGATCTTTCTGCTCAAAACGCCACAAAACTATTTTATTTTTGAAGATAATTTAAAAAACCTTTGTCAACATGTTTATAATCATGTAAAGAGTTAATTCATGTTTAATTACAAATAAATATTCATTTCTCACAAAGATGTGCTGTTTTTATTACTTCCTGAAAAATTTCAATTTTGGCACTTAGATCCTTTAGCATTTCCACTCTTCAGATGTTCAATTGGGTTTAGGTCAGGGTTTTGACTTGGCCAATCAATAATCCTGACTCTTTTCTTGCTAAGACATGTTTTGACAAACTTGGAGGTACATTTAGGATCATTGTCATGCTGGCAAAACCACCCACACTTACCGGGCGAGTTGGCCGTGCGCATAGAGGCGCGCGGCTGTGAGCTTGCATCCGGGAGATAGTAGGTTCGAATCCCACTATCGGCAGCCCTGAAAATGGTTTTCCGTGGTTTGCCATTTTCACACCAGGCAAATGCTGGGGCTGTACCTTAATTAAGGCCACGGCCGCTTCCTTCCAACTACTAGGCCTTTCCTGTCCCATCGTCGCAATAAGACCTATCTGTGTCGGCGCGACGTAAAGCCCCTAGCAAAAAACAAAACAAAAAAACCCTCCCACAAGGCATGTTTTGTTTAGCATATGGTACCACGTGTTGTTGAATGATCCTGCCGTATACAAGCTAATCCATGATGCCTTCAATTTCTACCAGTGGACAAACTCCAGTTCTAGAAAAGCAGCCCCCAGCCATTACATGAATATCATGTTTTACCGTGGGTTTCTGGTGCCGTATAGCATTGCATGTGTTAAATAGACGCCTGACAAAGGAATTTCCATCCAAGTTGAACATACTGAATTTACTCTCATCACTCAACAGTACTTTACTCCATTCCTTATTCGTCCAGGCACCATATTTCATAGCAAAGGCAAGTCGGGCCTTCCTGTTCTTTGCTGAAATCAAGGGTTTCTTGCTTGGTCGTCAGCCCATTAAACCTGGTGTTTGAGGTACCGTTTGATAGCAGTTAAGTCAAGTTTGATCTTATAATTGTCTTCTAAATTATTCCGCACAGCTACTGCCGTTGTATGAGAATCAGCAACGCATTGCCTTTGAATGAGAATGAGGGAGACCATATCTAGGCTGATTTAAAAGTGTTCTGCGATTGTTATAAACTCCGTTACAAACATTTACAATTTGTCTAGAAAGGACAAATTCTTTTGCAACTTGTGGTTGGCTATTGCCTCTCTTCAAAGCCGCAACCACTGTTTGCCTAAGATCTAATGAATACTCTTTCCTTTTCCCCATTATAATATCTGTTTGGATGAAAGAACTGGAAATCAGACGTAGGTAAAACATTGTTATAAGTAATAATAATAATGCTATTTGCTTTACATCCCACTAACTACTTTTACGGTCTTCGGAGACACAGAGGCGCTGGAATTTAGTCCCGCAGGAGTTCTTTTATGTGCCAGTAAATCTACTGACACGAGGCTGTCGTATTTGAGCGCCTTCAAATACCACCGGACTGAGCCAGGATCGAACCTGCCAAGTTGGGGTTAGAAGGCAGGCGCCTTAACCGTCTGAGCCACTCAGCCCGGCTGTTATAAGTAAAATACATATGTCAAAATACTTACGATCTCCACGAAAACAATTGGTCCCACTGTACTGCTAAGTTCGAAACATAAACAACACTGAACTCTCCGCTCAGACACAAGCAGATAAGTAATGAACAGGTCCCCTGTTTGTTTTGCATCATGGGTATTATTTACGCTATCTATGGTCAAAAAGTAAGAATGTCATAATATCTATGGCTAGTACTGTAAACAGAAATACCTGATTAGTGAAGAAACAAACTCATCATAATGGCATGCAGGATCTGTACCATCAAGTAAAGATATTATTTGGAATAATATGGAAATTCCTCTGTCCTATGGTTGCGATTTATAACTTGAGTCATACTTTACTACTGGTGAGGTTATATCATTATTCTGCTTGCCCTAAGATAGAGAATCACTGTGAGTACTTCCCACTCTACGAGTGTGTCAAATACCCCTTTTGCTAGTTCACAGTCTCATCAAAGTTGTTATAATTTTATGTCTACGTGCTATACTCTCTTAAAGGTTGACTAGCAATGTGACATAATTGAGAGTTCAAATTAATCCATAAGAGAATTCCTCCTTTTTTCACTAGTTGCCCTTCGAATCTTGGGTGAAGTTAAGGTTCTTGGTCCATATTATCATTACAGTTTCAGACCAGGAAGAAGTAACAACTAAAGTTTGAAGACATTTCAGTAATTTTAGCACTCAAAAGCAGAACATAGATGCTGAATAGCATGAGCTAGAGAAGAAATTGGGTACAAGAAGGATGATAATTTTCATGTAAAAAAAAAAGGATTCAATTCAAAATAACACTGTTCTAAACTGTGCTTTCTTAACATTAGAAAGATAAAATTAAATCAAACTAGACCTAGCTCAAAGAAAAGATTATAGGCAAATACGGAGAAGTATTTTTAGTCTTTGTCCATAACAGAGCATAGCCTAGTAGTCTATAACAACAACAAATACTGGTAGTCTTCATGCTGGTGGCTACAAGTCAGTCTCAGGCTGCTGTTATGAGAGCAAGCATAATTTCTGTCAAAGTACTCCAGACTTAGTTCTAGAGTATTACTTATATTTAATATTGTTACAGTGGATCAGTCTTATTAAACAGTGTGAAGTAAATTTCACTTTAGTGTATTGAAATGTTAACAATAGAAGAGAGGATTTTTATGTATGACATGTATGTAATAAGTTCATGCAGAGAGGTAAGTAGGGATTTTTAGAGAAATTTCCTGAACACTTAGTTCCACATAGGGATTTGTATTTATATAATTATTTCTCTAATACTACATGAATGTATGGTTACAAGATGAAAAAATTACAATAATTAATAATATATACAATATTGCCATTGATGCTTTCACTACTCGTACATATAGACATGATACTGTATAGGCTTTGGGGCTTATGCCGTGTCAAGGAAATAAGGTGAAATTCTTTAAGTTTTGCAGAGAACTGTGCATTGCGTCATCAGAAGAAAATCTCGACAATGACTTTCTGAAATTTAGAAGTTATAATAGAAGTGGAAATGGTACGTTTATTCGTCACCAGATGGCTCACCGGATGTGGACAGCACTAGCATTCGAAGCGAGAGCTAACCGAACCATCAGAATCAGTCTAAGAGGGTCACATAACATGTGTACGTAACATATGGCACTGACATGTGTATGACATCGACACAAGCCTGGAATGAAATGTCTGGCGATGAGGAACGTACGAATTTGGAAAACACCGAGACAAAATAACAATAGTGCAGGGACAGGGAAGAGAACTGACTACGTAAATCCTTAATGGCTGACAACTACCTATTACTTAATTGATAGCCAGTGTCCCTGTTGAAACTGTTAGGATTTCTACGTATTTCTACAGCTTCCCGTATAATCCTGGACCTGTAGTGTCTAGTGTGGGTAAGAGCTCAAGCATCTTGGAACATGACGACATGACCCGACGATAGAGCGCGCTCAGCTATTGCCAATTTGTCTGGCTGGTTGAGACAAATATTACGTTCATGTTCTTTAATACGGGTACCAATGGACCGGCATGTCTGGCCGAAGTATACCTTACCAAAAGTACAGGGAATTTTGTATACCCCAGGATGTAAAAGCAATATATAGGAAGAAAACATAAAGGTCCAATAATACTGCCTTGAGGAATTCCCCTCTTAATTATTACAGGGTCAGATAAAGCTTCGCCTACTCTAATTCTCTGAGATCTATTTTCAGGATTGGCACTATCTTGTAAGTCTAAATTTATTAACATCTTGGCAGTACTTGCTTCAGCTATCTTTTCAGACTTAAGGAATCTCATCATTATGTTTTTATAAGTTCTTCAAGTGATGTAAAAAGGTAAGTCAGCATAGGTTTCTTTCTGACTTTGAAATCTTCTGGAAAGGTTCAACAACTGACAAAATACTTCTAAAAGCAATTAATTTTGCCTTAAGAAAGGCTCTTCACAGCTTCTTGAAGGTATTGAAGGTTTTTGTTGTTTTTCTCAGTGTACTCTTTCAATAAATCAATGTGATCATACATTTTAAGAGCTTGATCAACACAGCACCCATTTTCCAACCATCTTATTGCAGTAAGCTTGTAAGGAAATGTGGTGCTTGTATTTATGTCTGTATATTTAGCATGTCGAGCAGGGCTATCTATCTTTTAAAAAGATTGTTCAGAGACATGAAGAAATGATAAAGGTCCCAGTCAATTTTGAAGTTTTCATGGCTCCATTCACTGTATGCAAACTGCATATGCCTATATCAAGAAAGATTTGCCCTCAAGGTTCAGCACTTGCAAATTATTTCTAAGTTTTAAAATAAAACTGAGGTTAACATTCGGCCCATCCACCGAAACTTCCAAAATATTTCCTAAAGGAGAGTCCATGTATAAACCCCTCTAATAAGTGATCCGCAGTTGCCCTGCCCAAAAAATACACCGTTCCAATACCTTGTTGCAACAGTTTGAAGACTTACATCCCAAAACCTTACACACAAGTCCATTTGTCCTCTTTGGACAAATGTGTTTAATGATTCATCAAAACAAACAAGACAGTCACAGCACTGTTGTAAGTCATTTTGGAAACTTTCTTTAAAATAAGGGGCTAATCCATGATTTATAACATAGGAAGCCATAGTCTTGCCCATAGTAAAGTTTGGAGAGATTTTACTGTTTGGGAACATTGTTTTGAATGCTGTGGATGTTTCATCACAAGAGTTGGCAGACATTTGACTGACACCCTGGAGAGCCCATATGACTTCAGCCCATGTAACATCATCTTCATTCACACTGAAAGTCTTTAAACTCCTCTGATTGTTTCTTTGTAGCTGTGGATGTAGTGCTAACTCTTGGCTGTGTATCTTCAAGTGGAGATAGAGTAGAGGTATTCTTTCCAAAGAAAGAAATTGTTGGCTTGGAAGACTTAGCTTTCATTTATTTTATATGAGTAAGTCCTTTAGCATGAGAAGTGACTGCATGTTTACCCGTATTAATAAGTTTGAATGATTTACAACACACTTTACAATATGCTGAAGTTGCATCATTTTCCAATGTGTCCGTCAGACCAACCACTCAGTTCGGGAAACAATTTACTGTCAAGCAAGAGTTTATTACATGTACACTGCTTGTTAGCCACTGTTATGAGTTTCAAGCAAGCATCCTAGAACTGAAATTTTAAAAAATACAAAAATGGTTGAAAGAAATGACACAAGGGCACAACAAAAATTGAGATTTGTTGTGCACTTGTTGTAAAGAAATGCCTGAAAAAGAAATACAACAATAACCTTTTTTTTTTCTCCAGATATGTACAGTGATGAACCTAACTGATCTATTTGGAGAAAATAGAAATACAAATAAAAATAAAAAACAAAAATAACATAAAATAAAATGTAATACAAGACTAACAGCATAAAAGGTTAACTTCCATCTACAAGCATCTTCCTGGGCTGTGGTCGCACGTGTTCCCCTATCTCACCCGGCCTAGTTCACTAATCTCTCGAGTATGCCAGGTCCCCCTCCACAGGAACACCTACGCTCGCCCCCTCCTTTCCCCTCCCACTGTTAGCCAGTGGTGGGGAAGTCCTCCTAACCAGCACAGAGTTGAGTGTTGTGATTCACATTTCATCTAACAGGATCATTCTACACCTAGTTCATGGTCCCTCTCCACTTGACACAATTGGGATTTTGCTTTAACTGCAGCTGTACATCTGTTCCTAATTCTACTCAAAAACTTGCATAAATTTCCAGCACACTTCCATTCTTTCACTAGCTACTTTAAAAGTTCATCCCCATTAAACAGTTGTGCTATCATGTTCAACTGCTGCTCAGTCATAAATATACGTCTTTCTTCACACGTTTCATTATATACTGTCAATAAATGAAAATCCTCTCTTTCATCACCACATAATATACACACCGTATTATCCTTTAACTTAGTTCAGCTCCTATTCATATATATATTCCTAATATCAACCATGTTAAACCTCTTCTCTCCACCCTGTTCACTTCTGCCACTTTCGTATTCAATACCTGATTTAAGCTCATAAATATCTTTAGGGTTGCTCTCTTTCTGCATTCGGCTACCAGTTCTTGTTCTGCAATATCTCTTGCTCTCTTTATCACATGTTTCCAACATACACCTCTCCCATTCTAAATCATAATAATCTCCCAAACCCAGACTATCTAAAGCATTATTCACCGTATCTACCCAGTAATCACCATAATAACTCCTTTTTTTGATACTGGTAAGCTGACTGCAGAAATATGCCCCCTTCATCTTTTCTCAATCTTTACCAGTAACTAAGCACCCTTTTTAAAAGGTCAATCTTGATATACTCTTTACACATAACACTTGCTCCTGCGCTCGCGGCACACAACGGCAACCCCATAACAATCTTGCTGAACTTACTCCCTATCTGTTCTATTATCCTGCACTCTTTCTCAACTCCCCAAATATCAGAAGCGTACAGCATTCTACTCTTCACCACTGCATTAAACACCATTCTTCGTATATTGTGCCGCACCTCATTACCTTCATGTCTTACTTTCTGATATTGCATTCTTTAGGATGTCATAGATCAGTCAGTTGTGACTGGTTAGTATTCTCTATACCTAACTTGTAGTTCATCTCGATTAGACAGATGGCACCTCATGTAACGGAGGATTGTCAAAGCATTTCTTTCTAACTTATCTTTGATTCCGTATGATCTCTGATCTGGTGACAATACTGGGTTTGATGAAAAAGATGGAGACGTTAGTCTACGAGATGATTCTCATCTCATTTAATTGGTACTTTAAAAGATTCATGCTGTACCTTGCATGGCTTTCTCAGTTCAGAGTCAATGAACATGATTACTTAGAATCAACCCGATTGACTCCTTCAATCTCCAGGGAGTTATCCTATTTATCCTTCCTTGGCTTGCCATAGTTATGTTGGTTTTGTTTACTGAGAGATCCCTGTTCTGTGTATTATTCTTTTATTTATTTGCTGCAGACTTATTTCAGTGTCCTCCCTTTTTCTTCACGTCTGCTTATAATGCTATCGTTCCTACGTTGGGCGAAAGGTAGCACTGATCCGATTGTTTCATGTGTGTGTGTGTGATGAGTTTGTTTGTGGGTTTGTGGGTTTAATTCTCTTCGGCTTCGACATCTGGTTTGAGCTTATGTTCTATAATATGGTTTAACACTGATGCTGTACAATTCATTTTCGTCTTGATATGCAATATGAATGTGTCATGCGGCGTGTAAGTTAATTTTGGTTATGGGGTTGACTGGGTGAGCCTGGCCTATTTTGCGGCGACCCAGGTATCTGATCTGTGCTCTCAGATCAAGCTCATGAGCCATCGATTGATTCTTGTCATGCTGATACGATTCTTATTGTAACGTGTCTTGATGCTATATTTTTTAATCATTCCACTTTGCATATTTGGTCTCTGAGTGTGGGTGTGTATGTGTGGGTGTTGTATGATTATCGGACCTTTGTTATTATTCAGTATCTTATGGATATTTGCTTTTAACATTATTATTATTTTATCTCACTTTTGTTCACGGCATGCTCAGCCGATTTACTTGCTTATTTTGGGATTTTATTCTCAATTTTACTTGTTTCATTTGACTCGTGTTTGTTTCCGTAACTTCGGCAACTCCTTTTAACCTCCTTGTGTTCCATGTCTGTTTTCTTTTCTGCCAAGTGTTGCTTCAATGGCGTTTTTGATTTCTGGGGATACAGTCTCTATGGAGATTGTTGGGAGGCATGTTTTCTTTTTAAAATTAACATAACCTTCACTTTATATGGGGAGCCACAATGATATGTTCTGATATAGATGTTGATTCCCATAGGGAATCTGAAATATTTGTCCTGAATGAGCAAATTTATAATACCAATATAAATGGTCCGTTATTGGACATTATAAATTTTCCAGCTAGCTCATTCTTGGTTGCCAGCGTTTCGCCCTCATGTGCTAGGGTGGGCTCATCAGTTGGTACCTAGCACACCTACCAATACGCTGGCTAGTGCATACCGTGGAGGCCACTGCGTAGGCTAACTGGAGCCACCGGCAGTGCCAATGCACTAAGAGACTTTGTCTCGTCACTAAAAATTGATGCCTGCTTGGCCATCAGATGATACAGATGTTGATTCCCATAGGGAATCTGAAATATTTGTCCTGAATGAGCAAATTTATAATACCAATATAAATCGTCCGTTATTGGACATTATAAATTTTCCAGCTAGCTCATTCTTGGTTGCCAGCGTTTCGCCCTCGTGTGCTAGGGTGGGCTCATCAGTTGGTACCTAGCACACCTACCAATACGCTGGCTAGTGCATACCGTGGAGGCCACTGCGTAGGCTAACTGGAGCCACCGGCAGTGCCAATGCACTAAGAGACTTTGTCTCGTCACTAAAAATTGATGCCTGCTTGGCCATCAGATGATATAGATGTTGATTCCCATAGGGAATCTGAAATATTTGTCCTGAATGAGCAAATTTATAATACCAATATAAATGGTCCGTTATTGGACATTATAAATTTTCCAGCTAGCTCATTCTTGGTTGCCAGCGTTTCGCCCTCGTGTGCTAGGGTGGGCTCATCAGTTGGTACCTAGCACACCTACCAATACGCTGGCTAGTGCATACCGTGGAGGCCACTGCGTAGGCTAACTGGAGCCACCGGCAGTGCCAATGCACTAAGAGACTTTGTCTCGTCACTAAAAATTGATGCCTGCTTGGCCATCAGATTATATAGATGTTGATTCCCATAGGGAATCTGAAATATTTGTCCTGAATGAGCAAATTTATAATACCAATATAAATGGTCCGTTATTGGACATTATAAATTTTCCAGCTAGCTCATTCTTGGTTGCCAGCGTTTCGCCCTCGTGTGCTAGGGTGGGCTCATCAGTTGGTACCTAGCACACCTAGGTGACAAGACAAAGTCTCTTAGTGCATTGGCACTGCCGGTGGCTCCAGTTAGCCTACGCAGTGGCCTCCACGGTATGCACTAGCCAGCGTATTGGTAGGTGTGCTAGGTACCAACTGATGAGCCCACCCTAGCACACGAGGGCGAAACGCTGGCAACCAAGAATGAGCTAGCTGGAAAATTTATAATGTCCAATAACGGACCATTTATATTGGTATTATAAATTTGCTCATTCAGGACAAATATTTCAGATTCCCTATGGGAATCAACATCTATATCATCTGATGGCCAAGCAGGCATCAATTTTTAGTGACGAGACAAAGTCTCTTAGTGCATTGGCACTGCCGGTGGCTCCAGTTAGCCTACGCAGTGGCCTCCACGGTATGCACTAGCCAGCGTATTGGTAGGTGTGCTAGGTACCAACTGATGAGCCCACCCTAGCACACGAGGGCGAAACGCTGGCAACCAAGAATGAGCTAGCTGGAAAATTTATAATGTCCAATAACGGACCATTTATATTGGTATTATGATATGTTCTTGCGTGGAAACTGCTACTTTCACCTCTTTATGACGTCTGGTTTGTAAGAAATAAATACTCTGAACCAAATTTTAACATACAGCGGACCGGGTGATCATCACACTGCTGAACCCCTGTTCCCAGCCATATTCTGTGTAACGTATTGCTACAGTGCATGTACATAAACAAATGAGTTGAACTTCACTAACCTTGTACTGATTATGGTGAAATTTACAGGAGACCTTTGGTAACAGTCCTAATAACGTTTCCTGGTGTGGTATCTGCACAAATATATTTCTACTCACTGTATATGGTGGTTTAAATGAGGGGATCAGTTGACCAGTAGTCATTCCAATAAGACTTTTTTACCTGTCCCATCAATATAAACAAAGCAAAAAATCATCTTGTTGTATCGTTACATCAGGCCACTTCAAGTTGTTAGGAGACTTTTTTTGTGTGATGAAGCAGTTTGCTCATGATACAATTTCGTATGCTCGGCAACAAGTTCCAAGAAATCGTCACAAAAAGTAAGCCCTACTACTCAATATTTTGAGGTTCATCAAGTCTTACCGTTTTGCCAGGAACTCCTGGGAAATCCTCTAAAGTTGGTGAACTATTATTTTCTACCCATTCATCAGAACAGACATATACCTCCATTTACACTCACAATATCACTTTCAGCCTTGTTCTCGACCACTTCGTCACGTTGTTTTGGAGGGCGTACATCATCAAAAACCGAAACACTTTTGTTAGAATAGCTTTCAACATCGAACTCGCAATCGTCAACATCACTGGGGCAATCCGGTTTCATATCCGGATGTAATTCATTACAAATCTCATCTGCATCTAAGCTTGTGTTCAGTCTGGGAAGCGCCATCTTACCCACCACATGGCTCCTTGAACGATGTAAACATGAGGTCGGAAAACTTAGCAAATGAATCATGAAACAGAAGAAGAACATAACGCGAAGCTATCATGGAATAACACAAAAGCTTCAACACCGAGATTCTAGTAACCTTATCCGCCAGCTAGTTTCAGAAGTTTCAACAGATGTCACCGAACATACGAGTCTCGTGAAGACGAGTTAACTCGTCTCCCGTCCGCAACGCTCGGCCAACCAAACATGAGTTAACTCGTCTCCCATCCGCAATGTGTTAATTACCACTGTCTGGTAATGACTGAATGTAGTTGTATCACATTACCTGATACCTCTGTTGTGACAATGTAAAATTTCATGAGATCCAGTTTGATGAGTCAAACAACTAGATTGTGATTGATATATCTTCACGAACTATGTATGTGAGTATTCGACTCCCTGTATTTCCCCATTTTGCTTGTTCTATGCCCATATTTTAATTTTTGCTTGCTAAGCTTAATTTAATAAACCTTACTCATTTTAATTAACATCTGCTATGTGTTATTATCTCTCTGCATTGGGTACATGCCTTTTATACTTTTTTCTCTAGTCTAAGAGGCCCGGATTCAGCTCCTAGCAGTTTCTAGCCAGTTTCGACCGATCCACAGTAATAGGTAGGTAGGTGGTGTAATATCATAATCTATACTCCAAAATTTATTTTCCAATATCCTAATACTGAGAGTGCTGCTTGGCTTTTAAATTTTGATTGCCTAATTTGTTCAACCCAATATTACTATTTCTGCTTATCACCTCTTTCTTACAAACCATCACCTTTATCTTGCTACTGTTGATCTTCAATGACCATTTCTTCGCAAAACTGCAAACCTTGTTCAAGCTCTTTCGCAGGCCCCCAGCTGTCAATGTCAACAATAATACATCATCAGCAAAAAATCAACCCTGGAATTTCTTATACCCCTACAAATTGACAGGCCCAATTTCCCTCCCCATGGCCACCTAATAAGTCGTTAATAAACAAGAGGAAAATAACTGGCGACAATTTACCCCCCCACGTTTCAGTCCAACTTTTGATTCAATCAATCTACTAACCACCCCCATCCTCCACCCTAATGCTACAATAAAATTCTTCATATATGCTTTTAATCGCTCTTTTCATTTCCTCCCCAACCCCTACATTCCCCAATCTTTCAAACAAGGCCTCCCTGGCTCATTGTATCGAACACCTTCTGAAAGTCTATAGCTGCTAAAAACACTTTGGTAACTTCTTTGTCATGTATTTATCTATTATTGTTCTAACAATCATTAAATTACCCGACATCATCCTCCCTTTTCTAAAGCCACTCTGGAATATCTATAAAATAGAATAGTCTTCCGCCCACTTCCTCAGCCTATTAGCAAAAATACCTGTGTACACCTTGCTCAGGGAGTCCAGCAAGGTTATGCCTCTCTAGTTGCTGGGGTTGCCTCCTCTCCTTTGTTTTTATAAATAGGACATATGAAGTCAATTAAACTTTATTATTTATTTGACTTCATTGTACATTTCAATACGGACCAAAATATGATAATTATAACATGTAAGGACATATGATTCCCTTCTGCAATTCTTTCAGGAATTTTGCCCCTTCAAATACCTTGTTTAGAAATGTAACGAAACTCTCCCTGATCTGACCATGTTTTGCTACTTCCTTCCAATAAACATTTGTTACCCATTTTCCTCTCCCACTGTCCTGTTCTTTAATTTACTTATCACTTCCCCTACCACTTTGATCATCTGTTATTTTTTATCCAATTCATGAGTACCCATCTCTAACCCCCTTTCAACCTCATAGCCTCCTCCTGCCCTTACCCACATTTCCTTCTCTCCTAATAGTTTATGTAAATACTTCACCCATGTTCCACACTCAGTTTTTGGCTTTGAAGCTCTACTTGCACCCCTGTTAATTTTATTAATTCTCACCCACACATTTTCTCCTTCCCTGTTTTTACATTCCCTGTTTATCATTTCCGTTTGGACCTTCTGCCATGTCCTTTTTCTCTCTACTAGCATTTTCTTAAATTATTTTCTCAACCTGCAAAACTGCTCCCTTAAACACCTCCCTCCAGGATTTCTGTACCCACCTAGAGCTCTCATCACTAACTTCCTCTTCTCCTTACACTCTTCATCGTACTAACCCTCTCCTTCTCTAATCGCATTCCTGCATGCTTTTTCCACCGCCACTCTCTCAATAGGATATTCCAGTAACTCTAAAAAACCATCAATATTATTACCCTCAAATGCTACATCGATCCCTATCCTAATAATCTGAAATTCTGCATCTTCAATGTAGTTATTTAACTTCGACTTGCCCTCCTCTGTTCATAAATACTTGGAAACCCTACGACCTTTTCCTTCCCCCACTCTTCCTAATTCCCTCTCCTCCACCATCCCACTCCTATTCACGATTACATACACAGGGAACTGGTGTGATTCCACTCAATCAACAACCTCGATCATGCTTATTCTATTTAATATATCTTCTGAACTAATTACCGAATCAATAACACTTCCCCCCCTCATTCATAATATATGTCATTTTTCCTTCCCTATCACCCTTCCACCACCCGTTCAGAATATACAAGTTGCTCACCCCCACATAATTCTAGCAACTTCTACCCGTAGCCGTTCCTCCCTTTATCTTTACTTCTACTTCCCATCTTTAATCCCGGTCTCTCTTTACTATACACTGGGCTGAAGCTCCCTATTCTCGCATTCCAAACCCCTAACAAAATTAATCCATCCTCTTTGTACTTCCCGCTAATCATATTTATTTCCTCCATCAATCCTTAAAAAAGTAATCATTCACATATATCGAGCCCCTCGCAGGATTGTATATGAAACCCAAACACACCTGCTTCATCTCTCCTCCCGCCAACTTAAACCTACCACACATTATCTCTTCCATTTCATTCTCTATTTCTACAATTAGATTACTTAACTCTTCTTTAATTAATAACGATATACCCCCAGGATTCCTTCCCCTCCTTCCCTGCTTCTTCCACGTTTTGTTATTCCTTACCATGAATCGTTTCCATGTTAAATTTTTCCCTTCTTCGAGCCATGTCTCTACGAGGGCCACTATGTCGAAACTCTCCACCATCTTACCTACTTCTACATTACCCAGCTTACTTACTACCCCTTCAATATTTACAAAGCCTATCTTCCACCTCTTTCTTAGGCAATTTTTGTTCGTGCATGCGTAAAATGAACTATTTTTTAACATGCACTGAATGGGAGATTGGGTCATTGCCCAAACCAGCCTGCTACGATTCCGAAAATATGCGAAGGCTTATTGCGCCGAACAGAACATCCGTTTCAAATTCGTGTTCCAAAACTGTCATCTGCGGTCTGATAAACGTGCTGTACTGGCTAATGAAATTAGTATCCTATCTCGTAATATTTAGTGTGGTGTCGTTAAAAGTAAATCTGCCGTGTGTGTGTGCGGATATATAGAATCCCTATGATTAGTCGCGTAAGGTATATCAGACAGGTATGATTAACCTGTAGGCTACGCACGTACAATGAATTCTGTGAGTAATATTCTAAGTAGACCTTTTCCTCAACTGTCCCTAACGGAAAAGACTGAGATAAAGACACTCGGTCGACCAACACCTCATTTACAACTAGAACAAGTCGGACAATATAAAGGACGCGAATATCGACGTAGATTCCAGCCAGAGGTGTATACAGAATATGAATGGTTGTGTGGCTGTGATTCAAGGAACGCGTTTTTCTGGTTTCCGTGCATGTTATTCGGACATGACCTGCCGTGGACAAAAACCGGAGTAACAGATCTCAAACACTTGAAAGAAAAAATTAAATAAAAACCACGAAAGTTCCTCCCAACATACCAATTCATGCACGGAATTAGCTGTGCTAGGGAAAGTTAATATAGTGACTCAACTGGATTATGCTTATCGCCAATCCATTAACAAACGCAACGACCAAGTTAGGAAAAATAGGCACATATTATGCAGAATTATTCAGTGCATAAAATTCTGTGGGATATTTGAAGTGGCACTCTGTGGCCACAATGAGACAGAAAATTCTCTAAATCCTGGAATTTTCAAATGTCTCATTAATTTTACAGCTGAAATAAACATTGCTATGAAAGAACACCTGGCCAAAGCTTCTGTATTTAAAGGTACGTCAAAGACCATTCAGAACGAGCTTCTCGACTGTATGTTGAATGTATGTAGGGAACAAATTTCCTCAGAAATTCGGGAATCCCAATTTGTTGCAATAGAAGTAGATGAAACAAAGGATGTTTCAAACAAATACCGATTGGAAATTGTTTTTAGAACATCTTAAAGGTACAGCAACACACTTCAAGAAAATATGGACAGACCTATACATTGCATGCATAAAACAAGGAAAAATACCTCATAACTGGAGACTTTCTACTCTTAAAATTTTGTACAAAGGGAAAGGAGACATTAGGGATCCAAACGCATATCATGGAATAGCTCTCGAATGTACTGCCCTAAAAATATTGACAAGCCTTATAACAAAACGTCTATACAGCTTGGTTGAAGGATCAATACCGGAAGAGCAATTTGGATTCATGAAGGGTAAATCCACTCTCCAAGCAGTAAAATGTTTACAAGGGGATATAGAAGATGCATTAAAATTGCACAGAGGTAAACTACACACTGTCTTTATAGACTACACTAAGGCCTTCGACCTCGTAAATAGAAATATAGCAATCGATAAACTGGAAAAACTCATTGGGAAAAATTACATCACAAGGATTTTAAGGAACATTCTGAACAAAAATTTCATACAAATAGATGACAATGTTGATATATCAAATCCAATAGAACAAACAAACGGAGTTTTACAAGGTGATCCACTTAGCCCGCTCCTATTTAACATAGTAACTGCGGACATAACTCAGAGCATTAGAATTGAAAAGGTCAAATTGTACGCATACGTGGACGACATGGTGCTTGTATCCACTGAGTTAACGAATCTCCAAGAGGCTTTCAACAAACATAGAGTATGGGCAACCGAGAACAAACTTCAATTAAATGAAAACAAAACTGTGTCAATGACTTTCGAAATGGAGGCAAACCGGCAGCTAACGATGTTATAATCTATAAAAGAGACACACTATCATCCATCGTAACACATTACAAATATTTGGGAATCACATTACAGACTCACGGAAATGTATAAAGTATCCATGTTCGGGAGAGATTTATCGCCGCTTTATCAACTATGAACAGTATACCGAATTTACGGAAGTTATAATTAAATACTGCGTTAAAAATTTTAAAGTTAAAAATCACCCCAATAGTGACAATCTGGGACCAACTAAGGAAGAAGAACCTCAAGGAAATCGAAAAATTAAAAGCAAGATTCCTGAAAAAGGCCTTGTATAATTCAAAGTATACATCCTCACGTCTGGCGTATGTTCTCGCCAGAGAATCCTTCTACAATGAGGATTTGAAATACGACCTATGCCTGCCATCAACAGAAGCATACCAGAGTCTACTCCAAGAACTGCAAGGAAAAAGAGAAGAAATATTTCCTGAATTTTACGCTACAGATGCTATGGTCAACAGAGAATGGAAAAAAGCCAATTATACATTGAGGCACATCATGACCCGTTTTGCTGTTCATGGTTTTCACCACCGTATCTGCACGAGAGACATCTACCACCAACCGGATGAACTATACGTATGCAAAATTTGTAATAACCCATGTGACAGATATCACGTAATGACATGCAAGCACAGAGAAATATCTCTGACAAAATTCTGTGAAAATGCTTATGAGTATGTCCTCTACTTATGCACATTGTGCGAAATTAAATTAATTCATTGTTTTTCGATATACATTAGAGGGTCACATCCATGAAAGGTTTTGGGGGTTCATGAATCGTACCGACAGGACAGCGGATGGATTGAGTCAGCGTCTGTAGAGCAAACTAATCCCACATTAAGGGGAACACCACATAAACTTATTTGTCAGAGTTATGATGGAGCCAGCATAATGAGTGGAAGGACAGGGGGTGTGCAGGCCAAATTGAAAGTACACCACCCTAATGCACATTTCATTCATTGCTATAGACACCAACTAAATTTGACAATGCAGAAGGCTTGTTCGTACAGTCCCCAAGTCAAATTATTTTTCTGTAACCTGTCCACAATCCCAACTATTTGTTTTAACTCGTCTCACAGAAATGACCTCTTGAATTAATGAAGACTAGAATCCCTCAGATAATCACTACTCGCTGGAACTACAACATTCGTACGGTGAATGTAAGTTAGTTTACGAGAAGAGAGAGAAAATGATTGAGTGCTTTCGTAGAATAGAAGAAGAAGGTAAAACGCCCATTAGCATAAATGAAGTTGGTGGACTGTGCCGTGCTCTTGAGGATACTATATTCATGTTCTGGTTGTCTGTTTTTCACAAATTAATGCTGCATGTTGACAGACTGTACAATCAGGTACAAAAACACGAACAGATTCAGTCCTAATAAAAAAGGCTATTTCTGACTTTGCAAAGTGTGTAACAAAACAACGTGAAGAAATAGATACAATTGCATGTGATCTCACGGACTACAATAATTCTGATGAAAAAATGAAATGGTGTATGGCTTTTAGTGCCGGGAATGTCCGAGGACAAGTCCGGCTCGCCAGGTGCAGGTCTTTTGAGTTGACTCCCGTAGGCAACCTGCGTGCAATGATGGGGATGAAATGATGATGAAGACGACACATACACCCAGCTCCCATGCCAGCGAAATTAACCAACGATGGTTAAAATTCCAGATACTGCTGGGAATCGAACCCGGTACCCCTGTGACCAAAGGTCAGCACGCTAACCATTTTGCCATGGAACCAATAATTCCGATAAAAGACGTAGAGTAAGTGATACAATGACCATTGCAGCAAAAGAAGTCTGCTACATTGTAATGAACCAGGTGCATGATAGGTTTGCATTTACTGGGTATATTGAAGCTGCAACACTACTATACTCCAATTCATTTGACAAATTCTCTATATACTTTCCAGAAAATGTATTAAATTCTACTGTGTAACATTATCCAATATTCCAGAAAGAAAGGCTAAAGCCGGACTTAGAAGTGATTTATAAACAGACATATTTCAGGCAAGTCAAAGGAGCTCTATCACTCATCACTTTTATTTTAGAAAATAATCTCAAATCAATGTTCAAAGACACGCTGAAGCTTCTCAGGATAATTGTGACAACACCCATGTCCACAAGCCAAAGTAGAGCGCTGTTTATGACACTGGCTCATATTAGGACATTTCTACGCAACACAATGACCAAAGAACAACTGTCTGCTCTGGCAATGATTTCAATTGCGAAAGACCTCATTTACGATATGCCTGACTTTGATGATATAGATGTTGATTCCCATAAGGAATCAGAAATATTTGTTCCGAATGAGTAAATTTATAATACCAATATAAATGGTCCGTTACTGGACATTATAAATTTTCCAGCTAACTCATTCCTGGTTACCAGCGTTTCGCCCCCATGTGCTAGGCTGGGCCCATCAGTTGGTACCTAGCTCACCTACCAAGACGCATGGCTAGTGCATACCGTGGAGGCCACTGCGTAGGCTAATTGTAGCCACCGGCAGTGCCAGTACACTATGAGAGACTTTGTCTCACTACCAAAAATTGATGCCTGCTTGGCCATCAGATGATAGAGATGTTGATTTAATAATAAGAATTTCATTATGGTCCGTATTGAATCGAGATTTACAATGCTATTGAAGATAAAAGGTTTCCACCTATTCAATACATTGACATAGTGATTCAATTAAGACATCACATATTTATTATAAACATTATGGTGTACATTATGGTACCGATTTCGGCATCTTTCGTGCCATCATCAGCCATTGAGAAAATTATTGCAAGGTATATTGGATAAATACATAAACTATTAGTACAATATAAAATATATACAGATCATACTATTCTGATTAGCGAGTCTTACTTTTATATATATATATATACATTAAAATATTTTTGACTACGTAGCAAAGACCAATTAATCTTTAGAAAGTTAAATACGTCTTAAAACACAATATTATCTTGTATGTCAAAAATTCTGTTAATAGTTAAAAATGTCTGTAATTGGCCTAGAAAAGTACAAGGAATTCCTTATAAAATTTATCATTAATCCTTCAATAACATCTGACGTGTTGAATACATAATTTCTAGAACTTTGTTCTTTGGTTAAGGTATGAGTTGGATGTTTTTATGTAAAACAGTCCCTCACAATATATAGTTATAAGATTAATAGCATATACAAATTTTCCTTCGTATTTAAAATATCACAGTCTTTGTATGACTGTTATAAAAACCTCTAGTTGTTGATATGATTTAAGCTTGAACTCTGCATTCATAATATTGTTCAAAAAGTAAAACTGTATGGCTGAGGCCGTATGTTGATGGCTCATTCCTGGTTGCCAGCGTTTCGCCCCTGTGTGTTAGGCTGGACTCATCAGTTGAATGAGTTAGCTGGAAAATTGATAATGTCCAATAGCGGACTATTTATATTGGTATTATAAATTTGGAACAAATATTTCTGATTCCCTATGGGAATCAACATCTGTATCATCTGATGGCCAAGCAGGCATCAATTTTTGGTAGTGAGACGAAGTCTCTCATAGTGCATTGGCACTGCCGGTGGCTACAATTAGCCTACGCAGTGGCCTCCATGGTACGCACTAGCCATGCGTCTTGGTAGGTGTGCTAGGTACCAACTGATGAACCCAGTCTAGCACACGGGGGCGAAACGCTGGCAACCAGGAATGAGTTAGCTGGAAAATTTATGATGTCCAATAACGGACCATTTATATTTGTATTATAAATTTACTCATTTGGAAAAATATTTCTGATTGGTAGTGAGACAAAGTGTCTCATAGTGCACTGGCACTGCCGGTGGCTACAATTAGCCTACGCAGTGGCCTCCACGGTATGCACTAGCCATGCGTCTTGGTAGGTGTGCTAGGTACCAACTGATGAGCCCAGCCTAGCATACGGGGGCGAAACGCTGGCAACCAGGAATGAGTTAGCTGGAAAATTTGTAATGTCCAATAACGGACCATTTATATTGGTATTATGCCTGTGATAAAGTCATTTCTAAGTTTGTGGATTTACAGTATGGAAGAATGGAATTCGTGTTTAAATAAAAGAATAACACTGCCATCGTCAAACAAGGCCTACCGTATTCTTCATTTGTGTGGACAGGGTGAGTAGACTGTACTTCGTTCGTCCTGCAAACCCAGTAGGAGACCTATCAGTCAGTAATTTGAATGGACTTCAGGATTACGTGGCCATCCAACAGCGGTAGTTCGATAATGTAGGTTCTATAGCGCTGTGAAAATATTTCAGATGGACTTCAGTGACAGTACGTACCTACATTTAAATAATTCAAGATATTTTATTGACAGTAGTTATTGTGCATTTAAACAGTTCAAAATACTTCGGCGAGGTAAGAGTCTGGATCGCCGCCTTCTTCGAATAGACGCCACATTTCATTCAACATTTTCAATTAAAATGAAGAAGATGAGAGTGAAGTAGGTGAGTAATGATCAAGTATTTAACACTGTATGATGTGTATCCAGGTATGCATTTGTTTATTGTGTGTTTTAAAAAAAAAACTTAAATTTGTGAAAATGTAGTGCCCCTCCCCCAGTCCCCCTCAGCAGCCGCTGCTGGCTACATGTCAACAAATCAGCAAACTCACTCAATAGTGGTAATGGCTAATCAAACACGTAATATATATGTACGCATGTACACTTTCGCTTTACACTTTTCTCACAATCTTATGTTTTCCATAGCTGTTTCAAGACCTTCACTATCAGAGATCACAGTATATCATCGACAAATCATACAGTTTCCCATATGCTTTCAGTTTTTATTTATACAGAATATCTCAATGTTAATTAAAACAACCATAAATTAACAAAAATAAAGAGAGGAACCATAAAAAGCAACTTACTTTTCGTGATATGATGGTCCAATTTTAGGTAGTACTTTCAAAGACTGCGAGGTGAACGCCACTTCCAATTTGCTAAGATAATGTGCCCACAGCTGAAGAACAGTGTATTTAAATTTTTCAGAGGCACCCATACTCATGAGCTCCTCTACTTGACCTCTGAGAATAAAATTGAAAGCTTCCCATGTTGTCCATTCAACACAGTCATCTACTGAACAAAACAATAGGAACAGAACATGAATCCACAATACACAGTAGGCCTACGCCCACATAATATTTGTTCACTTTTTTGTTTCCATTCCATTAACCCATCTTAGGCCGAAGGGTCATATACAACCAACAAATCTTGGATTTTATTTCTCACATATAATGCCATTTTTCCACATTAACAATTACTCAATAATAAAAAAATGAATATTCTGGAATGGAAACAATTGTTTTCAAGAACTTGTCCGAAGCATGTACCTTAAGTAAATGTTGTATAGGAGCTATTTTGAGTTTACTGGAAGACCGGGTTTTGAAATAAATTCCAGTTAGGATAAGAGCCAACATAATACTACTGTATTATTATTCTTTTTTAGTGTAGAAGAATTACTGAAAAAGAATGTTGCAGTAATTTGGAAGTGATATTTAATGTAATTATGTAAGTATATGTCAAACTGAATGCTGTATATGCCACAACGGTCCAATGCACTGATGTGCCTCTCTTGAGTGCCTGTCTCTTTGGTAAAGGCTTACAATATTAGCAGGAATAACACAACTTTACTGAGCTCCACAGGAAGAGTTGGTGTGATATTTTAGCACCAATACTGACATCATGCTTGAAGGTGAAAACATTCAGTGTATACAGGTATCGAAGTACCTAGGCAGCATGATTTCCAGCAGGGGTACTGCAGATAAAGAAATAGTAAACAAAGTGGCTAGCAGTTCCAACTTCTACAACCAAGTAACACATCTACTTCGGGATAATAGAGTACCCATGAGAACCAAGATTATTCTGTATAAGTCATACTTTGTGCCCATTCTCAAATACAGTCAAGAAACATGTGCACTGAAAGAGAGAGTTCATAAACTCCAAGCAGGTGAAATTGATTTATTTAATCGTGTCAGAAACATACATTATACTTACAATTATACAGGACAATAACAAATCTGGTACTATAATTATTAATCATTTCTGATGATGGCAGGTAACGATGTGATTTAAGCTCTACATAAATATAAAATTAAACGTGGTTTGACCAATAAGTGGCTAATTTACATGCTTCCTTGGTAGCGTCGATCTCATTATGGAGAGAGCAAGTAGTTGGACACAAGTTACAAACAAGAAGATGGCTCATTGTCTGTTCCTCACCACATTCACACAGAGTGGAGTCACAAATAAAACCCCACTTTCTCATGTTGGTCTCTGTTCTTCCAACTCCTGAACGCAACCTGTTGAGCGTCTTCCATATTGACCACCTTTCCTTGTGGCCTGGAGGAAGTCTTTCGGAAGGCGCCATTCATCCTGCAAAGTGGCTGGATCTGGAACGCCATGATTTCACTCTGAAGTTCGATGGTGAATTAGTGAGGCTTTCAGCTGTATGGAGAAAGCTTTTCCTTGACTTGAGCCGTTCAGTTGCTGGATGGTACCCACATAAAGTATGGATCGTCATGTCCAGTGCTTTAGATTTCTCCAGTCTGGATGCACACTCACGGCGAATATCTGGAGGTGGGGTACCTGCAGGACAATAAACTTTATCAAGTGGTGTAGATCTCTAACATCCTGTAATGAGTCTGCAGGTTTCATTTAAGGTGACACACACTTGATTAGCATGACTAGATCTACACCAGACAGGGCAGGCGTATATTCTGCTGCTGAATAACAGAGGGCTATTGCTGATGTTCTTAAAAGGAGAGGATGCGCCCCCCAGGTTGAACCCAATAATTTCCGGATAATGTTGTTCCTTGCAAATACCTTCCTTTTGGTATTCAGACAGTGTGTTCTATAGGTTAGTGCTCGGTCAAGAGTTACTCCATCCTGCAAGGTGGCTGGATCTGGAATGCCATGAATTCACTCTGAAGTTCGATGGTGATTCAGTGAGGCTTTCAGTTGTATGGAGAAAGCTTTTCCTTGACTTGACCTTCCCAAATCACTTGCAATTTTCTCGCTGTCTGTCAATTTTTTTAGGTGGAAGACACAGACTTGTGTTTTTGATGGGTTTGGTTTTAGTTGGTTCTCTTGGTAATAACCACTTAGAATTTGTAGAACATGGGAGAGCTACTCTTCAGCTAGTTCAAACATTTCCTCTTTAGCTGCAGAGCAACATCATCTGCATAAATAAAGCTCTTTGTCCCTTGCGGGCGAGGCTGATCATTAGTGTAGATGTTGAAAAGTATAGGTGCTAGCACACTCCCTTGTGGAAGGCCATTCTTTAAGTTGCTCCATCTACTCCTCTGGCCTTGGAATTCAACAAAAACCTTCTGTTCTGTAGAAAGCACTCAATCATTTGGGTGAGTTTATAGTCCTTAGTTATAATGTGCACTTTACGAAGCAGTATATGGTGGTTAACTCTATTGTAGGATGATGTTAAGTCAACAAAAACTACTCCAGTGACTTTGTTGTTTTCATAGCCGTCTTCTATACATCGTGTGAGGTACAGTATTTGGGAAGTACAACTTTTCCCTGGGGGTGAAGCTGATTCCTGCTCATGGTGCCCCTGCATAGTTAGTCGGAATTGAATTTCCGTTACCTAACTGAACATCAGCATTTCAGAAACAATACAATTCGTATAAGATGAGCAGGTGAAATGAAGCTTCTATGAACTACCCTCCAAAAAACACGCACGGACCATGTAAGGAACGATGACATCAAAACGGACCTGGAAGTGGGCTCGATAGAAGAGAAGCTAAGGACTTCGAGATTAACATGATATGGATATGTAAGGTGAATGGCAAAGACTCGTTCAGCACCACCTTATCCAGCATGCTGGAGGGGTTCTATGATGATGACTGACAATTGCATTACCAGTACTGTGACATGTATTGTAATGAAAATATGGACTTTGATCTCTGTCAGCTAGTTTGTACAAAGACCGGGCGAGTTGGCCGTGCGCATAGAGGCGCGCGGCTGTGAGCTTGCATCCGGGAGATAGTAGGTTCGAATCCCACTGTCGGCAGCCCTGAAGATGGTTTTCCGTGGTTTCCCATTTTCAGACCAGGCAAATGCTGGGGCTGTACCTTTATTAAGGCCACGGCCGCTTCCTTCCAACTCCTAGGCCTTTCCTATCCCATCGTCGCCATAAGACCTATCTGTGTCGGTGCGACGTAAAGCCCCTAGCAGAATAGAGAGAGTTTGTACAAAGTACAGGCAGGCTCAGTGGCTCAGACAATAATACTGTGTATCACTACCAACCGGTGGAGTGCAATGCGAAGCTGCTATTTTAAGATTATGCTTCATTCCTTGCAGTGGAACGTTCTATTACCTACCAATCCTATCAAGCAAATACTCAAAAGTTATGTAATCTAACCTAAATCTCCCATTCTACCGGAATTCATATGTTTGTTACATGTCAGTACATGCGTTTTTGACGTAACATTTATTGAACGGTGAATACTTACACTCGTTCCTTATCACTATTTGAATCAGAGTCTTTTCAGTGATCTTCATGATTTTATGCCAAAATATGAAAATACCGCTCACTTTGGTTTCACTAATAATATGAATTATGAGTCAAAATACACTCATGGAAATAATCCTAATAATATGAGTAATTTTTATTAGTCATGTTGTCTATGAAACAATTTACTAATATTATTAGGAACATCTACTAATAATTTTGACTCATAAACTAATAACTAATATTATTAATTTTATGAAACATAATACTAATATTATTAGTTAATATTATTGGTTTCTTACTAATAATATTAGTGAAAGATGTTTTATTAAACAGGGCCCAGGGTAATACTACCGAAGTGAATGTCATGGATATTATTCCTTCTACATTAACCTGCACTGCTGGTGCAGACCCTGTTTAAGATGCCCATCCCAAGAACGAAGTACACAGGCGTCAAAACAGAAGAAAGCTATCGCAAGAAATAAGGCAAACTAATACAGACATTCTCCTTAATCGTGACAAAGGCAGAAGGATCAAAATTTCAGACCACCAAACCAAGAAACCAGTCATTAGAATTGAAGAAAATGGACGCATGTGATCAAGAATACATTTTCAAGAATTGATGAAGGTTGATTCTCAAGAAATGCGTCAGGGCTGTGAAGGACTTTCTCCTGTCAAGTAGTTTACTCTGTATTTTGATAATGAGCTAATAAGTAAGATTGCTGATGAATCTAACATATGCTGCTCAGAAGACTTATATAAGTTTTTAAACATCAATTTCTGAGTTACGAAGATTTTTGGAAATCACAGGCTATCATACCCTTCCTCAGGTCAGTATGTACTGGTCACAGGATGAGGACAAGAGTAGAATTGGTTAGGAAAACAATGAGCAGGAATCGATACAGAGCTGAAACTGTGGGTGAAAACAGACTGAAAAGAGCTCGCTTGAAACATAATAATTCAAAGAAAGAATCAAAATCAAAAGGAAACTATGATTCTGCCTTTGATTCTGAATCTAAGTTACTAGCAGTGAAATGCATGACAATTCAGTTGTGAATGTGGTGGGCAATTTCTTGAGTATAAATCCCATTCAGAAGATATAAAGAATTTCCAGAGCTGGTAGGGGGAGGTGACAAAGCAATCTTTCATGATTTTCAACTATAATCATTACATGGATAGAGTAAATTTGTATGACAATGGAATTGAGAATTACCATGTGAATGTGAAGAGCGAGAAGTAGTGGTGGCCAATGTTTATCAACTGTCTGGACAATTCAGCTGTAAATGCTAGGAAACTGTACAATTCTGGGCACTCGGACATTATTTCTCAGACTGAATTTCTGTCCAACATAGTAAGGCAACTAATGAAGAATGATAGTCTGTGAACTGTCAGGCAAATTACAGCTCCTATCTCTACTGTCTTTAAGTAAGCTCACCGGATAATAAATTAGTCAATCCTGGAGAAATCATTACAAGCATCATTTAATACCGTGTAACTCCGTCTCTGGACTTGATAACTGCCAGGAATCGGTTAGGAAGTGATTCCACAAGGTTGTGCAGGTACGTCGCATCCACGTTAAGCCACTCGCTGAGGATTTGATCGTGCAATTGCTGATGTCGGCATTTTACCCACGGTTCCAATACGTCCCACAGATTTTCAATGGGTTTCAAGTCAGGCGATTTTTCAGGCCAATCGAGATGTAATAGGGTGGGGGGAAAACCAAACCAAAACCAAACCCCATGGCGCAACAGCCCCGAAGGCCCATGGCCTACCAAGCGACCGCTGCTCAGCCCGAAGGCCTGCAGATTAGACGTGTCATGTGGTCAGCACGACGGATCCTCTCGGCCTTTATCTTTGGCTTACGAGACCGGGGCCGCTATCTCACCGTCAGATAGCTCCTAAATTGTAATCATGTAGGCTGAATGGACCTCGAACCAGCCCTGAGATGCAGGTAAAAATCCCTGACCTGGCCAAGAATCGAACCTGGGGCCTCCGGGTAAGAGGCAGGCATGCTAACCCTACACCGCGGGGCTGGCTAATAGGATGGGGGAGTGTTCATAAAACCAGTCGCACATGCATCCAACCCGATGTACTTTGCTGTTGTCATCTTGAAAAATCAGGGTATCAATAGCATAATTATGCAGATGTTGACTGAAAGGCAACACCTGATCATCCAGAATGTTTAAATAAACATGCTGGTTCATATTTGTGGTCACCTCAGTGAGCGAGCCCAATCCATGATACGAAAAACACCCTAAAATATCACTGACCCACCTCTGTCTTGAACCTGACCTTGCACACATCCAGGATGAAATGCTTTATTTGGCCATTGGTGCACTCGATGTGTCATTGAAACACAGGCAAAAACGTGATTTGTCACACCATATTACATTCCGCTAGTCCACGTTCAATGATTTCTAGCCCATTCAAGGCTCGCAGGTTTATGCGCCTCTGTGAGCAACAGACTCTTGAGAGGTGACTGACACCAAATGTTCATTGCATGTAGTTCCAGTTGTGATGTTCTCTCGCTAACAGGTTGGGATGGTCCTCCAATGACTGACTGCTGCAATCGTCAGTCATTTCATTCATATTGCGTGAAATGCATCTGCAGTCCCTTTCAGTCAAGATCATTTTCCGCCCACAATTCTGGCGTAGAGTTTCGTGGCCACGTGTAGTACACCACTGCTTGTAGATATGTTGAGGAATCTGCTGCGAAACATCAACAAATCCAGCAACTTCAATGCACCACATGGTCATGGGCACGGCCAAACACGATTGCCCCTGTTTTGCCACTGTGTCACATCCTTACTTCTACCCATGTTCATGTACACTGTCTGCTTGAAACATCAATGTCACACTGATCACTACTACCTTATGCTCACATAGGGGCAATGCACGTGCAGTTGCATGGGACTCATTCGCTGCGCCACATATATAGGCTTAATGATCCATCAGTGCATGCGTACTAGGGTGACTAATTTTTTGTCTGGTGAGCTTATGATGGTAATTGATATTTGATAGTGAGACATATTTCGGACAAGCAAAATTTAAGGGTTAGAGATAATCAAATATGCAGGCCTATATTATCATTGTGCCTGTAAAAAACAGTGTGTGAAACATTACAGCTTAGAAGTTTGGTTGGTAATGTTTGGCCATTTAAGGTACAGTACAATATTATGTGAGATACTTCAAAGAATTCTCACTCTTAATTATAGGTGCTGTGGATCTGCATTTCTCTTGATATCGTCACATAGAGTTTTCACACGCACAATGACAATATATAACATTTTTATAAATTTCACAGTACATAACTCAAATCTAAAGGTACATACATACATTACATACATACATACATTATCATTATAGACTGTTATGCCTTTCAGCGTTCAGTCTGCAAGCCTCTGTGAATTTACTAAACGTTGCCACAACCCTCTAGTTGCAACTACTAGTGCTGTGCCCTCATTTAGTTCTATACCTCTTATCTTTAAATCGTTACAAACTCTAACCATCGTCGTCTCGGTATCCCTCCACTTCTCTTACACTCCATGGCAGAGTCCATTATTTTCTTAGGTAACCTATCCTCCTCCATTCACCACACATGACCCCTCCACCGAAACCGGTTTATGCATAGAGCTTCATCCATTGAGTTCATTTCTAAATTAGCCTTTATTTCTTTATTCTGAGTACCCTCCTGCCATTGTTCCCACCTCTTTGTACCAGCAATCATTCTCGCTACTTTCATGTCTGTTACTTCTACCTTATGAATAAGATATCCTGAGTCCACCCAGCTTTCGCTCCCGTATAGCAAAGTTGGTCTGAAAACAGACCGATGTAAAGATAGTTTAGTCTGGGAGCTAACTTCCTTCTTACAGAATACTGTTGATCGCAACTGCGAGCTAACTGCATTAGCTTTACTACACCTTGATTCAATCTCAATTACTTACTATATTACCATCCTGGGAGCACACAACCTAAATACTTGAAATTATCTACCTGTTCTAGCTTTTTATCACAAATCTGACATTTAATTCTGTTGAACTCCTTACCTACTGACATCAAATTTAGTCTTTGAAAGGCTAATTTTCATACCATACTCACTACACCTATTTTCAAGTTCCAAGATATTACACCGCAGGCTTTCGACAAAATTTGCCATTAAGACCAAGTCGTCACCATAGGCCAGACTGCTTATTACATTTCCAGATGATCCATGTAAACTACAAACAGCAAAGGCGAAAGATTACACCCTTGTCTAACCCCTGTAAGTACCCTGAACCAAGAACTCATTCTATCATCAATTCTCACTGAAGCCCAATTGTCAACATAAATGCCTTTGATTGATTTTAACAATCTACCTTTAATTCCATAGTCCCCCAGTCTAGCGAACATCTTTTCCCTCGGTACCCTGTCATATACTTTCTCTAGATCTACGAAACAAACACAACTGCCTATTCCTCTCATAGCATTTTCCAATTACCTGGCGCATACTGAAAATCTGATCCTGACAGCCTCTCTGTGGTCTGAAACCACACTGGTTTTCATCCAACTTCCTCTCAACGACTGATCGCACCCTCCCTTCCAAGATGCCAGTAAATACTTTGCCTGATATACTAATCAATGAGATACCTCGATAGTTGTCGCAATCCTTCCTGTTCCCTTGCTTATAGATAGGTGCAATTACTACTTTTGTCCAATCTGAACGTACCTTACCAACACTCCATGCTAATCTTACTACTCTATGAAGCCATTTCATCCCTGCCTTACCACTATACTTCACCATTTCAAGTCTAATTTCATCTATTCCTGCTACTTTATGCAATGGAGTTTATTTACCATCCTTACCACTTTCTCAAGTGTAATTTCATCAACATCATTTTCCTCCTCCTCATGAGCTTGGCTGTTTACAACACGACCAGGAAAATTTCCTTTGACGTTGAGAAGATGTTCAAAATATTCCCTCCACCTCTCCAATGACTCCCTGGGATCTATTATGAGTTCAACTTTTTCCTTTTCCTTTTTCCCTCCCTTCCTAAGATTTTTTATTACTGTCCAGAAAGGTTTCCCTGCTGCCGACCTAGCCTTTCTAGGTTATTACAAAATCTTCCCACAACTTTTTTGGATTCAACAACTATTTGTTTCACTCCGTTTCTTTTATCTACGTACAATTCCCTGTCAGTCTCGGCCCTTGTTTGGAGCCATTTCTGATAAGACTTCTTTTTATGTTTACAAGCTGCTCTCACTTCACAATTCCACCAAGACGTTCACCTTTTCCCATCTTTACACACAGTTGTTCCTAGGCATTCCCTTGTCGTTTCTACTACAGCATCCGTGTATGCCACCCATTCTCTTACTATATCCTGAACCTGCTTACTGTCTACTTTTCGAAACTTCTCACTAATCATATCCATGTACTTCTGTCTAATTTCCTCGTCCTGGAGATTTTCTACCCTTATTCATTTGCAGACAGATTTCACTTTCTCTATCCTAGGCCTAGAATTACTTAGTTCACTACAGATCAGATAGTGGTCTGTATCATCGAAAAATCCCCGGAAAACTTGTACATTCCCGAACAGATTTCTTGAATTCAAAGTCTGTTAAAATATAGTCTATTATGGACCTCGTACCCCTAGCCTCCAATGTGTAGTGGTGAATAGCCTTATGCTTGAAGAATGTATTCGTAACTGCTAAAACCATACTAGCACAGAAGTCCAGCAAACGCTTCCCATTCCCATTAGCTCCCATATCTTCCCCACATTTACCAATCACCCTTTCGTATCCTTCAGTTCTATTTCCAACTCTTGCATTTAAATACGCCCATTAGCACTATCCTATCCTTGCTGTTGACCCTGACCACAAAGTCACTCAATGCTTCATAAAACTTGTCAACTTCATCCTCATCTGCACCCTCACATGGTGAATACACTGAGACAATTCTCGTCCTAATTCTTCCAACTGCCAGATCTTACCCACATATTTCGCTCATTTACATGCCTAACAGAAACTATGTTGCGTGCAATGGTATTCCTGATGAAGAGCCCTACCCCATACTCTGCCCTTCCCTTTCTAACACCTGTCAAGTACACTTTATAATCTCCTATCTCTTCCTCGTTATCTCCCCTTACCCGAATATCACTTACTCCTAGCACATCCAGATGCATCCTCTTTGCTGACTCAGCTAGTTCTACTTTCTTTCTTCCATAAGCCCCATTAATATTGATAGCTCCCCATCGAATTCCATTTGTTTGCCAAGTTTTTTCCAAGGAGTCCCTCGCCTGTCAAATAGGAGAGGAACTCCGTTAATCCCATAAGTCCGAGACTTGCTTAAAATGTTCTGAGCTCGGTAAATTCATGAAGCAGGATGCTACCCTACTTACACATAGTCCAAGTGAGGATCTCTCCTCTAACGGGTTATGGACCACCGGTGGATTGAATAGTCCTAGCCGCCTGAGCACAAGGAGGGCCATGACTCAGAATATGTCCAAAATGCCCACTCCCATTCCATAGCAACTGGTATCCTGACTCTCAGGTCCACTTACTAGTCCACTCAGCCGTTGCCCATGGTTCACGAACTAGGACGTGACTACAGTAACCCACACCATGAACCATAATCTAAAAGTATTAATGGAAAATTTCCTAGGTCAATACAGGTCGTACTCAAACTACACAGAATTAATCATACATAAAATAGCCAGCCGAAGTGGCTCAGATGGTACAGCGCAAACTTTCCGAGCCCAAGTTGATGGGCATTTTTCTTCTCCTGATGCAGTCTACTCATGGCAGGCTAGTGACTATCCTACTTTGGGTTTCCCACTCAAAGTAGTTGTTTCGTGGATGTCGAACCACTGGTGGAGGTTCTATGCCTATGATTTTCTCCTCTCATCCACACTTCCCTTCTATTTTTCCTTTTATGATAGTTGTGTTAAGCAGTATTGTCATTTCAGAAGTGCCCAAAATGAGCTGCATTCCAGTGATTTGCGAGGATTAGGACTTCACATTATTTCCTGACAAGTGCGGGTCAACAATGTAAAGCAACAACAGTATCAAAGAAAATTTCACAGCACACCAACAAGTTTTAAATCACAGGTTACAGTTGCACACAAGATGTGTTAATTTAAGGTTTAAACCAATTCTATTTATTTAGCATATGGCTACATCACTAAAAATTAATACACTTAAGAAAATGGAAATTGCAACACCATGAAGGCATTGGTCGTTTGTAGTGATTTTCAAGATATGGAACAATGCCACGTAGGTACGTAAACGATCGAAGTTTCAGACCCATTGGATTGTTGCTACAGGTCTCTCCACGCGATTGGTCGCAGAGGAATCAACTCCAGTATACAGACTCTGGTGAAGCGTAGTTGACTTGAAGTCTGTGCAGTGAAGTGTTCCCCATCAAACATGCCTCGACAACAGAGAATAGCACGCTATCAACAACTGTCGCCGTTTGAGAGGGCTCGGATAATTGGGCTGTGTGAGGCTGGATTATTGCTAAGGACTGTCACTGCACGTGTTGGCCAACAGGCATCTACGGTACAGCGTGTATGGCAGCAGTGGTCGAATTAAGGTACCCACACTCGTAGACCTGACACAGGCCCAGTGCAACAGACAACTGTGAGAGAGGATCGTCGCATCTTTCGGATGGCCCGGATGGAACCCCATGCAACAGCAGTTCAAATTCGAGCAGCTGTGGTACCCCACGTTACACAACAAACAGTTGGTAATCGCCTGCGTGCAGCTGGCTTACGAGCCTGTGTCCCTGCAGAAGGTGTTCCATTGACCCCACAACAGCGACGTTAAGGCTGGCCTGGTGTCGAGAAAGATCGACGTGGGTCGACGAATGGCATAGGGTCGTCTTTAGTGATGAATCACACTTCTGTCTTGCCCGCAGTGATCGCCGGAATTGTGTGCACCGACGTACCGGGGAGAGGGATAGCACAGATCTTATTGTTGAGAGGCACACAGGGCCAACACCAAACATTATGGTCTGGAGAGCTATTGGCTTTCAGGTGAAATCACAATTAGTGCTTGTTGAGGGCACTATGACTGCTCGACAGTACGTTGATAGGGTACTCAATCCAGTGGTTTTCCCTATGAAGGCGAGCATTGCTAATGGGATGTTTCAGCAGGACAATGCCCGTGTTCACGCTGCACGCATCTCCAGAGAAGCTCTGCACGACATCATAACATTAGAATGGCCCGCCAGATCCCTGGACCTCAGTCCTATTGAGCATGTGTGAGACATGATGGATCGACAACTGGCCAACCGTCCTCAGCCACCCACAACTCTGGAACAACTGAGCCGTGCAGTGCAGCAAGCATGGGCCACAATTCCTCAGGAAGCGATCGAGGGCCTTATTGACTCCATGCCTCGACGAATTCATCAATGTATTGCAGCTCGTGGTGGGCACATCCTGTATTGATTGTTGTCCAAACTTGCGGTCAGAGGAACCTGAAAGTGTAATCATCGAATCACAACCGTCACTGTCATGATCGCTACTTGAACTGGAATCGAACATGTGTTGTCTCTTTTGCGACTGCTGAACATTCGCATCAGCTATGCCCAAACCCCGTACATTCGAGCCTGCAGTACTTATTCCCGGTAATTTCCTGTCACTTACGAATTCCCCTTCGGCAGAACTAACTTCACTAATATCACAATTCTCCCCACTAAATTCCAACATGACCCGTAAATCATCTTCTAATACAATCCAACCATTGCAAGTCCTTCATCGATGATGATGATTATGATGATGATGATGATGATGATGATGATGATGCTTGTTGTGTTAAGGGGCCTAACATCGTACGTCATGGGTCCCAAGTTCTTCATCAACTTATACTGAAAATGGACAAAGAAATTCTCGCTTTGAATAAAATTTCCATCGTGATGTAAAGAGTGTTTTTATGGAAAGCAAAACTGAGCGAAATATTTTAATTACCTTTTTATGATGAGATATGCCAGAACATAGCTGAACAGACAAAAGATGCTGAGCGGGAAATCGCACCTAAAACCCAGTTTAGTAAGACGAAAGGAAGGAATTGTGATCAAGACCGTGTCCGAACAAATAAGGACGAAATAAAGCTTCTTATGGCCATACTGTTGCCGCAGGGGATTGTACAGAAACCTAAATTAGGACAGTATTTCTCGCAATCGCTTGTTCACTTCACCTATTTTCTATGAGCTGGCGACACAGAAGAGTTTTTTTCTCGCCAGATTGAGTCCTTTGGCCGGCCTCCTGACCCCAACTTGGCAGGTTCGATGGTATTTGAAGGTGCTCAAATACGACTGCCTCTTGTAAGTAGATTTACTGGCATGCAAAAGAACTCCTGCAGGACTAAATTCTGGCACCTCAGTGTATCCGAAAATTGTAAAAGTAGTTGTTGGGACGGGAGGCCAACAACATTATTATTATTATTATTATTATTATTATTATTATATTTTTCTCTACAGCTTTATACATATGACTGACAATTAGGTAAATAATGCACAACTTCCTCCAAAAATATACAAGATGAATCCAGTATTTGACCACCTGTTAGCAAAATTTTCGGAAGCTTATACCCCTGATGGCAAAATGTCAATTGATGAGAACCTCTTGCTATGGAAAGGGTGGCTAGGGTGGAAAGTTTACATAACAAGAAAATGATCGCATTTCGGAATGGAATTATATAAATTATGCGAAGGCGAGACAGGTTATATAACATGACCTGCTTCCGTGTGTATCATAATGAACAGCTGTAAAAGACATAACACTTTGAAGACTGTAAATACTGTAAATATTACCTGTATTGTAGTGTAATATAGTCCGTTTATGTCACTTAGTAATTGTAGGTAGGCTATATAAACTTGATCCCTCGAAAGCACTGAACAACTTAACAGAAAATTTCGTGAGTACAGTTGAACCTGCTTTATACGCAACTCTATTCTGCGTAATTCGTACTTGTACGTAATTTCCTTTAGGTCCCGGCAAAATGTAATTTAAAGGCATGTTATTTAAACCTTATTTATACGTAATACGTTTATACATAATTTGCTGTTATACGTATTAAGTGTCAGTGAAATATATCTGAGTTTTGTGTAATTGTAATGAGCACGTGCTTTTTTAAATGAAACTACTGTATTTACGAAGTGTCCACTTTGTCGACGAAAGGAGGAAGTAGAGCGGTCTCGTTTCGGTGTTGAAACAGAACACAAAGAGTTTCGCCAAGTGACATGATTGACACTTACTTATTGGCGGCTTAACAAAGGCCAACCGATCAAGTCCTCTTCGCTCTCTATCTCGCTCCTCCTGAACCTTCGTCGTTTTTGACAATCACAATGCCGCCAAAGATTAAGTTACATTACAAGGAAAATGAGTGGTTTTGGTGCAGAAACAAAAGATTATACAGTAAATTTGTTTGAATATGAGAATTTCTTTCGTGGGAACAACAGAGAAGTAAAATGTCCACGGTGCCGGTACGTGGTGTTTACTGTTGAACAGTAGTTTTGTCACTCAGTTGCTTTTGATTAGCCATGGAGAACAGAAAAAGGAAAAGTTATACCCTAGATGAAAAAGTAAAATTTATACGAGAAGTGGACGCTAATCCACACAAAACAAAAAGTGAAATTGCTTCAGACTTAGGGATTGCTTATACAATGCTATGTACAGTCATCAGTAAAAAAAACGCTATTTTGGATGAGTTCTTAAAACTGGGTTCAAAATCAGCAAAGCGCAGTCGTCAGCAAGAAGGAAGGTACGTAGATTTGGAGAAAGCACTTTTCACATGGTTCCAGCAAAAGCGGGCTGCAGCTCTACCAATTAGTGGCAACATGCTGAAGGCAAAGGCGATAGATTTAGTTAAAAAGATGAGTATCACTGATGATTTCAAGGCTTCATCAGGATGGTTGCAAGGATTTAAAGATCGTCATGGAATCACAGGGAGAACAATTTGTGGTGACTCAAAAGCTGTGGACGACATCGCGGTGCAACACTGGAAAGAAGAGGTTCTGCCGGGTATCGTAAGCGATTATCAGCCTCCAAACATCTACAATTGTGATGAGACCGGCCTATTCTACAATCTCCTTCCCAGTAAAACATTAGCGGAAAGAGGTGACTCATGCCATGGAGGGAAGAAAAGTAAAATTCGTGTAACAGTACTTCTCGCCACCAATGCAGATGGATCTGATAAACTTCCTCCACATGTGATAGGAAAATCGAAGAATCCGAGGTGTTTTAAGGGTGCGAAAACAAAACCTACGGAATATGAATCCAACAGAAATTCTTGGATGACTATGCTTCTAATGGAACAGTGGTTGAAAAAACTGGACATTAAAATGAAAAAGAAACAGAAGAAGATCCTTCTTCGTATGGATCGATGTGGAGCACATCCACCTCAAATCGTTCTGGAAAATGTCCGAGTGGAATTTTTCCCTCCTAACTGTACCAGTGTTATACAACTGCTTGATTTGGGCATCATTGCAAATTTCAAAGTGCATTATAGAAAAATGCTGGTTCAACATTTGATAACATTGAGTGATGCAGGATATGAACCTCTCTCCATTAATTTGCTACAAGCTATGGACTTTATTTCGACTGCCTGGAAGCAGATGTCATCCTCCACTATCAACAACTGTTTCTGCAAAGCTGGTGTCTTACTAGAAGAGGCTGCAACCAATGATGATTATGGGGACGAAGGTTTGTCTGGCAATGAGCTAACGCTACCGGAGGGTGTAGAATCGATACTTTTGTGCATTTCGATGATAATCTGGCTGTATGTGGAGAACTACCGGATGAAGACATTATTGCTGATGTATGTCAACAACGCGGTGGTGATCGACCAGCTACAAGCGATAGGGACAGTGATGGAGATGGAGATAACGACTTGAATCTTGAAGCACCTCAACTGTGTGAAGTGTTAAATGCAATCGATGTGTGTAGGCGTTACATCAGTGCGAAAAGTTGTAGTGAAAATGCTTTGAATTCCTTACTAAGTTTGCAAAAGGAGCTTTATACTCTTAATGCAGGAAAAGTGAAACAAGCCAAACTATCTGATTTCTTTAAGGCTGGACCAAGTTCAAAATAATATTTTCTGTCTTAATGTATTTATTATTTGCAAGGATTTACCCATGCAGGTCTATTCCATTGGTTTTTCAGTAAATGTATTTATTATTTGCAAGGATTTACACATGTAGGTCTATTCCATTGGTTTTTCAGTAAATATGTGGTGTATTGTGTAAGTCTGATTTCTAAGTAATTCTCAGTTACAAGTAGATGTTTCTCTTCCCTTTGATATACATATACGTCAGGTTCAACTGTATTATAACTTATTCTATTGTACATCTTTTAAGTATATGTAAACTTTGTAAATCTATAATTTACATATACAGAAACATTTATTTCCAGGCAAAGATAGATAGTAAACTGCCTAAAATATTCAGCTGAAAGTTGCTGTATAAACAAAAACCAGAGCTTTGCTGTTAGGAAGAAGCAATCTTGATATCACAGTGTGAAAGGACTTAGTACGTTTTTGCACAAAGTATTAAAAAATTAAAATAATCAAATTTTTTTGTGTAAGGTAAATTTCTAAATTTTCCATAACATTCATTAATTTTCCCTTTTCGGCCGAATGTAATAATTTTATGTCATTGGAAATGTCTGTAAATTTACGATTCATTTTAATCATATGTTCTCCCATTGCTGAATATCTTTTATGTGTAACCGCCACAAACACCGAAACTTCTTTGCAACCTTCAATGCCAACTCCCTCTTGAACGTTGGTCAACTCAAACAACTCACAGACCCTCTCTCATTATGAAATCATAATTGCAGCAATTTAGAAACAAGGTTTAGTGATGAACATGCCTTTGAGTCACAAGGTTATAGAATCTTCAAAGGGAAAACTGGCAAACGTGTGATGAAAACTGTTCCACACCTCAGCATAGGATTTATTGTCAGCAAAAAGATTCTAGACTCGGTCATCGACTTCAGCTTTCCAAACACCCGAGTATCGATGCTTAGCTTTCGAAGCACGAACAAAGTCCACACGCTTGTGAATGTACACGTCCCAATCAACCAGGCAAACAAGAAAGACCCAGATGGAACAGATAAATTCTGGGAGAAGCTGGAAGATGTCATCTCAAAAGTTTCCGATAAACACATGATCATTTTGCTTGGAGACTTCAATGCTCAAATTGACAAAGAAAGGAAATTCCAAAACATCGTTGAAAACTACCCAGCCCATTGACGAACCAATTGGAATGGAGA
The DNA here is from genome assembly GCF_040414725.1 of Anabrus simplex. NCBI lineage: Eukaryota > Metazoa > Arthropoda > Insecta > Orthoptera > Tettigoniidae > Anabrus > Anabrus simplex. Next base: position 146,564,737 of record NC_090271.1, read on the forward strand.
AAGTCTTATACAACTCTGTAAGGCTTTCAATCTAAGTTCTAAAATTGACAGCCTTCAAACATCTGCCAAGGAAGCAAAAGACGTGGACATCCCCAAACCCAAACCTGGATGAGTTTCAAATTGATCATGTCGCCACTGTACGGAAAGCAACATGAGAGATTCAAAATGTGAAAGTCCTGAGAAGCGCTAACCTTGATTCGGACCACTATCTCTCCAAGATCAAAATCAAGCTTCTTTCAAGAAACAACAGAACAGTCAGGACAAAGAAAACCACTAGATTTGACACTGAAAAGCTGAAAACTGACAGAGAGTTCGCTCATAAACTTGAGTCCTTCGATCCAGAGAATTGGAATCAACTGAAAAATGCCATTGTTAAAACGGCTGAGGAGACGGTCTTACTAACAAAACCAAAGTAACACCCGTGGTGGAATCATGAATGTGATGAAGCAATAGCACAAAGACAAATCGCCTGGCAAAGATGGAACTCACAGAAGACTCAAGATAGGTATGAGAATTTCCTGGCAGCGAGAAAATATGCAGCAAAGGTCATCCGTGGGGCAAAGCGCTCATTTGACAAGAACCACCTGACACAGATCGAACAAGATTTCAATAAGAACAAATTCAGGGATTTCTATAGAATGTTCAAACGCAACCTCACAAAATACACCCCTCCAAGTCTACATTTCAGAGACCACAAAGGTAAACTTGCCTCCAACGACAAGGACAACTGTCAGATCTTGGCAAAATATTTTGAATCTCTTCTCAACTGTGAAGAACCAGAATCACAATTTGCCTTTGAAGAAACCACGTGTCCCAACCCAGACTCTTCTCCACCCACAAAAGAGGAAATCAACCAGATCATCAAGTCATTAAAGAACAAAAAAGCCCCTGGCGAAGATGCAATAATTGCTGAACTCTGGAAGTCCGCAGGTGACGAGGCGATTGACAAACTAACAGAAATCATCCATGAGATCTGGGAAACAGAGAAAATTCCAAGTGACTGGACAACAGCCCTGATTAATCCCCTTCTTAAGAAAGGTGACAAAGCAGATGTAAACAACTACCGATAACGTACAAAATTCTCTCGAAACCCCTTCAGACCCAAGCAGAAGAGCAGCTCGATTCACAGTTGGGTGAATATCAAGGAGGGTTTAGAAAAAGTCGATCATGCGCAGAGCAAGCACACCTACCAAGACGCTGGCTTAGTGCAACCTAGCACGTGAGAGCGAACTGCTGGCAACCAGGAATGAGTTGGCTGGAAAATTTATAGTGTCCAATAACGGACTATTTATATTGGTATTATAAATTTACTCATTTGGGAAAAATATTTCACATTCCCTATGGGAATCAACATCTATATCATCTGATAGCCAAGCAGCCATCAATTTTTGGTAAAGAGACAAAATCTCTCATAGTGCATTGGCACTGTCGGTGGCTCCAAGTAGCCTACGCAGTGGCCTCCACGGTACCGGTATGCACTAAGCCAGCATCTTGGTAGGTGTGCTAGGTACCAACTGACGAGCCCAACCTAGCACATGAGGGCTAAACGCTGGCAACCAGGAATGAGTTGGCTGGAAAATTTATAGTGTCCAATAACGGACTATTTATATTGGTGGATTAAGATGTCGTCAACACACACTTGGCAGAAATCTCCAACATATCCCGACCATACCTCATCCATCAGTCGTATAAAGGTTGCAGGAGAATTCTTCAGTCCAAAAGGCATTACTGTAAACTGGTACAATCCTCTCGGTGTCATGAAGGTGGTCAGTGGTCTAGAACTTTCCTCGACCTCCATTTGCCAGTATCCAGAGTTGAGATCCAGCGTGCTGAAAATCGTAGACCCACTTACTTGTTTCAGCAAGTCTTTTAGGTCAGGAATGGGGTAGGCATCACTAACAGTCTTCTTGTTCAACCTGCGGAAGTCCACACACAGTCGATACTCCCCATTCTTCTTTTTCGGTAGAACGATAAGTGACGCCCAACAGGATGTAGAGGGTTCGATGAGTCCTTGCCATTCCATCTCTTGAATCTTCTGGATGACGAAGTTGCGCTTATCCAGGTTGATTGGATATGGACGTTGCTTGATGGATGAGGAAGTGCTGCATTCAATGGCGTGCGTTATAGTAGTAGTCCGTCCTATTTTATTGGTGATAACTTCCGGAAAGTCCTTTGAGGTGCGTCTCCTCTTCTTCACTTGGTTGAAGATGCGTTAACTGGATATCTCCCAGGTTTATGTTGACTTCCGCATCCTTGTGAGTCTAGAGATTTCCACCCTGCCAGGCGACCCTCAGACGTCTGTCCTTTCCCAAAAAGACTTCATGAGCTGCATAGTCTAGGATCACCTTGTATTCTGCCAGAAAGTCATAACCTAATATGATGTCAGGTATTATGTTCTGAATAACTGCAACGTTAATTACAACAGGTAGGTGCATGCATTTAGCGGTTAGGCTAGTCTGTCCTTGGATGGAATAGTTTACCTCGTCTGCTGTTCCCACTATTCTTTCCAAGATCTCACAATCTGACCAATTCCTCTCCTACTTGACCAGGGTTGCTTGTCTGTCGGGTCTTGAGGTGCATTCCTGCTCCCGGTCCCATCCCCCCCTCAATCCTGAACGGGCCGGACCTAGTTTTCCGACGCCAAGATTGGGTATTTGTTCTTTAGGTGTCCCGTTCTTCCACACTGGCAGCATTTCCTAACTGAGCTGGTCTCATCTGTGGCTTTCCTCTTGTGTTCTTCCAACTGGGCGATGATTCAACGCAAATCATCAAAGGATCTCGGTTGTGATACCTTCACTAGGGGTCTAATCTTAGCGTGGAGTAGCTCTACGATGTCTGGTAAGATCTCTTTCTCGCTTCCTTTTGGGTACAGCTGCTTGAAGAGCTGGTACATCTGGAGGACGAATGCGCTAGCTCTCATGCCAGTGGGTTGTGCATCAGTCATACAGCTCTTTACCCCTTCTGGATTAAACCTAACAAGGAATTCCCTCTTGAAATCAGTCCACTTTTAATTTAAGCCCTTCAAGTTATTCCACCAGGTAGCAGCTTGCCCGTTTAACTGCAGTGTGATGAGTTGAACGAAGATGTCCTCCGGTAGATTAGTCCTTCCTAGTAGACTGACCTATCCCTCGATGAAGCTAATCGGGTTCTCTTCCAGTCGCCCGTGGAATTCCGGAAGGCTCTCTATAGGCACCGTGCAGATAGCTCGAAATGCTACTACTAGCGCTACACAGTGGCCCGTTCTGAAACAAGAAGTGAGGCGCAGTGCGAGAGTCTCAGTACAACGTGTGAACATTCGAACAAGTTGCGGGTTTAAAGCGATTCAGTTCGGGGATCAAAGTGAATCATCATGCAATAAAGGAAGAAACCTTGTTGTCAGTGGCCACGTGAACGGCGTTGAAGAGTTAATTTTGAATGGTTTCGGATACATCCCTGGAAAAGTCACCCGACAAATGTCTGCCAATTTTCCGCCTTATATCGTGAAACTTGAGGTAGGCAAGGTGTAGTTAGGTAAAAATTTATATAGTTTATTTAGTAAGGATTAATTGATGCATGTTTGCTAAGTTGTATGCATTTTTATTTTGTGTTCAGGTTGACCAGAATCGTAATGCCTCTACCAGCGAATGTTCCTGTCCTGCCGGCGCCAGAAGAACTTGCAAACGCGTAGCTGCGGTAGTGTATTATAAAAATAATGAAAGTGTTGTCTCCAAAACAGACCGTCCGCAACAGTGGGGAAAACCGAGCCCGAAAACAATATCAACAGAAAATATAGAAAAGGCAAACGCGTAGAAGAACTGTTCGGTAAAAAGACTTTGAGGACATCTTTTCCCCCCTTTGAATTAACTGAGGATATTTTAAAACACATCTCTTTCAGTCTCATACAAAGCATCGAGCAGAAGCAAGTACTGAAATCGAACAATCATGCAGGGCCGTAGTCACCTCATTGATAGACATGGTAGTGGTTGATGTGGAGAGAGAAGGATGTGAGGAAATTGTGACACAGCTATTACATTTACAAGTCTCTAACAACGTGCGCTTGCCAGACAAACACACCTTTCGCACTGTGAGTGACGAAATGTTTTTTACCAGCAAAGTGCAGGTTGATATAGATCATATAATTAAAATCTCCCTGGACACTCTATCTCAATCAGGAAGCCCTCGATGGTTTCAAGAAAAACAGATAAGAATATCTGCTAGCACGAAAGCAAATCGGATCAAAACTAGGCGACAAAACTTTGATACTTTTGCTCTCGCATTTCTAAATGAATCTCCAATTGAGGAGCTGCTTTGAACATTCTTACGGAAGTGAAATGGAAAGTGAAGCAATAGAATGCTATGGAAGTTCATTTGTTGTTCGTGTTATTCAATGAGGTTGCAAATTCGTTAACACGCAACACATAGACGATGTCATCCACGTGTGGAAAAAGTTCTGTTGGCAATTTCTGTAATATATTGTATATTTTGATTTTTTGAATACACCTTTCTATGTGAATTCTAACACTCGCAATATTGTAAGTACTCTCAACTTCCTCAGCTGTTAATCTCCCGTCATGTATAAGAATGGTGGTGTCACGATTATGATACCGCGGCCAGATAAGTTAGTTCTGATGCCTAAATCCTTTATCAGCCGTGAGCTCATCGCCAGGTTGAAGAAACGTAAACCACTGACGGCTGTTATGAATGAGTCGCTAGCTCTCCCACCGTAACATTTAGATTTAAAGCGATCATACCATTAGGCGTGATCGCAATTAAAAATTTTGTAGTGTAGCAACCCTTGTATTGAGAATAGAAATACAATCTCTTGATCTACTTGGGGAGGATGTTCAACCCTAAATTCCGTGCAGTCAATAATGACTCGACAATTACCGTAATTTCTTTTAAATGCTGGAGACATTGTTTCTTGAACATTTTCCTTACTAGGCCAGAATATGAAATGTTTCGTACGCAGTGCCAGTTGCATAAGCACGGTCGTAAAAATATGTGGAATTGTTGTCCTGTGAACACTCTCAAAGCAGAATAGGACAGTCCGATTTTCATTTTCATTAGGAAAATGAATAATCTGGTTTCTTTACATAATTTTGAAATGTTACAGTTTGGTAATAACGCAAGGCAAAGACGTTGAAGTTCACACCTGTTAAATCAAGCATTTGTGTATTGTTCCTTATGGAAGTGTAGCCTTGGAAACCTGGACCCTGATTGTCTTCCGTTCCACACATTTTATCATGTTTCGTAATGTCCCCTCCCAGACCGAAATTAAGTGGAATGCATACTTGTGTATTTACGTCATTTTCATTTATTGAACAAGAAAACATGAAGTCTGAACAATGAAATTCAGGTGGTTATGTGGTTATGTTACTTGGGCAAACTGTACTTGAAAATTTTCAGTCTGATTCTTCCTTTTTTAATCGCTTGAGTTGCCAGTGCAAGCGCTGTAAGCTGGGTCGCAGCTACACATTCCTCTTCTTGTATTCATCCGGAAATATTGTCGGAACATAGGATGGACTTAGTGGGTGTCCAGATCTTTTGTTTCCGATGAAATGTGCACTACATATTCTTGAGTAAGTCGTAGGTTGCCAAAGTGATCCATCAGTGCTAAAAGTTAAATTAAACCGGATCAACTGAACTTATTGCAAACATGTGCAGTACGTATGTGTAGGCCTACTTACTTCATTCGGTTAACTGCTTGTATTATCTATCGCCTCCTTCGGTCCACATCTAGCGCTCGTTTTGGAAAACAATTAATTTGTACTTCACTTCTCGCATTTGCGTAAGTATTGGAATATCTGACAACACAGCAATTGCATTTCCTTGATCTCCTTTTCTCTGTCATTATCATCGGAGTAACTACACGCTCAGTCATAACAGAACAGCTACTGCGAGTCTGGAGTCTGCCTCACGTGTTGTTCTCCGCCCGGCCGCTAGAGCGACGTGCACGGTGCCTATAACCAACTTCGGGTCTACGTGTCCTGTATTGCTGGTTAGGTTTGAAGGGGTTGGAGGCGTGGCAATAAGTCCTGTTCGAGTTAATCTATCTTCTACCGTGTGAAGGATGCTTTCTCTCATAAACTGCACATCTCCCTTGATGGTCGAAATTCTCCCCTCAACCTCTTGTTTTATGCTGGAAACCTGGGTTTCCACCTCCTCCTTGAGATTCGAGATGTCCTCTTCCAGCTGGTTTACCCTACTATCGATCTGCTCCACCTGTCCCAGTTTTAAACTGATATCTGCTGTGTTAATTGATTGGTGACGTCACTAAATTGGGAATTCATCTGTGAAATTTTATCATCTATGGTTGAAATTTTCGATTCTGGAAATCTGCAGATGAAGGGTTTCACAAAGAATGTCACTTACTCCACGCAGGTACACAAGTCCGCTATTCTTTTCCAGTACATTTTCTAATTTTCTACACACCCTAGATGTTATTGTTCCTTTCGCATGCTTTAATTCCTGTTCAATGCACTTTACAACATCCAGTGCCTCGCTTAGTTCTGCACCTGAAACTTCCAATTGCATGATTGCTCCAGATAAAGAATTTAAAGTGGACTTGATGTAAGCAACGTCCGCTTTTAATGTAGTGCTTGAAAATAAATAGTAAGTGGTTTTTATGGAGGACGATTCTGCAGGATCAAAAGATTTCACGATCTTCTCCACAACATCTAAGTTGTTGCAATAGTACACTGCGGCATCAAGCCAAGTTCCCCCATCGCGTTATAACTGGCTGGAGAAGTAGGGGTAGTGAAGGTGGTGCTCCTTGAAATTTCTGAATGCGAAGTGGAGCTTTGACAAACACTTTCTTATAGTTCAATATTAATTTATCAACTTCAGGGTAGCTACTTCTAACTTCTTCAGCTGCCCAATGCAAGGCATGTGCAAGACATGTCACATGTATCATTTTCGGGTATAGCATTTTAAGTCCCTTGGCTGCCTTCACCATATACAGACCAGCGTCAGTTACCAATAGAAAAATGTGCTCTCTCTTTGCCCCGTTTGGCCACAACAGATTCATTGAATTGTCGAAGAGAACTGCAATGGTGGAATGGTTTGTCTTCTCTAGCACTTCACATGTCAGGAGGAACGTATCTCCAGGCCGGTCTTCCTTCAGCGTGTCAATGATCACATTTGCTACAACTTCCATCCACATCTGTGGTCTTGTCTATTGAAACCCATCTTACTGTCTCCCACGCCACGCCTTATAATATCCAACATCTCTTCATAACAAGGGTTCAGATAGTCCTTCCTGAGAGTGGATTCGTTGGGAACAGGATGCTTTGTATATTTTTCAAGAAACTGTCTGAAGCTTCGGCTGTTAAGTTTCTTTAGACGAAACCATCATCTTGCAGAGATCTTGTGAAAATTGTGAACACTGTGAACTTGATGTCGGGGTTTCAAATAGCAGTCGTTGCCTATTTTCGAGTGCAGAATATCTAGTTACACAATTCTTATGTTTTACAGTATTACAGTGTTGTTGCACAGAGAAGCATTTTTCAGCAGTAACTCTTACATCACACAATTTACAGAATAATATCACTCCATCCATGTACTGAATATGTTTTCACCGAACTCACGAACGAAACTTTGCAACTTTCCACAAATTGAGACTTTCGTTTTAGGCATATTGAAAGGAAAGGTCATTCAGTGTGTTGAATGTAGAAGAGGAAAGGGCGACGGAGAGAGATAAGAACAATGACAAATAACTGCAGAATTACCTCTGCTTCCGTATACACAATAGCCCGGTTTCCAGCAACTGACCCAGCTAGCAAACAATAGCTCCTACCTGTTAGAAACATTCAATACACTATTTTAGAATGGTTCTTCAGTAGTATAATCCAGTCTATCGTCAAAAATAATTTCTAGAGCTTATTCTGATTTTTATAAAACAAAATTCAAATGAAAATTACCAAAATATGCCGTTATAATGATATTTTGTTCCAAATATGCCATTAAAAGAAAGCCTAAATATGCATTTATATGCCCAATAAAAGCTGTTTAATTTTGATTATCATGCTTGGAAACATGTTGAAAATACAAGACTCTAAGATCTAATGTTAAGGGAAAAAATACGACTTGTTATAGAAATCATAATAATAATAATGTTATTTGCATTACGTCCCACTAACTACTTTTATGGTCTTCGGAGATGCTGAGGTGCCAGAATTTAGTCCCACAGGAGTTCTTTTACGTGCCAGTAAATCTACCGACATCAGGCTGTCGTACTTGAGCACCTTCAAATACCACCGGACTGAGCCAGGATCGAACCTGCCAAGTTGGGATTAGAAGGCCAGCGCCTTAATCGTCTGAGACACTCAGCCCGGCGTCACAGAAATCCGCCCCCTAGTAATCATTATGAGGAATTCTACACATCCGCCCCTGGTAGAGCAGATCGTGTTCACCACTGGCCTAGCAATAATTTAAATCCCCTAAATGAACTTGCCGTAGGTTACTTTAGCCTATTTGCTACACCTGTGCTCGCAGGAAGGATGCTTTCTTCTACTGGACCAATTACTGCTGACCAAAGATCATCCTCTCCAGCAAGACGAGCTGAAAATCTGATATCTCTACACAGAAGTTCATCCTGTCCATGATCTGTTACATGCAACACATTTTTCTGGTTTTTTTAAAATACAATTTGATTATGTCACACCAACACAGATAGGTCTTATAGAGACGATAGGATAGGAAAGTGGGAAGGAAGAGGTTGTGGCCTTAATTAAGGTTTGAAAATGGGAAACCACCGAATATCTTCAGGGCTGGAGACAGTAGGGCTCGAAACCACAATCTTCTGAATGCAATCTGACAGCTATGTAACCTAAATCTCACAGCCACTTGCTCAGTCATAAAGATATACGAGCGACTTATCATATTAATTTCATTTTGTTTTTCTCACAACTTGGTAGGTAGGGCCAGCTTCTCAACATAGTCTCTCTTAAACTGTCAAAGTAGATCAGTTCCCTTAAACTGTATGCACTTACTCCACCAGTGTACCAGTGTGGCTGCCTCTCCAAATCCTCTTACAGACATATTTTTAGTGTATGTCACACCCATGCCTGGACAGCTGCTGCCAGGTCTTGAAAGTGTGTGAAATTCCCTTCATGTAGGGATGTCTGCATGGCCCTGAACAGGTTATAATCAGAGTGTAAAGTGGATGTGATAGTATGCGGAACCCCAGTTTGGCAAAGATGGTTGCTACAAAGAACACTGTTTGAAATTTCTTCAGGGGTGGGTTGCTATTATGTTACCACTATACTGATTAGTGTTGATCCCACAGTCAAAGAGTAGCCTGCCTGCCACTCACTTGGAGGGCCCGGGTTTGATTCCCATCTAGGTCAGAGATTTTTCACTGTATCCAAGGGCAGGTTCGGTGTCCATTTAAACTATATGATTACAAATCACGAGCTATCTGATGGTAAAAGAGTAGCCCTGGTCTAGAAAGCCACTAATAATGGCCAAGAGGATTCACGTGTTGACCACACGTCACCTCGTGATCGCAGGCCTTAGGGCTGAGCAATGGTCACTTGGTAGGCCAGTGACATGGGGTTTGTTCATTAACCACAGCAATGCCTTATATCCATAGCAACAATCCTCACCGTGAAGCCCATAGGGTCCTGGTTGTGGTATTGAAGGTCACTACTCATAGCCACATTGCCTTTGTATTTTAGTCAGGCATGGGGACTTAGACTTGAGCAGACCGCTTAATATTATTCGATAGGAATAGGCTATGTGCCAACACTGGGTTTCACCCCACCCCATAATCATCATCTCACACCCAGATGTGCACATCACTATGGGTGTCAAAGAGAAAGACCTGTACCATGTGAGCGTAACATGTCCTTGGACATCCCCAGTCATAAGCTAAACTAAACAAAGTCAGGCATATGGGAACCTACCTGGAGAACATATTCCCTAACTGTAGATGCTTGTAAACAATGTATTGCAGGGATTTTCTGGCAAGTCTTTTGGCCAACTCCATGTCTGTGTATGTTATGCACTTCTTGTCAAGAATGATTTGCTCCATACATATGATGCTGGTTGACATCTCACTATCCCCGTCTATCCGGGACTCTTCCCCTTCTCCACTTATGCACAGCCAATTTTCCATTCTTCAGCTCAGTTGTATCTGTTCAGAGCTATGTGACAGAGCATTTTCTTCATTAAAGCTACTAACTGACTGTATGGTGATCACTACCTCTTTCCATACAAACCATGTTGTTTGGCATTGTCCTTCAAGATCATTCTTCACCTTGTCCACTGACACACTCACAATGGGAGGAAAAATTAATTGTGCTGAACAACAGATTAAATCACTCTGTTCAGTGTTGCTGTCACTTTGCAGACAAATGTCTAGTAACCCCTTATGAGTCATGGCTTGCAAAATGGCAGGCCAAGAGCCATGGGAGATTCAGACGTATTATTCAAAATGATACATTTACGCCATAGTTTAACAGTTTTATTTGGCCTTTAACTATATTTCATTTACATATCTGACAAAATACACATGCTTGTGGCAATGTACTATTTAAATCACAAAGATTTAATCTTATTTGTAATAGCAAAGCAATAGATAAGTGGAGATTCAATCACTACTGTAATACCTGATTTCTTAACAGAAGGGATAGTCTTCGTAGAGGTGTTCAAAGGAATCCCAGAAGCATCATATTTTAGATCGAATACTTCTTCTCGCAACTCCTGTAAGAGGAAAAGAATTAATTACTGTTGCTGAGATAAGCTTCAAATCATAACTTTTGGAACAAGAATGCTTAGTAAAATAATGTTACTGACATGTCTTACATTCCGGTCAACATAAGTCACTGAAAAATGTAAGTTCTAGAACGAAATTAAGAATAATCTCATAATTCAAAATTGAGGCTTGTAAAACGTATGGTATTTGACAGTTGGAACATTCCCTGTTTCTATTCTCGCCATCTAACATACTGTATATAACTCAACTGGAATACTTCACAGAGAATAAATAAAAATTTGGCATTTACTAACTCTATAATGCAGACATTTTAGGAATTTTGTATGAATGCACACCAGTATGGTAGCATCCAACAAGATTTCTTAAGACACTGAAGTCAGAGTTACACCAAACTGGAATGTAATAACTATCAACCAATCAAAAACTATATATTTACACTGACAGGCATTAAAAATGCAACACACTGTAAATATTAAAGAAATTAGGCATAACTGTTCGTTTAACACAACTTCAGCACTTTATCTTCTTTGATGACATGGTAACTGATGTTTTTGTAAAATAATAATACACTAAAGACAGTTTATGAATGCCCCAGAAATCTTCACTATCTTATCTCACCAGAGTGTGTTTTAACTAGGTATTACACAATAAAGTTTTTTCTTCTTTGAATAGGCCTTCTTGGTACCAAACTTTTCAAGCATTGGGCTCTGATTATTTACCAGTACACAAGAACCTTGTTTATCCAGCCCTCATTAATCCGGATCTCCGGTTTATCCGGATCAAAAATAATAAACATTTATTTTTACTTGTACAGTATTTCTTTTACGGAGTCAATTCTTCTCTAATGTCTTTTCCGCCAACGATAGTTAAGGACAGCAACTGAAAGTAAGTCGGCCGCGGTCTATCAAAGATACCGTCCCGACATTTGCCTGGAATTGAGAATGGAAAACTGTAGACTCTTCTGAGTTCCTTGACACACTTGCACGCATTCCCGGTTGCTTGGACGTAGACATGAACGACGTAAATGACTGGTCGAAAAATTACTAATTCAGGCTACAGTATAATGATAGATGAATAAATTATTGCCTCTTATTGCTCGGCAGGTAATGATGAGAGTGGTGGTGAATTCGAAAATTAAACCGGCGCTCCATCACAAGAAACAATGACTCCTGGAGATGCAACAATGCAGCTGGACAAACTGATGGCCCATATAGAATCCCAGACTGAAACCACACCAGCAGAACTGATGTTAGTAAAACATCTTCATGATCATGCTGCGTGAAAACGCTATACAAATGTAAAACAGAAAAAGCTCACACATGATTTTAGTACATAAAACAGAGTCGTAAATGTAAGAAAAGTGTCCTTATTTTTTTTTTGCACAATTGAATAAAAGGTATTACTGCACAATTTATGTTAATATTGTGACTGTTCACGACACTATCAATAGCATAATACCAATATAAATGGTCCGTTATTGGACATTATGAATTTTCCAGCTAACTCATTCTTGGTTGCCAGCGTTTCGCCCTCGTGTGCTAGGGTGGGCTCATCAGTTGGTACCTAGCACACCTACCAATACGTTGGCTAGTGCATACCGTGGAGGCCACTGCGTAGGCTAACTGGAGCCACCGGCAGTGCCAATGCACTAAGAGACTTTGTCTCATCACTAAAAATTGATGCCTGCTTAGCCATCAGATGATATAAATGTTGATTCCCATAGGGAATCTGAAATATTTGTCCTGAATGAGTAAATTTATAATACCAATATAAATGGTCCGTTATTGGACATTATAAATTTTCCAGCTAACTCATTCTTGGTTGCCAGCGTTTCATCCTCGTGTGCTAGGGTGGGCTCATCAGTTGGTACCAAGCACACCTACCAATACGCTGGCTAGCGCACGAGGGCGAAACGCTGGCAACCAAGAATTAGTTAGCTGGAAAATTTATAATGTCCAATAACGGACCATTTATATTGGTATTATAAATTTACTCATTCAGGACAAATATTTCAGATTCCCTATGGGAATCAACATCTATATCATCTGATGGCCAAGCAGGCATCAATTTTTAGTGATGAGACAAAGTCTCTTAGTGCATTGGCACTGCCGGTGGCTCCGGTTAGCCTACGCAGTGGCCTCCACGGTATGCACTAGCCAACGTATTGGTAGGTGTGCTAGGTACCAACTGATGAGCCCACCCTAGCACACGAGGGCGAAACGCTGGCAACCAAGAATGAGTTAGCTGGAAAATTTATAATGTCCAATAACGGACCATTTATATTGGTATTATAAATTTACTCATTCAGGACAAATATTTCAGATTCCCTATGGGAATCAACATCTATATCATACTATCAATAGCATGTCGTGATACCCTGTAACAGTAATAGGCCAATTTCTGTGTCATTCTGTGATAATTAATGCTATAACTAGCATATTTTGCACTCTACGGGGCACGAATGACTCACCACTGGCTCAAGAGGCGAGAGTCTCACTGCGCACACTTACCAAAACAGGTCATGCGCTAAGCCGCACTTGGAAATCTTCTCTCTCTTGTGGGAGTGAGTAAGAAGAGACAAATACCATGTGACAGTGAGTGGGCTGTCTTTAAGTTGTGTTAACCCATGAAAGCATAATTCCCTGTGTATTCACCCTTATATTCTTTTTTTTTTTTAATGCCCACTGAGAGCCTTCACTTGTTAATAACAATAATAATAATAATGTGGATTCTGAAATACACAATGAATATTTACAAGTAAGAGCTCGTCAGAATCAAGGAATTTTATGTTTGCCTATGACATCAAAATGTATTCCATTTACTTAACATATCATCAATTACGTGATGCACAAGACGTCATGAGTCTGGCCGTGCAAGCCTAAGCTAGATTTCTCCAAGGCGTAGTGTCATCTACCAGAAAAATACCAGGTGACGCATTGAAGATAACTTCAAGAAATGGGTATTAGCGGACTGATGTGCGAGAGGAAGCCGTGTTTAGCCCCCTCCATCAACCTTAGCCCTCTTCACATTATTTTCAGTATTTTTTGATCAGTCAGACGTACAGTCAGTGCGGTTGTACAATATGTTCATCGTATTGTGCAGTGCAAGTGTTTGTATCATATGAGTTGTGAAATAAGGTGTAAATTATCGGCCAGAGTAAGTTAATTATTCATATGCCACAAATTGCAAATTGTTCATTTATTGTGAGGTTCCGTATTGTGTTGCAATCACCAAGTTAGCAAAGCAGGTATCATTTGCTTACAATGAACCATGTGGCAACTTGGCAACATTTATTTATATACAGGTAGATGTGTACGACATAATTAAAACACGATAAAGTGAGGTGCCGCAGAAGTGCAGTTAGTCACGACAATAGAATAGGGAAGAGAACTTTATGAGAAAAATAGTGGCTTACTTGTGATGATGATAATAATAATACTAGTAATAATAATTGGGCATCATCTGCCGAATAAGTAAACGCAGTGAGTAACTTGCCTTACGTGTAGAAGTGCCGTAATTTAGGCCACGTCGGATCATTAACACCGAGTGTGTTATGTTAGATAAACTCTGTATATCCAGAAACAGTGCCAGTGTGTACAGATACTTCAATATCTAGCTGAGTGTTAATAACTGTTTATGCTAATGAGATAATTAGGGTAATGAGCTACAGAACAATATCGTTACTAGATTAGCACACTCGAATTTATGAGCGATTCTAATCACACCAGGTTGTAGCACGTCACACAATTAACGTAGCTATAATCAAGTTATTTCCTCATTTGCATATGTGAACGAGTTTGATTGTCAATCCTGGAAGAGTCTACAAGCTGTTTGCCTGTGCCTCATCCCAGCATGTCAGGGATTTTCTAGACCTTCCAACGCCTGGTGAAGATCTGCAGCAGGGACGTGTACATCAAGGAGGTGAACCTAGGATCCTGCGCCACTGAAGACGACGTGATGATAGCTTAATTTCCTATGGATGTGCTCACCTAAGGAAGAATTGTCATAATGCTGAATCGATAAGTACAAAGTTTGAAAGTCATAATTTCCCCAAATGTAAGTAAGTAATTTTGCATGCTAATTAAGTAGAATAAGAATAATTATCACAAGCTATTTCAAAGGACCGGCCCCGTGGTGTAGGGATATCGTGCCTGCCTCTTACCCGGAGGCCCCGGGTTCGATTCCCGGCCAGGTCAGGGATTTTTACCTGGACCTGAGGGCTGGTTCAAGGTCCACTCAGCCTACGTGATTAGAAATGAGGAGCTATTTGATGGTGAGATAGCGGCCCCGGTCTCGAAAACCAAGAATAACGGCCGAGAGGATTCGTTGTGCTGACCACACAACACCTCGTAATCTGCAGGCCTTTGGGCTGAGCAGCAGTCGCTTGGTAGACCAAGGCCCTTCAAGGGCTGTAGTCCCATGGGATTTGGTTTGATTTGGTTTTTATTTCAAAGGGATTGTAGTTTTCTAGTTTATTATTATAAGGATTTTTCTTCTCTGATTTGGATACCAGCATTTTATTTACCCCTGGGAAAAATTAATGCATGAGGTAATTATAAGGTCTTGGTATTGACTTGTGTGTGAAGTATTGTACCAGGAAAAGTTGTGGGCAAAGGGCATGAGTAGGACCTCAGGGAGTGGAACTTGATTTTGGAGCTGATACAGAGTAGGATAGACTCGCAGAGCGAATAATAGATGGTTAAAAATCTTTTTCAAAACAATTTATTAATTCTTCACCCTGCGATATGATTTTTGATTCAAATCTGGCATTGAAATTAAAAATTTGAAAGTAATCTTCCTGAATTCTGTTCATGAAAATGGCATAAATATTACTGATTTCAAAGTCTTTCATATGTGAGAATATGAGGTATTGAATTTCCACCTAAAGTCTTTCTAAACCTAAGCACACTTATACTTGTAAGTTGATATGAGAAATTAAATTTTGGTTAATAGTTTTCAGTTCTCAGTTCGTCACCCTTGATATATAACACACTTGAAAAGCCTAAAGTCTTTCTACGAGATATGAAACTGAAATTTGAAATTAAATTAATCACTTCTGAGAAATTATGGGAACTCTGAAATATTTGTTCACACGCGGCACTGAAGTTTCCACTGTTCACAAATTAAAAAAATTTTAGTCAGTTTGTTACTACTCACTTATGGCAAGAAATGTTGCTACAAAATGTCGAAGGATGGACATCTGGAATGTTCCGTGGAGAATCAGGATCGGCGATGTTCCCTTGACACATTATGTTGACGTTCCCGATGAGGTGATGACGGCTGGAACTGGATCAAGTAGAATTGCAGCTCGTTAGGGTGATTTTTCGCACACGAAAAATTCACTTAGTGCAAGTAGTTAACACTGACACTGTCATTGACTGTTGAACACTATTTATGGCGTAATTGAAAGAATCACAGTCCTTCCTGTATGAATTACTATTTACAGTCGTTATTGAAACGTTCATAAATGCACAGTTCACACTTGAAAAGGCAAGTCGATAATCACAGTCTTTGAACACAGTCATTAAGTCACTAAGAATTATTTTCTACTTATCCTGTTATTATAATGTTATATTACCTCAGAAAAGTTCTTAATTTTCACTCAAATTACTGTAGGTCGTATACTGACGTGGCATGAATAAAGGAATACAGTTCAATACTCGGAAAGAAACGAGTTCTGGTGATTCTACACATTAGTTTCTGCAGAAGTTCAAAATCATAAGTCTACACGTAATGACATATTCTGTGAACGTAAAATAGTTAATGTTTGCACTTCAATAAGTTCACTCGTATTACATTCTTAAATGTCTTTAGGATTAGACTGTAGTCGCGACGCGATATACTAAATATAGTGCGACGTCTTTTATAATTCTGTCGGCGATATAATTTCGCGTTCCGGAAATACGACGGAAAGTACTTTCACCGTGACTGCGCGAACATACTGTACGCGGGCCGGTCTCTCCTCTGTCTCACTCACACAGCTGTCTACTCGTCCTTGTACTGCTTTGCTGGATGGCTGGCCTTGGCATATATAGATACCAGCGCTGGGAGGGGTAGCATCTCTCTCGGCCATGTGACCGTGATTACGTAATTTCGTTGAAACTTTAAATTATTATAACTCAACAACCATGGGATGAATTAATTCGAAATTCACAGGGATTAACTTTTATGACGTCCGCTATAATTCAGCGTTTGTCCCGTTGAAATTGGTTAAGGCGTTAAAAAGCTGGTAAAAGAAAAATTCTTTCGAGAAATATCTCTAGGGGAGGTGAGCTTCAAGCGACAGGTGACGTCACTTGACTCCGCCTAGTGCACTCGTAGGGTCTGGCACATACTGGAACATTCTTTACATAGATGTTCGTACGTCGGTCGGATCTTTTATGCTGAAGTAATGTTTCTTTCAATTAATATGGACCAGGACCTAGGCTTTCCTGGTACAGTATTGTAATGAATGGGAGAAATGTTCATTTAAATGATCTCTGGTATCAACATGTTACGTGTTGTCATGGATCATCAGAAGGTTTTTAGATTGCTTTTATGCTTCACACGTAAGATAGGATATTCCCCCATATTATATTTAAGATTACGGATCAAGACGCTGAAGATATATGACAACAGGTGCAAATATGATATATTTAGATCGTGAATGTAATATGCAAATTTTTAAATGCCTCGAAGAATAGATTCTTCTGCAAATATGTATGTGTTTGAGACATCGGGATTTGAACAATGGTTGGCTAGCGTATTACCGTCAGATAGGCTGAAGCGAAATGGAAATGTGAATTTTCAAAGAGAATTTACGTGAAGTGTGAGGTATTATACCACACTAATGATAACGAAAATTAAGATTGAATAGAGCCAGATAGTAATGAGGTAGATTAAAGTTGTACTATAATGAGGGTGTATAAGTCGGATTTAATATTGAGGCTATTGGAGGAAGGGATATATCCTTCCTTGAGAGCATTGAGAAGGGCAGTATGAAACTGCCGTTATGTCTAATGAAAGTTGTCAGCTGAGAGTGCCTCGGAAGATTTATGGTTCTGTGTCTGAGGGAAATGGCTGCACGGCAAAGCTTCACAAATACCTGGGACACTTTACTGGCTATTTCGTTTTGACAAATCGCGACATAACGTTCATGCGCAAATAATAGATTACCGCTGTCATGATAGTCAATATTTCAGGAGACGAAGGAATTCCTCCCAATTTTTCTTTATTTATTTACTTCGACTTAAGAGTTTGTGCATGCACCCGGTTGTCAGAAAACCATGGGTTCGATCCCATCCGACAGTGACAAACACCGTCATTGTCATTGATCATGGAGGGCCTACACCTTCCGTACGCCTGTGTATATGTGAAATGGATATTCTGTATGTTTAATTTCTAGATAAGTGTTCTTATATTCTTGTTATACATAGTGTTATGGTGTTGCTGCCAATGTGTTGTCCCACAGGAACAACATTGTCTCTGAATTGTCTCGTTAAATAGTGTTATTCATATCCCGGCGAAAAATGCTCATGTGATAACTGCATTATCGTAAATAATACTCAAATAGGGTTAATAAGTAAGAGTTATAATATGACTTTCAAATACTTCTGAGTTGTGCTTATCATAATTAATTCAATGCCTTAATCACATGATATCATGACACAATGAACTTCGAATTTATGAATATGAATTCATGATAATTACGCATTACATAATAACAAATGTGCCTTTTTAGTAGGTATAATTATTAATTAATGAGTGTTTTAAATAATGAGTGTTAGCAAGTGAAGTGATAATAAAGGGGATGCCTCTTAAGTGTTATAGGGTTATCTGATGCAGAATGCAAAATCTGGAAGGACAGATGAACATTAAGTCATCAATTTGAATCCATCATATATTTCCTTTTAGTGTTAAATTTTATGGCACAGTTTTATATAGATATTTTTGTGTGTGTTCTTTTCTCAGTTTAATAAAATTATATTCGAAAACATAGGATATCATTCTTCTAATTTAGTAGTGACGTATTCCTCTTATATTTAGAACCTCCTACCTATAAATGTTTAATATAATGCCCATTTTTACGCCAGACCATCGGCCCATTTGCTCTAAAATCTAGTCACAGTTACCATGAAGTAGGAGTGATGGGACTTAGACTCCGAGGTTGTTCTTCGAAGACCTCATCGTACACATTCCATTCAACCACAGCTCTTACGAATTATTATTATTAATGCACTGAAGTCCTGGACAGGTACAACATGTTGTATAACATGAACTGTATTTGTTTTTTAGTTTCCGGAATATCCGAATTTTCAATAATCCAGACAAACGAGGTTCTTGTGTATTGTCACATCTTCTCAAAGTACAGCTCCTTTCTTTCCTCTGACCAGAGGGTATCTTTCTTCTTCAGATGTTTATCTTGCAAACAACAGACTTCCTTGTTTTGCCAGGTGAACAGGGTTGGTCAGTCTGATGGGAGACAGTCTTGTCACACGACCAGAGAAAGCTACCCTCCTTTTCCTCGCACAGTCGAACGGTCTATCTGAGAGTAGAGGTTTGATTTGTGACACCTCCGGTATTTACCATCTCCCAGTACAGGGCCTAAGACCTATCTGATAATTCTTTCCTCCCTACTTCCAGTTTTTCAATTAAGTCTTTTCTATTTAATCACAGACTTTCCATAGCATACTGGGTCACCTCCTGGGTGAAGGCAGTAGAATAACACCCATTGTATCACCCTGCTGTTGTAAGAGGCAACTAAAAGGGGCCCCAAAGGCTGTCAACTTGCGAGAATGGGTTGGCAACCACAGGGACCTTAGTTGAGTCCTGGCATTGCTTCCACTTTTTGTGTCAGGCTCCTCACTTTCATCTAGCCTATCCGACCTCCCTTGGTTAACTCTTGTTCTTTTCCGACCCCGATGGTATTACAGCACTTGAGGTCTAGGGAGTCTTTCATTTTCATGCCCTTCGTGGCAGATCCCTTCAATTTTTTCTCTCTGATTAGCATTATATAGAGGATGGCTGCCTTTTTGTACTTCCTCTTAAAACACTAATCACCACCACCACCACCACCACCACCACCCTTACTGCCATGTACTGGGCTTCTAAGCAGATGACTTGTGTAGTGTTACAGCTTCAGATTGCATCACAGACATCACTTCTTGTAGGTGTTTTGTGCTGGTCAAAAGCTAGTTCCAGCTTGTTAACTCTCGCGAAGAGGGGTGATTTTTCTGACAAGTTGGGTACAATCCAGTGTACTTAAATTTGTCCATTCACTTGATTTTACCCTCTTCTAGTAACATCTCTCAGGCAGCCTCTTTAATGTTGGTAAAGTATCCAGTTTTCTCCAGTGACATTTGGAGTTCCACTTTGGCCACCTGTTTTCTGAGACAGTTGACCTGGATTACCACTATTTCCAGAGATTCAGTGGTCAGTGCCATGGCATCTGCAAAGGCCAGACTATCTACTGACAGCCCTGACCTCTTGTGACCCAAGTACACCCCATTCTGGACAACCAAGCTGACTACTTCCTAGGGCCATTCTCTCAGAACTTTTTCAAGGACGCAGTTAAAGAGGAGTGTTGAAAGTCCCTCGCCTTGCTGAATCCTGTTTTGATCTTGATGCTCGCAGAGATTTCACCTCTGAATTTAATGTTGGACTGTGTGTCAGTCAGGGTTTGTAACAAGAGCCTGCAGGTTTTGTTGTCTAGTCCCAGTTCCTGGAAAATTTTGCTGAATGTTTGTTCACAAAGCTGTAAGCCTTCCTAAATTCAACGAAGATGAGTATAACCTTGCGGCTTTGGAGTAGGCTAGGTTTGCTTTGAGGTTTAGGATTTGCTCAGCACAGGACTGGCCCTTCCTGAAGCCTCAAAAGTACTCCCCCATTTGACTGCCCAGTTCGTTCTCTGCCCTCGTTAGTAAGGCCTTAGAGAGGACCTTGTACAGGGCTGGAAAAGAACAAGATTCGGAGTATGGATGGGAAAGCTGAAGGTGAGGAGCCTGATACAAATAAGTTGAAGCATCGTCAGACTCAAATAGGGGACCAGTGGTCATGAATCCACGTTCCTGGATTAAGGTCCCTCAGTTCCCTTTTAATTGCCTTTTACAACAGGTAGGGATACCATGGATGCATTCTACCACCCCCACCGACATGGAGAGGACGAGTTTGAAGGAGACAGTATTCCAACCATTCGAAAGGTATTGCTTTGGTTTAATCTTATCAGTCATTGTGAACAGTAGCCGAGTGCCACTTGCTTTATTCATTTATGTCATCTTCTTTAGATGTTTTTCTTATCCAGTGTCCTTTCTCTGGCTAATGCCAATCTTGATCCAGCCAGCAAGCTTCCGATAGGGTAGATCATGGGAGATTAGATGAAAATGAGCAGGTGGTTAAATTTATAGAAAATAGAACTCAGAGAATTAGAGTAGGGAAAGTATCATCTGACCCTCTAATAGAGAGGATTCCAACAGGGCAGTATTAATGGACCTATATGTCTTTATATATCGTCCCTGCTCTGGCAAACTAGCGAAACTGACAAACTAAGGAATCTGTAGTTCTGAAGTTCTGGTCTAGATTTTGTTATTTATATATTGTCTACCCTCTGACAAAGTCTCACATCTGCAGCTCATTCTGTATGCCTAACACATAAAACCAGTAATTAAATATAAAAATTGATTTGACATGAGTAATCACAACTTCTTTCAGCTCTCCTAACCTTTTGACAATTTTCAGATTCGTTAGTTTGCCAGAGCAGGGACGATATATAACTAAAGAATTAGAATCACAGATAGTTCTTGACAATGCAGGGATATGAAAGACCAATAATGAAGGGGACGGAAGTGGTCATGGTCCTAACTCAGCTATAGATCTGACATTTGTCCGGTGTAAAAATGAGAAACCAAAGAAAGCCATTATCAAGGTTGTCATCAGAAGAGCTCAAAACTATCATCTCTCAACTGCAAGCTTACAACTAAATGACCATACTGAATAGCCAACTAGCTCAGTATATTTAACTTAACAACCCTTCAGGAACCTTTCTCTTTCTCAGACACTGGCAAATCATCTCTTTTGCAACACTATTGTATGAGACAGATGTTGATTCCCATAGGGAACCAACTTAGCACACTGGGGTGAAACGCTGGCAACCAGGAATGAGTTCGCTGGAAAATTTATAATGTCCAATAACGGACTATTTATATTGGTATTACACTATTGTATGTCTTTCTAATATCCAGAAATACCATGAACAAGGTCTCCCAACACTTCTCCATCAGCAATTGGACACTAAGGCTGGGTGTACATTGGGATACAGGCAAAGCAGCTAACACAGCGCAGCACAGCACAAATCTGCACCTACTACTGCCTACTCTAAGCAGTGCTCGAAGCACAGTTTCCTGAACATGTGTCACAGAGTTTGTTGAGAACAGAGGAAAAAATTATCAAAGTTGTTCTATACGACCATGTAACCTCACTGAAGGCTTTGGATAGAGATGAATGGCAGAATATGGTTCATCAACTAGCTGGCTGAATTATGATGGTCACAACACCTCAACCATGAGGCAAAACTGATAAGGAAACAGTTATTAACACTACTGATTTTATGTTGCACCATTTCAGACAGGTCTTATCGCAACAATAGAATAGGACAAGGAAAGGAAGCATCCATAGCCTTAGTTAACAAACAGCCCCAGCATTTGCATATGTGAAAATGGGAAATCATAGAAAACCACCTTCAGGGCTGCCAACGGTGGGGTTTGAACCCACCATTTCCCAAATGCAAGCTCACATAGCTATGAAACCTGAACCGCATAGCCAACTCACCCGGTAGTTCTGTTCCAGCCCAGTGGTGGGAGCGGGGCGTACCTGTGAGTAAGTTTCCACATATGGTTCTACATCTTCCATTTCTTCCTCAGATCCATTCAGGTGGTGGTCAAATTTGTTCCTCAATATCTGTTAGCTGTCATTTTTCTTTCTGATCAGATTCTCATTTTCATCTTCAAGACCCTTTATGATGACCATGGTGTCTTTGATCATGCTATGTGATAGTATCACATTGCCCCTGCTGCCTGCTTAATGGCCATGATCGTTAAGGCATTAAGTCTATATGGTTTGACACCATGGTTAGCTAGTTCAAGTCCCGTTGGTCAAAAAATTTTCACCATCAGAATGTTGGCCAGCAGGGTAGGAGAAGTTATGGTACACAATTTATAATCAGTAGATTGCATGCCTATAGAGCAACACTGCAGTGTTCACATGCAGTGAGGGCATATAACGCTGTTGATGTCGATTTATCCGTCGGATGGGAACGTAAAACTTTGAGCAGACACCTTGGTGTTATTCGATAGGAATAGGCTATGTGCTGACAACTGGTTTCACCCTCTCCCTAACTCATTATCATCATTATAATCATCATCATACATCCAGGCATGCAGGTCACCCATGAGTGTCAAATAGAAAGACCTGCATCAGGCGAGCCGAACGTATCCTCTGACACTCCTGACTCTAAAAGCCATACAACAAATAAATAACTTAAGCTGTCTTCCTCGAGTGTGAGTAATTATCTCCCATGTCAATGCCTTCTCTTTGTCAACTGCTGTCTTCTTTTTAACTTTAAGCTTTTAGTTCAGGGTATCTGATCTTCGCTTCATATGAACTCTCCCATAGTGTTTCCTTCCCAGTCATGCCTTATTAAAGACTTCAATTATTTCTGATGATAATAATAATAATAATATTGGTTTTATGTCTCAAGTAGCTTATGCAGTGGCCTCCACGGTATGTACTAGCCTTGCGTCTTGGGTGGTGTGCTAAGTCCCAACTGACGAGCCTAACTTAGCACACGAGGGCGAAACGCAGGCAACCAAGAATGAGTTAGCTGGAAAATTTATAATGTCCAATAACGGACCATTATATTGGTATTATAAATTTACTCATTCAGGACAAATATTTTAGGTTCCCTATGGGAATCAACATCTACATCATTTGATGGCCAGGCAGGCATCTATTTTTTGGAAATGAGACATAGCTCTCATAGTGCATTGGCACTGCTGGTGGCTTCAAGTAGCTTATGCAGTCGCCTCCACGGCACGCACTAGCCTTGCGTCTTGGGTGGTGTGCTAAGTCCCAACTGACGAGCCTAACTTAGCACACGAGGGCGAAACGCAGGCAACCAAGAATGAGTTAGCTGGAAAATTTATAATGTCCAATAACGGACCATTATATTGGTATTATAAATTTACTCATTCAGGACAAATATTTTAGGTTCCCTATGGGAATCAACATCTACATCATTTGATGGCCAGGCAGGCATCTATTTTTTGGAAATGAGACATAGCTCTCATAGTGCATTGGCACTGCTGGTGGCTTCAAGTAGCTTATGCAGTGGCCTCCACGGTATGCACTAGCCTTGCGTCTTGGGTGGTGTGCTAAGTCCCAACTGACGAGCCTAACTTAGCACAAGAGGGCGAAACGCAGGCAACCAACAATGAGTTAGCTGGAAAATTTATAATGTCCAATAACGGACCATTATATTGGTATTATATGTATAAATATCTAAACCGTAAGTATTTTTTAGAATAGTGGCATTCATATTTAATTTTAATTTTAGTAGTATTTATTCTATACAGTCGCTATTAAGTACGTTCTTCAACAGCTGAAGATGACCTATTTACAGGTCAATGTGTAAAATAAAGTATTGATTAAGTGGAGAACTCATCCTTCATACTTGTGTGCTTGAACTATCAATACGGACTATGAAGCTAGTAGATTATAGGACCAGAATTTGGCGAGATCTCGACCATTTGGTGTGGCCTTCACTAAATCTTGCATGCAGCAAACGAGAGGGCAGGAATTTCAATTAAGGAGGTGTGCCATGGTTTGTTCTTCTAACGAAGGTGGTAAAAAACTAATATCACTTTCACATGTCTGCATATACTTTATTTCAATGAATTTGGAGCAATATCTTTACTTGTGGAAGAAGTAGTTGGAAAATACAGATATGGCAGCAAGTCCAATTGAACATAAAATAATGTTTCCAGGAGGCAAGAAGGGGAAGGTAAAATGTAAGCGATGAATATTTACGGCTGTGGGCTTTGGAAATTGCACGTGAACTATCTATCAAAAAAAGAAATTTCTCTGCCTCTCATGCCTGGATCAGCCATTTCAAGAAACAACAGAGATGGAGTAGGAAAATTATGAAATTTGTATCCTGTTTGCATATTCAGGACAAAAAACAAAAGAATAAGGCTGCAGAAGGATTTCTGAGGAGGGCTCGTGAGCGATTTCTTCATTGTATCCCGTCCTCTATTTACCCTGATCAAAACGATATTGAGCACGAAATGCGATTGAAAAAGACTATCTTTTTTAGGTGAGAAACACACACAATACCCCAATCAGTTAATTCACTCACACATTCATACACCATAATGCCAACAATCAGTATGAATGTCTCTTTGTACCTAACTTATTTATTGTACTGTAGGAGCCAACCTTAACCTTCAATGCTCTGGTTTCAAAAAAATGTTAAAAGCAAATAATATAGTATTTACTGCCACAAAATCAAAAAAAAAAAAAAGAACGAAAAAGGAAAAACAGAACTGAAAATATGGTTTAGAGAAGCCTTTTTCCCCCATTCTCTGAAGACAACTGAAAATGAAAAAATGAAAACCTACAACCTGTTTTCCAGTCATTGACCGGGTCAGGGATGGAATGAATGAAGCAGATATAGGCTATTAGTACGATGGGGTCGCCACTCCCAAAATGATTTATTAATGACTGACAGATGCTGTGAAATGAGAATGGAGAGTGTTGCTGGAATGAAAGATGACAGGAAAAACCGGAGTACCCAGAGAAAAACCTGTCCCGCCTCCATTTTGTCCAGCACAAATCTCACATGGAACAACTGGGATTCGAACCACAGTATCAAGCCGTGAGAGGCCGACGCGCTGCCATCTGAGCCAAGGAGGCTCACCTCTCTGAAGACAACTGTGCCCTCCCTTTTGATACGTGGACCGCATACCGTGATGCAACTTATCTTGAAGACATCCCTCCACGCAAAACAATAGAACTACTTCAGATTCCTCCAGGTACCATGGGCATAGTTCAACTGTTAACAAAATCTTTTTCCAGCAGTAGAAAGCCTTTTATTGCTGATTAACAGAAATTCTAATTTCTTGTAATGATGTCAAAATTGAGGTTCACCAGTTCTACCAGGGTAGAGTGTTATCCAGGAATTAGGTTAAGGCAGATGTTGAGGAAAGTAGAAGAGAAGGAGGAGGGAAAGGATAAGGTGGTAGTGCTTCACGTTGGTACTAACAACGTAAGACAAGCAGGTATAAGTACCAACATAGTTGGGGATGTGTGGGATCTGGTAAATGCAGCATGGATGAAGTTTAAGGAAGCGGAGATTGTTATCAGTGGAATTCTGTGTAGGAGGGATACTGACTGGAAGGTGATTGGGGATTTAAATGAGACTATGGAGTGGGTATGTGGGAAACTGGGAGTGAAATTTCTAGATACTAATGGATGGGTAGGAGATAGGGATCTGCGCTCAGATGGCCTTCACTTACACCGCAGGGGTACTTGTAAGTTAGGAAATTTGTTTAGAAGGGTTATAGGGAGGTACATTCAGGGAAACAGGGTGCGCTAGGCAGCGGTGTTAAGGGAACAGGGAACTGGATAGGGATGACATAAAACTGTTAGTGCTCAACTGTAGAAGTATTGTAAAGAAAGGAATAAATTAAGTAATTTAATAGATATACACTTACCAGATATTGTAATAGGAGTTGAATCATGGCTGAGAAATGATATAATGGACGCAGAAATTTTCTCACGAAACTGGAGGGTGTATCGTAGAGATAGGATAGGTAGGAGGAGGAGTATACATTCTCGTGAAAGAAGAATTTGTAAGCTACGAAAAAGTTATAGTTGACAAGCACGAAATTCTAGGGGTAAGGCTCATTTCTAAAGATAATAGGCAACTAGATGTCTTTGGAGTGTACAGAACAGGAAAGGGTAGCGCAGATGCTGATTCAGAATTATTTGATAAGATAATCAACTATGTGGGAAACAATAAGGAAAGGAACGTGATCGTAGCGGGTGATCTCAATTTACCAAATGTTAATTGGGAAGGTAATGCGAACTACAGGAAGCATGACCAACAAATGGCAAATAAGTTAATATGGGAAGGGCACCTGATTCAGAAAGTGATGGAACCTACTAGAGGGAAGAATATTCTGGATGTGGTGCTGGTAAAACCAGATGAGCTCTATAGAGAAACCGAAGTATTAGTGATCACGAAGCTGTTTTTGTGGTAGTTAAAAATAAATGTGAAAGAAAGGAAGAGAT
The DNA here is from genome assembly GCF_040414725.1 of Anabrus simplex. Lineage (NCBI taxonomy): Eukaryota > Metazoa > Arthropoda > Insecta > Orthoptera > Tettigoniidae > Anabrus > Anabrus simplex. Next base: position 146,591,756 of record NC_090271.1, read on the forward strand.
TAAAATTAGGACAGTTAGGCAGTACCATATGGCTGATAAAACAGGCATGAGGGAGTTTTTAATAAGCAACTATGATCGGTGGAAAACGGTAAATAAAAATGTAAACAGACTCTGGGATGGGTTTAAAGCAATTGTTGAGGAATGTGAAAATAGGTTTGTAACTTTAAAGGTGGTAAGGAATGGTAAAGATCCACTATATTATAACAGGGAAGTAAAGAGACTAAGAAGGAGGTGCAGATCGGAAAGAAATAGAGTTAGAAATGGCTGTGCAAGTAAGGAGAAATTAAAAGAACTTACTAGGAAATTGAATCTAGCAAAGAAGTCAGCTAAGGATAACATGATGGCAAGCATAATTGGTGGCCACACTAATTTTTGTACAAAATGGAAGAGTATGTATAGGTACTTTAAGGCAGAAACAGGTTCCAAGAAGGACATTCCAGGAATGTGTATGCGAGGATCTTCAAACGGCAGAAGCATTCAGTCAGCAGTATGTATAGATTGTTGGTTACAAGGATAATGTCCAGATAGAGGAGGTGACTAATACTAAAGAAGTATTAAAATTTACCTATGACAGCAATGACATTTACAGTAAGATACAAAAGTTGAAAACTAGAAAAGCAGCTGGAATTGATAAGGTTTCGGGGGATATACTAAAGACAATGGGTTGGGATATAGTATCATATCTGAAGTACTTGTTTGATTTTTGTTTGCATGAAGGAACTTTACTAAATGAATGGGGAGTTGCTATAGTAGCCGCTGTGTATAAAGGTAAGGGTGATAGGCATAAAGCTGAAAATTACAGGCCAGTCAGTTTGACGTGCATTGTATGTAAGCTTTGGGAAAGCATTCTTTCTGATTATATAAGACATGTTTGCAAAATTAATAAATGGTTTGACAGAAGGCAAGGTTTAGGAAAGGTTATTCCACTGAAACCCAACTTGTAGGATTTCAGCAAGATATAGCAGATATCCTGGATTCAGGAGGTCAATTGGACTGTATTGCGATTGACTTATCTCAGGCATTTGATAGGGTAGATCATGGGAGACTACTGGCAAAAATGAGTGCAATTGGACTTGACAAAAGAGTGACTGAATGAGTGGCTCTGTTTCTAGAAAATAGAACTCAGAGAATTAGAGTAGGTGAAGCTTTATCTGTCCCTGTAAAAATTAAGAGGGGAATTCCTCAAGGCAGTATTATTGGACCTTTATGTTTTCTTATATATATCAATGATATGTGTAAAGAAGTGGAATCAGAGATAAGGCTTTTCGCAGATGATGTTATTCTGTACAGAGTAATAAATATGTTACAAGATTGTGAGCAACTGCAAAATGACCTCGATAATGTTGTGAGATGGACAGTAGACAATGGTATGATGATAAACGGGGATAAAAGTCAGGTTGTGAGTTTCACAAATAGGAAAAGTCCTCTCAGTTTTAATTACTGCGTTGATGGGGTGAAAGTTCCCTTTGGGGATCATTGTAAATACCTAGGTATAAATATAAGGAAAGATCTTCATTGGGGTAATCACATAAATATGATTGTAAATAAAGGGTACAGATCTCTGCACATGGTTATGAGAGTATTTAGGGGTTGTAGTAAGGATGTGAAGGAGAGAGCATATTTGTCTCTGGTGAGACCTCAACTTGAGTATGGTTCCAGTGTATGGGACCCTTACCAGGATTACTTGAATCAGGAACGGGAAAAAATCCAAAGAAAAGCAGCTCGATTTGTTCTGGGCGATTTCCGACAAAAGAGTAGCGTTACAAAAATGTTACAAAGTTTGGGCTGGGAAGACTTGGGAGAAAGGAGACGAGCTGCTCGACTAAGTGGTATGTTTCAAGCTGCCAGTGGAGAGATGGCATGGGAAGACATCAGTAGACGAATAAGTTTGGATGGTGTCTTCAAAAATAGGAAAGATCACAATATGAAGATGAAGTTGGAATTCAAGAGGACAAATTGGGGCAAATATTCGTTTATAGGAAGGGGAGTTAGGGATTGGAATAACTTACCAAGGGAGATGTTCAATAAATTTCCAATTTCTTTGCAATCATTTAAGAAAAGGCTAGGAAAACAACAGATAGGGAATCTGCCACCTGGGCAACTGCCCTAAATGCAGATCAGTAGTAGTGAGTGAGTGAAGTGAGAGACACAATCCTTTGCATACATTTTCAGTTATCCCCTCCACAATTTTGGGATATGTTAAAATATTCATGTTTTGCAACAAATTACACAAGACAGCAACTTCCCGAGTTCATAGTGCCCCTTAAATATTGTTTGGAGAAGAAGAAAGAAATGTATGAAAAACAGTTCTAATTTGTCGTGCTTGGTGTAAAAACCATTCTGCTACACTTTTATAAGTGAGTGACACAGCTTCAGAGCATGTCGGGAGACTGCACACATATATGGACCTGCCACATCACAACTCCGAGCTGGCTCAGAGATGTCCAGCTGAGCCACCGGTCATGCTTGCATAAAAGGTTTCGAGGTACAATTTCAGTATTGCAATTAAATCTGGAGGCCTATTCTCAGCATGCTTTCCTCTTACAGTACAACTAAGGTGTCAAGAAAAATTCAGGATAGGTTTCTACCTGTCTTACCCGATACTACCCTTGTTAGGTTGTTTCCTCTCTACCTTTGCAGTAGTTTCCATTGTTGTAATCAAGAGAAAATGGTCACTTTCTATTCTGTAACCTTAGTAAACTTGAAAATCTGTCACCAACTGGAAGTGATCTCTCTTCACTAACATATAATCTACGACGGAGCATTCATCTCGGCTGGGTTACTCCCTCGTCTACATATGGGAATATGGTGATCACAGCAACAAAGTTATTGGCAACGCAGAGATCAACAATCCTCTTACCATTGTTGCTAACCACGTGTTCACCATGCCGGCCAACAGCTTTGCCACTCCCCTCTAGCTCGTTTCCGACTCTGCCTTTGAGATCTCCTAACATAATGATTTTCCCCTTGAGTGCCGTCCACTGTATTCTGAAGCTTTTCGTGGAACCTATTTTTATCTTATTTCCTTACATCATCATTCACTCCGTACACCACAATAAAGTCAGCCAGCTCTGCCCCAGAATCTAAATGAATGCCGACAGTGAGGATCCTATCTGTGTGCAATTTCCATTCCTGAATCTTGTTTCTGAAATTCTTGTGGACCAGTAGTGCTATTCTTTATCTGGCCCTCAGTCTGCTGCTAACTCCACTGTCAACGAGTAAGTCCTACTTAATCGTTCCCCGTTGTATCTACCCCTTGACCTTTCTTTTTTGTCTCTGTCAGTGCTAATACTACTAGTCTTACTCTCTTGAATTCTATAACCAGTTCATTCTCTTTCTCAGCTATTTCTCGTACATTCATATTCCAAACCTCATAATCCTTTTTCCTTGCCATATTATACACTTGAACATTGAAATGAAACATTTACATATTGAAATTATTTTACATCAACTGATTTCACAATGCATATGATAACCACTGATCCATAAAAGTCTGGGATGACACACACATGCAGCATAAGGCAACTATGAAGTCAAAGAATTGGTTTGATCAAATCAAAACATGTAACTGAATATAGGCTACTACAGAAAGAGATAACTTAATTACGGTTAAAAGATAAATGACTGAAGACTATTCAGGTAGAGGAACATTCATGTGTGTAGGATATATTTTGATTTGATGACTGCCATGCTAACAAGTAACCTTGGGTGAATCATGAGATTCGAATATGCATTTCCGATTGTTTGTATGTTTGTTTGCTGGCTGGTTGGCTCCTCAAAGAGCAACACTAAAGTTTATGTGAATGTACAGAAACTGCAAAAACCAATGGCAGCACCAAAAAGAGGTGTAAAGGCATGACAAGGAATGAGGTACTTTACCACAGCTTGCTCCCCTGCAAACCATGCGACCATGCCGCGGTAGGGAGGCTAGCGCGTCCCAATGAAGCAGATAGCTGAGCTGCAGGCGTAACCATATCAGATGGGTATCTGTTGAGATACAAGACTAACGAAGGTTCATCGAAATAGGGGTAGCAGCCTTTCGGAAGTTGCAAGGGCAGCAGTCTAGATAATTGATTGATATGGCCTTGTAATAATACTCAACATGTCTTAGCTGTGTTGATACTGCTACACGGCTGAAAGCAAAGGGAAACTACAGCCATAACTAACTCCCTAGGACATGCAGTTCTCTCTCTATGAATGATGTACTGATGGTGGCTTCCTCCCGGGTAAAATATTCCGGAGGTAAACTAGTCCCCCATTCGGAACTCCGGGTGGGGATTACGTGAGAGGGGGCAATCATCAGGAAGATAGATATTGACATTCTGCAAGCTGCAGCGTGGAATGTTAGAAGTTTGAATCACTGTGGTAGGTTAGAGAATCTGAAAAGGGATATGGATAGACTAAAGTTAGATGTAGTAGGTATAAGTGAAGTACGTTGGCAGAAAGAACAGGATTTTTGGTCAGGCGACTACAGAATTAACAACACAAAATCAAACAGGGGAAACGCAGGAGTGGGTTTAATAATGAATAAGAAAACAGGGCAGCAGGTAAGCTACTACGACCAACATAGTGAAAGAATTATTGCCGTCAAGATAGGCAGCAAACCAATGCCCACCACAATAGTGCAGGTCTATATGCCTACTAGTTAAACGGATGAAGAGGAAATCGAAAGAATATATGAAGAGATAAAATACTGAATGCAATATGCAAAAGGTGACGAGAATCTAATTGTGATGGGAGACTGGAATGCAGTGGTAGGCCAAGGAAGAGAAGGTTATACAGTAGGAGAATTTGGATTGGGACAAAAGAACAAAAGAGGAAGTCGGCTGGTTGAATTCTGCACGGATCATAATTTAGTCCTTGTCAATACTTGGTTCAAACACCACAAACGACGGCTCTATACGTGGACAAGACATGGAGACACTGGAAGGTATCAAATAGACTTCATTATGATTAAGCAAAGATTCAGAAACCAGGTGATGGATTACAAAACTTTCCCAGGAGCAGACGTGGACTCTGACCACAAACTGTTGGTCACGAAATGCCATCTGAAGTTGAAGAAATTGAAGAAAGAAAGGAAAGAATGCAAGGAGATGGGATCTAGACAGGTTGAAAGGAAAGATTTTTTTTTGCTAGTTGCTTTACGTCGCACCAACACAGATAGGTCTTATGGCGACAACTGGAGAGGAAAGGCCTAGGAATGCAAAGGAAGCGGCCGTGGCCTTAATTAAGGTACAGCCCCAGCATTTGCCTGGTGTGAAAATGGGAAACCACAGAAAGCCATCTTCAGGGCTTCCGACAGTGGGGTTCGAACCCACTATCTCGCGGATTGAAAGGAAAGAGTGTGAAGGATTGATTCAAGGGCCATGTTGCACCAGGACTAAAAGAAAAGGCTGAAGGAAACACTACAGAGGAAGAGTGGATAACTCAGGAGATACTAGACCTGATTGATGAATGATGAAAATACAGGAATGCTAGAAATGAAGAGGGCAAAAAAGAATACAGGTGATTAAGGATTGAAGTGGAGAGAAAGTGCAAGGTAGCTAAGGAAGAATGGCTGAAGGAGAAGTGCAAGGATGTCGAAGGTTGTGTGGTCCTAGGAAAGGTAGATCCTGCATACAGGAAAATCAAGGAAACCTTTGGAGAAAGGAAATCCGAGTGTATGAATATTAAAAGCTCAGATGGAAAACTACTTCTAGGGAAAGAAGATTTTTTTTTTTTTTTTTTGCTACGGGCTTTACGTCGCACCGACACAGATAGGTCTTATGGCGACGATGGGATAGGAAAGGCCTAGGAGTTGGAAGGAAGCGGCCGTGGCCTTAATTAAGGTACAGCCCCAGCATTTGCCTGGTGTGAAAATGGGAAACCACGGAAAACCATTTTCAGGGCTGCCGATAGTGGGATTCGAACCTACTATCTCCCGGATGCAAGCTCACAGCCGCGCGCCTCTACGCGCACGGCCAACTCGCCCGGTGAGGGAAAGAAGACAAAGCAGAATGATGGCAGGAACATATCCAACAGTTGTATCAAGGTAAAGATGTAGATAATTTTGTTCTGGATCAAGAAGAGGCTGCTGATGCTGATGAAATGGTAGACCCAATTTTTAGGTCAGAGTGTAACCGAGCTGTGAGAGACCTAAATAAGAACAAGACACCTGGAATTGAGGATATTCCCTCTGAATTACTGACTGGCTTAGGAGAAACCAGCACGGCAAGGTTATTGCATTAAGTGTGTAAGATGTATGAGACAGGAGAAGTGCCATCCGATTTTTGGAAGAATGCTGTTATACCTATTCCCAAGAAAGCTGGTGCTGACAAGTGCGAAAACTACTACACCATTAGTTTAGTGTCTCACGCCTGCAAAATTTTAACATGTATTATTTAAAGAAGAATGGAAAGACAAGTTGAAGCTGAGTTGGGAGATCAATTTGGCTTCAGAAGAAATGTAGGAACATTTGAAGCAATCCTGACTTTACATCTGGTCTTAGAGGATTGAATTAAGAAGAACAAGCCACATACATGGCATTTGTAGATCTAGAAAAGGCATTTGATAATGTTGATTGGACCAAACTATTTAAGATTCTGAAGGTGATTGATCAGATACCAAGAACGAAGAATTATCTACAATCTGTATAAAAATCAGTCTGCAGTGATAAGAATCGAGGGCTTTCAAAAAGAAGCAGCAATCCAGAAAGGAGTGAGTTAAGGCTGCAGTTTGTCTCCCCTCCTTTTCAATGTTAACATAGAAGAGGCAGTATAGGAAATGAAAGAGGAATTTGGAATGGGAATCACAATCCAAGGAAAGGAAATCAAAACCTTGAGATTTGCCGATGATATTGTTATTTTATCTGATACTGCAGAAGATCTTGAGAAGTTGCTGAATGATATGGACAGAGTCTTGGGAAGGAGTACAAGATGAAAACAAATAAGTCCAAAACAAAAGTAATGGAGTGCAGTCGAATGAAGGCAGGTGATGCAGGAAATATTAGATTAGGAAATGAAGTCTTAAAGGAAGTGGATGAATATTGTTACTTAGGTAGTAAATCCATCTCTTGGCACCGGCCAGAGTAAAGTGTAGCTTTCACCGAAGTCCCAGTCTCACCCATGGCTGTGACAATATGGAAGCTGCTGGGGTATGGGTGGTGCTGAGTAATGACATTCAGAGCACGACTAGTGCATCTGAGTGTTATGAAAGGTGTTGCTCATAGGGTCAGTCGTGCTGCAATAGCACTTTCTGACCCAATGAGGAAAGCAACGGCAAACTACCCCACTCCTCGTTTTGCCTAGTACGCCTCATTTTGGTGCTGCCATTGGTTTTTGTGGTTTCCTTATAACCGCATAACCTTTGGTGGTGCTATTTGAGAATCCAACCAGCCTCTGGGCTGATGACCTAACAGACAGGTAGTAAAATACCTAACGATAGCAGAATCAAGGAGGACATAAAATGCAGACTAGCACAAGCAAGAAAGAGCTATCTTAAGAAAAGAAATTTGCTCACTTCAAAAACTGATATAGGTATTAGAAAGATGTTTTTCATCTGGAGCGTGGCATTGTATGGAAGTGAAACATGGACAATAACTAGCTCAGAAAGAAAGAAAGAGAATAGAAGCTTTTGAAATGTGGTGTTACTAAAGAATGCTGAAGGTGGGATGGATAGATCAAATCACGAATGAAGAGATACTGAATCGAACTGGTGAGAGGAGATCGATTTGGCTAAATTTTTGCAAGTTATGAATCTCATTATAAAACCATATTGGATTTCAGAATAAGAAAGTTATTATATTAATAAAAACCACCTTTCCAATACATGACATTCCTTTATATTTAGGATAAAACCATTAATACATATACAACTGGACATGTTTCACTCATGCTTAGTGAGCATCATCAGCTGGAAATAACTTAATCCATGGTAGGTCAGGGTCCTGATCCCGGTATATATAATGAAAAAAAAGTCTAACAATACATTGATAAAATACGACTTTTAACAATTTTAAAATAATTAGTACGATTATATTATGTCTATTGAAACAAATAGTGACCATTAAAATTGCTTAAAATGTGAGTGGAATGACATGAATATGTTACAATAATTTTCTGAGAGTGGTTGTTCGTATAAATCAATGATCATAATAATCTTCACTGAATGGCATTACACTGGTTGTAATTAAATAAAAACAGTTTTTCACATTAGGAGGAGCTCTTGTAATGAATTATGATCTTGTTTCGTAAATCAAACGTGATGAGGTGTGCGAGCTTGCATCCGGGAGATAGTGGGCTCAAACCCCACTGTCGGTAGTCCTGAAGATGGTTTTCATTTTCACACCAGGCAGATGCTGGGGCTGTTCCTTAATTAAGGCCACAGCCGCTTCCTTCCAACTCCTAGGCCTTTCCTATCCCATCGTCGCCATAAGACCTATCTTCTGTCCATGCGACATAAAGCAAATTTGCAAGTGACTAATCTCATGTTTTAATCCGTATTGAAATCTGTTGATATACAATAATAAAGTTTTATTATGAATCCACCTGTTCAATACATTATAATGTGGATAGCACATTTCACAACATCGAGATGCACTAATCATACTCTGAATGTCATTCATCGACAGCTTACAATCTGTTAAGTCATAATGAGACAAAGATTTCAATGGAAGGTACATTTTGCTGTGGCCTGTGCTAAGAGACAGATGCAAATATACTGCAACCGTTAAGAAGTAGCAAAATGCGGATCGGATAGTATATTAATCATCCATCATAGTGAGTGAATGACCACAGCGCAGTTGAGAGCAAATCACAATAACAAGTTAAAATAATGACTCATACAGGCCATTAAGGCCTTTCTTAGCCCAGACAACTGCCGCCCAGTTAGATGGCAACGATTGAGTTCTTTAACACGAATCCTCAGCCATCACAATCGGGTTCTGCGACCAGATCCACTGCCTCATGCTTCACACAGCTCCTCAGTTACTCTCTCGAGTCTGGGTGAAAGCCGTTCCACTGCTCAGTCTAGAATTAAAATTCTTGGACTGGCTGAAAATAAAACACAGGGCCACTGGATTTGAGGCCTCAATGCCAGGGGGTCTAGCAAATACATGATGGCAATCTATCTGTTAGGTTATTTGCCGAGAGGCTAACAAAACCCAAATAGCACTAACAAAGATTATGCCGTTATACGGAAATTACAAAAGCCGATGGACCCCGACCTACCTTGGATGCTTAATCCAAGCAACAAAAAAAAACACAAACAGACACAGGCACAGCCTCCGAATGTCATTACTCCCAGCACCACCCATACCTCACCAGCTTCCATAATGCAAAAACCATAAATGAGGTTAGAACTTAAGTGGAAGCTAATTTTCACTCTGGCCTGAAACTAGACACATGCAAGAATACTGTATCCATCACGAAATAGCAACATACGGTTAGTATACAACAAAATCACAAACGATTGAGATTTCAGAACAAGATTTTTTTTATAATAGTTTTATTGCAGCCAAATGGCCATGTAATAAGTACATTAATTCTAACATTTCCACATAGGTCTCATTCTTCTGAACAGAATTTAGTCAATGATTTCCCTCTATTAGGACATGTTAAGACGTGGTATATATCACATTCACGATCGCACAATTTACACATGCATCCGAATTCAGGTTCATGAAATGTTTTGGTTTACAGTAAATAATATACCTACCTGAGACTGTGTTTGACATTCAACACAATAATAAAATCCGATTTCCTTAACATACTCTGTGCCTCCGCAAACAACACACTGGACATTTTTCTTCTCCGAATTCATTCTTTTAAAATCGTACAAACATCAATTACATGGATATGCAATGTATATTGCTCCACGGTATCACAGGAGCAGAAACACAACCACATGTCCACAAAATAGGGCCGAATGACAACCGATGTCAAACAAAGTGCAGTACAACGTGCCCCATATTTTCAAGCAATGCGCCTATGTTTCTTCTTCTTCTTCTTCTACATCAAGTTCATGTCAAGAACGACTCTTCTTCTTCTTCTTCTCCTCCTTCTTCTACTTCTTCTACTTCTTCTTGATACTTATGGACTTTTTTTACTGTCGTCCAGCCACTAAGCAAGACCTTCTTCTTCTTCTACTTGCATAGTTTTTGGACATCGTCGTAAGACGCTACGTCCAGTCACTGGTTTGCGGGATAAGTAATGTCTGGGAGAGGTACCAACATTAGAAGAAATTAGTACACTACGAGATAGTAGGGTTAGCTATGTAATGAAGCTAATTACAGCCGGAAATAATGAAACTGAGGAAAATACCAATACTATGGAGGCTAAACTATCAAGGCATAACACAAAAACACTGGGACACAGGGTTCTAATGCTTCACGTCTGTGTGGTCTGCCACGACGTCTTACTACAAACGAACTAGACCGAACCACAAATAGGGGTGGGATGCGAAAGTTCGTACCTATAGGGAAGGAAAAGGTTACAATTGGATGTTACAGGTAACTAAAAAATTGAGTATGAAGGCTACAACGCGAAAAGACGGTTGGAGCACTAAACACGAAACATTTAAAGGCAGTTGGTAACCCGCATGAAGAAGCTTAGCTATGAATTCGCGACGTTGATGTGCATTTGTCTGACACTGAAAAAAGAAGTGATGTACAGTACCTACTGCCCGACCGCATGGGCAGAAGTTACTTTCGAGAAGAGGCAGGCGATAGAGATGAACAGGCGGACAGAAGAATCTCATCATGTAATGATTTTAACTTATGCTGCCATGGGTCGTTCGGTCCCAGTTCTTCTATTAAATCTGCTAATTTTTTAAGGGCGGTTCGACAGTGTTCATTAGAAAGAACGTTTGATTTACAATGTAAAGCCATGACAGAGGGAGATGCCGGTAGTGGTGCGTGGGGATCCGTAGGTTGCCCTTGAGGACTTGATTTCCGTGATATAGATGCAGTCTCGGTAGGAGTAGCAGGTATCAAACGCACCATTGGAGCGCCAGAATGTTCTGGAACCGATTTCGGATTACTTATCAAATTCAGATATGATGCCCTGTCATAACCTGGTGTGACAGGTGGGCGGGGAGGGTTCCGAACTACCATAGTAAATTTACGCTTTCGAGGGAGAGTTTCTTCCGATTGGGAAGATCTAGTGGGTAAAGGAGGGAAATGTTGTGGCATCGTAAGGGGGTTAGATATGGACGCTAATGGGGCAAAAGAGTTTTTTACTTCGAAATATGATTTGTTTTCAAGACTCATAATGCGTTTAATTTCCTTCTGTTGTTTGTGGATTTCACAACATCCAGCCCCCGCAGGGTGATTTTCTGCACAATTAGCGCATTTAACTAGTAGATGAGTGCAATCTTCGGTAGTGTGATTTAGTGAACATTTTCCACATCGCGGCTCCCTGGAACGACAATTAGTGGCGGTGTGTCCATACCGCTGACATCGTTTGCATAATAAAGGAGAGAATATAAAGGCCTGAACCTCTAAAATGACTTTAAAAATGGACACACTTTTCGGAAGTTGTTGACTTTCGAATACAACCTTCACAGTACCTGTAGGGATATATTCAGTTTTGCCTTCTTTGGATGAACGTCTATTTAGACGTTGTACTTTCACTACAGGGTATGGTGAGTCTAAATAAGTGAGAATGTCGGATTCGGAAATAGTAGTGTCTACTCCCCGTATTACCCCTACTCGCTGAATATTCGAGGACGGAATAAAAGCTGTCAATTTCTTTTCTGTAAGAATGGGATGAGAAAGAAAGGCGTTTGCAGCCTTACTAGACATGAAAGTAACTTGAATTCTATTTCGGCCCTTCCTATGGATGGCCTTGACGTCACCAATTTGCCTCTCATAGAAAATCCGACCCAGAGTCATAGAGTGAATATGTCCTATTTTATTTTGAGATTCAGTCGATTCGACAAATACTATGTAAGGGCCAAGATGAGTGTTAGAATAGGTAGGTACAGGAACGTGCGGACGCTGATCCATGTCACGTATTGAATCTTGAGAACTATCTCGTTGGGTATCGGTATTACTAGCGTCCATGTGTAAGTCCTCACGCACGGCATCCTTACCAATATCAGGAGGTCGTCCTAAAGGGCCACCTCCACTATCTACAGACATAGTATTCCAAAAGGGGATTACACTATACTATCACCGGAACAAACACAAAAGAAAATTTACTAGGATACAAACACAAACATAAAACACTCTACTTATCTACAGACGGGAAAAACCCGCTGCACCAGTGACCGGAGCGAGACGTGTGCACTGCACAACAGCCGAACACCGAATGACTAAGCAAGACCAAATAGCTTGCTTGCTTGCTTGCTGATGCTTATGGGCTGTGTCTACGACATTTCACCCAGTCAATACTCGCTTACTCATGTCAACACACTACTATAAATGAAAAACATTCATATCAATAATTGATGCTTGAGCTTGCAAGTAGAAAAACACAAAACACGGAACTTCACTATATCACATAACAACCCCATTTTGCTAAAGTAGACTGTTGTCATACGGGAAACTTCCAATCTTGCAATCACACTGCGTCTAAAGCTTCACCCACACGAAGAATCCAAAATAGCACTCACAAGTAATACACTAATGATATGAGGAATCACTCATATGGAACCTTGAAAAGCATGAGTAATTCTCACACTATATTACAGACAGAATTATAACACGATATTGGCTTCATCTAGAAACAAATTTAGCACACGAATAATCTCGACTGTAGGATTACAGAGCAAACAAGAAACACTGGTAGGAAAAACCTGCTTGAGTCGCTTGAGGTTAGTCAGAAGTTTTTTACGGGGGTTAGCATATAAAGAACATTCAAAGAAAATGTGGTTGGAGTCGCCATTACGGATATTTGTACCACACAAACAGTTTGTATCCTGCGTTAAATGCAAACGTGATCGATATTGTGGTGTAAGGGCATGATTAAACCGTAACCGAATGATGTTAATAATATGTCGTCTAGTATAAGATCCTCGTATAAACCAAGGTTTAACTAAAAGTGTTGGTTGTAAATGATAATAAAACTTACCTTTGACTTGAGCAGTCTGTCGGAAGAAATTCTGCCATTCTTGACACCCCTCCTGTCGGATAACAACTACATAATCAGAAGCTGGAACAATATTGTTAGTATTCGGAACAGGAAGACGAGAAGCTTGTTTTGCAAGACAATCTGCCTTTTCATTACTCTCAATACCCACATGACCTGGTACCCATACTAAAGTTATGGAAATACCGACGTTGTCAAGCATATAAAGGAGACTCTTGACATTGTATATATACCAATTATAGGATAACTCATACGAAACCAAAGATTGTAATGCACTCAGCGAATCCGTATAGATTGTAGCTCTCGTATATCCCTGTCGCTGAACAAAAAGTAAAGCTTGCTGTATGGCGAATAACTCCGCCGTAAAAATCGAACAGTCACTAGGCAAACCATATTGTTCTTTAACATTTAGAGAAGGTATATAATAAGCGGAACCAACTCCATTAATGTTCTTTGCCCCATCTGTAAAAATGTTTATGCTTCATGGAATATGAGAAAATTTCACTCGTTTAACAGGACATATCTCGGTCCCCTGCAGACAAGTAACGTTAGTAGAGCCATTACGTATAGGCCATATTATTTGAGGCTTAAAATAAGAAACCTGATAGGGTAAGGTATAGGGTAGTAAAGTAACACTGTGTATTAAGGTACACTGTTTCGACTTCAATGTAGTAAAAGCATGAAACAGTACGGGCAATCTGCGTAAACCCTGGCGCCGAACGGAATAATACTCCGAGAGTAACTGTAACTTCGGAGTTAAAGGATGACTTGTTAAAGAAAACTTTTTAAGTAAATATTTCGTCGCAAGTATTTTTCTACATACTTGTAAGGGAGCTTCGCAGGATTCAACTAAAAGTGCATTGGTAGGTGTGGACTTTAAAGCTCCAATACAGGATCGTATTGCTTTATACTGACAAGTGTTAAGAATATTCAAGTTAGTAGAAGATGCTACGTCAAAGATATGTGATCCGTAGTCCAATATCGACCTAATAGTGATCTTGTACAAAGATAGCACCACAACGGGATCTGCCCCCCATTGCCTACGGGTTACAGCTTGTATTACCTGAATATACGGTTCACTCTTCGAACGCAAATATAAAAAATGATATTTCCATGTACGTTTTTGATCGATAAATAACCCAAGATATTTATGGTGACTAACCACTGGTATTTCATACTGATCAAAAGCAAGTGGCGATCGGTCATAGGTTCGGTGATGTGTAAATATCATTGCTCGACATTTCGCTATGGAAAGATTTAACCCATGGGCATCTAACCATGTTCTAGCTTCATGAAGCGTGAAACTAATATGTTGTCTACAAAGCTGTAAATCTTCATGTAAATAGCTTAATATGATAATAGTGGAAACTCCTGCGAGAAACTGGCGACACCACTTCTGCGTGCCATCTAGCGGTTCGAGAGGCTACTGCTGTCAGCTGTGTATGCCAAAAGTGTCTTATTTGTACTTCAGAGAGTTTTGTGCTTGTTATGTATCAAGATTTTGGAAATGGCAGGAAGAGGAGTTATTTGTGCTATGTACGGGTGTTTTAATTACAGAAGACAAAGTGATCACAAGTCATTTTACAGATTTCCTAACAACAAAATTTTGTGAGTGATTATGGTTTTCATTATTTGCTAACAAGGAGGCTCACAGAGGACTGCATTGAAAACATTTTTTCCATCATCAGAGCAAGTGGAGGTAACAATGTAACCCCAGATGCAACAAAACTTTGCAGTGCCATAAGGAGTGTTATGATAAATCAATTGCTCTGTGCTTCTGATGACAGCAATTGTGAATCTGATGTTGCAGACCTTCTACTGACACATAATGTGATGAAATGCAATTTGGATGCTAATGTCTCTCGACAGTGTGAGTTTAGTGATCAGTTAACTGACTATGACCATGCTATATTACAGGGAAATGTAGACAATTATTTCATGGGCTGGGCATGTAGCAAATTTCCTCATGCTGAGTGTAGGGAGGTATTGTCTTCTTGCACATAGAAATGAAAAAGTATGACAATTCTAAAAAAAATTCCGAATATTTGTGGGGAAAGATAGATGCTAACATATCAAGAACATTTGAAGATAGTTTTTGTAAGTTTTTGTTAGAAAGCACTGATGGGATTAGAAGAAAATTAAATGACAGGTTTTTGTCATTGAATGAATGTAGTGTAGTCACATGTAACAGCTGTGTAAAATTACCGACCGTCAAGAACCGTATTTCAAAGCCCTTATCAAGGCATATGTGAATAGAACCAATGACTGAACAGTGAAAAATATTGCCTGTGAAAGTACCAAGTTTAAAAAGGTATTGCATGTGTGATTTGCTCTTGAAGACTGTAGGCCCTAGTCATAACATGACGATCTAATGTTTTAATTTGATAATACATTTGTTGTATTCTTATCACTGGTTCATTCAGGTCAACATCCACCTTTTTCCTTCCCTATATTATGTTACAAGAACGACGCAAACGTCTTAAAATCTGTATTTCGTTGGGTTGGAAGTCGAAATGTGTAGTGTTTGAATAGCGCGTTATGTTAGTGTTCCCTGCGAGCCACTAGAGTGAGCAGCGGCGACAAATACACAGACCGTAATATTTAAAACATGGCGGCCGAAGTAGCCGGATAGCTGGTATTGGCTAACACGAAAATATCACGTACATAAAGTACATAATCGGCGGTAATTTAACATGTTAAATGTAACATCATACGGAAAATCACTTTTTTCACGTACGAAAACGCTTCGCCAACAAGTACCCAGCACATAAAATCAACTAGAATTGCATGTATTCTACTAGAAAAGAGAAAAACAAGCTTATTATTTACTGTATAAATTTAAATTAGTCAAATAACAGTTTCTCTTACCTTTCTCTTCGCTGGATAGAAGAATATACATGATAAAACTGTTAAAATGATATTTATCACGTCATTTTCAATGTTTCATTATAAATTAAGGTACGAAATTCCTCAATTTATTCGCTCACATGAGAACTATGAAACATAATTTCTTGTCTTATTTTTGAAGTGATGGACAATTCCTTACATTCAGCACCCAAATGAAAGGGGAGTACACTCGAAATAATAATGTTATTGACTTTACGTCCCACTAACTACCTTTTTTTACAGTTTTCGGAGACGTCGAAGTGGCGGAATTCAGTCCTTCATTAGTTCTTTTACGTGCCAGTAAATCTACCGACACGAGGCTGATGTATTTGAGCACCCTCAAATATCACCAGACTGAGCCAGGATCGAACCTGCCAACTTGGGGTCACAAGGCCAGCGCCTCAACCGTCTGAGCCACTCAGCCCAAGTACACGCGAAGTTATTATGTTAGCCCAATGAACGGCCCTGGTAATGCTAACATAATGTTGACATATGGCATAGCAGTACTTCACACAATGATGGTAACCTTAGTAAGGAAACGTTCAGGCACTAGAGATATAATAGATTTTTACCCATTAAAAAGATGAGTGCAAAAACTCTATTGACTCTAAACATTGATATTTAACCACATGGACGAACTTGTCTGCTTAAACAGATAACCACATGCATGAATCGGAAGGTGTTGGCAGTGTAAAACCCTGCGTTACAAAACCATCTAATCCCTCCAAGTCACCATTTCTTCTGGGAAACAGTACATAGATTGCTTCATCTGTCACACTTATAAGTTTTGTTATATTCCAAGATCCAGTCAAATATTTTCACAGGCAAGCACAGGTTAATGTAAAATACACTTTAATCACTCGACACTCTGAAGCACATAGACACTGACGGTATATCAAATTATCAATTATATTCTATCTAAATTAATATTTTTCGAGGAACACGAATAGTTTGGAATTGGAGAAAAGTCTGCCCTAACCTCAGACTTATTCTCAAAATGATGTATGTACACTACAGTTTTGTCATCGACTTCAAAATAATCACGATGTACATTCCTCAAGCATTTCTCCTTTTAATGTTTTATTCCGTATGAAATTTAAGAATAGTTGTATGAGAGGCATTGCCATAGACTAAATCCTGGTCCACAACACGGATCACAACAAGCATATTTTCACATTACTGCGTATAATTACAGACCCTAAGTGTCCACTGACTCATACAAATACATTCGCACACTAATATTCTACAAAGAAATTACTATGTATTGTTAAATTTCATAAAATTACACCGACTACATACGATAACAACAAACCACAACTAACCCACACTTCCAAAATTTCCGGCTACTCGATTCGCCATCTTTGAGCGATCGAGAGTACCATCAAATACAGTAGAGACAATACACGACACTTACGGATTTCGCCTTGCTAAAATGGGAGACAATTCGACGGTGGCGCTCCTAGTGACTTGACCTGAACAAATCGCGCTAAATTCAAATATCAATGGAAATGTATATACGGAAATGAACAAATAAATTACGTCTAGAAAGACAGTGGTATTGAGATATTAACTTCGAAGTTGCTAAAGCAATTCTGGATAAATTAATGAAGACTTATTTAAAAGGTTATTATTCAAAGACTGAAATTAGACATATAAACAAGGTGTGAAATGGACTGCTGTGAAATGGCTTGATCTTTCATTTATGCATTACTTTTTTAGCTTTAGCATACCTGCCTGAAATCTTACGGTTGGATTTGTCTTTTTCCTCATTTAAAAAAAATGTATCATCACATTAAGACATTTGTCAATAAAAATATCGGCACATTCCTTACACATATGATGCAATGAATTAACATTTAGTAGCTGGACAATTTTCCTCTTAACATGAAGCCTACTAACAGAAAGAAAATCTACAAAATCCCGGCTTTAATCTGAGAAGAGGGATAAAAGAAAGAAAAGTTCGAAAATGTTGTCGATAGTGATGCTTTGAGGAATATTTACGTACAATTAGAGTAAAAATGTAACATACCCTTGGCTGTATAGTCGAGTATTTTTAAAGTCGCTGGCCTGGAAATGATCTGAACAGATCTTATAATTCTTATACAAGCGTTACGTCCCTTCTTTCTTGTACACTTTATCCAAATCGCTTCTGTGACATTTCAAAATCCACAGATGACACCTACAACAACACATCGGTATTGAAGGTTAACTGCTGCACTATACAATAAAATATGCGTATTATATTTTAAGCCCGTTAAAACATGGGTCGAGCAGGTCAGAAGATTATGAAGTACTATAACAATCTCCGTCACTGGAAGAATAGATATGCAAACACAATATTACTCACATGTTCTTGTCACGAGGGAAACTGAAGAACGAGAGCGCATATTTCTCTACTTCGTAATTACTGCAGCCAAACACAGCACATACCTTTCCCCTCATGTTGAGAGGAGATATCAAGGAATGACACACGCTACTATTTAATTATGTCAACTCACTGAAAACGCATAAATAACACCAAAAACTTCACACAAAAATACACGTGCTCTTATGACATAGTCAGTACCGTTCAGGTCTATCCGCTAGAGTGAGCTCCAATAGCTGTCCCTCGATATCTCGCTCAGTGTCGTGTATTGTCTCTACTGTATTTGGTACCATTAAGGTCTGAGGATTGGAGTTGGTCTTGCACTAAGAACGACTCCAATCATCAGACCTTAATGCCACTCTCGATGGTTCAAATATGGCGAATCTTTGTTGATTTAGGATGAGTGAGAACTGATTCTCCCAGGTATTCATATCTATTTTACCAGTTGTTGGAACTTCGCGTGGTTTTAATGCTAAGAATGGGTCCTTCTTGGCTTCGTCAGCCATCTTCATTGCTTAAAGTTCAATATATTTGTTTCTAGAAGTCTTCAGTAGTTCTCTGAATTTACTTCTGAGCAGACTGTAGTTAATTAAGTCCTATATTCAGTGTTATTTTCGCCACCTGAAGAGCTTTTAGAACTTGCTGTCTTTCCAAATAGCAGGTCTGATTGAACCACTTTTTGGATTTTCGCGGAGTTATTGTGATGAAGACTGATTTGAAGATGTCTTCTAAAACAGAAGCTGCAGTATCCAATTCATTTTCATTATTTTGTGGTTTAAGTCAATTATTTTCTCAGTGCTTTGCAGGAGGACACTCCCATTAAGTTTTCGAGCTATAGGCTTCATAACGATTGGTGCATTCCATGGGTGAGAAAGGACATCCAAATCAAAGATCGCTGAGACTGGACAGTACTTCTTTAATATTGACTCTGGAGATGAGTAGCATACCTTATAATCAATTAGTTCAAGTCCAGCACCTTTGAAAAATAAAATATCAATTGTGCTGCTTCCATTGTGGGCAAAGTACGTCTTGTCAGATTTGCTGTCGGCAAGAGTGAATCCTTCTTCCTCCAACGTTTGAAGCAATTCATGATCTCGATATTCATTGTGTCTATCCTTCAGTTTAAGTCTCCAGCAATGATTGTATTATTTTCTTGATTCACCTTCGATAGAGCAGTAATAAGAATATATAACACGTCTTCCATTGCTGAGGAAGGATCGACGTATAATCCTATGACCGATAATTTGTTTGATTCCATTATGATAATGTTCTTATCTCTATAAGTGCATGACAACTTTCCAACAACGGGTTTAAAGAAGCAGACAATACCACTCATGGGTCTTGTGCCCCGCCCACCCTCAATCAGACATAAATACATACACAACGAGGAGAATAGAAGAGGAAACTACACGTGAACCGCGACCAAGAACGGCGTATAACTCTGCGTTGAACTGGAAATGTTATTCACCTAAATCAGTACTAGATTAAACTAACACTACTTTGAGTCAAAATCCAAATAAGTAATAAATGAATGTTTATTGAAAAGCAACGTTAATTAAAGAATTAATTGAGAAAGAAAATATAAGATTATAATTGGGTTATACATACGTATATGGGTTAGCCCGAATGACAATCAATCATGATATCCTGAACTCATCAATACACACATGCACAGTTGCATAATTACGGAAGGGATCTAAGCATTTTACTCATGATGACCTCGCATACAACATTTGCGAAGAGAATAGCTTTAGGCTAGGCCTTAAATTGATTGCTCCCATTTATTGAGGGCCAATAATTAATTACAAGTCAGGAGTACCTTATTCATTTCA
Source organism: Anabrus simplex (assembly GCF_040414725.1). Classification (NCBI taxonomy): domain Eukaryota; kingdom Metazoa; phylum Arthropoda; class Insecta; order Orthoptera; family Tettigoniidae; genus Anabrus; species Anabrus simplex. Next base: position 146,611,906 of record NC_090271.1, read on the forward strand.
CCCTTACTTCACTTCTTATATTTTTTTAATAATATTCCTTTTCTTTTATTTTATTAAACAATACCATGATCTCTTTTCATTAGATTCCCACACACCAAGGAGCACATAAAAAGGCTCGACCCAAGAAAAGATAACCCAAGCGGTCAAAGATAAAAAGATACATTGGGAAAAGAACGGAAAATAAATCAATCAGATTAACACGGGCCAGCGTACGGCCAAGAAGGAAATAAATCAAAATGGCAGCGTCCAGATCGAAAACGATCGGGATGCGCACCAAATAAGGAGAAGAGGCAGCATCCGAGAGAAAAGGGGCGATAATGAACAGATAAAAATAAATTCAATCGACCGATACTTCATCTTAATACTCGGCTCATTCAATTATTCATTCATTCAACCACACGAACAAAACGCCTCAAAGGCAAATGACAGTGGCCACCGATGCAAACAGGCAAATTCGGCCAACTCGCAGCGTGCAACACAACCAAAAGTTAATAAGGACAAACGTCATTAGCGGCCAAATAGTTCCATTCACCGCGAACGTCAGCGGCACATGTCATGGCTTCATTGCCAGATGTAGATCACCCTCAAATATCGCTGTGTACTGCCAGAATAAATCTTCCGATCGACACACGAACCATACTTACAACCGAGATCAAAGGCGTTTCATTGAGAAGCCCATTATAATAGACCGAGGTTCAGATTTAGTTGCACTACATTAACATCAACAACGCACACAAACACATACAATCCAATCCCCGAGTATCAAGACGAGTTTTCGGCCACCCAAAATAAAAATAAAAGTAAAGGAAGAATGATCATACACAAGAGATGCAAATTCAAACGGGTACATTACCCTGAATATCAATCTTAAGAACAAGTTAATCGTGCAATGATTTAGCACGGTTTTAAAACTAAAATACATCCATTTGAAAGGTAATAACATTGCTTCTGTGTGTGAGGGCTCCATATTATTATTCTTCTCCATCAGCAGAACAAAATAAATATCAAGGAGAAGGTAATTAAAAGACCTAGTCGAAACAAGATCATCAATCCTCTTGACAGAGGGGGCTACGCTCTATCGATAAAATCCAGAAACACATATAGTAACAGTTACATACCTATTCAGTGAAACATTGGTAAGACAATTTTTGAAACCATGCTTGACCAGCATGTTTCATTCTGTCTCGTTGCCCGTAGCTAAAGTCAAAGTGTTTTTAAGCCCTTCCACATTCCAAAGGAGGAAAATGAGTGTTATATTTTTTTTCTTTTCCAAGTTGTCGGAAAAGACGATATCTCCTCACTATGACATATTCTAGCCAGAGTTCCGGATCGATGACCTTTCCAAGATCGTTGAGAGAGATAACCACTTTGTATGCTTTAAATATTCCTTTTGTTTGGAGTTGTTCACATTCTATGACCTCCTCTACTTTCAAGTTCTTCAAGTGATACTTTACCATCTCTACTGAAGTATTTTGATCCAATCGGCCTATGAAGAGCCATGCTCTTCGGGGAGCCGCACGAAGTTCCACGTTCTCTTTATCTTTCTCTTTTTCAAAATCGTTCGCTTTGTTCAAGTGAAAGTAGGAGTTTTTATTGATGTTCTATAAGATATCCGTCTATTTTTGACGGCTTCGATCCATTCTGCGTTATCAGAAGACTGTTGTTCAGATCTTATTAATGGTGTAGTGTCTTTACTGCAATGAGGAAGTTCTTCTCTACCACCTACATTTCCCTGGACCCTTTGGGTAGAAACAGTTGTTAATTCCAAGACCCACTTGGGCTTAAGGTCATGATCGGTCGTGCGCGTTGCTTTATGTCGCTTCACTTCTTCAGATTCTTTACATGACGTCATCTCTCTTGAGTTTAATAATAATAATAATAATAATGTTATTTGTTTTACGTCCCACTAACTACTCTTTTACGGTTTTCGGAGACGCCGAGGTGCCGGAATTTAGTCCCGTAGGAGTTCTTTTACGTGCCAGTAAATCTACCGACACGAGGCTGACGTATTTGAGCACCTTCAAATACCACCGGGCTGAGCCAGGATCGAACCTGTCAAGTTGGGGTCAGAAGGCCAGCGCCTTAACCGTCTGAGCCACTCAGCCCGGCTCTCTTGAGTTTGTCAGGTAGCATATCAACATCTACCGATTTAACCTTATTGGGCACATTCAGGGTTGATCCTTTATAATTTATAACTGAGGATCTGGTAAATGTTTCAAATTCTTTTCCGATTGCATTGTGAATTTCCTTCACTATTTCATTTGTGATATTAATCTTCAAATCATTTAGCAACTTTTGCAGATGTTCTGATATCTTATCTTATTCAACACGCTCTTTCCGATGTCAAACAAATCGATCTTTGATTTACATTCTATGCATTCTTCCGTTTTGCGATATCATATTCTCATTTGGTTAGCTCAGAACAATGAAAGTGCTGCCACTGATGGCAACTCTCACATTCAATTGCTTCGTCCTTACTAGTTACTATTTTGGAGCAAATTTTAAATTTGTCCTCTACGGTAGTAAACTCTGTGGTGAGCGGAATATTGAGATCTCCTTGCACAATCAAATGCAGTCTGTTTCTTACTACCACTGTTCTACCACTGTTCTACTTAACCTCATTTTAGCTTATCAGTAATTTCAAATACACAGCACATGTTACCTATTCTGTTGTTATGCGATTTTGTATCACTACGCACTTTATTGCCGAATAATGTACCCCATAAGACAATTTTAGTTAATCTCTCTGTGATCAGAGTTACGCTCACTTGTAAGTTTTAATACACAGTTTTACGGTCACGTCGTTCACAGCCTTCATGAAAGATGAAAGAAAGATCCTTAACAGCCTGTTCAAGAAGTACGTTGAAGCAGACAGGGGAGGTATCCCTCTATTCTCACAAAAAAGAAATCTCTGACACTATACTCAAATTAAAAGATGGAAAAGCACCGGGTACTTGCGGCATTTTCAGTGAACAAATTAAAGCTTCAGCAAATGTATTACTTCCATCCATAACGAATCTTATGACCTATGATTGTTACTAGGAGACATCCCGAAAGCGTGGAAAACCTCCACAGTGAAGGTTTTATACAAAGGCAAGAGTAACTTGCTGGATCCAAATTCCTATAGAGGGATTGCTCTGGAGAATAATTTGTTAAAAGTACTCACCAAGTTAATAACCAATCGACTGACGGAAGAAATTGAAACCAAACTTCTTGAAGAGCAATTTGGATTTAGAAGACGAAGGAGTACTCTGCACGCAATAAGAAATCTACTGGACGATATACATAACATCTTACGACTACCAAGGGGTAAATTTCACATACAGTGTTTATAGATTTTCCCAAGGCCTTTGATAATCTTGAAAGAAATATTATATCGTCGAAGCTTGATTCTCTTGTTGAGGACAAGGCTCTCACTATTCTGATCCATAACATGTTAAGAAATAATACTGCCATCATTTCAGACAATATAACTTCTTCGAGGGAGATCACGCAGACAAATGGCGTTCTAAAGGACGACCCTCTCAGTCTTTTACTGTTTAATGTAGCTATCTATGATGTGGTTCAAGCGATAAAAGAGTTGTCAAATGAAGTAACCTTGTATTTATATGTTGAATCTATGATTCTAGGATCACACGATGTTAAAGAGCTACAACAGCACTGGATGCACTGGAGAAGTGGACAGATATAATTGACGGCCATGACCTTATTTGACGCAAAAATAATCCTTATTTTAACATATGGACTGGAAATCATTTGGGATAAGCTAACAAAAAATGACCTACACACTCCAGAAAAAATCAAAGTTCGATTCTTAAAGACAACCCTCTGGGTGTCCAGATTTTCTAGATCAAGACTGATTTATGAACTTGCAAAGGAGCCTTTTTTAATTGAAGATTTGAGATTCAAGCTCGTTCTACCTTATACAGACCATTGGAAGAAACTCTTGAATGAAAGATTGGCAAAAAGGAATGATATTTGTCCTGAATTCTATTCGACTGAAGCAATGACGAATAGAACTTGGACCAATACAAACCAGGATCTCCGACATTTTATCAGTTCTATGGCAGTTCATGGATACCACTATAAACTCTGCAAAACTAGGATCATTCATGAACCTGACAATAGTTGTGTGTGTGCACTGTGTGATTTGACTTGCCCTCGTTACAATGTTGTGGAATGCTGTAAGAGAAATAGGCCTATAATAGACTTATGCTTAAATGACATGTAATCGCTTTATATACAAAAATTGTGTGCTGTATTAAATTAAATATGGCCAATCGAGTAGCCGGAATTGTTGGAAATGTGGATTTGTTTTGGTTTGTTATTATCGTATGTAGTCGGTGTAATTTTATGAAAGTTGACGATAAATGTTAGTTTCTTTGTAGAATATAAGTGTGCGAGTGTATTTATATGAGTCAATGGACACCTTGGATCTGTAATTATACACAGTAACGTGCGAATATGCTTGCTTTGATCGTGTTTTTACCCTTTAAAGAACATGAGTGCACAAGGTGGACCAGGTTTCAGTCTAACAATGGCAATGCCTCTCATACAACTATTCTTAAGTTTCCTACTTAATAGAACATGAAGAGAGAAATGGATTAGGAATATACATCGTGATTATTTTGAAGTCCATGAGAAAACTGTAGCGTGCATACATCCTTTTGAGAATAAGTCTGAGGTTTGGGAAGCCATTTCACTACTTCTAAACTATTCGTGTTCCTTATTGTGTTATTCCGTCAGTGTCTATGTGCTTCAAAATGTCGAGTGATTTAAATGCAAGTGTATTTTACAATAATCTGTGCTTTGCGCGCGGAAATGTTTGGCTGGATCTTGGAGTAGGCCTATAACAAAACTTACAAGTGTGACAGATGGAGCAATCTGTATACTGTTACACAGAAGAAATAGTGACTTGAGGGAGTAGCTGGGTTTGTAACGTAGGGTTTTACACTACCAACACCTTCAGATTCATGCTTCGGTTATCTGTTATCAAGCAGACAGCACCGAACTGAAGCTCGTCCATGTGGTAAAATATCAATGTTCAGTCAATAGAGTTTTTGTACTCATGTTCCTTAATGGGTAAAAACCTATCATATCTTTAGTGTCTGAACGTTTCATTACTAAGTTTACTATCATTGTGTGAAGTGCTCTTATGCCATATGCCAACATCGTGTTAGCATTACCAGAGCCTTTCACTGAGTTAACATAACCATTTCGGGTGTACCTGGGCTGAGTGACTCAGACGGTTTAGGCGCTGGCCTTCTAACACCAAGTTGGCAAATTCGATCATGGCTCACTATGATGGTATTTGCAGGTGCTCAAATACGTCAGCCATGTGTCGGTAGATTTACTGGCATGTAAAAGTACTACTGCAGGATAAAATTCCGGCACTTCGGCGTCTCCGAACACTGTAAAAAATTTAGTTAGTGGGACGTAAAACCAATAACATTATTATTTCGGGTGTACTTCCCATTCGTTGGTTGCTGAATTTAAGAAATTGTCCGCCACTTCAAAACTAAGGTAACAAATTATGTTTCACAGTGCTCATGAGAGCGAATAAATCGAGGAATTTCGCACCTTGATTTATTTTGAAACCATAAAAATGTTGTTAGAAATATCATTTTAACGGTTCATGTATTTCCATGTATCCAGCGAAGTGAAATCTAAGATAAAACGTTATTTGACGAATTGAAATTTCTAAATTATCACCTTGTTGGTCTCTTTTCTAGTAGAACATATGTGATTCTAGTTGATTATATGTGCTTTGTACTTGCTGCCGAAGCGTTTTCATAGGTGTAAAAGTGATTTTCTCTAAGATATTACATTTATCATGTTACATAACCGCAGTTTATATAATATGTAGGTAATATTTTCGTGTTAGCCTATACCAGTAATCCGGCTACTACCGCCGCCATATTTTTTATATTACGATCTGAGGATTAAAGTTCGTCTTGTTCTTGTTGTTCTTGTTGATTGTTGGGGTTTGGGCTCTTTTAATGTTACCCAGTCACAAATCAGGGGTATAACTTTACTTATTTGTTATAAGAAGAATCCACATAAACACACATAATAAAGAAACACTCATTCACAAAAAAACTATGCTATACACACGTTATTGACCGAATGTTATGAATCAAATTGAACAATTTCTGTGTTCGTATGATAATGGAACGTAGGAGTGCGAAAATGTGTAAAAACAAAAGAGGATCATTTGCTTACAATTAATTTAGAGTTATCAAAAAACTGGTTAGAAGTCCAGCTCCATGGCTAAATGGTTAGCGTGCTGGCCTTTGGTCACAGGGGTCCCGGGTTCGATTCCCGGCAGGGTCGGGAATTTTAACCATCATTGGTTAATTTCTCGGGCACGGGGACTGGGTGTATGTGTCGTCTTCATCATCATTTCATTCTTTTGACGCGCAGGCTTCCTAAGGTGTCAAATCGAAAGATCTGCACCTGGCGAGCCGAACATATCCTCCGACACTCCCGGCATTAAAAGCCATATGCCATTTCATTTTCACTGGTTAGAAATTTAAGAATTTTGAAAGAGGGTTCAAATAATAAACAAGAAACACTAGTTGGTAAAGGGATGGATAGCTGTACCAATTGGTTTAGTAATGTGTGTCGCGATGAAGAATACTCAGAACATTGGAAGAGCAGATGATTATTGTCGCCTTCTGGATTAGCACATATACAGTGGGAGAGGTTAGTAATATTAAAACGATATTTACATTGAGGAGTGGGTGCATGATTGAACAGTAAACGTAAAATGTTAATAATATGCTTCCGTGTATATGAACCGTTAAGACACCAAGGTTTCTGGGGAAGGTATGGTTGTATGTGATAAATAAAATTGACCTTTCGTACGAGCGGAGCGTTGCCACACTTCCTGCCAAGATTGAAAGGCGATATTTTTAATAAGAGGATAATAATCTGGAAGAGGGGTAGCTACTCTAAGAGGCTCAGAGGGTGAGTTACTCGGTTCTAGGGCGGCGAGATCAGCTTTGTCATTTCCTGGATTTGCGGAATGTCCGTGGATCCATATTAAAGTTAAATATACATCCGAAATTTCAAGTTGATAACGTAAATATTTAACATTATATAAATACCAATTATACGACTTCGTGTTCAAACTAAGAGCTTGCAAAACAATTTGGGCATCGGTATATATGGTTGCTTTCTTTAGGGAATGGTGTTTAACATACAGGAGCGCTTGTCGAATCACAAAGATTCCTGCTGAAAAGATGGAGAAGTTAGTTGGTGAGTGGAATCGCTCGGTTGTGTTCGTATTGGAAACGTAGAAGGCCGCACCTACACCCCGATGGGATTTCGATCCGTCAGTATAGATATTAACACCATAGTCGAATGGAGACATTTTGAGTTTCTTGTTCGCTGAAGTAGGGAATGAGGCACCTTTTGATTGATCTGAGGAAATTGATGTGGAGGTAATTATAATAGGGGGAAGAAATGTATGCTATCATAGGAAAAGTAATGCATAAGTAGCTGAGGGATGCGTAGTAATGAATTGCGAAGTAAACTCATCTCAACGTAAGCCTGATATACTGCGGGAGCTCGTCCATATTTTGGGGAGAGTTGGATATATTATTCGTGTAGAAGTTGTAGTTTTGGTATTAATGTAGAACGGGATAGGGCGAGTTGTTTAAGAATATAATTTTTCACGAGCATTTGGCGTCTCATGAAAAGAGGACATTCACAAGTTTCTACGAGTAGAGCATTGGTAGGGGAAGTTTTAAGAGCGCCGATACAGATTCGTAATGCTTGATGTTGAATTGTATTAAGTTAAGATAAAATGGCTTTAGACGCCGTATCTATGAAATTAGCACTGTAATCCATATATGAACGGATAGTTGCCCGATATAGATATAACGCTATTGAGCGCTCTGCTCCCCATTGGCGCCTCGTGACTGATTTAAGGATTTTAAGATAGCCATCTGCTTGTGTCGTTATGTCTTAATATGTTGATTCAAATTAAGGTTACAATCTATAAGTATCTATAAATAAAATTGACCTTTCGTACGAGCGGAGCGTTGCCACACTTCCTGCCAAGATTGAAAGGCGATATTTTTAATAAGAGGATAATAATGTTGAGTATTGAAAGAAATACTGAATCCATCAAAGGTGATAGGCGTATGATCAAACGAGCGTTTGTGTGTAAAAACCATTGCAGCGCACTTTGAAGTAGAAAGTTGTAAGCCATGAATGTAGAACCATGTTAAGACATTACGGTACTCAGAACAGTTGCTATGGACGGTTGGCATTCATCAATGCTAGTGTGTGAGGCGTAAATGACGAAATCATCCGCAAATGCTAAAACTCGAGCAAATGGTGTTATAATCTGTTCTAGATCACTCGTAAAGAGGGCAAATAATATGCCACTTAATATAGCTCCCTGTGGTAACCCATTCGATGCCTGTCGACTAGTAATATTGTGGTGTGCAGATTTAATCATTAATGTACGATAATAAAAGAGTTGATGCAGCATAGATAAAAATGGAAAAGGCATTCCCTTTGAAGCCAACTTTTCCCACAAGAGGTGTAAAGGAACTGAATCATACGCAACCTTTATGTCTAGAAATATAGCAATAGTGCTGTGTTTTCTCCAGCTGGCTAATAGAATAGCAATGAGTAGAATATTGATCGGATTCCCGGTACTACGACCTTTAAAAAAGGCATATATAAATTTTGGATAGAGATTGTAATAGTCCAAAGGCCATACTAGTCGGGGTAATAGAATCTTACAAAAGGTTTTACGTAAGCAAGAACCCAGGACTATTCCACGGTAATTCTCGAGGATCGTTGGGAGATTTTAGAGGTTTCAATATTGGTTTTAAATGAAAATCATTCCAACTGAGAAGGGGGGGGGGTTGGGCGATGTATGCAAAATATTGTTATAATAGTTAAGTAGTACAAGTTGTGCTTGAGGAGGGAGTAACCGAAGCATTGTGTACGTTATTGAATCCGGACCTGAGGAGGACCTGCTAGCAGTAGACAATACAGCACTTGATTCTGATAATTGTATAGGTTGTAGTAAAGTAGAAAATTGTGGGCGGGTCATGTAGGGCGGAAACGAGAGTTGTGGTACCCTATACTCAGGAGTAAGGGAATTAAGAAAGGCACAAAGTATATCTTGAGATATAGGTTGTTGTTTTTGATTTTGTGAGGCTCGTGTAAGTATTCGTACCGCATTCCACAAATGGGACGCCGGAACATGAGTGGTTAAGGACGATATGAATGCTCTCCCAGCAGCTCTTCTTTTATTATTAAATATCATTTTAGTTCGATCGATATGACGCTTTATATTCAAATAATTCGCTTGCGTTAATGTTTGACGGTAAGTTTTAAATAAAATTTTACGTTGTCTAATCAGATCATGACACTCTTTGCCCCTCAAATGTATAATTTGAAAGGGATGGTGGAGAGACAGGATTATTGGTTTATGTGGATGGAAAGTAGTAATATAATTTTTAAGGATCTAAGAAGCATCGAATATGTTATTGTACGTCCGTGAAGACTATTAAAATAATTGTTTAGATATGCGACGTAAGTATCGTTATCAAAGATTCTAAAATATGATATATTAGGCTACTGTCTTTTTTCAGCTAATCGCATACGAGTACGTGGTCTACCAATACCGTATGTAATGATAATTAAGTAGTGGTCGCTAGAATAAGTGTCTGATAAGCTATTCCAAGTGATCATAGGAGCCACGTAAGCACGACACAAGGTTAAATCCACAGCGCTGGGAAGAGATCCGGGAAGGGAGAGTCTCGTGGGGGATCCATCATTGAGGATCGTAAAATTATGCTCTTGTGAAGCGAAAAGGAGATGTGAACCTTTCGGGGTAATATTTATACTTCCCCATGCAGTATGGTGGCAATTTAGGTCCCCAAACACAATTATTATGTTTAATACTATCAACGTAAGTTTGCGGGATCTTACTAAAATGGATAAGGGTTGATACAGTAGCGTAGTCACTTTGGGGGGGGGGGCATTCATCCAGAATTTTATTTTGATAGGTGTCCATACTTCCTGAGTTTAAGGGATGTAGAATACCGAAAAAAGAAATGAGTGTCCTTGGATCCAAGTAAGAGTATTGTATTAGTGCGGATTCCGGAAGCTAATAGTAACATTCTTCTTCTTATTATTATTATTATTCCCTTCCCCCGCTTTTCCCACACCTGTGGAGATGCGGGTGCGAGCTGTGCCGCACATGTGGATTTGGCCGTGTTTTTCGGCCGGATGTCCTTCCCGACGCCAACCATATATGGAGGGATGGAATCACTATTGTGTCTTCCTCTGGTGGTTGATCGTGTAGTATGTTGTCTGAATATGAAGAGGAAATTCTTGGGAAAACCCCCAGTCCCCGAGCCAGAAGAATTATCCAGACGGGATTAAAATCCCGACACGGCGGGGATTCGAACCCGAGACCTTCTGAACCGAAGCCTCAACACTGATCATTCAGCCAATGAGTCGGACGCCGGACGTTAATAGTAATATACATTTTATATACAGTGCTTAATTAAAGTACATTCGTTAAAACTCCTCGGGTGTCTGGACTCCTTGGACGACAATCCCACCTCCATGGCTACCACTGTTACTCCCATTCCAACATAACTGCAGCATTTCGTATATTCCGAATACAAGTGAAATGAATGCAAGAATTAACAGTTTGAGTAAAGATGCTATATACTGGTTTAGAATGAATACGGTAATATTATTATAATAATGATCATGTTATAAGCAATAAAGAAGTGATATTTTATGCAAATAATGCGGCAAGGGAATACACACAGACACAAACACACACGTCCAATACAGGTTACAGGCCCTTCTTGTCCACGGCTAGATAATGAAGCCAAGGGAGTGATGGCCCACCGTGACTCGTTATTTCGACATTATAAACAAATCCTAGATGGTACAGACTTCGAATCTTACCGCAACTTAAGAAATCGCAAAAAGCAGTTAATCAGATATAAAAATGTATATATATCCGGAACTTAGCTAACAACTTAAATTCTAATCGCGCATGGGACCAACTTAGAGCTCTGGGAATAGGAATACATCAACAGAGACAGACAACTCTTCACGTTTCACTTGGCGAACTGAACGAGTACTTTAGTAGAATAAATATTACACCTACCCCAATTAACTGCACCGACTCACCGCCCTGGTAGTGATGATGGTGATTACTGTTTTAAGAGGAAGTACAACTAGGCAACCATCCTCCATATAACACTAATCAGAGAGAAAAATGGAAGGGCCCGACACTTCGAAAAATGAAGATATCGGCCAAAGAAAGACAAGGGCGACGAAGGGCGTGAAAATGAAAGACTCCCTAGTCCTCGCAAACCTAAAAGCGTCGGGGTCGGAAAATAACAGGTGTTGACCAAGGGAGGTCGGATAGGATAGATGAAAGTGAGGATGCTGGCACAAGTAAGTGGAAGAAATACCAGGACTCAGCTGAAGGCCCCGTGGTCGCCAACCCACGCTCCAAAAGTTCTGAGGCCCCTTTTACTCGCCTCTTACGACAGGCTGGGGATATAGTGGGTGTTATACTACCGTCCCCACGCACAGGGGACTCCCCGCCCTCCCCTCCAGCCAATCCACCATTCACATTTCACAGTGTCACACAAAATCAGGTTAAAAAGGCTTTGTATTTCATTAATTCAAAGCCTACAAGCGTTGATGATATTCCTATTACTTGTATACATAACATAATGGGTACTGTCCTTCCTATACTACTGACTCACATACTGAACTACTGTTTACTAAACGGAACTTTCCCTACTGTCTGGAAAAAAGCCAATATTATACCGGTACCTATGAGTTTAGACCCACAATCACCCTCTGACTATCGTCCTATGTCTATACTCCTACAGGGCATTCATGCAAACAGAATGACGGTTAACTAAATGGCCCGAACACAAAATGAATGGAGGCCAAAGCTTGCACTCCTTGAAATGAATTCTTAAGCAATAAAGGGCACTAGGCCGATGACACAGGGGCTATTCCCAAACTGTGAAGGTGACTCGTATAAGAAAAAATTAAGACAATACCGAAAGGAAGAAAACCAGTTAAAAACGTAGTCACCTCAAACCAATATGAAGGGGAGCTCGAGAGGGTTCATCACTCTCTATCCCCGATTTACAGTTAAAGATTTTATGAAGTTTTCACATGAGCCGAAAGGAGATTTACATTTTAAAGAAGTTGGTTACATCGTTAAAGTTTCGAACCTTTCCCTCGGGTTAAACTGCAGAGCTAACAAGAGATAAAGATGTTAAGTGGCCATACCTTGTCGGTGTACTGCTGCCTGATGAAAGAGGCGCCTTCCGCCTCCTGCTTGACACACACACTTAAATGACGATCAATTGGCCAAGGGATGAGAAAATCCGCAGTTTATAAACCCTCGGGGAATGTTCGAGACCTTTCACGAATAAACCAGGCCCACCCTCTTAATTTTATTGGTCAATTCAAAATTACACTCAAAGTCGAAGAAGAAATACGGGATTGGTTGGAAATAAATTACAAAAATTAGAGATTGGCTGGATTCAAAACTGGCGGAAGGAAAAGATAAATACTGCCAACCCAAAACTAAATGAACATCAATTAGTAAAAAACTTATGAATACAAAACTTCTTCAAATCAAAGTTCATTCACTTCGCACCAGGGTGCATGATCATAGTTCTTGTAGTGTCATCTGTTGAAGAAAGTCATAACTTCTTGATAAAGGGCTAACAAAACAAGCAGAAATTCGCACAGTACTGGAAAATACACAATAACAAAATTACGTCAAATTACTGTAGTGGCAACTTCTGAGTAACGGTTTAAGTAGGTCTAGTTTAAAGTTCACTGTTTCTCCTGTAGAGGAGTTTTTTGCGCAAGATTTAAATGCGCGGCGTAGGGGTGAACATCCCGGTACAGACCTCCCTCCCCCCCAAATGTCCTTCCAAGGGGTGATACAGAAGAATTTTGAAATATGTTATTATTTCCTTTTCAGAAATTTTTCTAAGTTTTTTAAGGGTAAACACTTGTTTAACTGCAGCTTTAGAGTGCCTTTGTTGCCGTAGAATGTGAAATAAGTGTTGATAAATTTGACGGCAAGTACTGCTGCCGCTGCCGATATCCAGTTTTGGTCACTCGTACCCGTCAAGTACCCTCAGATACGCCCCTCCTGCTACTATGAGAGGTTATCATCGTTGTGAAGGACGCCGCAGATCAGAAGTATATCTACAGTCCCAAGATGAATTGGCGGTAGGGGCGCCGCACATCAGCCTTTGCCGGGAGATGGACTTCGGCGCGCCGTACACAGTTAGACATCACGGGAGTGGAGTAGGCCCGTACCCCACCTCAGTTGTGGTACGGCGACGAACGGCTGCGGGGGCTCTGAAACACTAAGATCTTGGCGACAGATAGGTGTTGTTGGTGACTTGAGAATAGAGGGTGATGCTGAGGGGCGTGCGGCTTGGGAGGGTTTGCCAATGGCGTGGATATGCAAGAAGCGGGGGCTTGGTAATGGCCACTCATGGATGGACAGCAGGAAAACCAGAGGGGAAGATCGTACATGCAGTATACTTATATATAACAAAATACAATAATTTGGGGCAGAAGGCCACCCAAAAAATATAACCTTCAAACTGCTGCCATATGTTGATGGCTAAGTTAACAATGACGTTACGTAGGCAGTTAGACAGGTGAATTCTAAAGATCCTCTCCGTGGCTGGATTGGTCACTAATAAGGTGATGCACGGCCCATGAAATCTGGGGGCAAGCTTGCCCGTGGGAACAAAGTTTCTGACCATGGCTTGGTCTCCTACTTTTAAATTGGTGGGCCTCCGTCCACGATCATATCTTTCCCTAAGCTTTCATGAGAAGCTTTAAGATTGGCCTAGCCTTCTTCCATAGATCTCTGACATTATCCGGATCTATTGTCTCTGGTAGAATATTATTAAGAGACCAAAGGTTAGAGAGCGGCGTGTTAGGCATAAATTTAAACATCAGAGAAGCAGGAGTGAAGTATGAGACACGTGAACTGCTGAATTCAAAGCAAAAGCCAACCAATGCAGGGACGTATCCCACCTGGAATAATCTTCATGATGAAATGAGATGAACGCCGATCTCAGATTACGATTGACCTGCTCAGCCAGAGATGATTGAGGATAATACCCCGATATAGTCACGTGTGATATAGACAGATAAAAAACAGAACAAGGAAGAGATTGGAGGTAAAGGCTTTAGCATTATGAGAAAGCAAAAACTGACACGGACCACAAGAAGCAAATATGGAATTTAAACAAGAAATGGTGGACTGAGCGATAGCCAGCTTAGTCGGTAATAACCAGGAAAATATTGTGAAACCATCTACACACACGAGAATGAATTTGTTGGCGTTCCCCTTTGATTGGGGGAAGGGTCCTACGTAGTCGATATAGAGGCGTTCCATTGAGCGCGACACTTGATGAGAAGATAATAGACCTAGCTTAGTGGACAAGGTGGGCTTACTAAGCCAAAAAGATGTAGGCGCTTTTACTAATTCTCGAATTTCACCGTCCGTACCTTTCCAGATAAACATCTCTCGGATCTTTTCTCGAGTTTTGAAGATGAATAAATGCCCCCTTAATGGCGTCTCATGATAGTACTTGAAGATCATAGGTACAAGGACAGCTGGAACCACAATTTTCATCTTTTGATCATGCCTCGACGGGCAACAAAATACCACATTCCTCAACACATAAGGAACAACATGTTCCCCAGAAGAAAGGGTTTCCATAATAGGGGCCATCACAGGATCTTCACGTTGATAGATTTCAATATCTCTAAACAACATGGGTATATCAGTTAGAATGGCATTTACACCCTATGGAATGGGCGTGGGAAGAGAGGACTTCCAATTCGGAGATCTCTACATCATGAGCGAACATGCGGCTTAGTCCATCCGCAACAACATTTTCAGATCGCCTTATATGCCTAACGTCAAACTAGAAGGCAGAAATCCTGATGGCCCATCGGACTATACGACCAGTACGACGCGACCTAGCTAAGACCCAACTTAAGGCTTGGTTATCCGTTTCTAGGTCGAACTTGACGTGTTCCAGATAGTGTCGGAAGTTCTCTAATGCAAATAAGACTTAAAAACCCACTAGTTCATAGATAGACAACTTGGCTTCTTGAGCCGATAATGTCCTAGATGCATAGGCGATAGGTCGCCTTCCGAGATCAGTTTCTTGAAGGAGCGCAGCAGCCACCGCCGACGACGAGGCGTCGGTCTAAACGATGAATTTCTTCGGGAAATCAGGCATAGCAAGGACGGGGGCGTTCCAAAGGGCTAATTTCAGGTCTTCAAAAGCGGCTTGTTGAGTCGGCCCCCACTCGAATTTGACGCCTTCCTACGAAGTAAGTTCAAGGGCGCTGCTCTGTTAGCGTAGTTAGGGAAAAATTGCCTTAAGAAATTCACCATACCAATGAACCTGGCAATACCTTTGATGTCCTTAGGAGGTTTGAAATCACGGATGCCCTGTGTTCTACAATGATCAATAGAAACACCATCGGGCGAGAAAATATGCCCAAGGAATGACATGGAAGGTTTTGCAAAAGCTACCTTAGATAACTTCACCGTTAACCCTGCCTCACGAAGGCGATTGAGGACCTCTTTCAGATGATCTAGATGTTCCTCAAAGGTCTCTGAAAATACGACGACAGCATCAAGATAATGGTACAAGTATTCGAATTTGATGTCGGAGAATACCCTGTCTAGCAGTCGCGTGAGCACGGCTGCCCCCGTGGAGAGTACGAAAGGCACGCTGTTGTACTCATACAAGTTCCAATCCGTTGCAAAAGCTGTTAGATGTTTGGATTCCTCGGCTAGAGGGGTCTGATTATACGCCTGATTAAGGTCTAAGATGGTGAAGAACTTAGCTTTCCGAAACCATGAGAAACAAGAGTGGAGTTCGGGAAGAGGCACAGATTATAACACAGCCTTCCGGTTTAAAGACCTATAGTCAATCACAGGACTGAAGCCACTTTAGGGTTTCGGAACCAGAAAAATAGGCGATGAATACGCCGACTTAGAAAGTCGAATAAAACCATTCTTTAACATTTGATCGATCATCACTTTGAGGGCCTTGATTTTAGGAGGAAATAGCCTATAAGGTGGAGACCTAACGGGAATCGAATCCGTAACATCGATCTTGTATTCAATAAAGTCAGTAACACCAAGAGTATCAGAAAAGACATCAGGAAATGACTGACATAACTTACGAATACTATCAGCCTGCTCCTCAGGTAGATGTCCAAGGTCTAACAACATTTCATCCTGGGTAGGCGAAACAGATGAACATGATGCAGAATTACATTTAAGCAAGGGAATTTTACAATATTTGGCAAATTTGAAAGTGCACGATTTGCTCTGAATGTCGAACACTAGATCAGTAAAAGACATGAAATCCGCTCCCAAAATTATCGGGCAAGACAAGTTCTTAGCCACAAACAATGTAACTTTCCAAGTAAATTTAGAAATCCGAATTTTGGCGAAGATAAACCGTCAAATTTCTAAGGGAGAGGAGTTAGCCGAAACGCATTGAACCGAAGACGAACAGTAATCAGGAAATTTAAAGACAGACTTTAATTTTGAGTACCATTCAGCCGAAATAGTTAAACAAATACTCCCAGAGTCTAACCGAGCGGTGACCGGTTCATTGTTCAACTCAATTTTGAGAAAAGGTACCCGTGCGGGAGACTTCGCTGCAATCTTAAGGCATTCTTTAGGAGCTTCGAATGATAATTTAGAAGAACTCTGATTCGTACCTTAGCTTTCGCTGGGTTTAACAGGGGCTGAGCCTGGAAAAGATGAGCCTGCCGACTCAGCCGATGACACTAGTCATTGCCTATTATTCGAGTTGGCGGAGGTTGCACCAGAAGTTGCACAGGAGGGGGTGCTATTGGCGTTAGTTCAATTCTTGACGAGGTGATTAAAGGAGCCACACTTGAAACATCCTTGTGATGAACCTGCTCCATTCTGTGTCCCACTGGATTTAATCAAAGGGCACTTATTACGGAGATGTTCTGCCTATCTACAAGCATAACATTTGCGGGTGGTGAAGGTTCGGCGAGGTTGAGGCCGATAATTACTCGAAGACGGAGGGGGCTCCTTAGCGACTCGTAAGGTGTCGGCATACCTAACACCTTCGGCTAAGACAGCCATAGCCTCCAACTCAGCAAAAATTTGAGGACGCGGCGCAAAATACAAGTATGCCCTATAGGGTGGGGAATTGCCTTCCACAATGGTCTGCACAATTTGATCTTCAGGGAAATAAAGAGCAAATACCTTTGTGTAAAACTTAATATCTGGGATGAAGTTTGCCAAGTTTTCATCCAATCGCTGTACTCTGTAATAGTACTTTTGTATTAAGGAAGACATGGCTCGACCCGGAATGAAATTAGCTAGCAGATGGGCGTGGAAGTCTTCTATAGCCGATTGTTCAGCTATTTCTCTAACTATCTTGTCCGAGAGGACGCCTATGGAGTAAGGGTAAATAATCTGAAGAATTTGAGAAGGAGAGAAAAACTAGGGCGTGATCCTGAAATTCAACTAAAAATCTTAAAAATGAAATGACATCATTGGTAGAATTAATCGAAAATTTAAAAATTCCCCTAAGCAACATAGCCAAATGATGAGGCAAACTACTGAAACCGGGTGACATAGTAGGTAACGGCCTAGGAGATGAAGAAACTTCAGAGACAGCATTATTTGAAAAGAATGGTGGAATGGATGTTCGGCGATCAGAGTCTTTTCCTAATGGGGCAGAAATTTGTTGAGTTGCCACGGATTTTCTACCTTCTTCACCCTTGGAAGAATCTTCCTCATTAGCTATGTTTACAATAGTGGCTTGGTCGGTTTTGGAAGTAGCTGTCCCAGTTAACAATTGACTAACTTTACTGAACATTTTTTATAGATGATCAACTAAATTACTCGCATCCTTAGCATGCCCTTCCTTTAATTTAAGAGACAATAGATAGGTAACTCTATTGTAAAAATGGAACAATCTAGCCTGCACTCTTTTAAGTTGGTTTGGATGGATCACTTACTTCAAAAAAACTAACTACAGATGTTAACTCAGTAGTGTTGTCAGTGATAGTGGATAGAGCCTCATCAATTTCTTTCTCTCCTAAAGTTGGAATAGTAATCGGCAACTATAATGACTGTTTAAGCTTGGTGGTATCAGCCGCAACCGTGCCTCCAGACTGAACATTCCTAATAAGTAATTCGTAAATTAATTCCTCCGAATCAGTGAGGTGTTTTGACACTAACCAGATGGTACATTTCCACGCTGATAAAACGAAGTATTCTTTCTCCAGCCGTAAGTTATCAGCAAAAAGTATATTACACACTCTATATAAATGCCCCAATTATAACTATCCCTTCTAGATCGAAAAGCGACGCCAGAATTTAGTTTTTATTAATTTTCATCGTGTAGAAATCAAGATGGCCAACCTGAATTAAAGATGGCTCCCATATTTCGTTTCGAAAGAGTTCGCCTCTCCTCACTTTCTTGAACGTGAGGTGGGGATGAATTCTCCCAAGTTGCGTTGTGGTGAACGACCGATCTAGGCCCCACCCATGACTTCACAGGCTTCTCTCTTCTGCGGGCTAACCACTGGACAAACGAAACGGTTGCACAATAGATCGCAAACAATGAAATTTATAGAATACATTTTAAAGACTTATTTCATCTGTCTCAATGATGTTGATATTTATTAATTTTGAGATTTTCCCCCCAAAATAACTTTGCGTCTGCAATTTAGATAACCAGTCTTAACCAGAGGTCCTTGGATCATGCACCTGTCGGGTGCAATACCAACTCATCAGATAGAATAACTCAGCATGCACCTGAAGAAAATGATTAGAAATTACGGAAAGAAGGAATGCTATCAACTCCATTGGTGCCAGAAGTACTACCTGATAACTGTATGTTTGCATTTTCCAAATATGTATTGATCACATTGATGATATATGAAATAGGATTACATCATAAACAAGACACATTCGTAGATAGAGAATATCGAAGACTAAGTAGTCGCGAAGATAGGGGCGACGAACTTATTCATATACAGGGCATTGGAAGATTAAATGATTCGCATCTGCATCAGAAACACCAGAGAAACACAATTAATTTGAAATAAAATTAAATCTGTGTTTATACTGTGGGGTTAAGGCATGATTAAATGGAAGGCGGATTGTATTGGTAATATGACGACGTGTGTAAGTGGTTTGTACATACCAAGGTGTAGACGGAATGACCGGTTGTAGATTATAGAAGAAGGATCCTTTAGATGCTGATGCAGAGTCACGCCATTCATCTTGCCAGTTACGATACATCTTGTTTTTAACCAGAGGATAGAAGTCAGTCACGGGAACAGCAATTTGTAACGGAGATATAGAAGAGAGAGCACCACTCTTAGCCAACCTATCTGCTTGTTCTTTTCCTAATATACATTTGTGCGCAGGAATCCAGACAAGAGTGACAATAACTCCAAATTTTTGTAAATTATATAAAAGATTTTTGACGTTGTACAGATACCAATTAAGGGAATAATTGTTGGATTGTAAAGACTTTAATATTAAGCGAATTAGTATTTATGGTAGGTTGTTTAATGGAATGGGTCTTTATATAAAATAGGGCTTTGCGAATATCGAAAATTTCCGCAGAAAAAAATTAAAAGTGGGCTGGTAAATGATATGACTGCATTGTGTGTGGTATAAACTTAAAAAGCCGCTCAGAAACCACAAGAAATTTGGGTTCCGTCAGTATAGATATTAATACCAGGAGTATGAAAGGAGATACGTATTTTTTTCGAGTAGGTGGTATTGAGTATTGGATGAGAAGGTAACCTATCAAAATAAGCGGTGTGCCGAACCAAGTCTGCCTTAGTGGTGCACTTCCTTTATTCCTACTTCTCCTTGACTGTCGTTGTCGCCATTAGCGATAACATTACCCGAATGTGACGTGAAACTTTTAGTTTCTAATTGAAGATGGCGTTCTTGCCATCTGTGTTTATACACAGTCTCTTTGACAAAGTCTGTCTCTCGCTCTCCGAGTGTTAAGTTGGCCTGCTCGCGATGCCAACAATGGTCGGATCAAACGTGATAAGCAGACTGGAATTTAATATGTGCTTCTTGATCTGCGAATTGCTATTATCGTGGATTTACTTGTTTCAAGGCTCGGTTCTATGCTTGAAGTTATTATTTTGATTGAGGTATATATTTCGAGACTCCTGATTGCTGCTCCCAGGTATTCATTCATTTTATTTCATTTTCATGCCAGTTACAAAAACTGTTCTGTGTGATTGTATTTCGGTAGTCTTTTATCACCTGTCTTTGCAGGCTCTTAATTACTTCATTTTATGTGTGTGTTTTAATTTTTTCTTTCTTTGTGTGCACACGCGTGGGTATGGAGACTGGTATTTACCGTATCTGTTTGTTTGGGCCTGTGTGTGTTTGTGGGTTTTGAGACCATGCATTTTTGTTTACTCATCATTTGAAATCATGGCTGAGCATTGGTGTATTGTGTGATTTGACGCTAGGGGGTTTAATCCATGTTTGTCCACGTGAGGCAATTTGGATGTCCCGTGTAGCGGGTCGACGAGTGTTGTGATTGCTACGATTATATTTGGATCAGACTTGTCTATATTTTGCGGCGGTCCAGCATTGTATCTGCGGTGTTCGATCCCTGCTCGTGAGCCCATGATATTCTTCGCTATCCTGTGCGATAGTATACGTCGCGTGCCCTTACACTCCGGCCTGATCTGGGTCGATTTTATATTGGGTCTCTCTTCTTGTTCATACGTGTGTGTGTGTGTGTGTGTGTGTGTGTGTGTGTGTGTGTGTGTGTGTGTGTGTGTGCGAGCCTGTGCTGTCTGCTTGCTTACGGTCTATAGTACTCTCCGTATCTCGTAATTGAAATTTAATTTTTCTTTATTTTATTTTACTTTTCGTTTTAGTTGGCCGAATTGGGCCATGTGTAGTGTGCTATTTTATATTTCTCGGCCTTTATTTGGTCCATTGTCGGCGATTAGTTTTTGTTTTTGAACTGTGGCAACATCTTCTTCTCCTTCGCTTCTGCTCCTTTTGGGAGGCTGTGCTTTGCTTTTGTTGGGACGCGCTGTCATCAAATGGACGCTCGCTTGGAAAGGATGCAAACTGTGATATGTGCGCGGCCCGTATTACCGCGACTGTATTATTCCTTTAGTGGTTCCATTTTCTGATTCCTTCGATGATGTGTTTCACGTCACATTATTTTTCTCAAACGAATTTGTAAATTCTATGTAGTCATACGTAGGTGTGTAGTGCGATCGTGTGTACTGTCGGCATATTACACGAAACTTACTATGTCATCGAACGGGATACTACTTGATATTTCAATTTTCTACAGTTATGTAAGTAACTTTTAATGCAGCCTCACATTTCTGTTCTCATTCTAATATTATGTGTGTTTATAATAAACCCCAGTTTCCTTGATCCATTTTTTTATTCATGGGGGTTACGGGTTCATGCTTTTCTCTCCTTTCGCTTCCCTTTGTCTACGCACGGATCCAGCTCCGAGCTGTTTTATCTCGTTCCAGTCCATCCACGGCAATTTACGAAGAAAGGTAAGCGAGGTAAGTATCTGCGAGTATATGTCGTGTACTGTGTTGATGTGTAATGGTAGCGGGGTATGGGGGTGGTAGAGCTGCATGTGAGACAATAATTGGAGGAACAAAATAGAGCATGTCAAAAGAAACAGTGTAATGTAGAGCTACGGGGTTTCGTAAGATTCACGGCAGAAATGAGAATAATGTTTTATATGCATGTAATAAAGTAGGTGTTTTACAACGTCTCGCAGTAGGTTGGAGGAAATATTCGCACAAGAATTGTAATTTTGGAATCAACGGTTTATTAACGACGGCAAATCGATTAAAAGGATACTTAGAGGTGAGCAGTTGTCGACATAAATGTAAGGGAGACTCGCCAGATTCAACTAATGGTGCATTCGTGGGAGTAGGTGATAATCAAAATCGAATCAAAATCTCTTTATTTTCAAATGAGGTGTCTACCTCGGTGGCAAATGGTACACTAAAATACATTATTGTCAAGCACTAAATATTAAATTAACAAGAGAATAAAATGTTCCTATAATACAATATTATATAATTTACGCTAATTTTTTTTTCTATTAAACACACAGCTCATCCTTAATAATTTTACATTGTTTACAAAATTCTACTTATAACATCTCCTGTACTACTTAAAAATATAGTCAACTGATATACAGTATGTGGAATTACTTCAAATGATACTGTACAACTGGTATAAGATTAAAATTTACATTGCATTTATATACTTTTACTTTTCTTTACCCATTCTGGAACCTAAGTAGCCCCAAGACAGATACGTAAGGCTTGAAACTGAAAAGTATTAAGATATTTCAGATAGGAAATAGGTGCAATATCAATTACATGGGCACTATAATCGAATCACGATCAAATAGTTGCCATATACAACAACTTAGCTATAGGCGGATCAGCACCCCAGGATCTACGCGTAACAGACTTCTATATTTTAATATACGCAGCAGAGCTATTTCGTAATCTAGTGATGTGCTGTTTCGACGCTAAATTTCGAACTAACGTTACGCCAAGGTACATATGAAATGTGCGTAATGGAAAGTTATATGGCTCAAACTCTATAGGATCTGCATTGTATTGTCTCTTATGTATAAAGATCATAGCAGTACATTTAGTAGGGTAAATGGTTAACCCACGGAAAGTAAGCCATGTAGAAACGTGACTCATAAGTTGGGATAGACGTTGTCTGCAAATGTCAATATCTTTATGTCAAAAATATATGACAATGTCGTCTGCGAGTGCAAGAATACGAGCAGATTAGGTAACAATAAGTTCAAGGTCACTCATATATAAGGCAAATAATACTGAGGAACGCCGACGGATGATTGACGAAATATCTGAGGACACATAGACTTGGCAATTAGTTCCGATATATTAGCAATTTACGTAAAACAGGCAGAAAATGTGAAGGGAATCCTTTCTGTGAAAGGATATCAATAGCAGAAGGAGCAATGCGCCTATCCAACAAAAGGTATCGCTATCAATCAATCAATCAATCAATCAATCAATCAATAAATCAATCAATCAATCAATCAATCAATCAATCAATCAATCAATCAAACAATCAATACTGATCTGCATTTAGGGCAGTCGCCCAGGTGGCAGATTCCCTATATGTTGTTTTCCTAGCATTTTCTTAAATGATTACAAAGAAATTGGAAATGAATTGAACACCTCCCATGGTAAGTTATTCCAATCCCTAACTACCCTTCTTATAAATAAATATTTGCCCCAATTTGTCCTCTTGAATTCCAACGTTATCTTCATATTGTGATCTTTCCTACTTTTAAAGATGTCACTCAAACTTAACCGTCTAATAATGTCATTCCACACCATCTCTCCGCTGACAGATGGGAACGTACCACTTAGTCGAACTTTTGCATTTTTTGTAACGCTAATCTTTTGTCGGAAATCACCCAGAACAAATGGAGCTGTTTTATTTGGATTTTTGTTTCCTAAACAATGACCTTGATGAACTCGAACTCACAATTGCACAATTGCAACGTAGTTTTAACATTATTGTAGTGTATTATAGTAACTTATTAGAAATTAGAGTGCCTATTCTATAATTTTGAGTAGTTTTGCGATTTTCGAACTTTAATGGTACTTTTCTTTTCTGTTTTTGCTTGGTAATAACCTGTTGTAATTAGAATACGCCTGAACGTATTTTAAAATTATTGTAGTGTATTGTAGTATCTGTACTTAGTCTGAACGTAGTTTAAAATTACTGTAGTGTATTATAGCATCTTATTAGAAAGTAGTGCGTTTATTCTATTACTGTGAAATATTTGTATAGTATAGTACCGTTTCTGTGGTGTCTGTAGTAATTCTCTTACTAAAATTCTGTTGTTGTAATTAGGGTAGACTTAACTGCAGTTAAGAATTGTGTAATTCTTGTGTATTATTCTCTTTCCAGTAATTAACAGCAATTTTCATCGTGTTAGCATGTTGAAGGAATAAAAATAGTACAATTAAGTAGTAGCCTATATTAAATAACTTACTGTCGTGTGTTCTTTGTGAACTAACCTAGACAATATTTCTTTCCTTTCATTTTTATTTTGCACAGAATAAGTTATCTTATTTTTCCTTTTCTTTTCATTATTTAGTAAAAATGCCAAAGTAATGCGAGTGTAGGAACTGTGGGTGTGGCCAGGTATTAAGGAGTATGAGGGAGGAGTTGGAGAGCTTGAGGGGGATAATTAGGATACTCTAAGAGAACAGGAAGGAAAGTAGTCCTTCAAAAAATGTACAGGATACAGGTGAAATAGAGGGATTGGAAGGAAAAGGGGGAATTGTGGAAGACAGGTGGTCTAATGTTTTAAGGGGAAGGATATCGCAGGCTAAGGGCTCCATTCAGGATGAAAATTCAGGAGAGGTGTCGGTGAGAAATCGGTACGAGTCACTGCAGGTAGAACAACATAGGGAAAATGAAGTACAGGGAACTGTTGCCGAGAAGTTTGGAAGTAGGAGAAAGGGAAGAGGTAGGAAAGGGAAATGTGGAGTAGTGGATACGAAAAGACAGGTGGAACAGGGTCATGGGATGGAGAAAAGGGAGGAGGAAGTAGCTTCTGCAGCTGTCAGGAAAGATAGGACAGACCATGACGGGGGGGGGGGGGGCAACAAATTAGGTGGGTAGGGTTGAGGCTCTCGTCATGGGGGATTATATATTTAGACATGTCGGGAAAGTGTGTGGAGGAAAGGGCACCAGGGTAGAGTGTTATCCAGGAATTAGGTTAAGGCAGATGTTGAAGAATGTAGAAGAGATGGAGGAGGGAAAGGAGAAGGTGGTAGTGTTTCACGTTGGTACTAACAACGTAAGACAAGCAGGTATAAGTACCAACATAGTTGGGGATGTGTGGGATCTGGTAAATGCAGAACGGATGAAGTTTAAGGAAGCGGAGATTGTTATCAGTGGAATACTATGTAGGAGGGATACTGATTGGAAGGTGATTGGTGATTTAAATGAGAGTATGGAGTGGGTATATGGGAAACTGGGAGTGAAATTTCACGATACTAATGGGTGGGTAGGAGATAGGGATCTGCGCTCAGATGGACTTTACTTAAACCGCAGTGGTACATATAAATTAGGAAATTTGTTTAGAAGTGCTATAGGGGGTACATTCAGGGAATCAGGGTGCTCTAGGCAGCGGTGTTAAGGGAACAGGGAACTGGAAATCAAGTAGGGATGACATAAAACTGTTAGTGCTCAACTGTAGAAGTATTCAATCAATCAATAAATCAATACTGACCTGCATTTAGGGCTGTCGCCCAGGTGGCAGATTTCCTATCTGTTGCTTTTCTAGCCTTTTCCTAAACGATTTCAGAGAAATTGGAAATTTATTGAACATCTCCCTTGGTAAGTTATTCCAATCCCTAACTCCCCTTCCTATAAATGAATATTTGCCCCAGTTTGTCCTCTTGAATTCCAACTTTATCTTCATATTGTGATCTTTCCTACTTTTATAAACGCCATTCAAACTTATTCGTCTAATAATGTCATTCCACGCCATCTCTCCGCTGACAGCTCGGAACATACCACCTAGTCGAGCAGCTCTTCTTCCTTCTCTCAATTCTTCCCAACCCAAACATTGCAATATTTTTGTAACGCTACTCCTTTGTCGGAAATCACCCAGAACAAATCGAGCTGCTTTTCTTTGGATTTTTTCCAGTTCTTGAATCAGGTAATCCTGGTGAGGGTCCCATACACTCGAACCATACTCTAGTTTGGGTCTTACCAGAGACTTATATGCCCTCTCCTTTACATCCTTACTACAACCCCTAAACACCCTCATAACCATGCGCAGAGATCTGTACCCTTTATTTACAATCCCATTTATGTGATTACCCCAATGAAGATCGTTCCTTATATTAACACCTAGATACTTACAATGATCCCAAAAAAGAACTTTCACCCCATCAACGCAGTAATTAAAACTGAGAGGACTTTTCCTATTTGTGAAACTCACAACCTGACTTTTAACCCCGTTTATCAACATACCATTGCCTGCTGTCCATCTCACAATATTTTCGAGGTTACGTTGCAGTTGCTCACAATCTTGTAACTTATTTATCACTCTATAGAGAATAACATCATCCGCAAAAAGCCTTACCTCCGATTCCACTCCTTTACTCACACCATTTATATATATAAGAAAACATAAAGGTCCGATAATACTGCCTTGAGGAATTCCCCTCTTAATTATTACAGGGTCAGATAAAGCTTCACCTACTCTAATTCTCTGAGATCTATTTTCTAGAAATATAGCAACCCATTCAGTCACTCTTTTGTCTAGTCCAATTGCACTCATTTTTGCCAGTAGTCTCCCATGATCCATCCTATCAAATGCTTTAGACAGGTCAATCGCGATACAGTCCATTTGACCTACGGAATCCAAGATATCTGCTATATCTTAAGCTTCAGTGGAATAACCTTTCCTAAAACCGAATTGCCTTCTATCGAACCGGTTATTAATTTCACAAACATGTCTAATATAATCAGAAAGATTGCCTTCCCAATGCTTACATACAAAGCATGTCAAACTTACTGGCCTGTAATTTTAAGCTTTATGTCTATCAACCTTTAATTTATACACAGGGGCTACTATATCAACTCTCCATTCATCTGGTATAGCTCCTTCGACCAAACAATAATCAAATAAGTACTTCAGATATGGTACTATATCCCAACCCATTGTCTTTAGTATATCCCCAGAAATCTGATCAATTCCAGCCGCTTTTCTAGTTTTCAACTTTTGTATCTTATTGTAAATGTCATTGTTATCATATGTAAATTTTATTACTTCTTTGGCCTTAGTCTCCTCCTCTATCTCGACATCATCCTTGTAACCAACAATCTTTACATACTGCTGACTGAATACTTCTGCCTTTTGAAGATCCTCACATACACACTCCCCTTGTTCATTAATTATTCCTGGAATGTCTTTCTTGGAACCTGTTTCTGCCTTAAAATACCTATACATACCCTTCCATTTTTCACTAAAATCTGTATGACTGCCAATTATGCTTGCCATCATGTTATCCTTAGCTGCCTTCATTGCTAGATTCAATTTTCTAGTAAGTTCCTTCAATTTCTCCTTATTTCCACAGCCATTTCTAACTCTATTTCTTTCCCGTCTGCACCTCCTTCTTAGTCTCTTTATTTATCTATTATAATAAGGTGGGTCTTTACCATTCCTTACGACCCTTAAAGGTACAAACATGTTTTCGCATTCCTCAACAATTTCTTTAAACCCATCCCAGAGTCTGTTTACATTTTTATTTACCGTTTTCCAGCGTTCATGGTTACCTTTTAGAAACTGCCTCATGCCTGCTTTATCAGCCATATGGTACTGCCTAACAGTACTACTTTTAAGACCTTCCTTTCTATAACATTTATTTTGAACTACGACAAAAACAGCTTCATGATCACTAATACCATCTATTACTTGAGTTTCCCTAAAGAGCTCATCTGGTTTTATCAGCAGGACATCCAGGATATTTTTGCCTCTACTTGGTTCCATCACTTTATGAATTATTAACTTATTTGCCATTTGTTGGTCATGCTTCTTGTCGTTCGCATTTCCTTCCCAATTGACATCTGGCAAATTCAGATCTCCCGCTACAATCACATTTCTTTCCATGTCGTTTCCCACTTAGCTGACTATCCTATCAAATAATTCCGAATCCGCGTCAGTGCTATCCTTTCCAGATCTGTACACACCAAATATATCAAGTTGCCTATTATCTTTAGAAATGAGCCGTACACCTAGAATTTCATGTGTCTCATCTTTAACTTTTTCGTAGCTTACAAATCCTTCTTTCACCAGAATTAACATTCTCCCTCCCACTATTCCTATTCTATCTCTACTATACACACTCCAGTGCCTTGAGAAAATTTCTGCATCCATTATATCATTTCTCAGCCATGATTCAACTCCTATTACAATATCTGGTAAATATATATCTATTAAATTACTTAATTCTATTCCTTTCTTTACAATACTTCTACAGTTCACCACTAACAATTTTATGTCATCCCTACTTGATTTCCAGTTCCCTGTTCCCTTATCACCGCTCCGTAGGCCATCCCGTTTCCCGTGGGACGAGGAAAATGTAGTTGCTACAATTGCGGTAAAGAGGGACATGTATCTAAACATTGTCGAAGTACCCCCAAAATGCTTTAGTTGTGGTAAGTCAGGACATTATCCAAAGTATCTCCAACAATGAAGAGTGACGAATCATATCAGGAGAGTAAATCAGAGAACGCGATTGGGAAAGTGGTAAGATAAAAAATTATACATATAGTAGATAAGGCAATGAGCATGGTAGTTTCTTTAGGAACTGAGAAAATTAGGGATTGGCTGTTCGATTCAGGTGCGTCCGATCATATGTGTCCAACAAAGGAGATGTTTATAGACAGGTTAACAAATGTAACTGGGAATGTAGAAATGGGAGATAAAAGTAAGCTGGATATTAGAGGTATAGGTAAGGTGAAAGTAAAAATGCCACCAAGCTGGACAATTACATTTACGGATGTGTTGTATGTACCAAACTTAGGTGCAAATTTAATATCAGCTGGTAAGTTAACCAGCAATGGTTTCAAGTAGGATTTGCAGGTGATAAAGCAGTGGTTGAGGATAAGAATGGAGATTAAACATTGTTTGTTGCAAACAGGAGGTATTATGTGTATGGAGTACAAATAGAGAGGAGAAATGATATTGTAGCTGTGATCAAATAATAGATCAAGTATGTAATAACAATGTAGCATTTAAAAGAGTTGGTCAGGTTATGTTGTGGCATGAGAGATACGGACATGTTCATTCTGTAGCTATGTTTAATTTTCCTATGCCAGAATTGAAAAGGAGTAATGATATTAATACTTATTCTGTATGCATTTAGGGGAAACTATGTAACAAGGGAGTACCTAAGTCTTGTGAGCGTAAGGCAGAAAAAACACTTGATGTTGTGCACACAGATGTCGTTGGGAAAATTAGTCCACCATCACTTGGGAAATCCCAATATGTTGTAATTATGATTGTTGAATACTCCAGATTTAATGTGGCTGTATGTGTGAAAAATAAGGATGAAGTGTTGGCGGAGTTTAATACGTATCAGGCAAAGGCGAAATGTTACATGGTGTAGGAATTAAGATAGTGTAATCTGACAATGGTACAGAGTATACATGTAGCGGGTTTCAAGCACAATTGCAAAAATGTGGCATTACTCATTGGAGATCAGTACCGTATACACCACAACAAAATGGATTAGCAGAGAGGAAGATTAGAACGATGTTTAATACTGTTAGATGTCTATTGATCCACTCAGGGTCATCAAAACAATTCTGGGGAGAAGCGGTAATGACTGTAGTGTACTTAAGAAATAGGTGCCCATCTTTAGCAATAAATTTTCAGATACCGTATGAACTGTGGTTCAATAGGAAGTTGGATCAGGAAGAAATAATGAGATTGAAAGTGAGAAAGAAGGATGTTTTGGAAATTGTAAAAAGACCAGAAAATGTCAAGATAATTAGTTCTAAGTGGGTGTTTTCATTGAAATATGACAGTGAGGGTAACATTCAGAAATATAAAGCCAAGTTGGTTGCTCAAGGTTTTAAGAGACACTTGAACCTTAGTTTTGATGAAATATTTAGTCCTGTTATAAAGAGGAAAACAATGAGATTGTTAATAAGGTATTGCAGTACGTAAAGGTTGGGCTGTGGAACATCTAGATGTAACTAGTGCTTACTAAAATGGTGAAATCAGATGTGCTGTATACATGGAACAACCAGAATTGTTCGTAGAAAAAGATGGCCAAATCTATGTACGTAAATTGAAGAAAAGCATCTATGGACTACCTAATTCGAGTTAAGACTGGAATGCTTGTGTTGATGATATAATTAGAATAATAGATTTTAAGAAATATGCCAAAGAAGCATGTGTGTATGTAAAGGGGTGTTGTATTATTGGCTTCTATGTCGACGACATACTTGTAATAGGTGACAAAGAGGTTGTTAAGTTGGTTAAAATGAGGTTGGCAGATGAGTTAGAGATTAAAGATCTAGGGAAAGCAACAAACTTACTGTCCATAAAAATAGAACAGGCAAAAGAAGGGGTTATGTTGAGTCAATGTTTGTTCATTGACAAATTACTTGCTGACTTTTCCATGAGTGACTGTAAACCGCGTAAGACTATTTTACCAAGCGGGTATTCAGCAGCTGAAAATGATGAGCAGGAATTTATTGTACCATTTATCGCAGTGCAGTAGGAAGTTTGCTATATTTGTCAAATAGTACTAAACATGACATTGCATTTGCGGTAAGTAAAGTTAGTCAAAATTGTCAAAAACCTAAGATTAAACATTGGAAAGAAGTGAAGCTTATCATGAGATATCTATGTGGAACTAGAGATTTAATGTTGTGTTTCAAAAATTGTTTTTTCCTTTTCGATTCCTAATGTATGAATACAGCTTTTTCCTTTTTCCTTTGTGGTCATCACCCTCTTGAAGTATGCCATTCATATAATTCTCTTTTGCTTCCTTTTTTTACTCTATTCAGTTCCCTCATTAGCTAGTTTCTCTATTCTCCCTACCCTCTTTGATTTTCCTGTTTACTATTCTACATTTTCTTTATAACTTTCTTATTTCCCTTGTATGATAAACATGGCCTGAGGTCATTTTACCCTTCTTAACAGGTACAAATCTCTTCTCTGTTTCGCAAATGATTCCTTTAAATTTAGCCGAATGTGTATCCACATTACTTCCTTCACTTATCCAACAACTGAATTGTGATTTAAGGCAAGTCCCAATTTCATCAACTTTAGTTATTCTGTATAATTTCTTGTCTTGTGTGACCCTCTTATTAAGCATTTTTGGTACGAGTCCTACATCCATTATTACAGCCTTATGTCACCTATTCATTCAATTACCTCAGTTTTATCAACAATTTTCCATGGTTTAACCAAGAATACATCTATCAAGTTATTGAGACTAGTCGGTTCTTGTACTACTTGTGTAAATCCTCCCTCCCAAAATAACTTATTTGCCAGTTTCTGTTCATGGGCTTCACTTGCAGCTCCATTCCTTTCAACTTCAGGCAAGTTTATATCTCCCCAATTTTCTCAAATATTTCCATTTCTCTTTCCTCTCTTCCAGGCCTATTTGTTCTTATAATTCCCACGTCCTTCATATGATCACAAACTAATTTTATCTCTAAAATTTCATCCATTTCATCGGTAAACCATTCATGTGAACAATAAGTATCCTTCACCAGAATAAACACCCCTCTCCCATTTTATCTCCTCGGTCTCTACGATAGACTGTGTACCCTTCTGGAAATACTTCTCTATCACCCACCCCTTCTCTCAACCACGATTCCACTCCTATCACCACATCAGTCTCATAAGATTCCATCATTGTACCGAATTTCAATTGTTTATTTACTACACTCTCACAGTTTATCAAGAGCAATATCAGACTCCCTTCCTCCCCGAAACTTGAACGTTGCAATTGGGTAACATTTGACACATGTGTTGAGAAATTTCCTTGTGGGGGATGACAAGATTAGATGGGATTTACAAGGCCTTGGACTTAAATTAGGTACCATCGCGGTGTTTGCCTGGAGGATAAGTGGGACGCCACGGAAAACCACTTCGAGGATGGCTGAGGTGGGATTCGAACCTACCTCTAGTGAGATGACCTCGCGAGGCTGAGTGGACCCCGTTCCATCCCTTATACGTTTTTTCAAATTTCGTGGCGGAGCCCGGAAACGAACCCGGGCTTTCCGGGGTGGCAGATACTCACGCTAATCACTACACCATACAGGCGGTCCATGAGTACTGTACCACTATAATTGTTTAATGTAATTATTTATTATAATATAGGGGTCATATCATGTTTTCCCATTACCATATCATAGTGGGATTACAAGCTGAAAAGTAACCTTGAAAGTTGTCCATTATGAAGTGTAGCGTAGTTTTAAATACCAATCCAACTGATGTCTACAATAAAGGCTGCACAAATTCCACAAATATCTGTAAAATACTATATTTATCATTCTTGGTGTACATTTGAGCGATATATGTGACTTTTCGTGGTTATGTTTCCTTGGTGGTGGTCGCTCCATTGTTGTTGTAAATGTGAATGAAAATTAAATAGATTTGGAACGGCATTTGCCAATAATCGCCGTTGGTTATTTGTTTCGTACATGTACTTCTCTTCGAAATGTACAGAAAATAAGCTACTGTATTGAGGGAGATACCGTTTACCTCTTTTCGTACTCACAACGCATTGTTCCGTTAATTCCTTGTTCTTTAAAGGAAATCTAAAACATAATCCAAGAAATAATTACAGTGCCTATACGTACTTTCACTGAGTAAACAATAAAATTGCTTTAATTACAATCTATCTATCTCTTCACTTTTTGAAACTTACGAAAACTTAGGAAATTAAATTGGCATGCACTATCCCCCTGTCACCTCTACATATGTTCTCTCGCCATTTCGCTTTGTTTTTACAACCGTTAACATGGCTGCCCCTCATCAGCTTACTCCCGTAGGAGCGCTGAAGTCAGGCATACAGAGCCGCTATATTATTCCAGCATATTGGTCGTGTGTATTTTCTGATTCGAGCTGTTGTTCTGTATCGTTTAATTTATATATGTCAGCAGGACCTAATGATATATGTGTTCATTGGAAGAATATTGTGCTGTTATTCGCTAGTAAAAAAATCATTAATAATAATGGTTAATTCGGCGAATGGCCAAAATAATTACAGGGTATATACACATGAATCATTCAATACTTAGTTCAATCAAAGACATATTTTTTCCTGACAATGATAGGCATGATTCATAATCTATCACATCGCTTGCCACACCACAAGCACACACATTGCCGATCTGGTACATGATACGTCTTACGTTGCAACACTTACGACATAACCCGTGAACAGTACTGAATGTCTCAATTCGTAACCGCTATCTGTTCACTCTGTCTTAGTCACCGCCTCAGTAGAGTAGAATTCTTCCCATATTTCTTATTTCTTCCTCATCAGTTCGTCCATGAGGTCTCAATAGCTCGTAGTGTAAGGTAGATGCATCTGAATCCGACGATCTTGAATAAAGAAGTTTTCTCTTGTCAGTTCATATACTAAACGAGATGAGGGGAATTTTGATACACTTAGAAATCTCTTTAGGTAGATCGCTTATACCTTCTCCTGCTCTTTTAGGTCATGTTTCTCAGAAATTTTCATATGAGTTGCATTCCGTATTTAACCACAGGTGTTATTTTAACCCTAAAGAAAATCCTTGCGGTGTCAGTAGAGATCTGGTTCCGGCTATGTTTCTCTCTCTGATGTGCTCCGTGAGCACTATCCCTCTGGTCTGCATGGTTAGTCCTATATATTTCCACTTGTTGACTATGTTAACTTTGACGTATTCACATGTTAAGGTTTCTTTGGCTGAGGTTCTACCTCCCCTTCTGGATATCTTACCTACAGTCTTATTTCTGTTGATAGTTAATTGATTCTCTTCAGGGCACGTTGTTAGTTTGTCCAGGGATTGCTGTAATTGTCCTATATTCGGCGATAAAAAACCAGGGCGTCTACGTAGATTAAGATCTTGACTTATTCTGAGGCGGTGGCTTGTACTACATCATTGCGTTCCTATATAAAATAATAAAGGACTGATAGAATGATAGGATCTCATCGAAGTACTCCTACAGTCTGAAATATGAGTTTTGATATTGATAAATTAAGGTCCACACTGATATAATTCTCTGATAAGATACTTCTGATTATTCGGAACATATAATGATCTCTTATGATGTTTTCTAATTTTTCGAATATCAGACTCCAGCTAATCGAGTCAAACGCTTTTGAAAAGTCTATGAAATCAGTATATAGCTTCCTTTCCGGTATTCGAAGTGTTTCTCCTATTTCATCAAGAAGACATTTAATCGCATGTAGAGTCTATCTTCCGGTCCTGAACTGTTCTTCCGGGCTGCAATGCTGAAATAATTTATCTAATCTTTTTTATATTAGTCCTGAGAAGATTGTAAATACTGTGCTTTCTAATGCATTTCCACGATAAGTGTTTGGGTTATTTACTTATCCCTTTCTTTTATACAGAATTTTTAATATGGAATGTCTCCATCTATGGGGTATAATTCCTTCAATTAGAATGTTATTTAATAGCTCTGATATCGGTTCTTTCAGTGTCGTCCAGCTTGCTTTTATATGCTCATAGAAAATCAATTCGCGATCAGCTGCTTTTCCGGCTTGCTTCTTTAGTATTATCTCTTCTATTTCAGTTATTGTGAATAGATCCACTTGTAAAGAATTATTTATTCTATGAGTTTGCTGTCTAGTATCTCTGGATTGTAGGATACCTATAAAATGTGTCTCCCATGATTGTGTTGGAGATGTCTTGGAAACTTAGGCTGATTCGTTTTCAAAATTTTAAATGATTCTTTCTTTTATAGTGCTATTTAATTTTCTTCTTTTTCGATTGTAATGTCTCTTTGCCTCTTCAATTGTAGTTTTATAAATTCTTCTTTCCTCAGCATATTGCTTTAAGTTTAAACAGTTGGTGAATTTCTTGTTTTTTGTAGTGCTTCGGTAGCTTCCATCCTCTCAGATTAGCATAGTCGATTGAACCAAGGCCTCGCCTTCCTTATAGGCGAGTCTTGCTTTTCAATGCGTGGTTAGGCCCTAATTATTTCTTCTATTCTTTCCAATACTTTATCTATATTGCTGTCCTTAATTAGTTGTAATATAGTATGTATTTTGGCCCCGTTGTCATTACGTTTGTCAATATGTAGCTTTCTCGATGATGTTTCCCGAGGTGCATCTCTTTCAATTGCAGTTGTTATTGCGTATGTCATTTGCAATGGGATGTGTTTCCTTATGTTTACTCCGTGCAAATCTTTAGTTTTTTTTCTTTTCGGAGCAAGAATGATTATATTTTTCTTCGCAATTCACTCCCCTTTCAATCAATCAATCAATCAATCAATCAATCAATCAATCAATCAATCAATCAATCAATCAATCAATCAATCAATCAATCAATCAATCAATCAATCAATCAATCAATCAATCAATCAATCAATCAATCAATACTGATCTGCATTTAGGGCAGTCGCCCAGGTGGCAGATTCCCTATCTGTTGCTTTCCTAGCCTTTTCCGAAATAATTTCAAAGAAATTGGAAATTTATTGAACATCTCCGTTGGTAAGTTATTCCAATCCCTAACTCCTTCCTATAAATGAATATTTGCCCCAGTTTGTCCTCTTGAATTCCAACTTTATCTTCATATTGTGATCTTTCCTACTTTTTTATATTATACTAATATAAATACTAATTTTATACTAATGTCATTCCACGCCATCTCTCCGCTGACAGCTCTGAACATACCACTTAGTCGAGCAGCTCGTCTTCTTTCTCTCAATTCTTCCCAACCCAAACATTGCAACATTTTTGTAACGCTACTCTTTTGTCGGAAATCACTCAGAACAAATCGAGCTGCTTTTCTTTGGATTTTTTCCAGTTCTTGAATCAGGTAATCCTGATGAGGGTCCCATACACTGGAACCATACTCTAGTTGGGGTCTTACCAGAGACTTATATGCCCTCTCCTTTACATCCTTACTACAACTCCTAAACACACTCATAACCATGTGCATAGATCGGTACCCTTTATTTACAATCCCATTTATGTGATTACTATACACCGTTGCCTACGTTATAATACAAGGCCTGGAATAAGAGCCCGTAAAACGCTATCGAAGTGGTCACACTGAAGTTCAATGCCGGACCGCTAGGATCGCTTTCTTGCCACCTGTATACCAGGTTCGCGCCTTTAAACGTATCCCCCTGTGGGTGGGGATGTAGAATAACACCCATGGTATCCCCTGCCTGTCGTAAGAGGCGACTAAAAGGGGCCCAGGGGCTCTGAACTTTGGAGCGTGGGTTGGCAACCACGGGGCCATTAGCAGAGTCCTGGCATTGCTTCCACTTACTTGTCCCAGGCTCCCCACTTTAATATATGCTTTCCGACCTCTCTTGGTCAACTCTTGTCCTTTTCCGACTCCGACAGTATTACGTATGGAGGCCTAGGGAGTTTTTCATTTTCACGCCCTTCGTGGCCCTTATCTTCCTTTGGCCGATACCTTCATTTTTCGAAGTGTCGGACCCCTTCCATTTTTTCTCTCTGATTAGTGTTATATAGAGGATGGTTGCCTAGTTGTACTTCCTATTAAATCAATAATCACCACCACCACCACCTTTAAACGTGTTGATAAACTGAGTTGGTTGTGAATGTATTATGTATTCGTCTGATGTTAAGCATTTGCAGTTCCAGTCATAGTTTATTCACGAGAAATTAAATGTAGTGGAATTTCGTTTCACAAGTTTCCAGTGAATGTTCAATGTTAGAAACATTATACAGAGGAAGTATTGCGCATCAGATACGACTTCAAGCTGATGAAATTAGACCTCTGTTCCTACGTTTTGATCCGAGTTACGTCATAAGTATCGGGCGATCCGAAAATTTGTCACTGGACTTTTTTTGTAAACAATGCTATGTATTCGTCTGATGTTGGGCATTTGCAGTTCCAGTCATGGTTTATTCACGAGAAATTCACGAACATTCGAGAGGCCTCTTCAATCTCAGAAATCTTAAATTAAGAAACCCATCAGAAACCCACCAGAAAAATAATTTGCCCGACAAATTTGGAGAAAATGAGTAGTATAATACAGGGATTCTGGCGCCACCAACGCCACCGGGCTCCCAGAGGCCACCTCCACCACCACCACAGCCAGAGGCCTCCCAGATGCCTCCTCCACCACCACCACAGCCAGAGGCCTCCCAGAGGTCTCCGCCACCACCTGCGGGAAATTTGAATTTGTAAACAAAGCCACGTGCTTTTTGACAGCTGTCATCGACAACAACGCATCGCTAACCTCAGTACTGCCATCTTGACGGGCCTAAACCTCAGTAGTACCAACTTAACCTAACTAGCGCGAGATAAACAAAGCCACGTGTTTTTGACAGCCACGTGCTTTTTGACAGACAACAACGCATCGCTAACCTCAGTACTGCCATCTTGACGGGCCTAAACCTCAGTAGTACCAACTTAACCTCACTAGCGCGAGATAAACAAAGCCACGTGCTTTTTGACAGCTGTCATCCGCCATCTTTAAACTACAGAGCACTGTGCTGCCCTCTTTATCGTAGTAGATGTAAATTCGTCACCTGTCATCGGCAGTGCTGCCATCTTGGCGGGCTTAAACCTTAGTGCTACCAACTTAACCTCACTAGCGTGAGATAAACAAATCCACGTGCTTTTCTGACAGCTGTCATCCGCCATCTTTAATCACAGTGCTGCCCTCTTTAGCTACTTACCTTTGAAATGTGGTGGCGGATAATTTGAAAAATGCTTTTTGACAGCAGCCATCTTTGAGCACCGTGCTGCCCTCTTTAGCTAGATACCTGTGGTGGCGGTAAATTCCACGTGCTTTACAAACCTATATGCTTTTCTGACAGCTGTCATCCGCCATCTTTAATCCAGAGAGAACAGTGCTGCAATCTTTAGTTTGAAATGTGGCGGCGGCAAATTCCACGTGCTCTTGTTTGGAAACAAATCAACATGCTTTTTTGACAGCTGCCAACCGCCATCTTAATCACCGTGCTGCCCTCTTTAGCTACTTACCTTTGAAATGTCGTGGCGGTAAATTCCACGTGCTTTACAAACCTATATGCTTTTCTGACAGCTGTCATCCGCCATCTTTAATCCAGAGAGAACAGTGCTGCAATCTTTAGTTTGAAATGTGGTGGCGGCAAATTCCACGTGATCTTGTTTGGAAACAAAGCCATGTGCTTTTTTGACAGCTGTCATCGCCATCTTTAATCAACAGAGCACCGTGCTGCTATCATGCGGGCAATTTCATCAGCTGTCATCCGCCATCTTTAATCTACAGAACACCGTGCTGACCTCCTTACGGCTACTACCTTAAGCACGTAGTAGCGGGCAATTTGAAAAGTTCTGTTAGCTATCATCCGCCATCTTTAATCAAGAGAGCACCGTGCTGCCCTCTTTAGCTAGATACCTTTGAAATGTGGCGGCGGCAAATTCTACATTCTCTTGTTTGGAAACAAACCTATGCGCTGTCATCCACCATCTTTAAACCACAGAACACCGTGCTGCCCTCTTGCATCAGCTGTCATCCGCCATCTTTAAACTATAGAGCACCGTGCCGCACTCTCGCGTCAGCTGTCATTCAAGGAATACCTTTTTTCTAAGAAGATATTACAAGAGAAGTGATTAAGAACATAATCGAACACGGTACTCGATACAACATATGATAAGAACATCGGTTGATATGTTTTTGCAACATATCTATCGTATACCTTTGTTCTAAGAGAAAAAGTAAGACAAAAATTTTGAACAGCTTACGTAAGATAACAACTCTTATAACTTCCTTTACTTTGCTAAGGCATAGCTTTATCGAACGCAATCTTGCACATATCGCGTACCTGCATGTTTATACTTGAACACATACTGCTGTTCATAGTTCGATATTGTAGAACACTGCATTGCAAGACTAGAATCAAACACTTTTGAGGAAAAAAATTCTGTTCTCGACATACTTACCGAACTAGACGATAACATACTTACGAATTTAATCAACATCATCTTTCTTGCTCTTATTCTTCTTCGAGAGGAAGGAGTAGGAGGAGAAGGTAATACCTAATCTAAAATAAAAGAATATGCTAATTCTACATTATTTATTTACATCCTGTATGTACAAGTTTTATCTCGAATCGTTTTACCTTAGTGATGTTTGCGTACTTCTCGGTGCAATTCTTGAATGTACAAGTTTAAACTTACCGTACTACGCTCTCAGCGTACCTCTCCCTACAATATGTACAGTGAATTGTGATGTAAGACAGCGTAACGTAAGTACACACCTCAAGCATAATGTTTACACGCACATCTGCTTTATGTAAAGTAGTACCGATCAATACAACTATGCCCCCAGGCTAGAGTGTTGGTAGAATTTGGAATGACAAACCGTTTGCAATCAACATTATTAAGGGCTACCTTACTAATTAAATGAGTGTACAACTGGTGCTTCTTGCTTCTAATGACAGACATTTACTTATGCAAAACAGGTGGATTACTTTTAATGCAATTGTTATAGTTTTCAAAACTTAGCTGATTCTGAACGACATTCTTTTTAACCCCCTTCAATCTCTTGATTTGTAATTCATTTAAGAGTTTTATTCAATATGACTTGGATTTAGTACCTAGAAATGAATCGATAATATTCCCAGCACATTCATCTTTCATTTTACCTAGAACCATTTTGTTCACTAGCGGTAGATGATATTGATTATTTGCAGGATATTTACTTGTATCAAACCTACCCAAGTCTGGCTTTATATCATTGTAATAGTCATCAGTTTTGATTTGATAAATAAACGAATCGGTATCTGTGTAGAGCAATTGCGCATTATGCGCGTACTTCTTCATCATATAATAGTAATGGAATTCATACATGTATGTTTTTGCCAATTCAAGTACTGCAAAGCCGACGTAGGTAGGTTTGTCATACTTAACCTTAACACGATTCATCTGTATAATAACTAAATTCTCATGTATGATGGTGCAGCTGTGGAAATTTGGTTTACTTATTAAATAGTTAGCACCATACCTTTTCTTAATATTCTCCCAGTTTGTAATGAATTTTACATCAACGCGTTTGTCAACATTTTCCATAGTCTGTGGAACGAAAAAAATGTAACCTATAGCCTACAGTTTGGTTTAGTGTGCTTGCCTCTCACCCGGCAGTCTGGGGTTCGATTCTCTTGGGAATAAAATTATGTTTTACAGATTTTAAATCGCTAGAATTTGTTTTAAGACTAGTCGCCCTTCCTGACGCAAAACTGGCAGTATCTAGCCTCTTACATCATACACTATTGTTTTCGACCAGTTGCCCTTCCTGACGTCAAAGAACTCGGATTAATAATCTGTTTTACAACTAGATGCTCTTTTTAACACGTGAATCGGGGTTTTACAGCTAGATGCACTTCTTAGATTTTAAATCGCTCTATCACGAACTATTGTTTTACAGCCGGATGCCCTTCCTGACGCAAAACTAAGATTTTAAATCGCAAGAATTTGTTTTAAGACTAGTTGCCCTTCCTGATGCAAAACTGGCAGTATCTAGCCTCTTACATCATACACTATTGTTTTCGACCGGTTGCCCTTCCTGACTTCATAGAACTCGGATTAAAAATCTGTTTTACAACTACTTGCCCTTTCTAACACGAGAATCGGGGATTTACAGCTAGATGCTCTTCTTAGATTTTAAATCGGTGTATCACGAACTATTGTTTTACAGCCGGATGCCCTTCCTGACGCAAAACTAAGATTTTAAATCGCAAGAATTTGTTTTAAGACTAGTTGCCCTTCCTGATGCAAAACTGGCAGTATCTAGCCTCTTACATCATACACTATTGTTTTCGACCGGTTGCCCTTCCTGACGTCAAAGAACTCGGATTAAGAATCTGTTTTTCAACTACTTGCCCTTTCTAACACGAGAATCGGGGATTTACAGCTAGATGCTCTTCTTAGTGCAAGAACTAAGATTTTAAATCGCTGTATCACTAACTATTGTTTTACAGCCGGATGCCCTTCCTGACACAAAACTAAGATTTTAAATCGCAGGAATTTGTTTTAAGACTAGTTGCCCTTCCTGACGCAAAACTGGCAGTATCTAGCCTCTTACATCACACATCATACACTATTGTTTTCGACCGGTTGCCCTTCCTGACGTCAAAGAACTGGGATTAAGAATCTGTTTTACAACTAGTTGCCCTTTCTAACACGAGAATCGGGGTTTTACAGCTAGATGCTCTTCTTAGATTTTAAAAAGCAGTATCTAGCCTCTTACATCATACACTATTGTTTCACGGTATGGCCGGTTGCCCTTCCTGACGCTGAAAGACCAGGATTTAGCCAGTTACCCTTCCTGATGTAACAAGACTAGGATTTTTTTAGACTGCACTTAGCTAGAAATAGCCACACGAAATTATTATATAGAAAGAGAATTCCAGGGCGGATGACAGCTGACGCGAGAGTGCGGCACGGTGCTCTATAGTTTAAAGATGGCGGATGACAGCTGACGCAAGAGGGCAGCACGGTGTTCTGTGGTTTAAAGATGGTGGATGACAGCGCATAGGTTTGTTTCCAAACAAGAGAATGTAGAATTTGCCGCCGCCACATTTCAAAGGTATCTAGCTAAAGAGGGCAGCACGGTGCTCTCTTGATTAAAGATGGCGGATGATAGCTAACAGAACTTTTCAAATTGCCCGCTACTACGTGCTTAAGGTAGTAGCCATAAGGAGGTCAGCACGGTGTTCTGTAGATTAAAGATGGCGGATGACAGCTGATGAAATTGCCCGCATGATAGCAGCACGGTGCTCTGTTGATTAAAGATGGCGGATGACAGCTGTCAAAAAAGCACATGGCTTTGTTTCCAAACAAGGTCACGTGGAATTTGCCGCCACCACATTTCAAACTAAAGATTGCAGCACTGTTCTCTCTGGATTAAAGATGGCGGATGACAGCTGTCAGAAAAGCATATAGGTTTGTAAAGCACGTGGAATTTACCGCCACGACATTTCAAAGGTAAGTAGCTAAAGAGGGCAGCACGGTGATTAAAGATGGCGGTTGACAGCTGTCAAAAAATCATGTTGATTTGTTTCCAAACAAGAGCACGTGGAATTTGCCGCCGCCACATTTCAAACTAAAGATTGCAGCACTGTTCTCTCTGGATTAAAGATGGCGGATGACAGCTGTCAGAAAAGCATATAGGTTTGTAAAGCACGTGGAATTTACCGCCACCACAGGTATCTAGCTAAAGAGGGCAGCACGGTGCTCAAAGATGGCTGCTGTCAAAAAGCATTTTTCAAATTATCCGCCACCACATTTCAAAGGTAAGTAGCTAAAGAGGGCAGCACTGTGATTAAAGATGGCGGATGACAGCTGTCAGAAAAGCACGTGGATTTGTTTATCTCACGCTAGTGAGGTTAAGTTGGTAGCACTAAGGTTTAAGCCCGCCAAGATGGCAGCACTGCCGATGACAGGTGACGAATTTACATCTACTACGATAAAGAGGGCAGCACAGTGCTCTGTAGTTTAAAGATGGCGGATGACAGCTGTCAAAAAGCACGTGGCTTTGTTTATCTCGCGCTAGTGAGGTTAAGTTGGTACTACTGAGGTTTAGGCCCGTCAAGATGGCAGTACTGAGGTTAGCGATGCGTTGTTGTCTGTCAAAAAGCACGTGGCTGTCAAAAACACGTGGCTTTGTTTATCTCGCGCTAGTTAGGTTAAGTTGGTACTACTGAGGTTTAGGCCCGTCAAGATGGCAGTACTGAGGTTAGCGATGCGTTGTTGTCGATGACAGCTGTCAAAAAGCACGTGGCTTTGTTTACAAATTCAAATTTCCCGCGGGTGGTGGCGGAGACCTCTGGGAGGCCTCTGGCTGTGGTGGTGGTGGAGGAGGCATCTGGGAGGCCTCTGGCTGTGGTGGTGGTGGAGGTGGCCTCTGGGAAGCCTTTGGCTGTGGTGGTGGTGGAGGTGGCCTCTGGGAGCCCGGTGGCGGTGGTGGCGTAAGAATCCCTGTATCATACTACTAAAATGAATGTAGCAAGTGCTAAAAATATTGTATTTTCCCCTGAAACAATCTCTGGTTTGAAAAGTATGGGGGTGGTTTGTCTCGAGAGCATTAAATACAGTTTAATATAAACCATTTGTTTTATGGAACATTTTGTGACATTGTTGATGCGCAAAACATCTGCAACACCAAACTAAAACCCACGGCACTTAACGCCCTTAAAAGGGCTATGGCTTGCCCAGGGACCGCTGCTCAGTTCGAAGACCTGCAGATTACGAGGGGCCGTGTGGTCAGCACAACGTGCTTTCTCGGCCGTTATTCTGGACTTTCGAGACCGGGGCTGCCATCTCACCGTCAAATAGCTCCTGAATTCTAATCACGTAGGCTGAGTGGACCTCGAACCAGTCCTCAGGTCGAGAGAAAATCCCTGACCTGACCGGCAATCGAACTGGGGGCCTCTGGGCGAGAAGCAAGAACGCTACCCCTACACCACGGGGCCGGCCTGCAACACCTCACATGGACATATTCCAGAAATGAGAACAAAAGAACGTCTTTTAGTACTGAAGATGAACTCAGTTGGTGAATTAATGATTTTCTGTCATATATTAAGAAAATGCAAATGCATTCAGAGAAATTAAAAAAAGATTCATGAGGGAAATATATCAGGCATTGATTTC
Organism: Anabrus simplex; assembly: GCF_040414725.1. Lineage (NCBI taxonomy): Eukaryota > Metazoa > Arthropoda > Insecta > Orthoptera > Tettigoniidae > Anabrus > Anabrus simplex. The sequence continues at coordinate 146,655,434 of NC_090271.1, forward strand.
GACTACCCAATCCAGTGTGTCTTGCGTAAAATACCTCATAAGTACACATTTGCATTATGCATTGACGAAGAACCTAACAATAATGACATCGGGCTCTTCTTCAGCTACCTAAGACGCCAAGCGGAATAAAATGACATGTTTCGAGTGGCAAAAGAACAGACAGACTGTAAAGGCTGTTTAGAACATCTCTTCTCCAGCTACTCAAAGTCCAACATTGTGTCTTATTCGTTTTCAAGATCGAGGAGCCCTCAGGTACCAAAAATCATCGTCTGTGGCACTTCTGCAGTGAACGACGGTATTTGTCACCTCCGCTACGCAGTATTTGCACCAAAGGGAGTTACTAAAAGGTGTACATTTTTTTGGAAGACGTGTGAAATTAGTTGTAGGAAGTGTAAAGACGGTAAATCACCTCTTTTTCTACTATGAACATTGAACATTTCTGAGACCTCTATTAGACAACATTGCCTCGAGCCACTCAAGTAGAATAGAGAAAGTTTTAAACTTCATAAGAAGCCCCTCAAAAGGAAAGTTTTGAAGCTTCGATGACATATCCAAGCCAATGAATCACCGCTCTATAAATAAAGTACTTTCAATACTCGCAAAAACATTCAGTTCTTTTTACTGAGAATATAATTTACTTATAGACATACACGGCCATGCGAATACTAGGGGGCAAGCACGCGGTCCTAACGGCTGAATTGTGAACTAGGATGCCACCCGTTTCCATGAGTGCATTTCAAGGCCTTGTATTATAGCGTAGGCAACGCCATACGCTGTGGACAACTCAGTCTATTGAGATGTGGTGTAATTTTCAATTGCCTGTCAGCATAAAGATAATTTGCAGGGGTGGATATCCAGTTGGCCGTTTTCTTTATTTTCAGAGAGTAAATGTAAATGCAGTTTTTGTTTACTTCGATCTCTTGTTCCTTACTCGTTTGATTTTCCTTCCAAGTCGCACTTGCTCTCTTTGGCGCACGTGATTTAAATTCGGCGTTTCCAGGGACTTTTTTTTTCCGCACGAAATTTTCTGTTAATTTTATCTCTTATCTGTAGGTTTTTATAACTTTTTTATGGTAATATGTTATCAGAGAAAATCCTTTTTTTTTTTTGTAGGAATAAAAAGCCGAGGAATTATTATTTGATGTCTGACCGTTACATGTAGTGGGAATAAGGTTTTCCTTCTTGGCGTTGCGGTTGGCAGTGCTGATATTTTTGAAATTCATAGGAGATAATTTTTGTGAGTTCAGATATTTGGAAAAAAATACATTAATTACCTATTGAATATAATTTATTTCTGGTATGCATGATAGTTAGTCGTTTTTTGAATATCCTTGTAATATTTTTCTGCAAATTTCCGGTCATTTCTGATTAGTATATGTACATAACCTATACATGGAAGGGAGTCAAATTTGAATCGTAGTGGTTATTAATGAATGATGAACTGAACTAATTTTTTAATGGTATTCCTCTTCGCCTGAATTGCGTAATATTTATGTGTTTTGATTGTATTTGTTGTAGTTCAACCACTTTCGTTTTAAGGAAAATGTACAAATATGATTTTGAATGTTATAGCAAAGTATTAGCTAATTAATCTCGTGTTACAGTTATTTCATTTCGAAAGTATTCTGTTTGCGAGTACCGTGGTCCAGTTTCTTGCGAAAATAATTGGTTTATTTTGTTGTAACCTATGTTCTGTTATTATTACAAGTATAAAGAAATTATGTATTTGTGAATAACACTGTGTTGTGATCCTCTTTTGTGAAATATAATTTACATATCTGTTTAGGAGAACTTGGACAACGGTGAACACACCATGCCTATTAAGAAAGGAAATCTTAAGAGAAAACCTTCAAGGATTAGTGCTGTTGCCCCACCACTCAAGGCAAAGAAAACTAGAGGTAAGTCATTTCAAGTAATGCCACAGAATTTAGAAAAAATTAATAATATTCTTATCAAATTCTGCAGAGTCAATTTTGAACACAAGTTTCTTCATGTTGACATGTATTAGAAAACTACATGACATCTTGGTGTAGACCCTTCATTTGCACACTTGTTCAAATCTCCTGTTTTCTTTTCATTCTAATATTCATTTGATGCTCTTTTGTACACTTTCATATATTTACTACTCTTTACCCTGCTTTGTTTAGCTTGATTCACCTGTGGTCAGGTGTGCTTCTCGAAATATTGGACAGGTGGTATGCAGGCTTGTGGTTCTCTCGTATGGGTATATTCACTCCAGCTTATAACACAGAACTTTGCGAAGAAATATACATTAATTATACCTTAAAATCTCTGTAGGAGAGAGATGTGTTCAGTACCCATGGTAGGGACCCACCCAACCTGCCAAAAAAAAGGTACATTTACTTTTATAACCTAATGAAAGTTTTCACGTGCCATTGACTATTAGCCGGCCAGCTACGAGCACAGCCGTTGGCCGACATGACGCCATTCCCAGAATTCCTAACTCACTGCTTCCGTTACCACGCTGCACAAAATAAGAACACTGCAGAAGGCTAGTAGTTGCCGTAGTAGTAGAAATTCAGTATGACTTACCATATTTTTATAGTATGATAAGGATGTAATATGTTAGAAATCTTAAGATCTTAAGTTGAATACCTTGTAGAAGAGACACATGTTTATTACCAATGCCAGGGACCCACCCAAACTGCCCCAAAAGGTACATTTACTTTCATAACCTAATGAAAGATTTCACGTGCCATGGACCATTTGCCGGCCAGGTACGAGCACAGCCATAGGCTGACATGACGTCATTCCCAGAATTCATCTCCGTGGCGCATACTGCCCGCACGGCAAGAAAAAAGTTAATTTAGTGGTTGTAACCCCGTTGGACATTTCCTTAACGGTTGGTAACAGTTCGCAGATCGTAGACACACTCCTGTCAGCAATCCCGTGAACTAAAAATAAAAGAGCATCACCTGCCGCTGAGCCTCCGTGTACAGCGAGCGGAGTGAGTACTCTTGACTTCCACCTCATTGAATTTGGCAGTTTAATAATAAACAAATTTGTTTCGCGGAGGAAAGAAATGGTAGATTTATTATACTTCAACTTGCACTTTTTTGCTATTTTGCTTTACGTCGCACTGACACGGATAGATCTTATGGCGACGATGGGATAGGAAAGGCCCAGGAATGGGATGGAAGCGGCCGTGGCCTTAATTAAGGTACAGCCCCAGCATTTCCCTGGTGTGAAAATGGGAAACCACGGAAAACCATCTTCAGGGCTGCCGACAGTGGGATTCGAACCCACGATCTCCCGGATGCAAGCTCACCGCCGCGCGCCTCTACGCGCACGGCCAACTCGCCCGGTAACTTGCACTTTAATGAACCTGTAATCTCCTTGGATGTTTTCTCACAAAAATATTATTAGCTACCTCTTGTGGAGTTACCTCTATTGTTTCAGACATTAAGCAACACGAGACCTTTCACTCTATCCTCTTTTATATTGGAACTTACATTTTTACGCACCTTTCAGCTGTACATGTTGTAGGGCTAACTGGTGTGATGCACATGATAAATGTTCCTTGATGTTAGGGAACTCTTGAAAAGTGCATCAGTAGCTATTTTTTATTTTGTTGCATTTTCCAAAAGTAATGTGGGAAGCATTTTAGGATAGGGCATGAGCATGTAAAATATTACTTTGAGAGTTGAGAGTTACAAATGTTACTTGAAAATTGTAGAGGAGAGGTGTGTTAAATACCAATGCTGAAATCCCACCATCCCAACCTAAAAATAAACTTGCTTATGTAATCAAACACAGGAAAATATTCCTCCGTCAAGTCTGCTAAACATTCACTACCATTGGATGCATTTTACAAACATGGACCTACTCCCATCATTCACGCTGTTACACTAATAGGTAACTTTGCGTCATTAATGGATGCTAAGAAAGCAGTTATAACATGAAATGCTTTGTGGGCACCAGCAATTTGGGCCAATATCGGACACGAATCTTCCTTCGAAGCTCTTGATGTATTGGACCAATGTTGTTTTGTCAATAACCAGGATTTGTGCAAACCAATTAAGGAAAAAACATACATACATTTTCATCTTATGAAAATGGTTATAACCTCTCGGGTGTCTACAATTTGGACCAGTGGCTGACATGAAACAGTACCTAATGGGTGTGGGGGGCCCTTTTTGCTAAATTCCCCTGACATGTTGGATGAATGGGTTTTTTCACTAGCCAGGATGTGTGCAAACAACAAACGTGCATTTTCTTCAGCACTGGATAGTACCAAACGACACTCCATATTGTCACTTTGGTAAAGAAAGAACGCTCCTATCGGTACTCTTGTGAACTAACAATAAAGTAGTACGACCCTGCTTCTAGCCTCTACTCTCCCCATGTCCCCGTACTAGAATTCTACCATTATATCTTAATTCCTCTCAAAGCTCTGTAACAGTTCCTGGCAAGTTTGTGTGTGTTTGTGAACAGTTTTCACTATATCGTTAATATTGAAATTAAACCCATCTTGAAAAATGGGAATCATGGATCATGTTCTGGTTGTGTTTATGGGAATCTAGTGAGTTCATTTTAAAGGGACCTAATCCAAGAATGAGAGAAAATCATTTGTCTGATCATGTTCTTCTGGAGAAGTTGTATGAACATTACTTTGCAATGCTTGTCTGGATTATATCTAAGGCATCCAAATTTCTGCATCAACATTTTTAGCTAATGTGTTAACATTTTCAACAACGGATTCTTAGGTTTGATTTTGACAACATTCTTTTAAGATATTCTTAACATTTTCAATTATTCAGTAACACTGGAATAGATGAATTGTAATTTGTAGTTCTCGGGAAAAGGATAGTCGTTCCAAAGTATTTCAACTGCAGGAACTAGTGAAATTATAAACTCAAATTTTAGGATAGAGTTGAGTAAAATATGTGCATTTTTACTAAGAATCCCTGCTCCTTCTTGGAATGACATGATTGCAGAGGAAATCTCTTAAAACAGCTCCATGCCTTTCCATCTTCCTAGTTTCTCACGATGATATGTTACCTTTTTTTTTTCCCCTCTAATACTGAGACCACAACTGATTAGTTTTGTTAGGTGAGGTTATTAGACTTCTAATGAAATTCAGAATTTTTCTGGTTGTATCTACAGCTTGTTTGTTTTACGTCTTACCAACTCGGAAAGGTCTCGTGGTAATCATGGGATAGGACAGGGAAAGAAGCAACTGTAGCCTTAATTAACCCTAGAACTGTGTGATCGTCTTTTTGACAGATGGTGTCGTTCTATTGCCGTAGATTTATAACGGGAAACCAGATGGCACCAATATAGATACCAGCTAAATACTGATACTTTTATCTTCACTTTTGAACGTCTTTGGAAAAGAAGCAACGGTATGGAGAAGTTTATTTAGCTGTAGAAGTGAAAGTACTTTCACATTCTTAGAATCAAGATGGCAGCCCGCTTTGTTGACGATTCTGAAATAGAGCACTTGATTTTCGAAGATCTTAGTGACAGTACTGATGGTGACAGCGATTATTATGTTAATTCCGATGAAATTTTTCCTGAAAGTAGTGAAAGTGACAGCGAAGTACAAGGTGCCTCAGAAGTAATGGAAAATTCCAATAACTGGAATGATGTTCAAGTCGGTGCAGGTTATATTATTGGCATTTTGTCAATATTTCAAGAAACCATTGTAGGGATAATTGTGAACTGTTGATGTTTGTTTAGATTGTTATAAATACTCTGATCACAATACACGGAAAAAGGAAACTGACATAAGAAAACTAAGATAAGCTGTAGGTTTGAAATTCGTGAAAAGAACCCAAAATCCGTTTCGAGAAAAAAAAATACGTTTTACTTAGCTTTTTAAATGAAAAGTGAAGAATTGTGGGGCGAAAATGTAAGAACATACTTGTTTGTTTCAGAATATCATGTTTCAGGAATAAATTATCTATCAGAAATATTTTCTTAGACAAAAATTTCAACAATTCCCTTTGTTCAAAAAAGATATAATTGTACTTTTTGATAGTTAGAATTCGTGACAATTTTTAAAAATTAGTTTTGACATCTTCATGTAGATCAGTCTTTCAGCTTTCTATTGCTGTATAATATGGATTAATTGAGATTAATGTGAGTTTACAGGCATAATTTTATTTTCATAGTGTATATTGAGGAAAATTACTGCAGCATTTGATGGATAAACCTGCAGCTGTTCTAGAGTTAAGGTACAGCCCCGGCATTTACCTGATGTGAAAATAGAAAGCCGTGGAAAACCATATTTAGGGTTACCGACAATGGGGGTTTGAACCCACTACCTCCCGAATGCTTGCAGACTAACTCAAACCCTATAGATACCATATTTCTTCGATTATAACCGACCCCCAAGAAATCAGAAATAAAAATTAAAAATATGCATATCAATGAAGTACACAATGTATAAGGAATACATTTTTTTGTCATTTAATTATTCAGTCAGTATGAGCCTCCGAGACTAAGGCGGTCTATCACCACTGTGTTTCCTGGTTCAAATCCCGGTCACTCCATGTGAGATTAGTGCTGGACAAAGCTGAGGCAGGACAGGTTTTTCTCCAGGTACTCCGGTTTTCTCCGTCATCTTTCATTCCAGCAACACTCTTCCAATATCATTTCATTTTATCTGTCAGTCATTAATCATTGCTGTAGAGGAGTGCGACAGGCTTCAACAGCTGGCACAGTTCCTATCCTCGCTAGATGGGAGCTTCAGTCATTCCATTCCTGACCCTGTCGAATGATAGGAATCAGGCTGTTGTTTTTCAGTTGTTTAGTCAGTCACCGCTATCAGATGATTCAGATTCACTACCGCTTACTTCTTTGCCACTGCCTTTGTACAAACCATCGTCTTCTGTGCCATCAAAAACATTCAAGATCGAACACTTTTAAATGTGCGACCAATGATATTTCATTTAATGTTTGGAGACAATGCTAAAATTTCAAAATCTTCATATGGTATAATTGTTAGCAGAGTTCTACAGTGATGGCATCCATTAGAAGATTACTTTGTGTTTCCTTCAGTTGAACATCAACAGATTATCCACTACTACAAAATACTCTGTTTAGCTGGTGTTAACATTCCAACAACATGAAGTGCCAAGATCTTTCCCTGTCCTTCAAAAATAGGATCGAAACAGCAAAATTGGGCTCATGAGGTAGACACACTAACATTGATCCACTTGGCAGTTTTTTGTTTAGTGACACCATTGTATATAATTTATCACATAGAATTTAATCATGATTTTCAGTTGTACTTCACTCCCCAACTGTTGGGCTGAGCTGGACTAGACTGGGCTGCTCTGAAGCAGTTGTTCCTTTAATTACAATTCTGCCGATAACAAGCTCAGTTATTTACCATATTATGGAAGAGATGACGACATAGACAGCAATAAGGTCATTAGTATATGGGTTCACCCAATAAATACTAAAAGCCCAGTGTTTGATATTTTTCACCCCTCTCTCATGATTTATTGAACAGCAAAAATAAATGTGTTTCATGTTTTTTCTGAACGGACTATGATTCACTCAGGAAACTGTTTGATTTGCTTCAAGGTCATATTGAGAAGCAAAATATCAATTACTGGTGAGCTATTGGGATTAAAAACATTTTGTTTTAGATTCAAACCGAGGAGGAAATGAGTGTCGTCATCAGTATTGGTCTTTATTTTTTCTTCTTTCTTTCTGTGATATACACTGAAGGAAATGGAAATTGCAACACCCAGAAAGAGTGGTGCTACATTGCTGCAGTTGAACATGCAGGACGAGTGTCCGGTTGTGATTCGATGATTACACTTCCAGGTCCCTCTGACCGCAAGTTTGGACAACAATCAATACAGGATGTGCCCACCACAAGCTGCAATACGTTGATGAATTCGTCGAGGCATGGATTCAATAAGACCCTGGATCGCTTCCTGAGGAATTGTGGCCCATGTTTGCTGCACTGCACTGGTCAGTTGTTCCAGAGTTGTGGGTGGCTGAGGACGGTTGGCCAGTTGTTGATCCATCATGTCCCACGCATGCTCAATAGGACTGAGGTCCGGGGATCTGGTGGTCCATTCTAAGGTTGTGATGTCGTGGAGAGCTTCTCTGGAGATGCGCGCAGTGCGAACCCGGGCATTGTCCTGCTGAAACAACCCATTAGCAATGTTCGCCATCATAGGGACAACCACCGGATTAAGTACCCTATCAACGTACTGTCGAGCAGTCATAGTGCCATCAACAAGCACTAATTGTGATTTCACATTAAAGCCAATAGCTCCCCAGACCATAATGCTTGGTGTTATCCCTGTGTGCCTTTCGACAATAAGATCTGGGCGGTCCCTCTCCCCAGTACGTCGGCAAACACAATTACGGCGATCACTGCGGGCAAGACAGAAGCGCGATTCATCACTAAAGACGACCCTATGCCATTCTGTTAATAAACTTAACCATGATAGGTTAATATTGTGTTTGGTCCGTATTGACTGGTCTGAATGTATAATATACTGTAACTATTTATAATAGTTTATTTAAATCCGCCTTGATCAATACACTCATTAAATGAAGAAACATTATTAATTAAACCATACATGTTTCGGGAAATCTCAACCATTCCCTTCATCAGTGGTTAGATCAAAGAATAACACAATATGACACAATCTTTTGTTTTACAATTTGAAGGAGTATTGTGTCCCAATACATCATATCAAAGAGTAAAGAGAACTTATGAAATATTATAAAAATGATCAATACATACAATTTTGGTTGAACTGAATGAGAACACTATACAAATTTAGGATCTTCAAGTTTTTCTTTTTTTCTTCTTCTTTTTGTTCCTTAAATTGTATGTATTGATCATTTTTATAATATTTCATAAGTTCTCTTTACTCTTTGATATGATGTATTGGGACACAATACTCCTTCAAATTGTAAAACAAAAGATTGTGTCATATTATGTTATTCTTTGATCTAACCACTGATGAAGGGAATGGTTGAGATTTCCCGAAACATGTATGGTTTAATTAATAATGTTTCTTCATTTAATGAGTGTATTGATCAAGGCGGATTTAAATAAACTATTATAAATAGTTACAGTATATTATACATCCTATGCCATTCGTCGACCTACGTCGATCTTTCTCGTCACCAGGTCAGCCTTACACGTCGCTGTTGTGGGGTCAATGGAACACTTTTTGCAGGGACACAGGCTCGTAAGCCAGCTGCACGCAGGCGATTACCAACTGTTTGTTGTGTAACGTGGGGTGCCACAGTTGCTCGAATTTGCACTGCTGTTACATGGGGTTCCATCCGAATGATGCGGCGATCCTCTCTCACATTTGTCTGTCGCGCTGGGCCTGTGCCAGGTCTACGAGTGTGGGTACCTTCATTTGACCACCGCTCCCATACACGTTGTACCGAAGATGCCTGTCCGCCAACACGTGCAGCGACAGTCCTTAGCGATAATCCAGCCTCACACAGCCCAATTATCCGAGCCCTCTCAAACGGCGACAGTTGTTGATAGCATGCTCTTCTCTGTCGTCGAGGCATGTTTGACGGGGAACACTTCACTGCACAGACTGCAAGTCAACTACGCTACACCAGAGTCCGTATACTGGAGTTGATTTCTCCGCGACCAATCTTGTGGGGAGACCTGTAGCAACAATCCAATGGGTCTGAAACTTTGATCGTTTACATACCTTAATGGCATCATTCCATATCTTGAAAATCAACACAAACGACCAATGCCTTCATGGTGTTGCAATTTCCATTTTCTTAAGTGTATTTCATGTTTGAGTTCCGTAAGTTAGTGTAAATCAGTAAACTTATCACACTGACATTTTTCTGGTTTTGTTCAATAAGGAAAGATGCTAACACTTGTATTCAAGCTTTTGACATGTTGAGATGTTTCTAAATAAGACAATTCTTTCCAGTTTGTCTTTATCAAGAGCTCTTTCTGTTTCACCATAATCGTTGTCGTAAGGAACATTGCTAGATTGCCTGTAATTAAAATATATTTTTTATTAGAATACCTGGAATCGCCAAGCAACGATGATAATTATTGTAATAACTGAAGAAAGCAAAAGCAATTATATTTATGGTCAAGTGAGGAAGTAAGGTGATGCTCCTTCAGTGGAGGAATCGCCACTTAATACTATCGTATAGCGTCTGTTTACCGGGAAGTGGGAAACCACTCAGGTAACCACTTCCTCAGGACATCACTAGGGCTAGAAATTATCAGATCGTAACCCCTAGTGCCGGACAGCCCTTGAATGGACAAGGGGTGCTGCTAAGAATCTCCCGGCTCAAAGTGGTGCAATCCAATCTAAAATTTGCTACGAGTCATTCCATCGTTACGGACGGGACATTCAGAGATTAATTTAGAGTGTGTTTATAAGAACAAAATCATAGTGAAATAAATTTACCTGATTTTACATGTTCATCCTACTTACTCAAGTACATTCCTATAAAATATTTTCTCTAATTTAAAGTTATTCTATGTAATATATCACTTTTAACGGGATGGGACAGCTGTTTGGACACAGCAATTCTGGTATGTGTAATTGAAGATTTTCTGTGAACTCTGAAGGAAAAAACATTCTTTTCATGCAGCAAATTAAATTTCAAAACATTCTTTTTATGATGATACAAGAAGTTTTAAAGTTTAATTATTGTAAGCAATAAAATTAAATAACAAAGGTTCATGTTTGTAGGTTACTGTAGTCACGTCCTAGTTCGTGAACCATGGGCAACGGCTGAGTGGCCTAGTAAGTGGTCCTGAGAGTTAGGATACCAGTTGCTATGGAATGGGATTGTGCATCTCGGACATATTCTGAGTCATGGCCCTCCTTGTGCTCAGGCGGCTAGGACTATACAATTCACCGGTGGTCCATAACCCGTTAAAGGAGAGATCCTCACTTGGACTATGTGCAAGTAGGTTAGCATCCTGCTTCATGAATTTACCGAGCTCAGAATATTTTAAGCAATCCTCGGACTTATGGGAGTAATGGAGTCCCACTCCCATGTGACAGGCGAGGGACTCCTTGGAAACAACTTGGCGAACAAAATGGAATTCGATGGGGAGCTATCAATATTAAGGGGCTTATGGAAGAAAGAAGGTAGAACTGGCTGAGTCGGCAAAGAGGATGCATCTGGATGTGCTAGGAGTCAGTGATATTCGGGTGAGGGGAGATAATGAGGAAGAGATAGGAGATTATAAAGTGTACTTGACGGGTGTTAGAAAGGGAAGGGCAGAGTCTGGGGTAGGGCTCTTTATCAGGAATACGATTGTACACAACTTAGTTTCTGTTAGGCACGTAAATGAGCGAATGATGTGTGTAAATTTGTCAGTTGGAGGAATTAGGACAAGAATTGTGTCCGTGTATTCACCATGTGAGTTTGCAGATGTGGATGAAGTTGAGAAGTTTTATGAGGCATTGAGTGACATCGTGGTCAGGGTCAACAGCAAGGATAGAATAGTGCTAATGTGAGATTTCAATGCGAGAGTTGGGAATAGAACTGAAGGATACGAAAGGGTGATTGGTAAATGTGGGGAAGATATGGAAGCTAATGGGAATGGGAAGCGTTTGCTGGACTTCTGTGCTAGTATGGGTTTAGCTGTTACGAATAAATTCTTCAAGCATAAGGCTATTCACCGCTACACATGGGAGGCTAGGGGTACCAGATCCATAATAGACTATATCTTAACAGACTTTGAACTCAGGAAATCTGTTAGGAATATACAAGTTTTTTGGGGATTTTTCGATGATACAGACCACTATATGATCTGTAGTGAACTAAGTATCTCTAGACCTAGGTACAGAAAGTGAAATCTGTCTGCAAACGAATAAGGGTAGAAAATCTCCAGGTCGAGGAAATTAGAAGTACATGGATATGATTAGTGGGAAGTTTCGAATAGTAGACAGTAAGCAGTTTCAGTATATAGAAAGTGAATTGGTGGCATACAGGGATGCTTTAGTAGAAACAGCAAGGGAATGCCTAGGAACAACTGTGTGTAAAGATGAGAAAAGGTGAACATCTTGGTGGAATGATGAAGTGATTGCAGCCTGCAAACGTAAAAAGAAGGCTTATCAGAAATGGCTCCAAACAAGGGCTGAGGCCGGCAGGGATTTGTACGTAGATGAAAGAAACAGAGTGAAGCAATTAGCTGTTGAATCCAAAAAGAAGTCATGGGAAGATTTTGGTAATAACCTGGAAAGGCTAGGTCAAGCAGCAGGGAAACCTTTCTGGACAGTAATAAAGAATCTTAGGAAGGGAGGGAAAAAGGAAATGAACAGTGTTTTGAGTAATTCAGGTGAACTCATAGATCCCAGGGAATCACTGGAGAGGTGGAGATAATATTTTGAACATCTTCTCAATGTAAAAGGAAATAATCCTGGTGGTGTTGCAAACAGCCAAGCTCATGGGGAGGAGGAAAATGATGTTGGTGAAATTATGCTTGAGGAAGTGGAAAGGATGGTAAATAAATTCCATTGTCATAAGGCAGCAGGAATAGATGAAATTAGACTTGAAATGGTGAAGTATAGTGGGAAGGCAGGGATGAAATGGCTTCATAGAGTAGTAAAATTAGTGTGGAGTGTTGGTAAGGTATCTTCAGATTGGACAAAAGCAGTAATTGCACCTATCTATAAGCAAGGGAACAGGAAGGATTGCAACAACTATCGAGGTATCTCATTGATTAGTATACCAGGCAAAGTATTCACTGGCATCTTGGAAGGGAGGGTGCGATCAGTTGTTGAGAGGAAGTTGGATGAAAACCAGTGTGGTTTCAGACCACAGAGAGGCTGTCAGGATCAGATTTTCAGTATGCGCTAAGTAATTGAAAAATGCTACGTGAGGAATAGGCAGTTGTGTTTATGTTTCGTATATTTAGAGAAAGCATATGACAGGGTACCGAGGGAAAAGATATTCACTATACTGGGGGACTATGGAATTAAAGGTAGATTATTAAAATCAATCAAAGGCATTTATGTTGACAATTGGGCTTCAGTGAGAATTGATGGTAGAATGATATCTTGGTTCAGGGTACTTACAGGGGTTAGACAAGGCTGTAATCTTTCTCCTTTGCTGTTCGTAGTTTACATGGTTCATCTGCTGAAAGGTATAAAATGGCAGGGAGGGATTCAGTTAGTTGGAAATGTAGTAAGCAGTTTGGCATATGCTGACGACTTGGTCTTAATGGCAGACTGTGCCGAAAGCCTGCAGTCTAATATCTTGGAACTTGAAAATAGGTGCCATGAGTATGGTATGAAAATTAGCCTCTCGAAGACTAAATTGATGTCAGGAGGTAAGAAATTCAACAGAATTGAATGTGGGATTGGTGATACAAAGCTAGAACAGGTCGATAATTTCAAGTATTTAGGTTGTGTGTTCTCCCAGGATGGTAATATAGTGAGATTGAATCAAGGTGTAGTAAAGTTAATACAGTGTGCTCGCAGTTGCGATCAGCAGTATTCTGTAAGAAAGAAGTCAGCTCCCAGACAAAACTATCTTTACATCAGTCTGTTTTCAGACCAACTTTGCTTTACGGAAGCGAAAGCTGGGTGGACTCAGGATATCTTCTACTTATAAATAAGTAACAGACATGAAAGTAGCAACAGTGTTTGCTGGTACAAACAGATGGGAACAATGGCGGGAGGGTACTGGGAATGAGGAGATAGAGGCTAATTTAGGAATGAACTCGATGGATGAAGCTATACGCAAAAGCCAGCTTCGGTGGTGGGGTCATGTGAGGGGAATGGAGGAGGATAGGTTACCTAGGAGAATAATGGACTCTGCTATGGAGGGTAAAAGAAGTAGAGGGAGACCAAGACGACGATGGTTAGACTCGGTTTCTAATGTTTTAAAGATAAGAGGTATAGAACTAAATGAGGCCACAACACTAGTTGCAAATCGAGGATTGTGGCGACGTTTAGTAAATTGTCAGTGGCTTGCAGACTGAATGCTGAAAGGCATAACAGTCTATAATGATAATGTATGTATGTATGTATGTATAAAATTTAATATTAAGTGCACGAGTATCATGGTTCGGACGGGACGTTACGGATGGGACAAAAGAACGAAATTCTTAACGTTAAATGGGACAAAATGCGCAATATCATGGGAATTCATTTATACACAAGCCTATATTAAATTAAGTACTTTGTTAATATCAATTCTACCCAGTATCATTGTACAACGTATTTATATGATGTATTGTTCAAAATTGAGACAACAGTTATAGCCCAGGAATTTTCTTTGCAAACTTATAGAAAATCCTATCTCCTATTGGTTTTATGTCAGGTTCTGGTAATAATCCTAACACTTCTTAAAACTTAACTACATATTTCTTTGTTGTGCCTGTTTTGTAAAGACTGTATTTGGAAATGCCACTGCAAATGTGTTTCATTTAGTAAACTTCAAAACTGTCATCTCAACACCCCGTTGAGTTACAACCACAAACCTGTGTTTTGTCTGCTTTTTGTTTTGACTCACATGTTCCATAAGTAAGTATTGCCCACCTTTAATATTCTTCTTTGATATCTTGGGCAGGTCAAGTTCATGGTTTCCAGTGGAGTCAGTGTCTGTATATACATTACTGTAACTTATTTTAGATCCTGGTTGAATTGCCCAGGATTCTGTATCACTCTCTGATTCACTATCACCCCCTTCTTGGCAAATTTGGTGTAAATGAAGTTCCGATGTTACAGTCCTTCCAGTTACAATATTCCCTTGGTACAGACAAGAAGCCCGGGAGTAATGGTTTGACTGGATGTTTGGAATGGCATTGATAGTTTTCCATCTTTCTTCTAAGAAGCCTCTGTATTCCTTTACTTTTTCACTATTTACTAAAATTAAGCGAATCCCCTTGACAGCATCACTGCCTATGTTGTGAAAGTCTTCGGCTGATGTAACAATTGCTTGTCGTGCTTTGACTTTTTCCCACACCATCCTCTTAATGGTCCCTCCTATGCCATCCACAGCTCCTTTTTCATGAGAAGTGGCAAAGAAACACCACTCACCATCAATACCAAAGTCATTAGTTAGGTAACAGGGATTACCTAATGTATATTTATTCTTGAATTAGCTTGCAGCGCCATCAGAAAAAAAATGTTATGTTCCCAATATTATGTTTTTCCCTTCAGTCATTAATTATGGCTTTAAGAAAAACCCAAACACAACATTTATCATGGCTTAGATCACCACTTATCATTGCATAACATTCCTCTGATCCACCTTTCAACCATGCTACACATGTAAATATTGTTACTTGTAAAATCTTCCAATGTGCACTCTGGATTTCATCTTGTGCTACACACGAATAATTCTCTGCGTAATCAATTTGAATTACGGCTTCTTGTGAGTGAATGTCTTCTGCTGTTCGAAATAATTTCCTTGAATGGTTTTCACAAAACAGTAACTTGAATTTTGGTGCTACCTTATCAAGAATATTAACAGCCTCCTCGACTGAGCCATCAATAGTGCTAGGTACAGGTCGCCCTCAAATTTCAGTCCAGTATTTTCAGGAAATAGTGGCTGTTAGATCACATTCATTTGGTAATGTACCGATTACACTATTCATGCTACAACTACTGCACATACCTGACATACATTATTCATTACTTAAATTGCAACAAAGTTTCATCATCAGATTTTTTGCAGTCTTTGTCCGGCTCCACGGCTAAATCGTTAGAATGGTGGCCTTTGGTCGCAGGGGTCCCGGGTTCAATTCCGGCAGGGTCAGGAATTTTAACCCCATTTGGTTCATTTCGCTATCACGGGGGATGGGTGTATGTGTCCTCTTGTCATCATTTCATCCTCATTCTGACGCGCAGGTCGCCTACGGGAGTCAAATCAAAAGATCCGCATCTGGCGAGCCAAACTTGTCCTCGGACACTCCTGGCACTAAAAGCCATAGGCCATTTCATTTTGCAGTCTTTGGGAAGTTCTCGATATGTTTTGCCAATGCTTTAACAGTATAACCGAAGTTTGCATGTTGTTTGCACACGCACACTCATTGTGCGGCGTATCAGAGGAAAGCCGGATAGTTTTTGCCCTCAAATCATAGAATTTGCTTTTTTTAATGTCAATGTCTGGATTTTCACTTACAGAAAAGGAATAGGCTTCTCTTACTGTCATTATCATGTGTCTTTTCTGAACTTACTGTCTCTCGCCTGTACTCTGGTCTTTGATTGCTTTGTAATCTCGCCTACCTGGTGCCTGACGACTGACATCATCTCATGCATTAAATGCCCATACTTTTTCTTTAATTTCTTGGGTTAGAAATTTAGCTGCAATTTTAGGCATTTTTTGACCAGTTGTGATGATTCAGGTGCCATTGTTTTATAGACAAGCTTTCGTACAACTGCAAGGTTTTTACTTAGACTTTTTGGAAGAACACGTATCACTCTCTGAGTTGCCTTTCCAAGAGACTGTTTGCATTTAATAGTACCCAGTTGCAAACTATCAGCAGCAGGTGTCACGGGTGATTTTGTCGTATTTTTCTTTTTCTGCCTCTGAACTCTTTTCCTCTCTCTTTCCTGTTGTCGTTGTATAATTATTTCCATCCTACCTGACGCTGTAAAACTGTTTGACCTTAGACGCTCATTTGCCTTAGTCCTTTCTTTTCTTTTTCGCTCTCCATCTGCCTCTTGATGTATTTTCAAACGTTCCCTGTCTTGCTTTAATTTTTCTCTATACTTCTTCACCCTTAGTCTGGTTTTTCTTCACTGACTGCTCCTTATCCATCTTCCATGTAGATTGGTGGCTCCAAAATAATCTAAAGAAAGTAAAACCAGAAAATCAGAGCCAGTAAGCCTGCCACCAATTTTTTAACATCTTAATACAGTAGTGTATGCCTAAACCAGCTGTCCTTCACTCGATTGCCTAATTGTTTGAAAAATCAGTAAACGTGAAGCTGACCGAATAATTAATACAAATCTGTGTTATTCTAAGAAAATATGGAAATGCGCTCCCTTGATTATACAAAACTCAAATTATAAAACCATCACTCAAACATGAATATTAAGCTTTAATTCTCATATTAATGGGTTCATGTTTGTGGGTTACTGTAGTCACGTCCTAGTTCGTGAACCATGGGCAATGGCTGAGTGGCCTAGTAAGTGGTCCTGAGAGTCGGGATACCAGTTGTTATGGAATGGGATTGGGCATCTCGGACATATTCTGAGTCATGGCCCTCCTTGTGCTCAGGCGGCTAGGACTATACAATTCACCGGTGGTCCATAACCCGTTAGAGGAGAGATCCTCACTTGGACTATGTGCAAGTAGGGTAGCATCCTGCTTCGTGAATTTACCGATCTCAGAACACTTTAAGCAAGCCTCGGACCTATGGGAGTAATGGAGTCCCACTCCCATATGACAGGCGAGGGACTCCTTGGAAACAGCTTCGCGAACGAAATGGAATTCGATGGCGAGCTATCAATATTAACGGGGCTTATGGAAGAAAGAAGGTAGAACTGGCTGAGTCAGCAAAGAGGATGCATCTGGATGTGCAAGGGGTAAGTGATATTCGGGTAAGGGGAGATAATGAGGAAGAGATAGGAGATTATAAAGTGTACTTGACGGGTGTTAGAAAGGGAAGGGCAGAGTCTGGGGTAGGGCTCTTTATCAGGAATACGATTGTACGCAACATAGTTTCTGTTAGGCACGTAAATGAGCGAATGATGTGGGTAGATTTGTCAGTTGGAGGAATTAGGACAAGAATTGTGTCCGTGTATTCACAATGTGAGGGTGCAGATGTGGATGAAGTTAATACGTTTTATGAAGCATTGAGTGACATCGTGGTCAGGGTCAACAGCAAGGATAAAATAGTGCTAATGTGCGATTTCAATGCGAGAGTTGGGAATAGAACTGAAGGATACGAAAGGGTGATTGGTAAATGTGGGGAAGATATGGAAGCTAATGGGAATGGGAAGCGTTTGCTGGACTTCTGTGCTAGTATGGGTTTAGCTGTTATGAATACATTCTTCAAGTATACGGCTATTCACCGCTACACATGGGAGGCTAGGGTACCGGATCCATAATAGACTATATCTTAACAGATTTTGAATTCAGGAAATCTGTTAGGAATGTACAAGTTTTTCGTGGATCTATCTGATCTGTAGTGAACTAAGTATCTCTAGGCCTAGGGTGGACAAAGTGAAATCTGTCTGCAAACGAATAAGGGTAGAAAATCTCCAGGTCGAGGAAATTAGAAGTACATGGATATGATTAGTGGGAAGTTTCGAATAGTAGACAGTAAGCAGTTTCAGTATATAGAAAGTGAATTGGTGGCATACAGGGATGCTTTAGTAGAAACAGCAAAGGAATGCCTAGGAACAACTGTGTGTAAAGATGAGAAAAGGTGAACATCTTGGTGGAATGATGAAGTGATTGCAGCCTGCAAACGTAAAAAGAAGGCTTATCAGAAATGGCTCCAAACAAGGGCTGAGGCCGGCAGGGATTTGTACGTAGATGAAAGAAACAGAGTGAAGCAATTAGCTGTTGAATCCAAAAAGAAGTCATGGGAAGATTTTGGTAATAACCTGGAAAGGCTAGGTCAAGCAGCAGGGAAACCTTTCTGGACAGTAATAAAGAATCTTAGGAAGGGAGGGAAAAAGGAAATGAACAGTGTTTTGAGTAATTCAGGTGAACTCATAGATCCCAGGGAATCACTGGAGAGGTGGAGATAATATTTTGAACATCTTCTCAATGTAAAAGGAAATAATCCTGGTGGTGTTGCAAACAGCCAAGCTCATGGGGAGGAGGAAAATGATGTTGGTGAAATTATGCTTGAGGAAGTGGAAAGGATGGTAAATAAACTCCATTGTCATAAGGCAGCAGGAATAGATGAAATTAGACCTGAAATGGTGAAGTATAGTGGGAAGGCAGGGATATGGCTTCATAGAGTAGTAAAATTAGCGTGGAGTGTTGGTAAGGTACCTTCAGATTGGACAAAAGCAGTAATTGCACCTATCTATTGCCCCCATCATGCCGGGCTCAGCTCGCCAGAGAGCGAGGGTCTCAGAGGTGGACCGTTCGCTATCGGCTGTGCAGAAATTTTTAAAGGCAGGGATAGATGAAGGACTAGCGACAAATGAAAGGAGACTAAAATAGGTTTATACATTTATTAAAACTGACACTCTTTCAAATAAAACAATTAAATTCACAAAATCTGGGTTTGATTCTTGGAAATATCTTCTCCTCGTGCTATCATTTATGAGGGATCTTGCTCAAATTAAAGTTCAACGACTGTTCGTGTCTGTAATAATAAATATAGGAATCATTAATTTACTGAAAAATGGATTGAAAATCAAAATAATATCTGATATCTCTC
Organism: Anabrus simplex; assembly: GCF_040414725.1. Lineage (NCBI taxonomy): Eukaryota > Metazoa > Arthropoda > Insecta > Orthoptera > Tettigoniidae > Anabrus > Anabrus simplex. Next base: position 146,674,749 of record NC_090271.1, read on the forward strand.
TCCTATAATGATAATTAAATTGTTTAAATTAAAATATTCCATCCGGATTTTGCTTTTATTTCACAAGAAAATGATCATTTTCTCTTCCTTATTTAAATTATTGAAAATTATTTAATTCAAAAATTATGGTTAACAAGTCTTCCTTAGACTTTTCCTTCAACAATTACTTCATTTTTATAATTATTAATTGACTAAACTTCCTGTAATAAATTTTTACTTGAACTCATATCAACCTAAATTTTACTCGGTTTTATGCTGAAAGTGACTGTACAATAACTGATAATTTAATCTCGTGACATCAGTCCACGGACGTTGCCTTCTCTTATTCACTTTAACTTAGTGAATTAGGCCCTAATCTATCTTAAATTATAATAAAATCTTCTAAAGGTTCATAATTCATCCAATTACGGACACGCAAAATAATACAAATCGGTCAAAAATTTGACGCACATAGTGGAGAATATCATCACGAAATCATACAAGAAATATTCATGAAACACAGAATATAATTATATCACACATCCCACATTCACACATAGGTACACGACAATATTATAATATTATTTACACGAACACTAACCCATTATTATTAAATTTAGGATTTATTGCAAATTAGGGAAATCATTCTCTAGATGACAATATCACGTATATCTCAGGTATCAATTTAGAATGTGATAGAATTGAGGTTATCACTTGTGTGTAGAAATTAGTTATACAACGATGTTCAATGGATATTTTAAACAGAAATCATCCAAAATAAGCAAGTAGAATAACTACAACACAGGTCAAAATATTAGAATACGCGCTAACGGTCCATGAGTTGCGGCATTTATTTTTATTCACCTATAATGTCGTGGCTCTCGATTAATCTGCACTGAAGCTTGAAGAAATCATGTCCAGTGACACATCTCTTCCAAAATGACTCTAATGGATGCATAAATTATTACTCAAAATATAATGTCCATCTGCAAGTCATACTCAAATTAATAGCGCAGAAAATATACATATAATTCGTCATTACTCCGTCCGGAGGATTGCCGTGTTCCAGGCTTACTTTACATAAAGTGAGCACACGATAATACTTTCCAAGAATAAACTAACATTAAACCCATGACCTCATTAAATAATTTTAGCCCGTAATTAGGTTTAATTATTTTTAATCATTATTATTATATTTGACCGTGCATAATCTCACTCGCAAAGCTATCATGCGAAGTTATTCGGATGACTCTAGCGAACTCAAACCCACAAACATGTCGTACAATCGTAGAATGAAATTTTACACTTAGAAAAACACTAGAACACTGTCCTAATTTGTCTCCATTAATTTTCAAATTATTTCAAAATCATTCAAAATTAACGCGGGGTTCATTTATTTTTATCTCTCCTGCCTTCTAAATTCTTAGGACAGTTGAGGTCTCTCTCGATGACATACACTCATCTCTAACTGATAGAAACCAATACACATTCATTCCAGAGCACAAACTACCTCCCACCAAAGAAAGAAGAATGAAAAGTCAAACTACTGCAAAACTAATAGAAATCTAAATGAATAAGGTAAGGCTACGTTTTACAAACATTTTACAGAAATAGGAAAAAAAATGAATTCTTAAAGAATACTCATGTGGCTGGTGAGAACTGGATTCTGGCTGATGACCTAGTACGTGATCACATCACCTTCCATCGAACAAAGTCTTGTCCATGTCCGACGCCTTACATGATTAGTGACTCATGAAGGAGCTGAAGGTACACAGGAAACTGTAGTATTCCTCACGGAACTGGATAGCCATCTTGAAGTGAGCTCGAACCAACGACCTTCCTTCTTCCGAGTTCTCGTAGAAAGCTGAAACTAACAAAAGTCTTAGCAATAGTCCAGGATACACACGCGATGTTATATAATTTGGAGATTTGGACACTTATCTTATGACAATCCTAAACAAATCGTAGCTAATTTTTCCAAGTGTCTGAATTGCGGTTTATACAGTCCTCGATGCCTTCTCTAATGTAAAGTCTCCCAGTGAAGCAAACGACGTCCAGTCTCTTCCGTAGCTGCAATTAGAGTAACGCTCAAATCAAGTATTCAGAAGTAAGAACCCTCTATAAAATTTCCTCTGGAATTACCATTAATTCCCTGTCTTAAGACGTAGGTGTGCCTCTTAATTACATTTAATTGGTGGATCTGTTGCATTATTGTGAAGGTTGTCAGTTTTATTGGCTGCTCCAGTTTCACGTCACTTGACTTTCCATTTATTGATCGATTGAGATCACGCTGCTCGCGGGGTCACGTGGTACGCACACATGTGTTAAAGGCCACCTAATAGGAATTTCACCCTGCTTCCTCGTTCTCTTGGTAGGTCGGGAAAACCGGTTCGCAAGTGGCTGGCTCGCACTAGCATGGAAATACAAAATCTCACCCTCCTGGCGATTAAATAATGTTTCAACTCGCTGATGAAATAAATCAATCTCCTTTACTAAATTATTACCACTTTTGAAGGGGACACTATAAGCAAGGGAACAGGAAGGATTGCAACAACTATCAAGGTATCTCATTGATTAGTATACCAGGCAAAGTATTCACTGGCATCTTGGAAGGGAGGGTGCGATCAGTTGTTGAGAGGAAGTTGGATGAAAACCAGTGTGGTTTCAGACCACAGAGAGGCTGTCAGGATCAGATTTTCAGTATGCACCAAGTAATTGAAAAATGCTACGTGAGGAATAGGCAGTTGTGTTCATGTTTCGTATATCTAGAGAAAGCATATGACAGGGTACCGAGGGAAAAGATATTCACAATACTGGGGGACTATGGAATTAAAGGTACATTATTAAAATCAGTCAAAGGCATTTATGTTGACAATTGGGCTTCAGTGAGAATTGATGGTAGAATGAGTTCTTGGTTCAGGGTACTTACAGGGATTAGACAAGGCTGTAATCCTTCACCTTTGCTGTTCTTAGTTTACATGGATCATCTGCTGAAAGGTATAAAATGGCAGGGATGGATTCAGTTAGGTGGAAATGTAGAAAGCAGTCTGGCCTATGCTGACGACTTGGTCTTAATGGCAGACTGTGCCGAAAGCCTGCAGTCTAATATCTTGGAACTTGAAAATAGGTGCAATGAGTATGGTATGAAAATTAGCCTCTCGAAGACTAAATTGATGTCAGTAGGTAAGAAATTCAACAGAATTGAATGTGGGATTGGTGATACAAAGCTAGAACAGGTCGATAATTTCAGTATTTAGGTTGTGTGTTCTCCCAGGATGGTAATATAGTAAGTGAGATTGAATCTGGGGGTAGTAAAGTCAATGCAGTGAGCTTGCAGTTGCGATCAGCAGTATTCTGTAAGAAGGAAGTCAGCTCCCAGATGAAACTATCTTTAAATCGGTCTGTTTTCAGACCAACTTTGCTTTACGGGAGCAAAAGGTGGGTGGACTCAGGATATCCTATTCATAAGTTAGATATAACAGACATGAAAGTAGCAAGAATGATTGCTGGTACAAACCGGTGGGAAAAATGGCAGGAGGGTACTCGGAATGAGGAGATAAAGGCTAATTTAGGAATGAACTTGATGGACGAAGCTGTACGCATAAACCGACTTCGGTGGTGGGGTCATGTGAGGGGAATGGAGGAGGATAGGTTACCTAGGAGAATAATGGACTCTGCTATGGAGGGTAAGAGAAGTAAAGGGAGACCAAGACGACAGTGGTTAGACTCGGTTTCTAATGATTTAATGATAAGGGGTATAGAACTAAATGAGGCCACAACACTCATTGCAAATCGAGGATTGTGGCGACGTTTAGTAAATTCTCAGAGGCTTGCAGACTGAACGCTGAATGCTGTAACAGTCTATAATGATAATGTATGTATGTTTTTTAAGATGTACAAAATGTGTTACGGATGGGACACTATTTTAAAATTAAATAAAATTTTTTTAATTGGTTCAAGCATTTTCATCTTTTGAGGTTATGCTAAGATTACAGTATTTGATCTAAGTATACATCTAAAATAATTGTCTTTTATTTGTAATTCAAGTTACAAAATCTTTCTTACCCTACTGTTATGGATGGGACAATCTGAAGTAGATCTAATTCACATTCGATTCATAAAAAAGTACCGGTATTAATTTTGCACACTTAAGGAAACTATACTGTTGGACAATAAGAGTTGTACTTTTCCCTCCATTAGTCAGCTGTAAGGAGAATCTTTAATTGTCAGTGTACAGGGGCTGCCAACTTATGATGTTTTTTACTCTTTTTTTGGTGAATTACATATACCGAGATTTAAACAAACACAAAACTGTATGAAATAGAAATTTTGAAAAATGCTTATTATTAGCATGCACTTCAATATATTGTGTGAGAGGAAAAATATTTAAAAACTGGCATTTTCGAGATTTATTTTTAAATGTATTTGTCCACTTTGGCATGGAATGGGTCCTGACGTAGAAAGTGAGAAGTTTGTCTGGCCCCTGAGATCACTTTAGTCTTGGAAAGGCTAATTTTCATATCATACTCATTGCACCTATTTTCAAGTTCTAAGATATTAGATTGCAGGCATTCAGCACAATATGCCATAAACAGTGAGTCATCAACATAGGCCACACTGCTTACTACAGTTCCACCTTACTGAATCCTTCCCTGCCACTTTATACCATTCAGTAAATGATCCATGCAAACAATGAACAACAAAGGTGAAAGATTAGAGCCTTGTCTAACCCTTTTAAGGGGCGAATTCGTAGACAGCACTTACACATAAGTGCCCCTTATAAGCTAGGTGCCGGGAGTGCCCGAGGACAAGGACGCTCGTAGGCGACCTGCATGTCAGGATACGGATGAAATTATGATGAAGACAACACTTACACCCAGCCCCAGTGTCAGCGAAATTAACCAGTTTTGGTTTAAATTCTCTACCCCGCTGGGAATCAAACCCTGTGGCCAAAGGCCAGCACGCTAACCATTTAGCCATGGAGCCAGACGTATAAATCTTTTGCCTTTTACTTAAGTAGGTAATATGAAATGAAACCTAGCTTATAAAGGGCACTTATGTATAAGTGCTGTCTATGAATTTGGTCCTAAGTACCTTGAAGCTCATTCTGCCATCAGTTCTCACTGCGGTCCTATTGTCAACTTAAATGGCTTTGATTGTTTTTAATAATCTACCCTTAATCCCACAATCCCCTCCTCCCCAGTACGGATAATACTGTATGTTTTCCCTCGGTACTCCCCTGTCATGCCTTCTCTAGATGTTGTGTCTATTCCTCTCATAGCATTCATCAATTAACCAGCACATATTGATAATCTTATCCCAACAGCCCCTCTTTCATCTCAAACCATATTGATTTTCATCCAACTTAGTCTCAACCTATGATTACATCCTCCCTTCCCAAATGTCAGTGAACACTTTGCCTGGTTTACTGATACTGAATTACCTTGAATGTTGCAGCCCTTCTAGTTCCCTTTCTCATAGATAGGTGCAGTTCAATCAGATGGTACCATGCTAACTTTCCGTGCTAATCTTATTACTCTTTGAAGCCATTTCATCCCTGCCTTCCCAATATATTTTACCATTTCCAAAATATTTCCTTTTACGTGAGAATATTTACAAAACATTCCTGCCACCTGTCCAGTGATTCCCTGGGATTTTTTATGGGTTCACCTGATTTACCCAAACACTATGAATTTTCTTTTTCCCTCCCTTTCGATGATTCTTTATTACTGTCCAGAAAGTTTTCCTTTTTGCTTGACCTAGTCTTTCCAGGTTATTACCAAAATCTTCCAATGACTACTTCTGGAATTTAACAATTTTGCTTTGTTTTCATCTACGTACAATTCCGTGTCTGCATCAGTCCTTGTTTGGAGCCACTTCTGATACACCATCTTTTCATGTTACAAGCTACCCTCATTTCATCCTTCCGCCAAGATGAGTGCTTTTTCCCTCCCATCCTTACACACAGTTGTTCCTAGGCTGTTTCTACTACAGCATCCCTGTATGCCACCTATTTTTTTTTAAACCTAAGTCTGCTTATTTTCTTTTGTCAGGTACTTTTCACTAATCATATCCTCGTACTTATAATCTCCTTGTCCTTAAGACTTTCTGTTCTTGATCATCTGTAGACAGATTTCACTTTCTTTATCCCAGATCTAGAGATAATTCATTTCATGTGCAAAAGCCATTCAAATTGTGTCATAACTAACTTTAATTGTTGGTAAATAATATGTTTGATTTTGTTAGTTCACTGGAGGTAATATAACAGTTTCACTTCATTTTCCATGGTTAAAATTCAGGGAGAAAATGTGTGACACACAATGAGCACCCACTCTCAAAATGCGCCTGCTAGAGGGTTAATATAATTTACTGCTAATGCATGTAAAAGACGAACCATCTTCGTGTGTTAAACATTTAATGATATGTTCCTTGCAGTGATTAAAACTTATTGAAATGAATTAGGCTAAAACTTCTGTTTATATTTTATTACATCAACATTTTTAAATTAATGTTAATAATTACTACTATACACATTACATTATTGTATATACGAGGGGGTACCCAAATATAATTGGAATAACATTGCCATGGGCGAAGCTTGTGTATTACGCATTTCTGCCACCAGGCGTGTAAAGTCCAACTCATTGCCAGTTCAGTGCTCCCTGTGTTGTTGATCTTGCTTGTTCTGTTCATCTGCAGTGATTGTTTTTGCTGTCGCTGTTTTGTTCTTGTTTCGTTTTTTATGATGGCAAGTTTAAGTAAACAACGTGCAAACCTTTTATGGGGAAGTTTTACAGAGACTGCAGAACAGTGTTCGTAAAAAAAGACCCGATTTGTGGCAGACAGGAGACTGGTTCATCCATCATGACAACGCACCTGCACGTGCAGCTATCTCTGTTAGGCAGTTTTTGGCTAAAAATGCCATGGTTTCGCTGCCCCATGCCTGATCTGGCTCGGTGCGACTTTTCCTTATTTCCACACATGAAAAGGGGCATGAAAGGACACAGTTTTAACAATATTTAAGAGGTCAAGAAAAAAAAAATTAGGGAGGAGCTGTCAGCCATTTCTAAAGATGGCTGCAAAAGTGTTTTGTACAGTGGAAGCACTGCACAGTGGGTAATCTATAGCATCCAGCCGGCCAAAAATAATATTTTTCACCACTGTCTTTGGTGTGCATTTTCTGTGAGTTGTGTTTATAAGACTCTGGGGTAGAGTAATTAAGTATTGGAAGGTCGCGCTGTCTGCTTATCTTATCTCACCGAAGGCCTAAAGTGGCTCTTCTCTGTTAGGGAATTATATTCTGGCGAGGTAAGCGCACAGTTTTTATGTGAGGGCTCAGTAAAGACGTCAGAATTAAATATTTCTTTAGCGTGCCGTTCATTATATTAGATAAAGGTGTGTGTTTTGTACAGTATGTTGTATTTGCTAAAAATTACTATATTATTGTCTGGAGTGTGCGCTTAAAAGTCAGGTACAGGGTGTCCGACCACTAGCTAATTAAAGTTAAAAATTTCATTGTTCCGTATTGAAGAATATCACAATTAAAATTGAAATAATTGATAAGGAGATTCCACCTATTCAATACCAAAGAATAAGAAATGTAGTGAATTACATTCTCATTTAATAATACTAGCACTAATAGTACTCGAGGTCATCCGTGTAAACTGTTCGCAGAATTGAGTGAACGGTCTAAGAGAAGGAAAACGAAGAAAAATCACAAGAAGAGATAGTTTCTGCCACTCAGGTCTTCGAGCTTCTGGGAAAAATGATGCTGCTGATATTGTTGGTAAACTTTCATTTGCCTCTCTTCAACGTGCAACAAAAATGGAAAGATCACGCAATTTATTTTTGCAGGAATAGCCGAATATGTCACCCGATCAGACTCTCGTTATGATAATTGATTTGCAATTGTCATCTAATCAGTACGCGCAAATTGAGGGGAAATGCTAAAACATATAACTGTAACTTGTACCGTCCATATTATCTAGTGAGGAAAAAGTATGTGATATTTTAATCAATGATTCATCTGCAGAGATCAGATTACAAGCGATTCTTGAACATACAGTATGCCGAATTTTCCAAATTCAAAGTAATATATTGAATGTGGCAGATCAAGAATGTAAATATCAGTATAAACTTGTAACGAAGTGGGGCTGTGATAACAGTTCAGACCAAATTTTTACAGTGATTGATGGTTATGAATTTCATGTTTTTGGTCCGTATTGAACTGAGAACCGTGTAATTTGTAATTTTGTGAATATATTGTAGTATTGAAAAGGTGGAAACGTTTACGTTGTTATTATTATTACTTATATATTATTAAATTTTTACAGGGTCAATCATTGTGACAAATCTCTGTTTTGCAATTCACTTGTGCCCCTTCAGCTTTTGTTAGCCACCCAAACATCGGTAACCAGGATGCAGTTTGGCATAATCCTAGACCTTCATCATCTTGTTACTGCTGGCCTATTAAATTAGAGTTCCAGAAAGAAACAACCGACTTAATCTGGGATGAGGTGCAGTGTATTAGTGCCCATGAAGAGAAGTTGTTGCCTACTATGGTAGTCCTGTGAAAAAACAATAGTGGTTGAACATGATCTCCATTTCACTATGGTGGATGGAAAATTCTGCAGAGCATTGTCTTCCTATCAGTCTTCCCAAAGGTGTTATATATGTAGCGTGACCTCTAAAGAGATGAATAATATTCCTGAAGTGACTGAGAGAGTGATTAACCGAACAATACTTAAGTTTAGGTTATCACAATTTCAGGAATGGATTTGATGTTTTGAATGCGTTTTACATATAGCATACAAACTTGACGTAAGAAAGTGTCAAATAAGGGATGCCGAGGAGAATAAACTGGTTGAAGAAAGAAGAATATACAGGTTCTCTTTAGGGAGGAAGCTGACCTGTAGATTGATATACCGAAGCAATGATAATGATGGAAATACCGCTAGAATATTCTTCAGAAAGGCCACTGCTTCTGCGGATATTACTGGAATAGATCTAAATTTAATAAACCATCTACGTGTCATCTTAGAAACTCTTTTGTATGGGTATTCCATTGATAAAGTGGCATTTGGCATGTATGCAAAGGAAATTATACAATTGTACTTACAAAAATACAAATGGTATTACATGCCTGTAACTTGTCACAAACTCTTGGTTCCTGGAGAGGAGGTCATTGGGCACTGTAATATACCTATTGGATGACTCTCTGAGAAAGCCCAGGAGACCAGGAATAAAGGTAATAGGTGTTTCAGAGAAGTATTCACCAGAGAAACCTCCAGAAATGACACACATACTGACCTTTTCCATTGGATGCTTATATCCTCGGACCCTTATATTACCAGCTAAGGGAAATCAAGTAAGTTTATTCTGCTTTCACTAGAGGTGCTCAACTTACTGTCTGAGCCACATGTATCTGGTTCTGCCGAAGGAGATAATGACAGTGAAGGTAGCGATTCTGATGGAATTGCATCTAATGACTAAATTGTTTGGTAAGTACATGTATTCCTGTATCTGTTTTTGAACATTCTAACATCATTTTGCACTATTAACATCTATTTAATTTCTTAAAACTATAACGAAAAATGATTAAAATTACCCATTCTATTCTTGGCGTAGTAATTTGTTCTTTGTACTTGATTGACCACACCCTTAATTATCTCCAATCAAAGCAGTTCATATAAATTGGTCCATTAGTTCCCGAGATACAATTTTTGGCCAGCTGGATCTCTGAAATTACGCACTGTGCACTGGTGGGACAAATGTATTAGTTGTAATGGAGAGTATTTTGAAGGGGATAAGGTTGTTTTGTAAAAAAAAAAATTAGAAAATATATAGCTTTTAAAAAATAATTCAGGTTTTTTTTGTACCCTTCGTAATGCACACATTAATGCAATGATTCATGGAAGTTCAGCTGCTGAATCCTCAGTCATGTTATGCGGTAGTAGAAATCTGGCAAACATGTAAGCACGCTCTTCTTTCTCAATTCTGCAGTCTAAGATGTTCTTTAACAATGCAGTTCCCACATTTATTTATTTATTCTTGCTTCACATGCTTACGCATCAGTAACTGATCTGAGTTCACCACTATATTTCCTTGTATTTCTTTGAGTTTTAACATAACAACCATTGTTTTTTTAGCCTACTTGCCATTTAACATCTTATTGTTGAAGGAGGAACAACCTGTGGTCAGAACTTGCATGAAGAGCGAGAATTATCTTAGAATCTACACTGTCATGTATATGTTGTTTCAAGGCAGTTTTGACATGCTGGTGTTATAGTATTTGATGTTTCAACCATGCCCACAGAATCATCCATCATTTGCTCTCCTTCCTACAACTGCTGAAAAAACTTTCCATCATCTTCCCCACATTCAGATGTTCTAGGGTGTTGATTATTTTCAATTTCCCTTTTCATTTTCAATCTAGGATCAATTTCTTGCAACAGGTAGCGTAGTGGGCTCAAGTGAGGGTGATTTTTAAATGTAAAGGCGATCCTTAACCAACCAAGTGAAAGTAATGGAAAATAATACTTCATTCGTACAAAGTTTTTAATAAGTGGTACAGTATTTAGAATTAGAACTGCCTGTCTTGCTCAATACTTGCTTTGCATATCAAATAATATGGAATATTCAATGTGCAGCCAGTTTAAGTTGGCAGTAATGAAACCAATACTAATATATCAACTGATTTTAATGCCACCTAAGTGAGGGTGATCTTTCAGGTCTTGTAGGATCAGAAAATATCAACTCTGCTTTTCAGAAGCCCTCGGAAGTACGTTGTTGAAAAGTCTTTAATGCAAGGATATGGATTGTGTTAAGGAAATGGTTTTTATATGTAAAGACGATCCTTAACCAACCAAGTGAAAGTAATGGAAAATAATACTTCATTTGTACAAAGGTTTTAATAAGTGGTATTTCAAATCAGAACTCCCTGCCTTGCTCAATACTTGCTTCGCAGATCAAATAATATTGAATGTGCAGCCAGTTTAAGTTGGCAATAATGAAACCAGTACCAATATATCAATAGATTCTAATGCCACCTAAGTGAATCGATCAGAGCTTCTCAGCGACCAGTGCAGTCATCATGTCTTCACTTCAAAATCTCTGGAAATAAATCAAAACTATATATCTACTTCATTTCCTGTTTCCAACTTCTTGGGTCGGGTTGTGAGTCAAAGACCTCCATCATTGTCGCTCCACCACTCCTTTCCTTTCTTGAGTACACCTTCCAGTTTTCTTCCCCTCTTCTTTGTACACTTCCTTATTGCATCTGCCCATCTCTTTTGGGGTTGTTCTCTTGGCTTCTTTCCTGTTGACTTTTCTGCAAATACCTTCTTTTTTGGCACTTACTTCCTTCTCATCCTCATCATGTGCCCATACCACTTAAGTTTAACCCTTACCACTTGTCTGCCGGGTGAGGCCCAACATTACGATATTCCCGTTCCGGTCGCATGTTGGGGGAGACCCGACATGACATTTTATCGCCCACCGCTTGTCTGCCATCTCTTAACCGACAAAATACACGATGATATACTGTACTGCCATCTTTTGGTTCTGCGTGGAATTTTGTAGAATCCAGATGCTATTTTACAGTCAGTCAAAAATCTATTATTTAGATGGCAGTGTAGCCGTCAGCTGTCCACTCACGCACATGAAAGCTCGAGTGATAGTAAACAAACATGTCGCCATGTGCTCTTCTAGTCATGTTGTAAGTATTTTCCCACCTCTGCTCCTAATGACTATATCTAATAACATTTCACGATGCCTAAAAGCTAACTGACGATGGTTGGTTTGTGTACCATAACCCAACATGTACCTGATGCTGACGGCTGGCACAATTATAAATCAACATCCAGTGGTTTCAGCCTACAAACTACCACGAGGTATGAAACCAGAGACTGAATAGAGGTTTTCAATTGCTATTTAGCGATAATTTGTACACTGAAATGATTAACGAAACCAATCGATATGCAATAACGATGATAATAATACTAAAAATGCCAAATAATTTGTCTTAAATTCCATATATTACTTTTATTTTCTTCAGTATAGCTTGCTGTAAACGTGTATAGCCTATCTACATCATTTAAAAGCAAGTGCTGTCTCCAAAATCGTGAAAGATGAATACAGGTCATATAAGATAAAAATTTACATTTAAATACGAGTAGTAGAGACAACACAGAGAACTTTAATTCGAGGGGTAAGGGTTAAATATTGTAAAGTTTATGGCCACAACCAGTGGTAATGGCAGTCGGAGTAATTTTGCAACTTGGAGCCAGAAGGGCTCTGGCAAATAAAAGTCCCAACACAATTTTTAAGACAAATATATTGCTTTGCTCAAGCAGAGTCAGGCCGTAGAAGTCCAGAAGGTCGGGAGCAAATAATGGCGTGTAATACACACGGCAGAGCAGGGTCTCTCCACACCACACCGGAGTGAAAAGCAGACTGAATTCCAGGTTTGGTTTTTTGGGACCCCCGCCTGGCAATCTACACTAATATACATTGCCTCTGATGTGGTATTAATTCTAAGGAGAAAGTGATACAGTAACAGGTAGGAGAGGGAAATGATACTACAGGAGTATCTGTTTGCACGTCAAACGTGTTACCAGGCAAGGTTTTTGTTTGAAAGGTGGTGTTAGGCGTGGTATTAATGGTCAGGGAAAAATCACATAGGCGGAAAAAGAAAGCCTACATGTAAAACGTGACAAATTTTGATAGTACATACATGTATATGGTTTCTGGGTAGGTCCAGGTGTTGTGTTAGTTGAGAATAGGTATGCACAAGTCATAAACCATATTCTCGCCAGTCCAGTTATTCAGGGGATCAGTCCCTTTGGGCATTGCCGCGACTAGCGCGGGCCTTGCCAGTGCGGAGCCATGCGCCAGTAGCCTCTAAGGTCTGTCGCACCGCTCGGCTCTCTTGGGATACTTCGTACCCAGTTTCTGAACCTGGAGAATGAGGCCAAGGCAGGAGCCTCCTGGATTGGGGTGGGACATGATCAGGCCTCCCTCCTCTCTGCCTTCACCATGGCCTGGTAAGCAGGGCAACTACGATGAGAGGCCGGGTGACCTCCTGTGCAGTTGGCACACACCGGCACCTCCTTAAATGCTGTGCAGGCTGTGTAGTGGTGATCACCCCCACAATGGATGTACCTCACTAGGAGCCCACACCTATCCTGTCGGTGGCCCCACCTCAAGCAGCGGAAACACTGCAAGAGCTGCTGAGGGGGATGTTTTGATCTCACTTGACTGCTGCTACTTGCTGAGGTCCTCTCCCTGTTGGCTCCTCAGTTGATTGCTGTCCTGAGAGCAGTCCTAGGTTGTGGCTGCGTGGCGTTTTTCTGGCGGTGGGGGTCTCTTCTCGGCAGGGGAAGAGGGCCTTGTCCTGGTGACCCTTGTGTAGCGGGTGGCCCAGCGGCAGTGCCGGTTTCTCCCTCCGGCCTGGCGGTGGAGTCATTGGCATCGGTCGTTGCTGTTTCCTGTCCTGTGGGTGCACATTGGTGTCTGCATCGTGAATGAGGAACTAGCAAGTCGAGTCTGGGTAGCAGCCTGTGAACGCCCGGTAGCGTCCGTCCACGTGCCACGTTCCGCTGTCTGGGTTGGCTTCCTGGTCTGCACATGGGTGGTGGGCCTTCCCTGGGTGGCGCTGGCAGGTGGGGGATGATACTTGGTCGGCGACCTTGTCGGTCTGCGTATACTTTGTGAAGTACAGCCATGCGACCAGCGTCATGGCGTTCGGTAGTGTCGCTGTCCCTCTCGGTCCTCGGCTCCGTGGGTGCCAAGAAGTGTGGGTCTCTGCCCACGTGCTTGTGCTTCTGGCTGCCTATAACGTCTGGCTTTTCTCTGAGACTCGGTAGCCGGACAACCTGGAAGTGTTGGAACACCACCCTCTCGTAGACTTCAAAGTGGCTTGGTTCCCTATGGCGGATGGACGAGCTTGGTGATAGTCTCCCCTCCAAGGCGCTGCACTATCGCTGTAAGGAGACCGATTTTAGTGATCTTCTCCCTGGAGGTATACCTCCCCCACAGGCTGTACACCATCAGTGCTGGCCTTGTAGCACAGTCTCTCATTGAAGCCTTCCATTGCAGCCACGCAGTCGATGTCGGCCAGTCTCGGTGAGACTTCAAGCTTCTCCATCCCGGTCCTCCTGAAATAAAAACCTGAAGAGAAAAGTGCATCCTGACAATGCTCTCTAGTGTGTACTTAAAAGTACACAACTATAGACAAAGCTAATTCAGAAATGTACTGACAAGTACACATGCCTGACTGGTACTTGGAAAATAGAGATTGCGTGGCGAGGAGAGTGACTCGGCGGGAAGCACATACGTCTGCTTGCTGTGACTGCTAAATTCGTCCTCTGAATTCCAGGTGGAGTGAAAGGGTCTTATATACTGACTCAGAAGGAAAGCATTAGAACAAATTGAAGGATTGAGTTCATTCAAGAACATGACATCAAATTGACGTCACAATGACGTGGCGGAACAGCAGAGTAGACAGGCAAAGCATTGGGTTGCTTAAGGGCGGCCAGCGATAGCAGACGGAAGCGGCAGCGCGATGCGTAGATGACGAGGTAAATAAAAGCAAATTAGTATTTTCTTCTGAATTTTAGTGGGAGAACGTTATAATGTTTCTGTCCTGTCATGAAGTTTCAAGGTTCCCATCCCTTTTCTAATTTCCTCATTTCTAAGTCTATCCTTTCTGGTCATGCCTTTGATGGCTTAGGAATTTAATTCCACTGTCTACATTCTACTCTCCTCTCTTTCTATTGTGGTGTCTATACCAACAGTATATGTTTGTGTGGGTTCATAATAAGTTGAATGTAAAACTTTTTTACGATGTTCTGAAACATCTCACTTCCACAGAATACCCCTTACATTCTGGTAGAAGCTGTTCGCTTGTATTCTTTTCCGAATTTCCTCGGCTATCTTTCCATCTTCTGTGATCACACATTCCACGTACTTTAAATTTAATGACTTTCCAAATTTTTCCATTCAGTTTTATCTTTTTCCTTCCTTCCTTCCTTCCTTCCTTCCTTTCTTCCTTCCTTCCTACGTACCTCCCTCCCTTTGCCCTCACCCCTCCCTTTTCATTACTATTGTTTTACTCTTCTCTCTGGGTACTTTTCATCTCATATCTTTCTGTCTCTTGGTTCCATACATTTACTTGTTTTTGTACAAAGCTCTTGTTGCCTCTCTTCCCAATTTCTGTTTAATGGTATTATGAATTTCGTCCCTGACTATTACGAACAGTATAGCGGATAAGACACTTCCTTGTCAGACCCATTTCAACTCTAAACCATTTTGTTTCTCCTATTCTGGTCTTTATGCTGCTAACACAATAAATTTTTGTAAAGCTTACATAGCTTTTATCATTTGCAATTCTACTCTGTTGTTTTTATTCAGCACCATGTCTTTTCCAAATTCCCATCTTTTCTCCGTCATCTGTCTTAATGTAAATATCAGGTTAAATGTTGATTGTTATTTCTAGAACTGCATGTTTCTTCCATTTCTCTTTCTAATTTCCTTCTCAGCCTTCCTTCCGATACTTGCTCAAAAGTGTTAGCTACATAGGCAATAAGGGTGATCCCTCTGTAGTTATAAAATGACTGTAAACGTCTGTACTTGTTTGTGTGTACTAGGAAAATATTCTTGGTTCAAAGCTATTTCTTAAAGAAGAATGACTGCAAGACACACGGAAATAGGTGAAATGTATCTACTTACTCAGTCATTTCTAGTAGAATTTTGAAAAGATCATATATTACATGCTAATAATCAGTTACAGTTTGAGCAGAATTCTTTTTAAAGAGCTAACAAATGTGATATTGTATTTCACCTATTAAGGAACTGTACAAGCATTTATTTCATTATTATTATTATTATTATTATTATTATTATTATTATTATTATTATTATTATTATTATTATTATTATTATTATTATTATTATTATTGTGAATGGTTTAATGTGCACTAATGCATCAAAAGTTTTCATCAACTCAAGGATAGGAAAGGGCTGGGATTAGGATGGAAGTAGCAATTACCTTAAGGGGATCCGGCAATGAGATTTAGGGACACAAAATCAATTTCATGTTTTAAATCTAAAATTAACATTGGAATCCCAGCTTTAAAATGGTACATACATCACTTTTCTATGACGAATGGAAGTATTTTTTAAAATATTTAAAATAGCTCATGCATGAAAAGTAGTCAGCTGTTAGCCATCATGGACGATGGAGTTAAAATACTCATAGCACTTCTGTAATGAAATCTGTGGTTTGATAGCTGGGAAAAAGTACAACCATCCACACTGTCTACCTCTTGCTGTGATGGAAATAATAAAGCGAATTTTCTGTGACTTAGCACACCCTGAGGATCTGCTGAAAAAATATCTGCAAAGACAGATACAAAACCCAAACGAGAGTTTAAACATTGTCATCTGGAGTCATATTCCCAGAACATTATTTGTGGCTATCTACACGTTTCACTTCGGAGGATTTGATGCAGTGACAACATTCATTGAAGGAAATGTAACAAGAAGTAAAGTTTTGAAAAATCTAGGATTGGGTATCGGGTGTCGAACTGTTGACACCATGTTACGATGTGACAAGGAATGATTCCAAAATGCTGACCAAAACTTCCAGAGTTTAACCATGGAGGCAAGGAAACAACAGAGCTACCAAAAGAAAACTACTTGAACGGTTTGATGTGGGGAAGGATGACCCAAGTTATGGGAGAGGCCTATTTTGACATTCTAACTTCGGAGACGGTTTTCTTCGAAGATTGCTTTTTTTATTACTTAATGTACCTTTTCTCAGCTTCTACTATGTGTGGGAGCCTGAAACTTTCACAGTTTGTTTATTCAAGTGTTCTACTTGTACTAAAAGTCTCTAATTGTTTTATTTCAAATGTCTAGTCACCTTAATGCAAATTATGTTCTGTAAACTGTGTGTTCTTTTGACACATTACAAGAAATATATATTTATTAAACTGAGGCTCATTTTTAATTATGTTCGCTTCAGTAACTAGTCAAGGTACATCTCCTAAACAAACAAAAATTTGATACGTCTGTCATGATAGTTTTTTTAGAAAAGGTACATCAAACATTGATAATTTAGCATTGTAGGGATGGGGCATTCTGGGTCCACTTAATTAAGATACAGCCTCAGCATTTGCCTGGTGTGAAAATGGGAAATCAGGGTGTTTTAATTTAACAGAAGTTTTTTTAACATAGAAACATTCTTGGCTTGCACAGAGATGGCTTTGTTTGTACTTTTTTTTATTGATGTGGTGACTTACTTTTAGCATTTACTTTGATCGATGATAAACGTGTGTCTTATAAAATCAATACTCTATTATCCATAAGGATGTGTAAGTTTTGTCTGTTGTACATTGTACAAAGTGTTTCATCTGTGATATATGTTTGTGTGTGTCTTGCCCCTTCGACATTTTGTCCATTTTACAGATATTAAATTGTCATGTAATCAATTACAGTGAGCATTCCTACTTCTGAATTTCAACGTGCAAAGGAGCCTGGCAGTGTTCTCACATTTGGCCAGGGTGATGTTGGACAATTGGGACTAGGAGAAGATATTCTTGAACGCAGTCGACCTGCTCTGGTGCCTAACCTTGACAACATTGTGGATGTATGTGCTGGAGGAATGCATACTGTATGTCTCACATCTAGTGGAGAGGTAAGCTTACCAGTGTCTTATACTGTAGTTGTATACTGCAATAAGTGCCTCTGATCTAAGGTCCATACATTACACTCATTCGGACAGGTTATATAACTGTGGCCTGGGTCATATTAAAAACTGAAAATTATCATTAAGGCAATGCGAAAGTACTGTAAATTGTGATGAAGCAATCGGATAATTGAGTGTGAAGCCGAACAACCTGAAATCCTGTGTTTTTGCATTATTAATGACCGGTGCCCTATATGTGGAACACGTGACCTATTCGTGACCTATTGTTGCAAATTGAGCCTATTGTAGGTGTAAAGTTGAAGCATGAAGCTAAGGCCACACAAGGCAGTAAATACAGTTGCAGCAAGCAGCGAAAACTGTACCACGGCAGTTGTTGCCGCTGGATGCCATATGCTGCAGTGCAAGGATCATCTGTTGTCCCTGAAGATCTAGCTCAGTTATGAATCTTGTTGCGAATGTTGCTTTATCCGTGTTACTTGTATGACTGCGGTGGCGTCGATAAAAAAGAAAGTGGTGGATACATCCTATTATCAGTGAAAGGTCAACGAAGGGTAAATTTGTCGTTATTCATGAGAACCTGAAGTTTTACCCAGACAAATTTTTTGAATACTACAGAATGTCTGTGAACACTTTTCACTATCTATTGTCAGTTATAAGTGGCGAACTGTCAAAGCAAAATACTCTTATGCGCGTGTGCATCGATGTAAACAAAAACTTGCAGTTATATGAAGGTTGGAACTTAAATAGTGGCATCTATTTATTTACAACAGATACAAAATAGTTACATGTTAGCAACCTTTACTGTCCTTTATTGTAGTCACCAGCGTTGTGCATAACCCGTTGCCAGCAATGTGGAAGTCGTAGTATACCTTTAGCAGAGCCTGTTCTGTTGATGGTGCGAATGGAGCGGTCTGCTGCCTGTCAAATCTCTGCAAATAGTTCTGAAGCGAATGCCGTGAAGTGGTTCCTTCATCTTCGGAATCAAATCGAAGTCACAAGGACTTAAGTCCAGGGAGTATGGTGGATGGTACAGTACTTCCCAGTCCCCTCGACCGAACGAATCAGTCATAGCTTGCACTGTATGCGCCCGAGCATTGTTGTGCAAAATGATGGGTGGATTCTGCAGAAAATGTTGCTGCTTCTTTCTCAAAGCTGGTCGCAGGTGGTGCTCCAAAAACGAACAGTAATACTGTGCATTGGCTGTCTGCCGTGGAGGAATGTAATACGTTAGGATAACACCTTCACAGTCGTACACGAGGATCACCATAACTTTCACCATACTGGGGCTCTGACGAACTGTCGACTGTCGTGGTGACCCATAATGATGTCGTTTGTTCGATTGGCGTTTCAGTTTTGGCTTGTACGGTTTGGTCCATGTCTCATCCGGGTTTATGATACGGCGTAAGAAAGTCTCTCCTTCGTGCTCATAGCACTCCAGGTGCATCTTAGCTGCGTCGTAACACAACCATTTGTGCATTTCCATCAAATCATGTGGAACACCCCATTCAGTCATTATTTGCTGCCACTTCCTTGACGTGAACTGACTTCTATTGTCTGACAGAATGCACCATGGATAACTGTAGCGGCTGAATACCTCATCTTGTAGAAGACTGATGATGCGTCCTGTCATGGCTTCTGGTATCGGAAAGGCCTCAATCAATCTCGTGAAGAGTGAGGCATTATTAAGCAAAATACACTAATAATGTGATATATTTTGGACTACCAACTGTCTACGCAACATATATTTAATTTGTGTGCATTATTGGCACAAGTAATCTTTGGTGAATTATGCATTCTGCTATTGAACTCTGCGTTATCAGCAAAGTGCCTATATACGGAGCTGTGGAATTACCATTATTATATGAGACTGGAATCCAACACTATTTGACGTATTGGATGACTAAACTACGTATCTGATGGAATCTGATAATTTAAGACATGGGCGCATTGGACATTTAATCTGCTTGTAAACAACTAATTGTATCTATGGCTATTAGGACATGACTGCACCTAATTATCCTGCTAGTTTTATCTGGCGTATATGATAGAACTGAGGACAGCAACGCGTATCCCCATGCTATCTGTGTGTGTTTTGGCGGTCTCCGCCAGAGCGTGTGTCGGGGCCAGACTGTGTCGCCGCTGGTGGCGAAGAGTGGACTGTGGCTGTTGATAGTTGGAACTGCTCGCAAGTAGACGCTGATGGCTGTGTCTAATGGCTGTGCTGCTCCTAACATAAAAATGACCAAGGCGGCCGGTGTTGGGTAACTGGAATTATATTCCCTGCCTAGGGACGAGGACAGATGTTTGATTTATAAATTAAAAATGTAACATTTTACTATTATATTAATTATGTAGGTTTGTTTTCGTACTTGTGAGTGTAATTGTAAAACATGGGTGAAATTATCTAAGTATATATGGATTCAAGTAAGTATGCCTCTTAAGATTTTCTTAAGCTTGTGTAGACTTTTTTGTGTATTGTAGTGATATTTTTGTTAGTGTGTTTGGTGTGATTTAATCTTATATCTCAGTTTCTTGTTGGGCGTTCTTGCTTCAGGTGTGTGTTGTGTATGACGGATGTCCATTATAGTGCTTAGATAACTTTCAAAACTCTCTGTTCCTTTTATTTAAATTTTGTTTCGCTCTTGGTTTTTTTGTTTTCTCGTGTTATTTTCTGGATGCGTTTGCGGTCTCGTGTTTGAAATTTGGTATTTATTTTTGTGATCCATGTGTATTTGTGCTCTTACTCGTTTTTATTTTTTTGTTATAATTCTCTTGTATGTGATTCGTGCATACTTTCGTGTGGTTCAGCCTGCGATTGCCCGTGTTTGACCTAATACTGCACTTACTCTAGTATCTACCTGTTAAAATTTTATTATTATTATTATTATTATTATTATTATTGTAAGTGGTAAATTTTAATTCCTCTTGGGGAACATATAATTTGGGTCGGATGGATTTATTTTCATTCCTATTGCGGGCGTTTAATGAGATTCTTGTTCTAATTATTTTAGTAAACCCGCATTTATGTTAACGGTAGGTCAACAATGCCATTGTAACGTTCATTTAATCGAGGGCTTGGACAACCCTAGTGCGAGAGATATGAGCCTGGTTCTTATGTTACTTTCCATTGTAAATTATCTCTTGGTGCTTGGCAGTTATGTAACCATATCATTATTGCGGATTATCTCATTTGCGATAACAGCATCTTGTTTATTGCTCAGTAAATATTATTATGATTTGTTTTTTTGTCTTAAGCCGCGTTCGTTTTTCGGTCTCAGTTATGTGAAGTGTACTGGCTCGTCACTTTTAATATGTTTCTGGTGTTTTATTTATTGCCTTGGCTTACTATGATATTGTGATTTTAAAATTATTTTTATGTGGGCTATTATTCTCATTCTGTGGGAGCCTGGTGTTGTGACATTAAGGTCGGTATTTGTTGTATTCTGAGTTAGTGGTGATATGTCGGGTGACCGTTTATGCAGGTTTTATGGAGACCTTGCCTCCTCTGGGTGCTGTCAAAAGCCCTCTATTTGCCATCCAAACCCTTTTTTTGGTGTTAAATTTTAAATTTCCTTTTAAAGTTAATATATTTCAAATATGTGTTTATCAAGGGTAATTATTAAGGTAGGCTGATGCATCAGTATATTTTTTGGGGGGGATAGAAAGGAATTATTTATTATAGATTTGAATTTATTTACATCTAAGTTATTTATTTAATGAATATTCATTATACTCCTTAATGTTGAGTTATTTGCAAGTTTCATTATTTCTCAATGGCTCTTGGACTTCCTTAACAACTGCATCAAATATTGTATTGCAAAATTCCTAAACTGTGGAGAAAAGCAAGAGTTACAGCAATACTCAAACCTGGCAAGAACGCAGGTGATCCGAAGAACTACCGACCAATCTCTTTGTTGTGCCACTTATACAAAATCTTATTAATAATCGAACATCAACGGACTCTGTCTTTGGCATCGCTATGTTGATGATACCATAGCTATCATTGATAAACAAATCAACAACAGCAATAACATACTATCATTTCTCACCAACTTAGATAATAATATTAAATTCACTAAAGAAGATGAGTTCAATAACTCTTTGAACTTCTTAGATATCAAAATCACACGAGCATGGAACAAATTCGACTTCCAAATATACCGAAAACCCACCTTTTCTCCAACAACCATAAAAAATTATTCTTTACATCCCAACTCACATAAAAAAGCCACTTATCACAGTTTAATATATAGAGCATTAAAGATCCCTATGTCCTCTATTAATTTAAAGAAAGAATTACTATTCATTAAGGAAATAGCTAAATTCAATGGATTTAACACGAGTATGATTGATAAAATCATCAATAAAACCAAACTGAAACTAGCTACCAATTTAACTCCATTGAAACCCGTCAAACCAAAATACGCTAAATTCACGTTCACTAACCATAGCATTTATCCGATAACCAATTCATTAATGAAGCACGAAATAAAAATAGCCTACACAACAAAAAACACTAATCGTAATTTATTCTTCAATCACAACTCTATTAACATCACAGACAATAGTTACTCTGGATCAGGAATATGCAGATTGAAATGCTCTACATGTAATTTTTCTTATGTTGGCCAAACTGGCCGCAGCTTCTCTACCAGATACGCCGAGCATTACAATGCCCAAAGACACAACAAATTCTCCGCAATGGCCAACCGCATGAGGGGCATAGGGCATAAATTCACCACAATAGAACAAGACCTCCATATCCTAAAAAGAGTCGATAAAAGCAAACTCATGACAGAATAATTAATGGTTATGAATTTCATGTTTTTGGTCCGTATTGAATAATATATAAGTAATAATAATAACAACGTAAACGTTTCCACCTTTTCAATACTAAAATATATTCACAAAATTATAAATTACACGGTACTAGTTTCGACCCATCTAGGGCTGATGATGACCCCTAGATGGGTCGAAACTAGTACCGTGTAATTTATAATTTTGTGAATATATTTTAGTATTGAAAAGGTGGAAACGTTTACGTTGTTATTATTATTACTCATGACAGAATATGAAAACTTATTTATTTTCCTCGACCAACATTTTAATAAAGATAAGAATCTAAATGACACTATTGATAAAAAAAGCCCCTTGTATGAACAGATTCTTATTTTATTACGAGAATCAACTTCCCTCACCAACATATTCTTAAAAATCTTCAACCTCACATCAATTAGCGTTCCCACCTCCCCTACAGCTAATATACCCCCCTCCCTTCCCCCGCCGCTAGTACCTCTAATTCAAATACAACCAATAAACCCATAGCCACACCCACCGTAACATCGCTCCCTCCAATAGCCTTACACCGTTACAACACGCGCAGTAATACACTCTCTTCCTTCCCTCCCACCAATAGCAGCCCCCCTCCAATAGTTACGTCAACGCAAACAGATCCCCCTCCAGCAAAAACCTTCAGTTATAACACACGTAGCAAGAAGTCTACTGTTGCAAATACTTCTAACTCATAATGTTACAAGCTATCTTTGTCACCGTCAAATGGTAAGTGCACACGAATCTACTTCAATATTTTCAAATATCTTTTCACACAATTAACTCTACGTTTCTTGCTTCCTTTTACAGATTCCACTTTTATATGCTTTTTCAACTGGAATATCTACAAACTCACAATTTACAACATTTGAACATCACTTCAAATTTTGAGATGGTCCATAGTG
Source organism: Anabrus simplex (assembly GCF_040414725.1). NCBI lineage: Eukaryota > Metazoa > Arthropoda > Insecta > Orthoptera > Tettigoniidae > Anabrus > Anabrus simplex. Next base: position 146,698,173 of record NC_090271.1, read on the forward strand.
ATCCTATTTGAAACTGTTCTTCAACTTCTATTCACCAACTTCATATCCTCAACATGTTCTACAACTTCACCATATGCACCTGACTTTCGTCTTTTATCTTCAAGATCATGATTAACTTCGGATCTCTCGACTAACTTTGACTTTTATTCTCTCTTCTTTACTTTGATTATATACGATTTTTCGCCATCGTCTAATTATAACCACCAGACTATCAACTTTACTTTTATGCAATCTTACTACTTGTTGTATAACAATCTGTTGTTTTATCCATTGTACTTATTTTAGCAGCCTTCTAATGTTAATTTTGTTAATACTTCCACTATTATATCTCATCACATTGTATTTTCAAACCATCATTGTTATTTTTAATGTTATTTTACTTCAAATCTCTTCAAGATTTTAAAATTCATTTCATTACTACATGTTATTTAGACGCTTATTTTTAATTTAATGTAATTTAATTTAATTTAAGGTTAAGACTATGGCTGATGATGCCTTCAGGGAAGGCGAAACGTGTACCACTATTAGTTAACAAATTTATGTAAATCATCCAAGACGATTTTGTATTGATTAGGTGGTCTAATAAATAACTTAATGTTATTATTTCAATCAAGTCCACACAGAGTCGATACTCCCCGTTCTTCTTTTTCGGTAGGACGATAGGTTCGATGAGACCTTGCCCTTTCATCTCTTGAATCTTCCGAATGACGAATTCGTTTTTATCCGGGTTGATTGGATATGGACGTTGCTTGATGGGTGAGGAAGTTCTGCATTCAAAGGTATGCCAACATACCAACATAACCAAATTCATATACTTGACTTCAAACACTTGGCTACCGGGCGTGTTGGCCGTGCGTTTATGAGCGCGCAGCTGTGAGCTTGCATCCGGGAGATAGTGGGTTCGAATCCTACTGTCGGCAGTCCTGAAGGTGGTTTTCTGTGGTTTCCCATTTTCACACCAGGCAAATGCTGGGGCTTCCTTCCAATCGTCACCATAAGACCTATCTGTGTAGGTGTGACATACAGCAAAAAAAAAAAAAAATCCACCACTTGTGGCTAACACGGCTTCCGCACAAGTCTCGTTAAAACAAGACTGTCTCTGTATATATATTGCTTGGCCAGGCTTCTAGAAAAATATAACATGTTTTTCTCGTAAATTCGAGAGTCTCCAATAGCCTATTTACAATGTAAAGAATTCTTTTATACAATTCTAGTTTGTTCTGGACTTACTGTATTACAGTGTATTGCACAATATTGCAGTGGATTGTACATCATATATACAGGTAATAATAAATTATATACTATTAACTACGTGTTCTTACATTAAATAAACTCATATTAATATATATACAGGGTGGCGCACGATAAGTCACCCTATTGAATTTTGATCCTACAAGTATACTACTGGGGCAATAGCTTTCAAATTGTAAGAGCCAGTGCCGAGTTGGGAATTTCACGCCGATCTGTACAAAGAATTATTCAATCCGAGCTTCGCTTGTATCCATATGAGATGACTGTGGCGCATAAGCTTACTGCGAGAGATAAGGAGCGGCGACTACAATCTGCAAGGTGGGCAATCTAGCAAGACCAAGAGGCAGTGTTACACAACACATGGTTTTTGGACGAAACTTATTTTTACATGAACGGTGTTGTGAACAAACAGAACGTTCGATTTTTGGCACGTGAACCGTCACGAATAATCCACATGAAAGACACCTACGGGGAGAAAGTGTGCGTGTGGGTCGCGGTGTCAGGCCATGGAATCACCGGTCCGTTTTTCTTCGATGCTACAGTAACCCGGTGAACGCTATTTAGACATGCTGCGAAACCAGTTCTTTCCTCAACTCATGGCCACAGGCCTTCCATTGCAGACACAATGGTTTATGCAGAATGGAGCACGCCCCCATACTGCCAACGTTGTGCTTGATTTCCTACATGAAAGACTTGGCCTTAAAGTATTGTCAAACAGATTTCCAGAACGTTATGAAGGAGGAGGAATGTGGCCGCCTCACAGCCCGGACATTAACCAATGTGACTTCTTCCTTTGGGTGTTCCTTAAAATAGAAGGAAAACCACAGAAAACCCGAAAATGCAGTGCAATTTAAAGCCATCATTGTGGAGTTATGCCACGCCATTCCAGAAGATTTGTGTCGGAGAGTCACAAATGCACGTGCGCACCTTGAAGAAGTTGTCAAACAAAACGGCAGTCATATTGAACATGTGATTCATTAGGCTGTATTTCCAAGCTGTATTCTTTACTTCTACGTCAATAAATTACAAAGCTTGTCAACAACAAATGTGTTATTCATGAAACAAATCAGGTGACTTGTCGTGCGCCATCCTGTATATATACAGCATGACATAACCTCACAAATAATACGATCGTGATTTATACCAAATAAAGTCCAGACATAACTACGTAAATAAAAATACTAATACTAATACTAATACTAATACATGTAAACAACTTCATAGCCACATTTCACTAGTAATAATAATAATAATAATAATATTAGATTTTTGCATTATTTACCCATGGGTTAGAAAATATTGTTTCAAAGTCTATCCTAATTTACAATTTTGAATATGTTGACTTTAAACTTTCAGGAGATGTTGAGGAAGGCACGTACTTACTGCCGACAATGATTGCGGTACTGTTAAGTTTCAAAATGTATTTTTAAAAATATTTTCTAGACACCTTGAAAACTAAGACATCAAATTTACTTTACAAAGGTGAAAAATGAGAGTATCCTCCTAATTCAATACAATAAATATTCCGTCATTAGACGGAGTAAACAAATTCAAACATGTTTCGGCTCGTTTGAGGCTCGTTTGAGGCTCGTTTGAGCCATCTTCAGTGAAAAATGAGGGGAGTTTGAAATAATTTACATAATATAAGTTGAAAAAATGCTAAAAAACCTAGTGAAGGAGCAAATGAAAAAACAAACAAAAGAGAGCCTAGACAGAAACAAAATTAGCACAAATATACAATATTTACATCATTATGCAGAGCAAAAAACAACTCACTGCGACAAAATTCAGTGAAAAGGTGTTAATTTAAAATAATAATTGAAACTAAAAACTGTGTTAACCTAAGAAAACAAAGGAATGAAAAAACAAATGATGCAGATGGAAATGAACAATAGTAGCACATGGTGAGGTTGTGGACCTCATAGTTTACAAAATATTGTTTAGTAATAATAATAAAAAAAAAGGTTGAAATCACTGTCGAAAATCATCCTTGTAGAAACCCATCACATTAAATTGGTCAGGAGGGGAGCGGGAGCAAACATTTTTGAGAAACCAAGCCTGATATAACGTGCAGGCGAAAAGCTGTTTCTAAAGCTTTAAATTTCATTGGTGTTTTTTTCCTTGTCACAGGCTTTTCGCCTGCACTTTATATCAGGCTTGGTTTCTCAAAAATGTTTGCTCCCGCTCCCCTCCTGACCAATTTAATGTGATGGGTTTCTACAGGGATGATTTTTGACAGTGATTTCAACCTGTTTTGTTATTGTTACTAAACAATATTTTGTAAACTATGAGGTCCACAACCTCACCATGTGCTACTTTTTCATTTCCATCTGCATCATTTGTTTTTTCATTCTTTTGTTTTCTTAGGTTAACACAGTTTTTAGTTTCAATTATTATTTTAAATTAACACCTTTTCACTGAATTTTGTCGCAGTGTGTTGTTTTTTGCTCTGCATATTGATGTAAATATTGTATATTTGTGCTAATTTTGTTTCCGTCTAGGCTCTCTTTTGTTTGTTTCTTCATTTGCTCCTTCATTATGTTTTTTAGCATTTTTTTCAACTTATATTATGTAAAGTATTTCAAACTCCCCTCATTTTTCACTGAAGATGGCTCAAACAAGCTGAAACATGTTTGAATTTGTTTACTCCGTCTAATGACGGAATATTTATTGTATTGAATTAGGAGGATGCTCTCATTTTTCACCTTTGTAAAGTGAAAGCCGTCAATACGGAATGATTCTAATATCTTGTAATGTAAAAGACATCAAATGTCAAAAATAGCAATAAAAATCATTCAAAATTAAAATTGCAGTAAAAATGTTGTAATATCTCTGCAAGGCAGCCATACAAGTAAATAAACACAGAAAATTTGAAAAGTATCTCTTCGTTAGTTCAGTAAGTAATTATCGTTATGTAACTGCCAATAGTCACATGACCAGATAAACCCATGAAATTCAGAAAGCCAGTGTGTGTAAATAAGTGAACAAATGAGCCACATATTGATAAAATTACAAACGACATTCTTTACTGTATGGAAACTAAACGTAAGATATTGCCATCTGCCATTCATACATCTCTTATATTGTCCGCTGTGCCCATCCAGATGTACATTGAGTGATTTGACTCGAGCTAATTCAAGTGCTCTCGATGTGGCTAATTTTTTGCGGGAACTGTTTGAAGTCACTTGTTGAACACATTTTTGTGTACTTGTGTCCATTTCATGATTCCTTTTTTTGGTTTTTTCATGTTTCATATTTTGTACTTCTGGCATGAATAAGTAAATAAATCTGCCATTCATAATCATGCTAAATGCGGATAGTAAGGCGCACTGTTCAAACTACGATATATGATCTTCCTGCCACGTTATGCACAAGTACCAAAAAAGGTATCTTGTTGTCTGGCATTTTAAAGGTTAAGGACCATTGTATCCTTGTAGGGATTGTGTAGTAAAGTCAGCATCTGTTGGGTAAGTTGAGTACCCTACATATTGGGTAGTGTTAATTAGTTCTTTCCCCTTCCCAGCTGCTATTGTGGTTTGCTAGATGTTGCATATTGTTCAGAACAAATTTTCTGAAATAATAATTGGTTAACCCATTAGTGCATGAAGTTTCCTGATCACATTTTAGTTAATTTTTTGTGTTTTCCTAACCATGTGTAAGCACATTAAATATATATAATGCATAGAACACGGGAAATTGCGTACTTTGGTAAAAAGTAATCGGATCATATGCAAGGATAAAATACACTGAGGAAGAGAGAGAGGAAGATAGAATAATAGAAGACCAGTACAACACAACGATAGTTTCGTTATTGTTGATTTTGTCAGAATATCAGTTACAAATACACTCACATACAAGAAACATACTCAAATGTTGATACAAACAATTTTTTTGCTCAAAATTCTGTACTTCTATCACATTTCTGTAAAGTTCTTCAAAGAAACTGCCTAAGGCATAATACCACCACTGTTTTTCTAGTATGAATGGTAGGTCTTGAAACATTTCCAGTGCAGGCCTACATCACATTTGTCGCACATGAATTTTTCTTTCCCTGAACACTGGTGACAATTCTTTTCCATGCTCACGGAAATAATCCAGTGGGTCCTTCCGTCAAAGCGACTATGATGGGATCACACGGTTGTTTTCCCTTTCTAGAAACAGTTCCATGCGTCTTCAGCAAACTAACGCATACATCCCTTCGATACTTCAGGAGATTTTGCGATTTATCATCATCCGGCAAGACTTTATGCATTATCAGCCATGCATTGACAATACAAACGTCCAGTAAGTAAACAAAGATTGGCCAGTACCATGTTTTTTTACGTATTCTGGTTCTGTATGTTGCCACTAACTGATCCATTAGATCTACACCCCCCATTCCTTTATTATAGGAGCCAAAAAGTATAGGCTGCTTGATTGTCACCTTTCTTTTCCTTGGACCATCTAGAGCAGGTTCCCTCTCTATTTTCACCGTGGTTTGTTGCTATGGTAACAACATTGTTATCCTTCCACCTGACAGCACGTATTTCACCCGGAGAACGGAAATCGCTGGATCCATGTGGCAGTTTCTTCATTTCTGCTGTGCTAATGAGAGGGCATTCCCGAAAAGTGCCCGTTACACAGTGACCTTCATCAGCAGGTGTTTGAGCAATTTTATTGACATGAAATAGTTATCAAAGTATAGCTCGAACCCTTTGTGTGGGGGTACATCAGAAGATTTTATTAGTGAGATAACTGTATCACCACCTAAGCTTCTCATTTTCTTCCGTCCCTGTATAAATTTTGAAGGGCACCATATAACCAGATGAAGAACAAAGTGCCCAGTTCTTGAATCCAAATCTGATTGGTTTACCTCTTATATATTGCTTAGCATAATGTTTCCCATAGTATGGAATCATACTTTCGTCTATAGACAAGTGCTCTTCAAGTCCATCATGGCTCCTGAAATGTTCGTTCAGTATGTCGATGATAGGTCTCAGCTTGTGCAGATGGTCATTCGGGTCAATGTAGTCATTATCATTGAAATGCAGGTAGAGCAAAATACTTTCAAATCTATTACATCGGATGCTGTTGGCTAAAAGCTTGGGAACATCTTCATCTGCTGACCAGTACATCCTTCTGTTGGGATATTTAGCATACTATGATAAAAGCAGGCCTCCTATCAGCAAACAAAATTCTGACTCTGTTAGGCCGAAAATAAAATTTTTCTGAGCTGCATATTTATTGCTTTCTTCTACAATTTTCTGTACCAAGTTCTTTGAATAAAACAACTGAAAAAATTGCAATGGTGTTTGGCATGTTTCTGCAGTCTCAGACACAGGTATTGGTTCGCACTGAGTTTTCAAGACAGGATGGGGATCTGATTTCTTCCACGTAAAATTTTGTTTTCCGCTCACAGGAACACGTTTCTTCTTTCGTGGGAGTCCGCCATTTCCATTTGTTTCAGGTACCTGAACAACTTTTGAACCAGACACGATAGGTTCTGGTGTAAGTCCGAGAGAATGTTCGGTTTCTTCATGGTCTGCGTCATTAGTGTGTATTTCACACAAGCTAATCATCATCCTCCAACCAAGGTGGTTAAGGTTACCCTCATGTTCGTCATTAGTTTTATCACTGTCAGTGTCTGTCTCCCTACCCTCTGCTGTAACTGCAGCGTATATTACATTCATAGTGTCATCACTGTCTTCCTCTTCCTCAAGCATTTCAATTATCTTGGTCACAGGGAGACTGAAACAAAATGAAAAATGAATATTGTACTCATTATGTTGAGATCAGAAACATCCTACAACGATTACAACATTTAGTTGGTGTTGTATAAGGAGAACAATGTAAGACTGCTTTGCATGTGATCCGAGTTTTCGGATCCATGAAAATAAATCACGTAATTTCCAAAACGTATGAACGTACTTGTCCAAAATACATATCAAACAAAAGCATGGATTCTCAACAATACTTCTACAACAAATAAGAGATCAGATATGTTATGAATAAGCAATATTTTTGCAAAATACTTATCACATGCTGTGAACAGTGCTCCTCTGAAACGCCATGTTTTGTCTTCTAATGAATGCTGTATCAGTCTGGCCAACGGCACGCACTATCTAATGTTACTGACTTGTTCGGAAGGAATTACTGAACAGATATGAAAGTGGAAAGAAAAGAAAATCACACAATTATCAAATTTAAAGCTTGAAACACCAAGATCCGATTTTTCTTATCATATGCACTAATGGATTAATTTTTACTTACATTTATATTCACATTTATTAAACATCTGTGAATGTGTAATAAATTAGTGTTAGCATATTTGGTGGCAGAGGAATGCAATCCAGGTGGTGATGTCTTCAGTATGATTGTTTGGACTCTTCAGTTTTTCCTCTCAGATATCCAAAAATAGTGTTGGTACTGAATTGATGAAAGCAACCTATGAACTTTGTTGCAGGTTAAAGATAATGTGCAGTATTTGAATATACACATCATTTGTTGTATTGATGTACATTTTCCTTATCCTTGTGTGGATTTATGAAGTTAATGGTTAGTTATACTGTTGCAGATTATGCTGATTAAATTGTCAGATTTTTATTCTTGTTGCTCATCTCTAATATTTTAGGTGATCACTTTTGGATGCAATGATGAAGGTGCTCTGGGCAGGGATACAAGCAAATCAGGCTCGGAGATGGAGCCTGGAAAGGTGACGTTAGAAGGTCGCGTGGTTCAGGTTACAGCAGGCGATTCACATTCTGCTGCCTTGCTCGAAAGTGGAAAAGTTTTTGCCTGGGGATCGTTCAGGGTAAGTACGATGACGTATACAAATTAGCATCTCAAGTATATTCACTAAGGTTAAGTGGGCGTTTATTTATGGTGTGTATATTAATTTTCAATTACCGTATAGTCCTGAATATCACCTGCACTTTTTTTTTTACAGAAATATTGCTTCTTAAATTTTTGTATCATGGTCTCATTATACATTGTACCGAAGATGTGGCAATGCCACGCAACTTGACAATGGCTGAAATTTAAAGATAAATATTTCATGATGTTCCTTATTGAACTGTATCAAAATTAAATTGAAATAAATAATGTAGTTCAACCTATTCAATACAAATAAATAAGAAATGTAGTATTACATTTCTATTTAATTATAAGCGGTACCGGTTTTGACCCCAATCTGGGTCATCATCAGCCGAATAAAATGCAAAAACAACGCATAGGTGAATAAGAAATTAAAGAGTGAGTCTTTCACAAAAACAGTTGAAAAGGCAAAATATGTTAATGGGGATTGGCATTGTGCAATTTTAAATCGTAAAATCTAGAAGTAGAAAGTCAGTCACTTATAAGAAGTAAGGCGCGATCTTCTGAATAGTAGCACAACACACACAAAGTTCGGCACTGTCTCATAATGTTTTCAAGAAGAGGTGAAAAGTTAAATGAGTCAGCATGCATATATTATCAGGCGCAAAGTCACAACATAATTTAATGAATATGAAGTCCCAAAATTGTGTAGATGTCGAAGACGAGTTGCTTGATTGAAGCGAATTGCTAGCTCCCATTAACATATTATGCCTCTTCAACTGTTTTTGTGAAAGACTCACTCTTTAATTTCTTATTTTCCTATGCATTGTTTTTGCCTTTTATTCGGCTAAAATCTCGCTCCGTCCCTCACTTCTGCAATTACTGGAACCACATGATGTGGCAATTGATTAATAGTTTGTGTTCTGAGTTAAGAAGCATCAGTGGTAACAAATAATGAATTCAGAAAAGTGTTTGCAGTCATTTTCTGTGAGTGAGAAACTTAAAGTTGTAACTGAAGCCGAAACTGTCTGAAATCATTCCGCCGGCAGAAAATATTATATTGATGAATCATGTATTTGCAATTGGAGGAAGAAGAAAATGTTATTATAAAATAACGGTAATCGTAGAGCATTCTGAGGCCAGAGTGTACAGTTTCCTGAAATTGATGAACGCCTTTATAAACACGTGAAAGAAAGATTTGAGTTAGGTTATGGTGTATTTACTGGAGTGTGTTAACTAAAATCATTAGAGATAGCAAAGGAACTTGAAAAAGGATGGTTTTACTGCAAGCTGTTTGTGGATAAGTAACTTTCGTCGAAGAAACAGATTGTGTATGCGAAGACGTACGTCTATTTCACAGCGTCTCTCTCCCTGTTGCCTACGAAAAATAGTTGGCGGCCTTTCACCGCCACGTTATTCGTTTGCGGAAGCGAAATTTCCGTTTGCTTTCTCAAATTGGAAATGTCAATCAGACGCCAGTTTATTTTGAAATGCCACTAAACAACATGGTTCACATTAGGGGCTCCAAAAACGTTACCGTCAAGACAAATGGTAACGAAAAACTGCGCTCCACGGTAATATTATGCATGTTCGCTAATGGAATCAAACATCCTCCATATGTGATTTTGAAAATAAAGAGACTTCCGAAAGGAAATTAGCCATCTAGTATTTTCGTTCGAACCGGAGAATCTGGCCATATGGTCAGTAAGCTAAATGAGGACTGAGTGAAGTGTGTTTGGCAACGTCACCCGGGAGCTTTATTGTAGAAGAAGAACCTGCTTGTGCTTGACATTTATCACGGGCATACTACAGACACCATAAAGGAATTGATAAGTAAAGAAAAAACTGATCCGGCTATAATTGCAGGATCGGACGATCTGACTCAAGAAGCCGTCACCTTCGTCATAACGAGTCAAGAACTTCATCGCACACTCAAATCTTTGGTTTTTGTGGTCCTCTGTTAGGAGTTTCGCGACCCAACGGGAGCACAGTTTTCTAAACTTTAGGTGTTCAGAAACAATGGTGTAAAGCACTGATCTCAACACGTCAGGAAATTCGTTTGAGAGACTTGTTATTGTGAAGCGCCTGTACTCACGAATCTTCACTTCAACTGAAGCCACCAAATCGTCTGTAATCAAAGAAGGGCGACCGGTGTGGTCCTCATCATGGACGTTGTCACGGCCATCTGTGAATTGTCGTACCCAGTTACGCACTTTGCTTTCACTCATAACACTATCACCGTACACTTCGCAAATCTGTCGATGAATTTCTGCAGCAGACAGGTTCCTTACTGACAAAAACCGTATCACTGACCGAACCTCACACGCGGCGGGTGAGTTGATAGTCTTAAACATTTTGAAAGCAGAGAACAGAATCGTACAGGTTAGCTACAGAGCTGAAACTGGGCACAGTTGTTCCCGAGGCATGCAGGTACACGACGCATGCGCTCGTTGCGATATGCGCGCAAACTACTAGTGTCTACAAAAAAACTGACCTTATTTAAACACGCTTCATACATGTCTCTTCCAGTTCGTCCTGTCCATCCACAGCTGATGATCTACTTTTTGCTGCCAATTTACATCACATTTTACAAGATCTTGAGAAATTTGCTTACCCCAACCATCATGCGATCTCCCTCTTGGGATCCTAATTAGAGCCATCCTTCTCATGTCTATAACATCGTAATTAATTCTAAGTTTTCCAATAGCCTTGTGTCCAATCCAAGTTGTTACTGGATATTGTCATTCCTTATTTTGTCTCCTTTTTTGGAGACAAGAACGAAGGAACTTAATTTCGTAGCCTTGTAGGTGCCTTTTTGCATATCTAGTCAATGTTGCTGCTTCTAGTCCATATGTTCTGTACAGTGTGGTAATCACAACCAGTCATTATCAAAGGTTGGATTGAATATTCCCTTGTTAATATATCTGAAAGGTATAGATCTTCTGTTCATCTAACCTGCAAAAACATGTATAACTAGATAAGACTTTTAATATATTTTTTATTTACTTTAAATGTTTTAGGACTCTAGTGGCACAATGGGCCTCACAGTGAAAGGTATTGAGAAGGTACCTCTGGAGATGTTACCAGGTATTAATGTGGTAAAGATAGCTTCAGGTGCAGATCATCTTGTGATGTTAAGCAATGAGGGGCACCTGTACACATGTGGCTGCGGTGAGCAGGGTCAGTTGGGACGAGTTCCTGAGCGAGGTGCTAATCGAGCTTGCAGACAGGGTATGGGTGAGTATGAAAAAAAGTTCCCATGATGCCACATCAGAGAGGAAAATATGAATTTTCATCACTTATGATAGACTCTTTACTGGTTTTCAAAAATACTTGTGTATCTTTCAGCATTGTTTTATTTAATTAAGGTCATTGAAATTTCTTTTGCTCTAATCCAAAATTTATATCAGCATGATAAATCTTCGGCGAATATTTCATACCTACCAACTCTTCCGATTTACGCGAGAACCTTCCATTTCTTAACTCATTTTCAGATTTATTTTTACGTCTGGTTTGAGGTCCACTCAGCTTACGTGATTACAATTGAGGAGCTATCTGACGGTGAGATAGCGGCCCCGGTCTACAAAGCCAAGAATAATGGCTGAAAGGATCCGTCGTGCTGACCACACAGTACCTCGTAATCTGCAGGCCTCCGGGCTGAGCAGCGGTCGCTTGGTAGACCATGGCCTTTAAGGGCGATTGTGCCATGGGGTTTGGCTTTATAACCTCCAGTACGGTCAATGCTATTTCCCTATGATAAAGGATAAATTCTTTTGTGCTTGTGTAAATAATGCAACCTGATTTTCAAGTGTATTTATTTGTGACTTATTTCTCGAGTGTTTCGTCCGTTGCCTTCGTGTATCGTGTTTCCCGTTCACGACAGCAGCGTGCATGCTTTATACAGCTGGGGATTCGGTACGGCAATCGTCCTGCAAGCAAGAGAGGCTAGCGCGCGCTAGCGACTCAGTTAATTGAAACGAAAGAATGAGTTTCTTGTTGTGTGGCTCGCGTACTGTAATTGTTTTTGTGCGTAGTTTCGTTGGTGTTGTAGGTCATGTGTTTTTTCTTGCGTTTTGTGCTCCCCCCCCCTTCAGAGTTGTATATTAATAATGTATGGGACATATTGAATTGTTTTGTTTGTGGTAGTTTCTCGTATTTCAGTACATAATTTTAATAAGTAAAATGTATTTCAGGGAATTGTGTCGATGGCAGTTTCTGGCATTTGCTCTTTTCTTTATGGCCAAAAAATATAACAAACATTATCTCCAAGTGTTCAGAGATACGTATAAATTTTCTTTCACTTCACCTTGTAATAAAGGAAACTATTATGCATTTCGTTGCGTGTGTTGGTGTGACATAATTATTATTATTTGTGTGTGTCATAAATGAGAATGATTAGGTAGATTTTCTTGTAACAGTTTTAATGTTTTCTTAGTTTAAGATTTTAAATTTAATGGTCAATTTGCGTTGTAACTGTAGATATGGATGCCTTTTATCCTGACCTTTTTTCACCTAGTCCGGGGTGCAATATATGTGATGAAATCAAAGAATTAAAAATCATCCTATTTTTTATTTGTAAAAGTTGGCAGGTATGATATTTTGTTGGAAAGATTATGTTTATTGTTATTAACATAGTCAAGTCTCATTGGTATGAACACCTCGTATATTTGATGTCAGCTGCACAAAGCCCGTGGAGTATGTCAGGTGTCGAGAGTTGGCATGGTAATTGTGCAGAGGCAACCACCCACTAGGACTAAGTACTGTACATTTCCAGCTGGGTCTCATTTGCCATTAATCTCATTCCTACTGTCTGGGAAAGATCAGCATCTTCATCTTTAAATAATAATGTCCTTGTAGAATAGAATATTGATGTGAAACATGTAATAAAGTATGCTGCTCTAAAGTATTGAGAAGAGGTACTTTTTGCAGGTCAAAATTTTTGAAGCCGTGTTCTGACTGTGATTAAACTTGTAGCAATTACATATACAGGGTGTCTGAAAATAAGTTACGGAAATTGTACGAGGACATTGTGTTCTGAAACGAAAATCGATCTGTGGCGTTTATTTTCTCCTAGTGAAAGCTGACAAGAAAATCGGTAAAGAAATGTAAGTTCAATCGTGAGCAGCTTCTGTGTCAGTCTATGCAGCCTGTAGCCGGCCAAGCTGTCTTGCTTGATTAATGTTGCGTGGTCACTTGCTTGATTAATGTTGCGCGTTGCACTACCGGAGTGTAGTGGCGTATCACTGCTCATGTGCAGCCTTGCTAGTACTGGTGGCATATCACTGAGCAACATATCATCATGGCTGGATAATGTAGCGTCTTTATTCTCATTATTATTATCATGCGCTAAGGTATCCTGAACCAACTGGCGTACAAAACTAGAATACTAGTAGTAAAACTCTTGCTGGTTTCGGGTGAGCACAGTGCGTTGGTTTTATAAAGAATGTCCGTAAACACAGTATATTTTGTGCATGTCAAATTTGCCACACTACAAAATAATTATTGAAATGACGTACACATGTAACGTAACTTATATAATAAAAGTAAACATTGCAAGCACGTCCTGTGGTATTGACAGGTATTAAAGGCTAAGTTTAGAACGGAATATCCTAGGATATAGGCTAATAAAACTAAGTCATAAGCAAATGTGTACGTCATTTTTGTGTTTTGGTAGCTGTAAATCAGAAATGTATGCCACGATTAATGCCGAATATCTTTACATAATTTAGATTTCCTGACGTAACAGGCTGGGCCTTCCCTGCTCGACTTTAGAGACCTTAGACCATTGAAGAGATATGTTTAGGTGTTAGTATTAGCAAAAATTATCAGAATCCCTTCTAGCGAATGGAGAACAGACACGAGCATGTGACTAAGCAATGCAGAGTATCAGCTGTTTTCATGTGTTGTGCAGCTGCCAAGCAATATAATAGTGTGTATTGCATCACTCAACACATGGAGGGGAGGGGAGTGAACAAGCTTATTTTCAGACATGTCGGGGCATCAAGAAAGATATAAATTTAAAGCATAATTTCTTGTAAGTTTTTTGACTTTGTGCCCTGCGACGTAGTGCACTGAATTTGCAACAGAATGTTAGCAGTGAGGAGTATTAATATTAGTAGTCACTGTTTCCATGAACATTCTCTTTGGAGGAGCTCTGTAATGGACTGCATTGAAACTGGAGGAGTCTCCCCCTAACAGTATAGTGCTAAAAGAAGAGTGGTGAAAAGATAAAACATGGATACCATGAAAAGTGCAACCTTCACACGTTTTTGTAAACTATCAAAAAATAGTGGTATATTTAACTATAGGAACAATACATATTATAAATGACCATATCTAGTGATGAATATATTTCTAAAAATAATTACATTTAAAGTTTAGATGCAATTTTTGAGGTTTCAAAATGAAAAAAGTAGAATTTGTAACAATATTAATGCTAGATTTTGTCTTTTTTCTCTAATTATGATACTAGTGTGCACTTAATAATAAATAATATTAATAATTCATAATATTAAATGATAATAATAAATATACAAGGAGTTTCAGAATAATTATTTTTAAGATGTCATTAAATTTGTTCATAAGCTCTAATAATTAATTTAGTCACTTAAACAGTCTTACTTAATTTGTCCTTATATACTGTTATCTCCTTTAATCTGTTAAGCATTTAGTCAATTTTGCTGAGTTATAATGTTTTCTGTCAACTATGTAACACCCGTTTCAGAATAGTAAAATAACAAGAAAAACACTGATTGTCCTTTTTTTAAATTGGATGTTTATTTTATCTAGAGTTTCTTTGGTCTGCAATAAAAGTTGCAAGTTTCTGTTAACGGTCATTTCACAGAGTTTATTGATTTTCACCATCTACCTCAATACCTGTAACACCTGTTACAGTGTGATTTTTAATATTTAAAATACTGTGGAAAGTTTCATTTCAGAAAATACAGTAATACTCCATAGGACACACAAAAGTAAGAGCTATCTTTTGCAATTGATGAGATTTTGATCAATTGTTATATCATTCTCCTAATTTTTTTTTTTTTATCTGTTCAACTGTAACAGCCGTTACAGTGGAATGTACTGGGTGAGTTGGCCATGTGATTAGGAGCACGCACCTGTGAGCTCGCATCTGGGAGATAGTGGGTTCAAACCCCACTGTCGGCAGCACTGAAGATGGTTTTCCATGGTTTCCCATTTTCACACCAGGCAAATGCTGGGACGGTACCTTAATTGAGGCCATGGCCGCTTCCTTCCCATCCCTAGGCCTTTCCTATCCCATCGTCGCCATAAGACCTATCTGCGTCGGTGCAACGTAAAGCAAATAACAAAAACAATGGAATGCCTGAAAACGACGTGGAGTGCTTTGGTACACTGCCTTGCCCAGAGACTTGAAAAAGGGAATGAATGATGATGGTGAAGAAGAAGAAACAATGTCGCTGTAAGATCGAGCAGTTGAAATGACCTTAAATAAATGATTTAAAATAGTCAATTTTTTGTGAACACAAAAAAGAAATTAAGCATAATCATGTGGATTAAACACACTGAATAGAAAGGCTAGTTTAGGGGCCTTTTCAGTTACCAGTCTGTTGCAAAGCTTTAATGAACTAAACCGAATGAAGAAAAATTGTTTCTACACTAACTGAAGGGGAAAAATTGTTTCTACACTAACTGAAGCGCTTCAGCAATTCTTTTTAGCTCTTTCACCATTCATGAGCTTAAACATTTGAAATCACTGGTTCACTGAAAGTGATTCTTGAAATGGTAGGAACTTTACTATCAGTAGAAGGGAACCAGATCTGGGTTTTGATCTTACAAAATCAAGTCCCAATTTATTTCATTTCCACTTAGTTGCAGCAGTTCAGTGTTATTGATTTGCTTTTGGTCAAGTTTGTAAGCAAGAAAATGAAACTGAAATCAGAATAAGTTGGACTGAATGCTGGATGCGTGTTTTTAAATATGAAGACAAGGATTCCACCAGTTAAAACACAAAAGTCCCAAATATTAGTGGGTATCAAGTTCCCTACAGACGATGAACAATGTACTCAGCTACAAAAAGTAAGGAGACGCCTACTTACAATGTTATTGAAGAGGATATTTAGGAGGTAGCCATTTTCTCTTTGTAGATCCAAAGTTGTATCAAGGTGAAGATTTAGATAATTTGGTTCTGGAACAACAAGAGGCTGTTGATGCTGATGGAGTGGGAGACCCAATTTTGAGGTCAGAGTTTGACAGAGCTGTGAGTGACCTAAATAGGAACAAAGCCCCTGGAATTGATGACATTCCCTCTGAATTACTGACTGCCTTAGGAGAAACCAGCATGGCAAGGTTATTCCATTTAGTGTGTAAAATGTATGAGACAGGAGAAGTTCCATCCGATTTTCGGAAGAATGTTGTTATACCTATTCCCATGAAAGCCGGTGCTGACAGATGTGAAAACTATTGCACCATTAGTTTACTATCTCATGCCTGCAAAATTTTAACACGTATTATTTACAGAAGAATGGAAAAACAAGTTGAAACTGAGTTGGGAGAAGATTAATTTGGCTTCAGAAGAAATGTAGGAGCACGTGAAGCAATCCTGACTTTACGTCTGATCTTAGAGGATCGAATCAAGAAGGACAAGCCCACGTACATGGCATTCGTAGATCTAGAAAAGACATTTGATAATGATAATGTTGATTGGACCAAGCTATTTAAGATTCTGAAGGTGATTGGGATCAGATACTGAGAACGAAGAATTATCCACAATCTGTATAAAAATCAGTCTGCAGTGATAAGAATCGGGGGCTTTGAAAAAGAAGCAGCAATCCAGAAAGGAGTGAGGTAAGGCTACAGTTTGTCCCCCCTCCTTTTCAATGTTTACATAGAACAGGCAGTAAAGGAAGTCAAAGAGGAATTTGGAAAGGGAATCACAATCCAAGGAGAGGGAATCAAAACCTTCAGATTTGCCGATGATTTTGTTATTTTATCTGAGACTGCAGAAGATCTCGAGAAGCTGCTGAATGGTATGGACGAAGTCTTGGGTAAGGAGGACAAGATGAAAATAAATAAATCCAAAACAAAAGTAATGGAGTGCAGTCGAACGAAGACAGGTGATGCAGGAAATATTAAATTAAGAAATGAAGTCTTAAAGGAAGTAGATGAATACTGTTACTTGGGTAGTAAAGTAACTAATGATGGCAGAAGTAAGGTGGACATAAAATGCAGATTAGCGCAAGCAAGGAAGAGCTTTCTTAAGAAAAGGAATTTGCTCACTTCAAACATTGATATAGGAATTAGAAAGATGTTTTTGAAGACTTTCGTGTGGAGCATGGCATTGTATGGAAGTGAAACATGGACGTTAACTAGCTCAGAAAGAAAGAGAATAGAAGCTTTTGAAATGTGGTGTTACAGAAGAATGCTGAAGGTGAGATGGATAGATCGAATCACAAATGAAGAGATACTGAATCGAATTGGCAAGAGGAGATCGATTTGGCTAAATTTGACGAGAAGAGATAGAATGATAAGACACGTCTTAAGACAGCCAGGACTTGTTCAGTTGGTTTTTGGCATAGGTGGTAAGAACGGTAGGGGTAGACCAAGGTATGAATATGACAAGCAGATGTAGGTTGCACTAGTTGCGTAGATATTAAAAGGTTAGCCCAGGATAGGGTGGTATGGAGAGCTGCCTCAAACCAGTCTATGGACTGATGATTCAAACATCATCATATCCAAAGCACTCAAATTACACAGTTTATTTGCTTACAAGATCAGTTTAGCATAAAGGTTATGCATTAGTGGACCATTCCATTAGGAGGCTGCCATTTTCCCTTCTGAGATCTAAAGCTCTCAGTGACACAGATCTGTTATAGCATAGAGGTTATACATCATTACATTACTAATGAGCTTTGTTTGCACAGAAGAGGCGCTGACGAATTAATTGCCTTCAGTCTAATACCTTTTGCCTACAATCTGAGTTCTGTTTTTGTTATAATAAGCTCGTTGTGCAATGTCCTAATCACTTCAGTGACAGTTTTGTGGAAGAAATTTCTGTGGAAGAGTAAATATCATCCTGATAAATGGCTGAGACTTGTATCTTGTCTGACAAACATTTCTGCCAACACTTCTGAATCGTGAACGTCCTCTCTCTCTTCCTTAACGATTAAAGATAATCCTCCCTGTTCTAACTCAAATATTAATTTATTAAAATCAGGAATTGCAGAATGGAAAAGGATATTTGAAGAAAATATGGATGACAACTTTCAGAAAGAGTACATGAATTTGTGCTATTCCTTGTCCAAGCTATTGATGTACTTCCTAGACCTAAGCACCCTGCTTGCAGGTATTACCGTGTTTACTCGCATATCAGCCGCACCCCTAATTTTTGGACCAAGTCTTCACATACATTTTTGCGCTTATTAAGAGCCGCCAATCCAATTCTTGGGCTTGTTGCAAGAATGTGTGTCTGCAGTAACAAGCGGAAGGGTCCACTTCCATGCTCAGTCGGAACTCAACCATTTGGAGTTTCTTAGTAAATATTTCTCATGGAAAGTTAACAGTTACACGGCATCATTCAAGCTAAACATGGTGAAATTCGCAGAAGACAATTATAACAGAGCAGATTGCTGTTCATGGAAAACAAATGAGAATTTGGAGAAAACAGCAAGTTGTACTTCATGGCCCAAAACAGGGCAAGTTCCTGGGTGTTGAGGAAGCATTACTGGAGTGGTTGGGAGAGATGCAGAGCAGCGGCTGCAGTGTTTCTCACGAAAGGTTACAACTAGAAGCATGGGAAAATGCGCTCTCATGATATTCCGGAAAGATACCCAAGATAAGTTGTGGGTGGGATACTCGGTTTATGCAGCGTTATAACCTGTCACTGCAGCGGAAAACGTATTTGTGCCTAAAATGCCTAACAACCGCTCTGATAAAATTACAGAGTTTCACAGGCATTTGACCAGGTTAAGGCAAGAGAACTTGTATCTCCTCTTGCAGATCGGTAATAGTGATCAAACTCCTGTGTTTTTTTACATGCCAAGGAACAGTAATGTTTTTGAAAAGGGTGTGGCAAGTGTTCTAATAATTTAAAACTGCGAGCAATGAAAGGTTACGAACTACTTCGATGCCTCTGTGCAGGTGTTCCACTGCAGCATCTGCCAATAAATGTTATTCCAGGCATGTGCTCATGTTTACAGTAGGACTGGTTTTCCTGGTGAAAAAATTAATAGCTATACAACCTTTTCTGTTCATATCTTATCAGATGAGAACCCAACTTAGTTCCATATTTGTTGCACTTAGCTATACAGCCTTTTCTGTTCCCAATTTTTATCTCATCAAATGGGAGCCAAACTAAGTGTAAGTCCTTTTTCTTAACACTCTTCTTACTTTGTTGGTTCAAAACTATGACACAACAAAAGCAACAAGAATATGAACTAGTACAACTGTCACTGGCTGGATATCGTTGCCATAAGACCTATCTGTGTCGGTGCAACGTAAAGCCACTAGTAAAAAAAAAAAACTATCTGGATACTAGTCTAACAGTGGAGAAGTGCCAATCAGTAAACTGTTCAAATAGTCGAAATTTAAACAATTTTAACTGTTCCAATAATGGAATTGGAAAGTAGTACCTAAATATAGCAGGAATTTAAAAAAATGGAAAACCACAGTGGTTCTTAACCCCCCCAGCATGTGCAGCGCAACAATGAGCCTGCTGGTATGCTGCTATCACAGCGTGTACAGTGCAGTGGTGCACCCTGACATTTGAAATGCGCACTTTGTGGATTTCATAATAGTTATTTGCTTTATCGTACGATGGCAGGTAGAGGCAACTTTTGGCTATACTTCGAGCTATCTATTTTTGCCAACAGATGTCGCATATATTTCCAGTCATTTATTTTTAAAAAATCTGCACACATGCTTCATATTTGTTTGTAAACATCGTGGGTCCTGCCAGAGTTGTTTCGTGACAGCCGGGCTGAGTGGCTCAGACGGTTAAGGTGCTGGCCTTCTGACCCCAACTTCGCAGGTTCAATCCTGGCTCAGTCCGGTGGTATTTGAAGGGGCTCAAATACGTCAGCCTCGTGTCGGTAGATTTACTGGCACGTAAAAAGAACTCCTGCGGGACTAAGTTTCGGCACCTCGGCGTCTCTGAAAACCGTAAAAGTGTAGTTAGTGGGACGTAAAACAAATAACATTATTATTGTTTCGTGACACAGAAATAGCTAATTTACTT
The DNA here is from genome assembly GCF_040414725.1 of Anabrus simplex. Taxonomy (NCBI): domain Eukaryota; kingdom Metazoa; phylum Arthropoda; class Insecta; order Orthoptera; family Tettigoniidae; genus Anabrus; species Anabrus simplex. Next base: position 146,718,427 of record NC_090271.1, read on the forward strand.
GTAAATAATGGTGGGGAAAGTAATTCACAGTGTGAGAGTAATACAGACGATGAGTTTGCTATAACTTCCAGTGAAGATAGTGACGCTGTTATTTATGATGATACACCAAGAAATGCGATCATCAGGTTAACATGTTTATAATATATGTAATATGTTATTGTGCCTTCTTTTATATTTTTTCGCCAGCCTGTTTGAAAATTATAGCGATATTCATTCGATACCGCACTCAGCATTGCGAGTCGGCTAGAAACAAAGCATGCTGTGGGTGCAGCCTGGAGTTTAACAATGTTGCGCTTGAGAGGTTAAGAAGCAATTGATCTAACACAATCAACCCAGCAAAAGGTCAGTGAGGATATCCAACTCATCATCATCATTCCGTGTTCAGTCAGCATTTCCAAAATGTGGCAACTCCAATGGCGTTATTGTTCGCCTCGAACAGGTCCTGTGTAGTGCAGGGTTGTTCTAGTAGAGGACAGATGAGTAGGTGGTTCAGATCTTGTGTTACACCACATTCGCAGGATGCGTTTCCATCACCTGGGAGTATGCCCCATTTTTGCATGTTGGTCTTGCGAAGAGGGACGCCCACCCCAAGACTGTTAAGTGATCTCCAAATAGGGTAGGGCAGGTCATTTCCTGGAGCTAGCTCTTCCTTTGCAGGGGTATCAGACAGCAGCATGCTCTTCCACCTGGTTATGCGGTTAGACTCCGATGTTCCTACCAGTGGTTGAGTCCTGGTGATGAAGCTCTTTCTCGACTTCAGTCAACAGACTACAGCCTGGAGATCATGCAGTGGATGGCGAGAATCATTAGTCTCTTTCGTCCTCTCTGCATAAGCAGCAACAGCCCTTCTGATAGTTTGGGGAGCTATTCCAACAATCAGGTAGATTTTGTCAACTAGAGTGGGTTTCAGACATCCCGACAAGATTCGTACGGTCTTGTTGATTGCAATGTCAACTTGCTTGGTGTGAGTGGATGCACTCCACACAGGTGAAGCATACTCTGCAGCGGACACAAACAAAGCAAGAGCAGAGGTTCTCAGGACGCGAGGGCTTGCTCCCCAGGTGGTGGCTGTGAGCTTTCTCAAAATATTGTTCCGTGAACTAACTTTCAGCCTGGTGTTGTTACAATGTTTCTTGAAGGACAGTGTTCGGTCAAGAGCAACACCTAGATACACAGGTGTTGGACAACGTTCAAGTCGTTTGCCTTGCCTTGTAATGTCCTGTTCCCGCCAAGCTTCTCTATTCCTTAAGTGAAATGCGCACACCTGAGTCTTGTTGGGATTTGGCTTTAGATGATTGCCTTCATTGTAAGAGCCAACAGTATCTAGTGCAGAAATCAACTTTCCCTCCACCTCTTCAAATGTCTTACCTTGGGCAACCACTGCAGTGTCGTCGGCATAGATGAAAAGCCTGGTATGTTCCGTTATGGGCTGTTCATTAGTGTAAATATTAAAGAGCACAGGGGCTAGTTCACTGCCTTGAGGTAAACCGTTCTTTTGTATCCGTCTGCTCTTCTTACCATGGGTCAGCCTCAAAAAGATCTTTGTAATGGTTCATCAGCTGTTTGCTGTCATCAGTCAGTCCTGGTATGTAACTTGTTCTACAACCTCGTGGAATGGTCTTTCTAGAGGCTGTCTGGATGCATTTGGCAAATGCCTCGTACATCTCAGGTTGTGGTGGGATCTTCACAACTTCTGTATCAAGCTCGTTGGTTTCTTTCCCATCGGCCTTCTGAAAATTAAACCTTTGCTTGAAAGGTATCTCCTCTGGCACTACCATGGCATTCACTTTGCAGATTACAGGTCTATGTTTGGTAGATGGGATGAGCTTACCCATCATCTTCACACAACTCCCAGCAACTTTTGATGACACAAAAATATTGTCAGGGTTGTAGCCTCTCTTCCACCGACTACTATTGAAGGATGCTGGTAGCTTTGGATCATGAATTAGATGATCATGATTCTCTGCCCAGGTTTCCAGTTTATCTCCATTGGTATCTGAATCTGGGGATCCCCAAGATGTGCTTCGGCAGTTGTAATCGCCAAGGATGAAATTTACGCCCTGGTACTTAAAGTTAGTAGGTTCTTCAAACATGAAGTCAACATTAGGAGGCTTGCATATAGAAGTAATGCTAAAGTGTGGCGTATATGCAGAAAGAATATCGATGTCATCGCTTTCAGTCAGGGAGGTTGATGTGATATTTAGGTTTGGTCTGGTGAAAATGGCACTCCGTATTTATCATGGGGTCTTTCCAGAACAAGCTCCATGCCTGCAATTTTGGATCGATGGCTGTTGTAGCCCCGGTGGGTCTCTTGCACTAGAAGGATATCACTTTTACATTCCTTACACAAATCAGCCAATAACGTCTCTTTGGCACACAAAAAACCATCGATATTTATCGAGACTAACAAGTGGTCTTAAAAAAAGGCCCTTTAGGAGGATTACTACTTCTGTGTTGACCGGCAGTGAAAGAATCCGCGCTGCTAATTTGCAATGTTGCCCAGGGTGCGCCCGGTTGTACTGATTTTTCATAGCGTAATTTATACAATCTTCGGGGAGGCTTCTTCCTTGCACCCCATATCCAACTTACAAATGGGAAATGTTTCCTGGACCTATACTCAGGGATGGTCCCTCACGTCTTTCACATAGGCCATGTCAAAATTGAGCGTGGGCTTCAGTATGTTAATATTACAGTAAGAAGTCCATTATAGCGAGAATACATACATACATTCATCATTATAGATCATCATGCCTTTCAGCGTTCAGTCTCCAAGCCTCTGTGGATTTGCTAAATGTCGCCACAATCCTTTATTTGCAGCTAGTTCTGTGGCCTCATTTAGTTCTATACCTGTGGCGTCTAGTATCAAAACCGGCCAAGTCACTCAAGGTATGTGTCTGTTAGGTCATCAGCCCAGAGGCTGGTTGGATCCTCAAATAGCACTACCAAAGGTTATGCGGATATAAGGAAACCCCGAAAACCAATGGCAGCACCAAAATGAGGCATACTAGGCAAGATGAGGAGTGAGGTAGGTTGCCATTGCTTTCCTCACTGGGTCAGAAAGTACTATTGCAGCACGACTGACCCTATGAGCAACACCTTTCATAACACTCAGATGCACTAGTCGTGCTCTGAATGTCATTACTCAGCACTACCCATACCCCAGCAGCTTCCATATTGTCACAGCCATGGATGTTCACTGGGACTTCGGTGGAAGCTACACTTTACTCTGGCCTGTGCCAAGAGATGGATGCAAAAGTACTGTATCCATCAAGAAATGACAGCAGGCAGACTCAAGGTATATTTTTCAATATTGATGAAAAACCTGTAGAGACAAAGCAATGATTGTTAGGAAAGATTTTTTTTTCACAGTTATATCCTTAATGGCTTAATATTTAAATTCCACTGTTTTGAGAAATCTAACTCATAATTAACCCATTTTTTTGTTAATTTAAATTTTGACTTGGCCGTTTTTGTTGCAATTTTGTACAATTTCAGTCTGTTTTTGTAAAACTGTATTCTTTTTAAATTCCAAACTCTTGTGAAAAAAGGCAATTAAATGAAAATAAATTGACATTTTAATTACTTTTCTTTATTGCAATTTAAAAAAAGCATTTCAGCATAAATGAGATAATAATAAACGAAGAGGAACATCATAAAGCTGAGGAGAATACAAAATAGGACTTCTCTTACCAAAAGTTTATAGTTTACTTAGATCTTGAACACAGTAAAATAAAATGATCATAAATAATAGTCACTTATATTAATAGAACCATTAAGATAGGCACTGTTCAAACGTACTAAGTAATATTGTTGTTGAAAGTCTTCAATTTACCGAGCTCGATAGCTGCAGTCGCTTAAGTGCGGCCAGTATCCAGTATTCGGGAGATAGTAGGTTCGAACCCCACTGTCGGCAGCCCTGAAAATGGTTTTCCGTGGTTTCCCATTTTCACACCAGGCAAATGCTGGGGCTGTACCTTAATTAAGGCCACGGCCGCTTCCTTCCCACTCCTAGCCCTTTCCTGTCCCATCGTCGCCGTAAGACCTATCTGTGTCAGTGCGACGTAAAACAACTAGCAAAAAAAAAAGTCTTCAATTTGCTCTCATTTATAATACAATATCATGCATTTCTCGTGGACTATTGTTGCAGACTTCAGAGACGGTTTTGGAACTCTCATGACCAACGAAAGCTGTTTCACTTGCTAATATTACAGTTTTATAAAACTGCAGTGCTGGAAGACCTTGCCATGTTGGGCCAAAGTGGTTCTGCAGGAGACTTTTTAAGTCTTCTGTTTTAAAGGCAGGAAGAGTAATTCCTTTGATCACTGTTTGAGGTGTTATTTGAGCCAGCGATTTTCCTCTTTTACACAGGCTTTGGTACTTCCCAAGATCATTATTGTAAAATACCTCACCTTTTACACGAACAGAATTTTGTGCCTTCTCCGTTTTCTTCATAATAATACTTTTGGTTTTAGCTAATGGAAAATGCCATTGAGAAGGAGGCTTCAACACATCAGCAGCCTGTGATTTCCAATCATTGAACTCACAAGCCACACCCAGATGAAAAACAGTTCCATGATTAGATAATATCTCTTCATATTCATCAGGGTCTGTAAGGATGTCATGCCTCCTAACTTTTTCAATTCTCCCAAAGACACGGTCTGGAAGTAAAAATGAATGGCCTACAATTGGGAAAATTATCTGTATTTCTGTGACCGAGTCAGCAGCATTAGTCAGAAACCAATTTCAGACCATTCCTACAACGGTGCTGTTCTTATTTTGACCAGCACATCCATCTGCTACTAGCCGAAGAGTGGTAATTCCATTGAAGTCAGTATTGTTTAGACGATGATATAAAGCTGATGCAATGGCATTGGAATTCTTTGCAAACTCTGTTTCATTCCAGGAATAAATAAATACATTTTCCTTAGTCATTGATGCTCTTGAATGGCCTTGAACTATTGTGAAATTGTACACTGACAGTTGCCTGCTGTAATATACTGCTTGGTCTGGGATACGGGGCAGAGAAAAATTCTTCTGGCAATCAAAAGAGAAAATCAGTAAACCAGCTTTATTCTCCCTCAAAAGGCTATAAAATGCTTTAGCCCTAGCACTGTGAATTTTTTTCTCTGAGATCAAGGTGTTTCTCTTTTCTGCGTCAGTCTCTGTCTTCAGTATTTCTTCAAACTGCAAACATTTTGAGCATGCATCGGTTCTGGGTGTTCCAAATCCAATATTAAATCTGGTATTGAAAATGTTTCTGAAGGAACTTTCCTTCACTTTTAGCTCTGTAGCTGCTTGTACATTATACATTCGCCACATCTTCTTGATATTCAGGTCACTACTTACATAAACACGGTCCGATGATTTAGACCTAGGCCTACAGTAGTGCGACTCAATACATTTAAACATCTTTATAAACGTGATGACCGAATTCTGCCTGGAAATGTATTTATTTTCCTTCCTGTTTCCACCCCTGTTTTCTTTCGGCGAAGTTCCTGTGGTAAGGAATCTTCTAGCAACACCTTGAATTCGATGTTTCCCTAAGCCTAATATATCCATGAAAGCTTCCCTGCAGACTTGAACTTTGTAGTTCGATTTTCCCACATAATATTTCAGAGATAATGACTTCGGTGTCCGATCTCCTTGTCTTGGACGATGTTTGATGACTCGAGAAGTCTCTAAATATTTCAAGATAAAAGAGTCTTGTTTCAACTTGTCACTAGATGCATAGAACTGTTCGTGGAATATTCTTGCGTCTTGCATTGTCAAAGACTTGCATTTGAACGTTCCTTTCACAGGATGGTTACATGAAGGAAGTTTAGGGGGCCCACTTGCAGAATACCTGTGGCAGAAGATTAATTTTTAATTTCTGACGCTATATTATTATTATTATTATTATTATTATTATTATTATTATTATTATTATTATTATTATTATTGCTATGGTTTTTAATGTGAGTTAGAACACACACTCACACAAACATGCATAGTTAGATCATCTTATTTTCTTCTCAAATGTGCTCATTTGAATTCTTTCTTAATCTCGAAAAATGAAACACAGAAACCCATATTTTAGGTTTGACAGCTCTGCAAGGCTAATTTCTGAAAATACATCAACCTAACTGCTTCAAGAATCGAACGAGAAACTTCGATAATCTGTAGTAAAATTAAATGAAATATTATACTTACCGCTCTCGCTTTCGTTGTTGTGATTTCCACTGTGACGTATCTCTTGTTCTCTTTCTTGCACTTGATCTGGGGGTTTCATTTATTGATGTTTCCATTATGTGGCACAAGGTATGAAAGTAAATTTTTCAGTTCACCACTCAGAACAATATCCACGTTACAGCACACAATAATGACAAAATACGAACACACCGGAAATAGGATTGCTTTGGCGCCAATGTCGGTAAGAAGCCCGCGAATACGTAAATCAGTGTTGCAAACGCACAAAAAACAAAATATTATGACTTCAAAGAATATACATTACAAGGAATGATTTTGCCTACTGATATTATCACATTGCTGCTTAATGTAACAACACAAGGTTCCAGACAATAATGCTGCATCATAAAGATTGTCGCTCGTTCCTTGACCTGGTCGGTTTTGAATTCACTGCCTGCATGACTTGGCCGATTCTGTTGCACGATCGAGAATTCAGTGCTCTATAACATGAAGACATGGACGATTTTAAAGCATATTCTTGTTTCACCTGATAGTGCTATACTTCTACTTCAAATTGATAACCTTAACTCATTTTCGTAAATTTCGTGACTTGGCCGGTTTTGATACTAGACGCCTCACCTCTCTTTAAATTGTTAGAAACTGAGTCTAACCATCATCATCTTGGTCTCCCTCTACTTCTCCTACCCTCCATAACAGAGTCCATTATTCTCCTAGGTAACCTATCCTACTATATTCGCCCCACATGACCCCACCACCAAAGCCGGTTTATGCGTTCAGCTTTATCTATCGAATAGAATTCCTAACTTAGTCATAATCTCCTCATTCATAGTGCCTTCCTGCCATTGTTCTCACCTGTTTGTACCAGCAATTATTCTTGCTACTTTCATGTCTGTTACTTCTAACGTATGAATAAGATATCATGAGTCCATCCAGCTTTCACTCCCCTAAAGCAAAGTTGGTCTGAAAACAAACTGATGTAAAGAGTTTCATCCGGGAGCTGACTTCCTTCTTACAGAATACTGTTGATCACAACTGTGAGCTCACTGAATTTGCTTTACTGCACCTTGATTCAATCTCTCTCTCTATATTACTCATTCTGGGAGAACTTACATCCTGAATACTTGAAATTTTCTACATGTTCCAGCTTTGTATCACCAATCTGACATCCAATTCTCTTGGATTTCTTACCTACTGACATCACTTTAGTCCTCAAAAGGCTAATTTTCATACCATGCTCATTGCACCTATTTTCAAGCTCAAGATATTATACTGCAAGCTTTTGGCACAATTAAAACCAAGTCGTCAGCATAGGCCAGACTGCTTCCTATATTTCCACCTACTCAATCCATCCCTGCCACTTTATACCTTTCAGCAGATGAACCATGTAAACTACGAACAACAAAGGTGAAAGATTACAGCCTTGTCTAACCCCTGTAAGTACCCTGAACCAAGAACTCATTCTACCATCAATTGTCAATGCAGTCCAATTGTCAACATAAAAGCCTTTGATTTTAATAATCTACCCTTTATCCCATAGTCCCCCAGTACTCGGTACCCTTTCATATGCTTTCTCTAGATATATGGAAAAAACGCAACTGTCTAGTCTCGTAGCATTTTTCAATTGCCTGGTGCATAATAAAAATTTGATCCTGATAGCCGTTCTGAGGTCTGAAACCACACTGGTTTTCATTCGACTTCCTCTCAACCACTGATCGCATCCTCCCTTCCAAGATACCAGTGAATACTTTGCCTGGTATACTAATCCATGAGATACCTCGATAGTTGTTGGAATTCTTTTAGTTCCCTTGCTTATGGGTAGGTCCAATTACTACTTTTGTCCAATCTGATGGTACCTCACCAAGACTCTATGCTAATCTTATTATTCTGTGAAGCCATTTCATCCCTGTCTTCCCATTATACTTCACCATTTCAGGTCTGATTTCATCTATTCTTGCTGTTTTATGCCAATGTAATTTATTTACCACCTTTTCCGCTTCCTCTAGCGTAATTTCACCATCATTTTCTTCCTCCACATGAGCTCGTTTGTTCGCGACACCAACAGGAAGATTTCCTTTTTACATTGAGAAGATTTTCAAAATATTCCCTTCACCTGTCCAGTGAATCCCTGGGATCTATTATGAGTTCACCTGAATTACCCAAACACTGCTCATTTCTTTTTTCCCTCCCTTCCTAAGATTGTGTATTACTGCCCAGAAAGGTTTCCCTGCTGCTTGACCTAGCCTTTCCAGGTTATTACCAAAATCTTCCCTTGATTTCTTTTTGCATTCAACAACTATTTGTTTCGCTCTATTTCTTTCATCTACATTCAATTCCCAGTATGCATCAGCCTTTGTTTGGAGCCAATTCTGTTAAGCCTTCTTTTTATGTTTACAAGCTGCTCTCACTTCATCATTTTACCAGGATGTTTGCTTATTCCCATCTTTACACACAGTTCTCTTTCTATATCCTGAACCTGCTTAGTGTCCACTGTTCGGAAGTTCTCACTAATCATATCCATGTACTTCTGTCTTAATGCCCTTGACCCGGAGATTGTCTTCCCTTATTCGTCTGCAGACAGATTTCAATTTCTCTATCCTAGGCCTAGATATACTTAGTTCACTGCAGATCAGATAGTGGTCTGTATCATCGAAAAATCCCTGGAAAACTCGTACATTCCTAACAGATTTCTGAATTCAAAGTCTGTTCAGATATAGTCTGTTATGGATCTGGTACCCCTACCCTCCCATGCTTAGTGGTCAATAGCCTTATGCTTGAAGAATGCATTCATAACTGCTAAACCCATACTAGCACAGAAGTCCAGCGGACACTTCCCATTCCTATTAGCTTCCATATCTTCCCCACATTTACCAATTACCCTTTCGTATCCTTCAGTTCTATTTCCAACTCTCGCATTGAAATCGCCCATTATCCTTGCTGTTGACCCTGACTACGATGTCACTCAATGCTTCATAAAACTTGTCAATTTCATCCTCATCTGCACCCTCACATGGTGAATATACTGAGACAATTCTCGTCCTAATTCTTTCACCTGCCAAATTTACCCACATCATTCGCTCGTTTATGTGCCTAACAGAAACTATGTTGCGTGCAATAGTATTCCTGATGAACAGCCCCACCCCAATCTCTGCCCTTCCCTTTTTAACACCCATCAAGTACACTTTATAAGCTCCTCTCTGTTCCTCGTTATCTCTCCTTACCCAAATATCACTTACTCGTAGCGCATCCAGATGCATCCTCTTTGCTGACTCAGCTAGTTCTACTTTCTTTCTTCCATAAGCCGCATTAATATTGATAGCTCCCCATCAAATTCCATTTCGTTTGCCAAGTTGTTTCCAAGGAGTCCGTTGCCTGTCAAATGGGAGTGGGACTCCGTTGCTCCTATAGGTCTGGAGCTTGCTTAAAATGTTCTGAGCTCAATAAATTCGTGAAGCAGGAGGCTACCCTACTTACACATGTGAGGATCTCTCTAACGCGTTAGGGACCACTGGTGGATTGTATGGTCCCAGCCGCCTGAGCACAAGGAGGGCCATGACTCAGAATATGTCCGAGAATTCATAATGGTGAAAATTTTTCTTGCTAAGGGATTGTCGTTATATTCGATTTTTGGTAAAAGTTGCGAAAATCTCCATGCTCATTAAAATCGGTATGGAACAGCAATCAGTTTGTTCAAAACTTGCTTTTTTGCGGATGATATCCACACTACGGCTTGCTAGTTTGTTATTTTTCGAAATCTGTTTCTACGTGCAAGTGTATATATTTAAATTCATTCTGAAATAATTATAGTGTCACTCCAGAGGCCTCTGTGGCAAACGTTCTAGTTTTCTTCTTCAAACTGCGACACCTAACCTAACCGTATATGTATCATGAAAACATATTTCAAGCGCACGTAGTTAAATGATAACTTCCTCGCTACAAATTTACATGGGAACAGCCTTTCCTAAATGTAACTAGATGCAAGAAAATATAAACTATCCTCTGAATGAGTGATGTACTTTGCCATATCTTAAGGTGTATCCCTTCTTACTTAATTTCAGGATATAACTTTAAAAATTAAGAGATCGTTAATTCAGCCTTTATTTCTAATGAGTTAGCAACTGATATCGGACATGTTATTTATGCATTTATTATGAAACCATGTTGTCCTCTTTCATTTTGAATTTTCCTTTAGAGAACAGTAGTCAACGGATGTTACTAATCGACTCTGACATCGCCTTCAGATTTTGAGGGAAAAACTTGCAAGTGTACCTAGCGAGAAGACAGTACGGCGCCGAAGATGACAGATTGCATTTTGTGGCAAATGTTTCAGTTTTTTTATTCAAACAGTGTCACCTAACTTTACCGTTCTATATATGTAATGGAAACATATTCCAAGCGCCAGTAGAGAAATGATAGCATTCTCTCTATAAATTTACATGGGAATAGCCTCTCCGAAATTTATCCAGGCATGAGAAAATATAAAGTAACCCCTAAAATCAGTGATGTGCTCTGCCACATCTTGAGGTGAATCACATTCTTACTTAATTTCATTGTAAAGTATTAAAATTAAGCGATCATTTACTTAGCCTTTATTTTTAACGCGTTAGCAACGGCCGTCAACCATGTTATTAATAATATAAGAGAATTTATTGGACTCCAACCTATTCAATACATTACAGGATGTTAACATTTTTAGTTAAACATCGTTAAAATGGAGACATGTTTCGCCCTCCATGTGGGGCATCATCAGTCATATCAAAGCACCTCAAAATTAAACCAGATGTCTGGTTGGAAATTATGAACATAATATGTAAGAAAGAATACATTAAAAAACATGTACAAAGTCCTATCCTAAACGAAATAACAATAGACTAGTTACACATAGTAAAATACGCTAGTGGTTTCTTAATATTAAAATGAGGCCATCATATGCACAGTATAAAAATGAAAGTAATCAAAGTCTATATGATATTGAGTTCGATGGTATTTCTACGTAGTATATACAAATGTTGGCAAAATAAAACACAATTTATAATTACTGTACACTTATTTATAATTGTTAAAATTGATGAGGTAAAACATTCCAATTTGTCTATTTGTCATTTGGCTCCAACTAAACTAAAAATGTTAACATCCTGTAATGTTGTAATAGGTTGGAGTCCAATAAATTCTCTTATATTATTATTGAGATTCTTTCAATACGGAAAATAAAATGATTTTCATTACTTGTAATGATAAAGCCAACCAGGCTAATAAAAATAAAAATAGATATCAAAACCTCAAAATCAAAATCGGTAAAATGATTTTCATTACTTGTAACCATGTTATTTACGTATTTGTAACGAAAACATGTTCTCTTCTTTCGTTTCTAATTTTCTTTATGAAACAGCAGTCGATGAGAGAGTGCGCACAGCGAGAAAAATATACCGGGTGTTGCACTTTGTGGCAAACGCTTGCATTTTCTTATACAAACAGTGTTACGTAACCCCGTATGTACCATGGAAACATAGATCAAGCGCGAGCTATAAATTTTCATGGGGATAGTCTTTTGCAAGAAATCTGCCTCATTTCCTGTATCAAATCTTATTTATTGAATCAATAACAGAAAATGTGCTGTAAATGATTAATTGATTTGCTTAAAGCAAATATAAGTATCAAAAAGGTGGAAATTTACGGTTATTGATTTAATGAGGATAGTCTTACCGAAATTTAATCAGACGCAAGAAAATGTAATTTAACCTCAGAAATCAGTGATCACTAATTGATTCCAACATTGCTTTTGAATGTCGACGAGAGAGCGCGCAAGTGCACATTGCGAGAAAACGATACGGAAGGTCGCATTTTGTGGCAAATGCTTCATTTTTATTATTCAAACAATGCACCTAACCTAATTTAACCGCATATGTAGTCCTACCTTGAAAATATATATCAAGCCCCAGTAGAGAAATGATAACCTCGCTATCAATTTACATGATAATAGCCTTTTCGAAATTTAACCAGATGTGAGAAAACACAAAACACCTCTGAAATCAATGATGCCCTCTGCCATATCTTGAGGTGTATCCCATTCTTACTTAATTGCAATATTTAGGATTGAAAATAAGCGATCATTTACTTCAGCTTTTATTTTTAGGAGTTAACAACTGCTATCAGACATGTTATTTACACATTTATTACAAACACATGTTCTCTTTAATTTCCATTTTTCTGTACGGAACAGCATTCGACGGGGTAGGTCTCTTACGTACAGAAATCATCTGTAGAAAACTGCCAACAAACTAAAAAGTCGTAATAATATTCTCCAACGACTGGCTGGAACTTCTTGGGGAGTGGATGGAAATACATTACGGATAACATCTTTGGCCTTGGTCTATTCTGTAGCAGAATACTACTCTGGTGTCTGGCTTAACAGTGCTCACACACATCTAGTAGATGTACAACTTTGCCAAACCATGCGGATCATAACTAGTACACTTCGTGCTACTCCGATCCAGTGGTTACCGGTATTTAGCAATACAGTATCTCCACATATCAGGAGACAGAAGGCCCTTTTTCAACTGTGGACCAGAATGCTGAAGAATGAAGATCTACGTGTTCATGAGGATATCAGACAGAAATGCACACATCTTAAGTCTCGCCAGCCTGCTTGGAAGACTGCCATGAAGATAACATCCAGCGACGTCAACTCCACCTCTACAGGGTCAACAGAGTTGTCTTTATCCCCACCTCAGGCAATAGTGGATATTAATAATCCATCCACAAAACTGGCAGGCTTCGATCTGGCATGCTGCACCTGGAGTAGACTAAATCGCATGAGATGTGAAGTAGGTAGAACCGCATCTAGTTTACACACCTGGGGTTGGTCAGTTTCTCCATACTATGACAGTGGAGAGGTTCGCCAAACAAGGAAACATGTAGTGGAGGAATGTCCACTCCGTGTTTTCACTGGCACCATGGAAGACCTCAACTCAGCAACCCCCAAATCAGTGAAGTGGGTGGCGGGTTTGGACATTCACATTTAGTGAGATGTACATCACTCGCACTCAGTGCGTATATATGAATTGTCAGAGTTGATAGGTAGATAGTGATGTAAATATAATGTGTTTTCTTTTTATTCTTTGAAATTTTGTTAATTGCTTTGACTGTATAAGTATGGTAATTTGTACTTTGTAGTTATCTTTCACTGGTTGTGTAAATAGTTTATAGGTTGTAATTATTCGTCATACACCAAATAAAATAAATGGCCTCCGAATTAGCCTAGTGGACATAGCGAGGGAACTATGCAGAAGATGATTGATCGCATGCAAAATAATCGCTGGGTGCATAAATGTCGGTAACGCAAAAAAAATCGCGCACGCTTAATCACTCATAATAACACGTGTCAGTGATAGGGCTCTCGTTGTAAACGAAGGATAATACACAGTTTAATAAAGGAATTTTGAAGGGACAGACAAAAACTGCAGTTATAATGGGGTTCTCGTTATATGCCATACTCGTTACAGCGGACTTCTACTGTAATTGGTTAGTATGGTTTATTTCATTCTTTCTTTAAAACAAATACAATGGTCTTTGGCGTAAATTAATTATTTTATGTAGAGTCCTGCCAAACAGTATCAGGTGGATACTAAATAATTAGTCACTTGTACAACCACAGATATCACAATAATGGAAGTTAGGGTCATTGTTCCTACCTGCGCATGGATCTTTGGACTAAATTTGTCCCAAACAACAAAAATGTGTAATTTTCCATTTAAGCCCATTTCACATTTTACCACAAAGTCAGTACAGGTAAACAATACATGCAGAAGTAATGAAGATTCATAACTTAGTATTTTAAGCATATTTGCAATTACTCCATAATTGAACACAAGTAAATTTATTCTTGCTATATGAGGGAAATTACTGTAATCTATGATTACATTGATTTTGTTTCTATAGCACATTTTGATATTTAGAAGAATTCTTGCCTAATTCCAGTTATCATTTTCAGCTCACCTGCTTGTTCCTGGACCAGTGACCTTTAAACCAACAATGAGGACTGAATTTGAGGACATCTGGGCAGGAGCATATTGTTCATATGCTAAAGAGAAATCGAAAGGCCGGATATATGTTTTCGGCCTGAATAATTTTAATCAATTAGGTGAGTGTATTCTTCTGCTTTAATTGTTCTTATGTGAGAAATATCCAAACATTCATCCAAAATAGATGGGAAGAATAGTATAGTTTAAGCCATGTTAATGATGATTGTAAACCTCAGAATAACTATTTTATATGGTAAGCCATTTAAGATTTCCTTCCATTTTCACACCAGACAAATGCTGCATCACCCATCTGTAGACTCTCCTCTTTCACCTCTACATTTCAGTAGGTCTTCCTCTTGTCTGTCCTTTCAGATTCCATTTTAGGGCTTGTTTTGCAATATTGTCAGATCTGTGCAATGTATGTCCAATCCATTGCCATTTCCTTCTCTTGATCTGCTGCTGGTTGATTGGTGATAGACGTGATCTTTCCTAGTGTTCTTTGGTAATAGATGGAAGATCTCCGATGAAGTAGAAATCATTGACTGGCTGTACTTATGCATGAAAAGTAAATGTGATATGTGATGTTCTTTGTGTTCATGTTTCCGATTGGAAACTCCTATCGAGTACACAAATCGTCAATGAACAGATGAAAAGCATACAGGTGACTCCAGTCAAAAGTGCTCCACTAGTAACGCAGGTAGCACTTACAAAGGGAAGGAAAAAAAAATTAGGCCTACACAGGTGCAAGAGACTTGGTTCGAGAAATTGATTGGCTTGGAAAAAGTCTATTCGAAACTGGTTTCTCAAGAAATTACGTCAGCCTCATTATAAGCACTAAATCAGGCAGGAAAAGTGGGCCTGTAGATTTTTTCGGTGGGCTCCTAAATATTTTGTCCTTATTTGCACCCCTGTTTTAATTAATGTCTGAACTTTCTTGTCAGTTGCTTCATTACCTTCCATGTTTGACAGGCATATGACAAGACAGATTATACATTGCTATGAAAGATCTGCAGTTGAGTTCTAACAGGGAGTTCTTCTGACTTCCATATAGGACAAAGCTCCATGAACCCTTTCGACTCGAATCATTTGTAAGTCCTGATTTCTCCCAACTCATATTTATTTCTGTCAGCTTTCTTTATATTTTAAAACCTGGTACAGTGGAACCTTGATTCTCCGTTTTTGGAAGGACGCCAGGAAAAAGCGTACAACATGGGAAAATGGAAAATCCGGGAACTAATGAACCATCAACAATTTGGCTAAACATCAGAAAAATGAAATATGTATACTTATAACAGAGATGCCAACTATTACGATTCAATCGTAATAATTACGAATTACCCATCATAATTACGCCTTTACGAATCACACACCACAAATTACGATTCTGTGTTGATTTTAAAATCTAAGTGTCAGAAGTGTTCAAAAGGATGCACAAGGAATGCCATTACAGCTTGAATTCTCAGAATATTATTTTCGGATTTCTCAGTAAACATTTATACCCCTTTCCTGTCCCTTGTTTGAGAATATTTCGAGTTTTCACGTGCCGAACACAGTGTGGGCTTCCAGTAGGGGCCTACCGGAAATATAGGCACCTGTGAAGTGGTATAACTTGCGGAATTGTTGTCTTTGTTCGTCACATGATTAGACTTCCATGCTAGTACGAGAGTTCTTTTGTGTTTGTTTTGGCGGCAAAGTGGTGACAAACTCCGTTTAATTGTGAATACTGTGTGTGTGACTGTTGAAGAAGTATTTATTGCGATTTTGGTTGCCAAATTTACATATATTGCTCTTCTAGGATATATGCTAATCGTGTGTTACGAAATGCGAATGGTTTGAAATAATGAAGCGATTTCTATTGCAGGAAAATATGTGTGATTACGTTACCGTGACTAGTGACATTAGTAATAAATGAAAAATTGTTCAAAAATTTAGGGAGGTATACTGGAAAGAATGGCCCTGTTTACTGCGTTCCTCAAAATCTTATTCACATGTGTTTTTAGTGTGTGTAGCCGCGATTTTTCAGATACGCATGATGAGGAAGAACAAGACAATTCCGTGCTAATATGAACTCCGAACTGTTAAAAGCATGTCACCAGTGTACGTTTACCAAACAGGAACAACAAGCTGCTAAGGGAGCAACTACAGCACTCAACAAAAGAAATGACCACAAAATTTTTAGGTGTCCATATAGATGAAAAATTAAGATGGGATTGTCATATTAAAAAAATAGGGAAGTCTCTGAGTTCTGTTTGTTTTGCCTTAAGGATTTTATCTAATAGTTGTAGTGAAGAATATGTTAGAATGGCATATTTTGGATATTTCCATTCTGTCATCACTTATGCTATTGGTCTCTGGGGCTGTTACAAATCAAATCTTGATGTTATTTTTCGAATACAGAAACGAGCTATCAGAATTATATTGAGACGTAACAGGTTAGATCATTGCAGACCATTATTTAAGAGACTAAGGATACTCCCAGTACCAAGTATATACATCATGCAATGCATTCTACACGTGAAAAAGAATATTGATCACTTCAGAAAGAATTTTGACAATCACAATTACCAGACGCGAACAAGAAATAATATTTTTATCGAACACAAGAGTAAAACCATTGCCTTGAGACATGTAGACTCTGTTGGAATCAGATTGTATAATAAGCTTCCAAATACGATTAAAGATATTAGTCCCGTCAGTTCATTTACCACAGCTTTAAAAAATCTCCTGCTGAGTAGCTGCTTCTACAGTACAGAAGAATACATGATGAAGTGCTGGTAATGATGCTACTACTTATTAACTTGTAATCTAGTATATAGCCTTAAAAATATGTTAATGTCACATTGACTATGTTCACATTATTAACACCACACCAATATATTTTTATTTTGTCTTATAAATATTGGTTATTAATATTATTTAAAAAATTAAGATGTGCTGTCCTAACATTGAGGTATGTGGTGTTTCTGTTCTTCTTCTTTTTCAAAATGTTCATTGTTGTGCATATATTATTGTTAGTATTAGGAAATCACTTGACAACTCCTATACTGTTGGCATATTTCAAAATATGTAATTGTACAGTCTATGGAAGCTAAATAAATGAATGAATGAATGAATGATCTTTCAACCTCCACTCAGATCTACTGCAAATCACCTGTTACTTTAGCAGGTTAGAATCGTACACTCTTTTTATGCCAGTCATTGAATATGTTACATCTGGTTGAATTGTATGTTAATTGATTTTCAATTATATGTAATTTAGTAAGATCTTGGGGGGGAAAAAATCTACGGTCCTCCCCCTCCCTCCTGTGCCCTAACGGTTGCATTACGAATTGCCTTCCTTGAAGGTTGGCATCTCTGTTATAATTTTACAAACACTCCTAAACCAAACCAAACTACAGCCCCAATGGGCCTTCCGCCTACCAAGCGATGGCCGCTCAGTCCGAAGGCCTGCAGATTACGAGGTGGCGCATAGTGTGACGAATTCTCTCGGCCGTTATTCCTGGCTCTTTCAAACGGGGTCACTATCTCCCTACTAAATAGCGCTTTATTAAAGGTAATCGTAGAATGAGTGAACCTGGAACCAGCCCTCATATCCTGGTAAAAATAACTGGCCTGGCTGGGAATTGAACCCGGGCCCCAATTACCGGTACACGATTTAAAAATGTTTGAACTTTTCATTCAGTTTTACTGGGGAAACTTCGTCAGTTTCCTCTGAATACTTCTTTCACTTCAGCAACTTCGATCAGTCAGACTGTTCAAAAATTTAATAACACCAAGCCAAACAACAATCGATCACAAGTAGTTTTTAATTCTCTAATCTAATAAAATAAAGTAGGCCTACATTGGATACAAAAACACCCAACATGATGGCAAAATCCCTTTTTTTTTGAAATCTTCCATTGTAATCTGGTCACCGGTATAATATTCATAGTCAGTCTATGGAAATCTTGTACTGCGTAAATTAGACCTACATTGACTTTTAAAGGTTATGTTGAATTTGAGAATATGGTTTTGAATGTAAGTATCGATTCTCAAGTTGTCGAATGCATTATATTCAAGTCTGCCCGTCACTAATCACTCAAATTGTAAGGGGGAAAAAAATCATCAAAACTTCCAAAATTACAGTTATTCACAATCTTGAGCTCAGCTGGAAAGCGCGCTCGCTGTACAAGTCGGTGCAAGTGCGAAATGATACAAAGTTTTAAAATGAAAGTGCGCAGATAAAACGACTGCAGTTTTTATAACATTTTAACACAAACACTTTAAAATTCCCAGTTTTATATTAGGACAAAAACAGTAATAGGCAATCCCAAAACCTCCAAATGGCTTTATGTACCAGTATGCAACAATGTAAGGTGCAACATTTGTTGTGGTCTCGATAACATAATCGTATACGATAATACTAAAATACTAAATTTGTGTTACCGGTACTTAAGAACGAGCAGTTTCGATTCCTGCCTGAACGCTCAGTGACTATACAGTGCCCTGAGGGAAATGCCATAAACCTGTTTTCGGCGATACACTCGAAAGTTAACATCTAACCCTGGACATAATGTAGACGTTTTGCAAGTACGAACATTTGACGAAACTTGTTCTGTCTTCAAGTAGAATTGTCTCCTTCAAATTTTTGTGGACATTCACTGCTTTATGATTTCGATTCTCTAAACAGTACCACCCGAATGCAATGTTAAGATGGTCCCTTATGCAAGTTCACCTCCAATCGCTTTTCCGGTATAGTACTTCCTCAAATTACCACAATGATGGGACGTTAACACCAATGTCCGTAAGTATGCTGTCCTTCCGTAGAGACAGTTTTTTTTGAGAAACGTGTGATCGAGGATTTAGCATTGGTGGGACTGAAATTTCTGGACGGTTGATAAAGTAAATTGTTTCTTCGAGGAACTGATAATGCAGGATTTTTAAAACTCGATTTAATTAGGATGCTCACGGGAGCACATAATTTGAACGAATAATATGGGAAAACGTAGTTTCCAGTAACGTATAATCGAGGTTCTACTGTATTAAGTACTGGCTGTAACATATATACAGGAAGGAACTATAAAATTAATGAATGATGGTATTTACATGACACAAAATAATTTATTTTGACTTTCATAACTGTATGTCTTGACTCTGTGGAAGCGTTCAAAGCAAATGCCTGGATAGAGCCTGGGTTGCTTCTCACAGGTTTTACAGAAGTGGACTTTCTCTCGCTTCGCTCCAACAATTTTCCTATCACTGCAAACCTTGCAATCCTTAGTTTTTCTTTCGGGATGGGGGTACAGCAGGTGCAGCTTGCCATTCAGCCTCACGTCTTCATCTGTTGAGGAAGGTCTTCCCCTTTTCCTGTTTTGTGTATTCCGCTCATTTCCTACAAGTTGTCTTACCAAGTTTTTCCTGAACTTTTGATCGGTCATTCCATTGTTACCTTCTTTGAAGAGTAGGAAGGCATTCACTATTGTGATCTCCAGAAGCCATAAGAACATTTTTCTTCGCCACTTCACTGACTTACATGTGAATGGGTATGAGCTGGCGTAGTGGTCAGAAAGATCAATGCCCCCCATGTATTGATTATAAGCATGTAAGGCAGTAGTTTTCTCTACAATTTCCTCGGCACCTTGACATCTTATTCTTTGCACAGGCTGAGTGGAATTGTCATAGAAAGTGGACAGCATAACAATAATCGGAATGAAGTGTTATCTGTTCGGAGTGCAATAATGTCATATTGTTTCATTCTCTTTGTTGCGGCTTTTCTCACTTGTAATGGAAGACCTCTCCTATTTGCCATTACAGCGCCTGTAATATGGACCTTACATTTCAGGAGCTCGGCTGCAAGGTCGTAACTAGTACAGAACGGGTCCGTAAAGACATGAAACCCAGTTTCGTTGGTGGCTTGCACAATTTTTGTAACCAAATGAATAACTGTCCTGCAAGTGAAGGGTAAATCGGGCCTAACAAATGATTGTGTGGTTATTATCGCATTCAATCGCACATACGTATCCAGTACTCGAGCCTGGCAGAACATAAATACAGAGTCCCCACTTTATTGGTTTCTGCTTATCGTAACACTTGTACATGACACAGCCCCTGAAGCCTACGAGTCATAATATTATCATCTCCTCCACGATTTCTTGCGACTCTGATATCAGTATCGTTACTTCAATCACTCACGGATATATCACTTTCATTGCCAGATTCAAAATTTTCATCACTTCCGTGGTCACTATCGTCAAAATCAGCCGAAATAGATGCAAGAATCTCAGTTTCGGTCAAACTGAGTGCCGCCATGTTGCTTCACTGCGGCTGCTTTCCATTAGAGACTCTTTGGCGGCAGTTTTGCTGCAGTGTAGTCCAGCTTCTCATAATCGTTTACGGACCATGTATGGACTTCAAAGAAAGTTAGTCGCCTGCATGAGCTCCACTGAATTTAAGAACGGGTTCTCATGTGAAGTTTTAACCAACCTGTTGTGTCCTTCCCTAGCAGAAACCCATTTTAAACCAGTGCCTGGTAGACATCCAGTGTCCCCTAAAACCTGCCTTTGATGTACCCGTCTCTGAACACCACTCCAAGTGAAATGCCACACCAAATCGCTGCCTCACGAATGCTAAAATTTCCTGTGTTGGACGAGAGCCACTACTTGCTCCCTTGACATGTGAATAATGTGATATTTCAAGGCGGGATTCCACTGAGGCAACGTTTGGGCGACATGAAGCATGCGACAGTGAAGCATGCTGCAGTCGACTTTCAATTGAAGAAACACGGCACGACATGTAGCGTGCGGCTGTGTGGCATGAGGCATGTCGCCATCTGTTGAACACTCTGTAGTGCCGCATGCTTCAAAAATATGCTTGTCGAACAGTGTCGCCCGGGATCCGACAGTGTGTGGATCACTGCTACAATTTCCGTGCGGCAAGATGAAGTGGGCTATTGAAAACGCTACGAATTTAATTGGGGATTGTTACAAAGCTCCAGAACTGCGAATTGTAACATTGAGTGATTATAAAAACATTAGCAAAGTAAGCACACGTTAAAACGGCCCCCAGAAAAATATGACTGCAGTGTCCATGAACTGAAGAAAATTTAAAATGCGTTCAGCTTTCCACCGAGAGCGTAAAAGAATTCAGAAAATGAAAACTGGTGGTGCTTCTCTATTTAGAAGAAACCTGCGGTTCGCGTATAATCTACATACCTTTCCTCTTGACATCTATGCTCCAAACGGCAGGTGATAATGAGGAACGTGAGGTGAACTGATTTTAAGCCACTGTTTTCCTCTAATAAATGAAATAAGTTAACTCTTTATGAACTTATGTAAATAAGATTGTGATTTATTCAATGCCTGCCAGGCTGAGTGACTCAGACGGTTGAGGCGCTGGTCTTCTGACCCCAACTTGGCAGTTTCGATCCTGGCTCAGTCCGGTGGTATTTGAAGGTGCACAAATATGTCGGCCGCGTGTCGGTGGCACGTGAAGGAATTCCGGCACCTCGGCGCCTCCGAAAACCGTAAAAGTAGATAATGGGACGTAAAGCCATTATTATTATTATTGTTCCGGGGATATCCGTGGAGCAGAAAGAGGTGAAAGAGGGTGCGGGTGTAAAATGGGTCTAACTATGATATCAGAAATTGAATTAAAACTTTAACAAAGGTTATATTTGTCTTTAAATCGCAAACTTAACAAATTCATCACTCAGTGAAATAATGAGGTTACAGGTACAATGACAATTTCAAAAATTGGAAGATCCAAGATTCAGAACTTCAACAATTTTGGGCTTCAAGCCCCTAGTTCACACAATTACAATTTCAAAGTGGTATTTAGATAAGGATAGAAATCTCCCAAATTCAAGAGCACTTTGTTTCCACAAATTACAGCCTTCCAGAGGCACTCCTCAATATTACAGAATTTTAGGCAAGAGCTTACATGCTCTCTGACATTGACTAAATTTTAACCGCCCACTTGAGGCACCATTACACCAAACTTCATGATCTCTGGCCTCTCTAGGCGCAATTTACAATTAACAAAAGTAGTACACAGGGGTATCAAGTACCCAACCTGCTGGGCCTTCGTGGAAAAAGAATAACAGGTCAAATTAATGGCCCGAATACAAAATGAATGGAGGCGTATACTTGCACTCCTAGATAATGAAGAATAAAATCCTAATGGGGCTCTCGGCCCAATGATACAGGGGCTAATCCCAAGCTACTGAGATGACTCGAATTAAGGTAAATTTAATACATTACAGTAAAGAAAAACCGTTACAAAATCGTAGTCGCCTTAGACCAAATTGAAGGGGAACGCACTCTCTATCCCCGATTTACAGTTTTAAGAATTTATGAAACTTTACATTAGCCAAAAGAATGTTTACATTTTAGAAAACAGGTTACATAGTTAGAACTTAGGACCTTCCCCTCATGTAAGTCTGCGGAGGTAGCTACAGAAAAAATAAGTCTGGTGGTCATTACCTCAGCTCTTGGTCTGCCCGATGATGAATGATGCACCCCGCCTCCTATCTTAATACACACACTCTCACAAATACGGCAATCAATAGACAAGGTAGCCAGAGCAGCCGCAGTTTATATACCCGAAGGGAAGGTTCAAGAGGATTCTGGACTAATCTAGACACACCCTCTCAATTTTATTGGCAAATTCAAAAGTTACACTCAAAGAACCAAAAAGAAACCTGTGATAGGTTGAAAAATAATTACAGACAATTCCCATTGGCCAGATTCAAAACTGGCAGAATGAGAAAGAAGTGTTGCAAACTTTGAAATATATAAGAAAAACAAATGAAAGTTGATTTACTAGAGAAAACCCATGAACACAAAATTTCTTTCAATAATAACTTCTTTTACCTTGCACCAGAGTGCTTGACCATAGGTTTTGGTAGTGACATCTATGACAAAATGTCCAAACTTCTTGAAGTAAACAAACACAAAGCAAATAAATCCAGTCAGTTTAGGCAAATTCACAACAACGCAGTTATTCAATACTTCAGTAGAGACATCTTCTGATTAAAGTCCCAACTTCTTGTAATAGCAGTTTCACATTTTGTTGGATAGATGGTTCATTAAGGCGTTTCTTTTGAATGTGCAGAGTTGAGTTGTACCTCCCTGTACAATATTTTTATTCTTCTTCTTATTATAATAATAATTATTCAGTGCCTGGTTTTCTCGTTATTAGTACTGGCAATAGTTTGCACTAGAAATAAATAAATTAGAGATAACTATTAAAATAGTACTATGATGTCATTGAATTCTAACTACTATAACAATAATAAACTTGGCAGGTTCGATTCTAACCCATTCCGGTGGTATTTGACGATGCTCAGCCTTGTTTCGGTAGATTTAATGGCACGTAAAATAACACCTGCTGCACTAAATTCCGGCACCTCGGCGACTCAGAAAACCGTAAAAGTAGTAATGAGACGTAAAGCCAATAACATTATTGTACAATAATAATAATAAAATTATATTCTACATACATTCTATTATATTCTACATTATATTCTACATACATTATATTCTACATTCTAAATACATCGTTTAAAAGCATAACAACAAATGGTTCTCTTTTCTACACTGTTAACACACAACTATTAATCTACTTTTTATTTGGATATCCTTCGCCGCTACTCTAATTACGCAAACTCTTCCAACACTGTTTCATCACAGTCTTTTTCTTCCTCACTATGTCTACTTATTGCCAGCCCCGTGGTGTAGGGGTAGCGTGCCTGCCTCTTACCCGGTGGCCCTGGGCTCGATTCCCGGCTAGGTCAGGGATTTTTACCTGGGCCTGAGGGCTGGTTCGAGGTCCACTCAGCCTACATGATTAGAATTGAGGAGCTATCCGACTGTGAGATAGTGGCCCCGGTCTAGAAAGCCAAGAATAACGACCGAGAGGATTCGTTGTGCTGACCACACAACACCTCGTAATCTGCAGGTCGTCAGGCTGTGCAGCAGTCACTTGGTAGGCCAAGGCCCTTCAAGGGCTGTAGTGCCATGTTTTTTGTCTACTTATTGTTGTAGTTGCCACAAGTTATCTTTCATTCTCCTAGTATAACTGTATTAGAAATGTGAACTAGAAGGGCGTAAAATAATAAACTAGGGTCAGGATATTCTGCTTAAAATTAATACATTTTAATTTTTAAAAATATTATTAAATTCCAGTGAACAAGAAGTTTCTAAATCTTCCCATACCTCTAGGCATACCGATTCTGCCATGGTGCACAACCTTCATCTGACAAAGTACTCCATAAACTCATAACTAATGGTTTTCGCCTCTTGAGAATTCCGACGTGATTTGTTTGCCAAGGGCTCCATGCCTTATCAGCTTGGATCACTCCGCAATAGGTTGAGAAATTCGAAACAAGTACCGGCACATCAAGGAAGTATAGCTGTCACCAGGTAGTCTAAAGTCGAGTGAGGAACTGTTGTCTTGGTTGCCTTGATGGAACAATGTTTGTAGTTGGCGAGAAGTCTCCACAAGTGACACATGCTACACGCAGCAACACATGTAGCATACCACATCTTTTCTGCCCCACTGACAACATGCCGCATGCTGCAAAGAGCAACATTTGTTGCCAGCCGCATGCTCCATGTTGCCCAAATGTTGCCTCAGTGGAATCCCGCCATCAGAATGGGATGAAGCATGTAGCATCGAAGTTAGCTCGGCCATACTTAGTGTGTTCGTTGCCTGATGTCATCACAGTGTGCAGAAGTCCACTATAGCGAGAACTCATAACAGCAAAAAATTTACTCGCTATAGGCTCCATGCGTATAGCAATGTGCTGCTACGGGTGGAAATTATGAGAACTACTTAGGAGCACCTTCATCAACAGCCGGCGTGTGATGTTTACATATATATATGTCTTCAATAATTTTACAGTGGCCCTCTATCACTGAATCCCTTTCTATGTTTTTGTATAAAGTCTTTATTAGACTCGAAGACCACATTCCCTATGTATTGATCCGGTCATTTTTATGCTGTAGATAGCCGCGGTGAAGTGTAAAATGTTGTGTCCCTGTATATTCTCTATTCCAAGTTTTTTTTTTTGACACAGTATATGATACCTACGTGTGTTTATTCAGCTAATTTCTTATCTTTCCCCTCCCCTTTTACAATTAATACAACCTGTAACAATAAAGTTTGGTGAATAATCCTGTACTATCAACATAGATAAACAATGCATGACAGTGACCTTACTGTCCTTCGAAATAGTCCTCTCCCATAAATATGCACTGCTGAGATCGGTGATACATGTCCTGGAAATTTTGCAAGAAGGCTTCCTTTGGGATGGTGTTCAAAAGCCCCGTCATGTTTCGTTGTATGTCAGGAATATCGTCAAATCTCTTTACTTTCAAAGCGAGTTTGAGTCGTGGGAATAGGAAGAAGTCTGGAGGATTGAGATCTGGCGAATATGGGGGATGTTCAAGTTGCACCACCCCCTTTTTTGCCATGAACTGCTTGACGATATTGGCTGTGTGTGGGCAAGTGTTGCCATGGACAAATAAGCCATGAACCTTGTTGTGTGTACTGGGGTCGTACCCTGTGTAGACGTTTCATGAAACGCGTCAGAATTTCAATGCACCGTGCAGCATTCAACGTCATTCCCTTAGGTAGAAATTCCTTGTGCCCTGACTGTCAAAAACATATCAGATGTAAGGATTTTCAGGCGTCCGCTCAAAGGTGATGAGCATCGTTTTGATGTGTGTCTTTTCGGCTCTGACCTTTTTCCGACGAGGGGATCCTGGTGAACATCATTCCATGCTTTGCTGTTTCGTTTCAGGGTCGTACCTGAAGCCTGTGAAGCCTCTAAGCGTGCCTGCTTCTGATTGTCAGTCAAGTGATGTGGCACAAGACGAGAACACATTTTCCTCTTCCCTAACTTCTGGGTAACGATTTGTCGCATGGAATCACGGTTAATCTGCAGTTCATCCGCTATCATGCGCATAATTAATCGCCGATCATTCGTGATTAATGTCCTCACCTTTTCAGTGTTTTCATCACTGACGGCGGTCGCCGGTCTTCCGCTACGGGAGTTGTCAGGAACACTTTCCTGGCCTCCTCGAAAACGGGCGAACCACTCGTACACACACTTCAGTGCTTGATCTTCATAAACACGTACCAGCATCGCATGCGTTTCTTTGGGTGTCTTGCCAAGCTTAAAACAAAATTGTACATTGATCTTTTGGTTGTTCATGTGCCTGTTCGCAGTTCAGAACGAACGCACTAAACACACACTGTGTCAAACAGGTTTTACACGGCACACACATGATGCTCAACTGAAGGACATTGGGAGCAGGTAGTCAAAACCTGTTGCTACGCAGGTGCAGCGTTGCGTGTCACCAGTGTTGCCGGATTGACCGTTCTGACTTCATTCACCGAACTTTATTGTCACAGGTTGTATATCATTCTTCATAGTTTGGCTTTACTTGATAAAACAACTAGTGGCTGGGTATAATGCAAAAGCAGAACCCAATAAATAAAATAAGAAGGAGAATAAGTAGAAGAAGAAGAATTATTTTACAATGCTGTCTTCAGATGATGATTTTTTAATGTCATAACATGCTTGTTGTTGGCTGCATTTATAGACACTGTCATACAAAGTTTTTCTTCATGACCTCGTGAAATTTATTTGAAAAGACTGTGGATCATAGCAGTAAATTGCAAGAAGTAATTCAGGATTTATACATTTGAATTAATACAAAATAAGAAGTCATGATGATGAACTCTTGACATGTATTTTAACCCCATTTTACAAATAGGTTAACAATTGGAAACAAATTATTATAGCATTGTTGTATTTGCAAAGCAAGCTGCAGAAGGCCATCTTTTTTAGAGCACGCATATCATAATAGATACACATTGTATTGTATTGACATAGTCTTAATTATAGCCAGTGTAATAATAATAATGGTGGTGATGATGATATACCATACTGTACTGCAGACCAGTGTGAAATTTTATAGTATTCCATTAGAACCTACGAAATGGATTTGGAAAGGCAGTAGACAAATAATTACACAAATAGGCTCCCTTTACGCAGTATCAATAGTTCATAGAAATACTGTTTTAACGTCCATAAATTCATGTCCTCGTCCTGAGGGAGTGCAATTCTTTTCAAGTACACCCCTAATGGAAATGAGCTGCATGCACCCTTTTACCACATGCCAACCCTCATGCCAATCTTAAGTTTCTGGCAGTGTCAGGATTCAAGCCCGGGCCCCTGCGGAAGGCAGCTAGTAGCGTCAGCCGTTATATTAGAGAGGTGGACTTGATCCTATTATAAATAGAGACCCACACAATATAAATAATCATTTATTGGCAAGTTTAAGTGATTCTGAACTTTTCTTATGCATATTTTTTTTATAGTGTACATGCGGTTTCAATATCAGGAATTTCAATAGGTCCAACATCAAGCCTGAGCCTTTTTATCAGAAAAAGCTCCTCTGCTCTCTTCCCCCTGTTGTAGTTGTCTTTCCGTACGTTTGAGATGCAAGGTCTATACCATTCACACGGTCGAACAGTACACGGGGTGACGTGTTCTGAGCAAAATTCATAAACAGCTGAAATATGCTTACATTTCATGGAAACAATTATTCACGTTCAAGAAATAACGATTGCTATCAAGGCCTTCTTTAGAAAACCTGATTATGTTTAACATTAATTAATATTTTTATTTTTCGCACTGACACAGATAGGTATTTTGACGACTATGGGAAGGGAAGGTGGGAAGCAAGCGGCCGTGGCCTTAATTAAGGTACAGCCCCAGCATTTGCCTGGTGTGAAAATGGGGAACCACGGAAAACCATCTTCAGGGCTGCCGACAGGGGGGTTCGAACCTACTATCTCCCGAATACTTGGTACTGTGTCCGCTCTTAAGCGACTGTAGCTATCGAGCTCGGTACTTAAAATGAAAAAGTAATCACCTCCCTAGCAGCATTAACCTACGCTAACATGATATCATATTAGAAATAGGCCACGTATATATTTCTGAAGACAGCTTTGTTGAATGTGTATATGAACACTAATATCATTATCACCACTACTAATACATAACTTACTACGTTACCTCTATCGTGAAATGGTAGGATAGAGTGAACCAGTGTTTCTTTCTGATCACATTTGCAGTTGCTATTTCCTGCAAACTCTTTTTCTTGTAAATTTATTACATGACCACTTGCTGCGAGTTTGGAATGATATGGTCAATTGTTGTTGCATAAAACACTCTGAAATCCCACTGTTATTATTTAGTCAGCTATGACTGCACGCGGTGAGACGACAGTGGATATGTGCATGGTGAAACGCATTAACTTACAATGTACGCGACTTGCAGCGCAGCAGTGCATTTCTCACATCAGCGCATGGAGCCTATAGCGGATTATCGTAACATCAGATTTTTTAAAAGTCGGGAAAACCCCCATACACATAAAAATCAGTATGAAACGACAATCAGTTTGTTCAAAACTTTTGTTTTCGCAGATGATATTTTCACTACGGTTTACTTGTTTGTTACTTTTCGAAATCTGATACTACGTGGAAGTGTGTGTTTAATTTCGTCCAAGACGACCCGGAATGCAATCCCACCCCCTCTTTTTCCTTTAAAAAATTTAAGTCGGGCTTAAATAGTACTTTGTAAAATCATATGAATGCCTTTCTTGTAGAGTACGCGTATTTAGACTATCTTTGTCCTCATGCCAACGCCAAACATTAGCTTTAGTTATGTCGTTTTTTTCTGCGGCTGCACAATCATTCTTTATTTCCACGCGTTTAATATCCATTAACTTAAAATTGGGATCAAAATATCATAGAGAACCCATTGAAAATTTGCTGGCAATATCTATTCCACACGTCTTCTACAATATGACGATCCATCAGGAAAGTATTCTTGCTGTCTTTACTCAGTGTCATGTACAACCAGCCGCTACATGCACGTCTCGCTATCCAGGTTCGGCCAACTTCAACAGCTAGCGATCTATAGGCATAATCGCTGACGTTGAAGGTCAACTACTTTACTGCGCCGTGGTATGGCCATTCCGTTCTTGTAGTTTTCATGCACATACCTCACAATTTCATCTCCAACTTCTTTGAAGCGTCCCTGTTGCGGACAACTGAATGCATTTTTTTGTATAGTACGCATTTCTTTAGCTATCTTTGCCTTCACACTAACACCGAATATTGGCTTTAGTTAGGCCTATGCCGTATCTTCTTGTGCCTGCACAATTATTCTACATTTCCGATTGTTTAATAACAAATGAAAATTGGCATCATAATACTGACGAGAACCCGTTCAAAATTTGCCGGCAATACGTCTTCCATGTATCTTTATAATGCGACAACCCATTATGAAAACATTATTGCTGTCTATAAAACTTAATTTTACTGTCAGATACAGTAGTCGCATTATAACTCTGCCACTGAGCCGTGTCCGTTCTAAGAATTCGAAGGCTCGCATGTTTTGATGCCATTCTGCAGATTTGAGAAACGTTTTTGTAGAGGCTAATAGAAGGATGTCATTCTCTCTTCACTATTTCCTGATATCCAGTGATGTTACACAGAGACACTATACAACTGGTTGCTGTGGCTAGCAATGTGTAATAGAGAGGCGGTCGTTTATTATCAACGAGTTTTGTGTGTGCGTGCATGCTCAGGAATAAAAAGAAGCAGCGTCGTTGCCAGTGGTGTTCATTACTGTTAGGCCGCGAATGCAAGATGATCCTTGATTTTTCATATGAGATTCTGAGGAAAAAAAGTATTCTTGGATTCGGAGAAATACGATATTACTCCAGAGGCTTCTGTGGCAAACATTTCAGTTTTCTTCTTCCCTAACCGTATATATATTATCATGAAAACATTTCAAACGCATGTAGAGAAATGATAACTTCCTCACTTAAAATTTATCGAAATTTTCCAAAATTTAACTAGGCGCGAAGAAAATATAAACTATCCTCTGAAATCAGTGATGTACTCTGCCATATCTTGAGGTGTATTACATTCTTACTTAATTTCAGTACGCGTATGTAACATTGAACTTAGGAGATCGTTTACTTCAGCCTTTATTTTTAAGGGGTTAACAACTGCTATGGGCCACGTTATTTATGCATTTATCACAAAAGCACGTTATCCTCTTTCATTTGAAATTTTCTTTAGAGGACAGCAGTTATCGGTTATTGCTAATCGACACCAACATCGCCTTTGAATTCCGACGAGAGAGCCTGCAAATGCACATAGTGAGAAAACTATACCGTACCGAAGATGTTCGATTGCATTGTGGCAAACTTTTCAGTTTTCTTATTCAAACAGCATCACCTATCCTAACTTAACCGTACTTATACGTAGAATGAAAACATACTTGAAGCGCTAGTAGAGAAATGGTAACCTTCTCGCTATAAATTTACATGATAATAGCCTTTCTGTAAATTAACCAGGCGTGTGAAAATATAAACTAACCTCTGAAATCAATGATGCACTCTGCCATATCTAGAGGTGTATCCCATTCTTACTTAATTGCAGTATTTAGCATAAATTAAGAGATCGTTTATTCAGCCTTCATTTGAACGAGTTAACAACTGTTATCCGACACTTTATTTACGCATTCATTACGAAAACATGTTCTCCTTCATTTTGAATTTTCTTTACAGAACAGCAGTCGATGGGTACTACTTCGATGTGGACATGGCGAGGAAACGATACCGAAGGTGATCGACTGCACGCAACATAATCGCTGGAATGCATAAATATCGGTAACGGAAAAAATTGTGGGCGCTTAATCTCTCATAATAATGGATGCATCAGTGATAGGGCTCTTGCTATAACTGAAGGATAATACACAGTTTAATATAGGAATTTTGAAGGGACAGACAAATATTGTCGTTACAACGGGGTTCTCGTTATATGCCATACCTGCCAGAGTCCTGCTGAGAGACCCAGCCCATGAGCTGCTTCGGCAGTAGGCGGCAATGGGCTTTGAAATGCTCGAACATAAGAAGCCCGTGACGTCATCTCACGGGCCGTTCTGGGCTAGCGCTATGTCATTCGTACGCGGTGAGCCAAGGACAGCGCTGTGGTAGTTCTATGGACTGACTGCTTCAATGTGTACAGTGTACTGCGTGTCAGCGGAGTGCGTTGCATTACGGTCGAGTGGAGCCGATCAAATTTGCTGTGGTTTTCAGTTTGACTTCTCTGTCTATCCGGTTATTGGAAACTAATGTGGACTGTTGTTCCAAAAGAAAGGAAACCGTGGCAAAAATCGTGAAGTAAAAAAAAAAAGGAAGGAAGAAACGAACTAAAAACTGCACAATACAAGAATTCTGAACCGGATCCTACACTTAAAAGTCGTATTTGGTTGGTATTCAAGCCTGCAGTTGACGGTGATGGGAAAGACGTTGATTTTGTGTGCTGTACGATCTGCAGTGAACTTTATGTACACACGTGGATTTCGTAATTTGATCAAAGTAATCATTCCTCGGTACTGTACTAAGATGTTTTCTGAAAATCCCTGAAGTATAAAACCTCACTGAAAAACTGAGTTTCATTTACCCCAGAAACTTTTTGTAAACCAAGTGTGTGGTATTGCCTTTTGGGGCTGAGATGACCATGTGACATAGAAATGTACACGTGAGAATGTCTTCTCTCAAGTATATAAAAAAAAGTTTCTTTATTTTTAAAGGAGATTACAAATTAATCTTTTTTTTTTTGAAATGACACATGTCAGAATTTTGCCACAATTGAGTTACAGCAAGTAATACAGTCTTTAAGTATAGATCTATCGTTTTCTGTAGAAACCACACACGTCACTGCATTGCTTTATCCAGTAGCTCTGCCTGGTAATAATAGTTTGTTGAGAAACAGCACTTGTCACTGACACTGTACGTTTTAAGTGGATATCTCCAAACTAAGATTTATTGACATGTGCTGTTTCAGAAAGAAAAAGAAAAAGAAAATTCAAATACATATTTCCACATCTGTAACATCTTCAGGTTTTGAGATATATGTATCCGCATAAAAAGAATTCAACCCCTTTATCAGCCCTTCCTCCACCCCCACTTATGTGGATTTTCCAAAAACAAAAAAGAGTGACATGTTTATTTATTTTTAATGGACATTCCAAGTACCAAGTTCCATGTCTGTAATATGTAAAGTTTTTGCAATACACTGTAGATATACCGGTACTCATTTTAAAAATTAACCTCCTTTTTCAATTCTTTTCAGTCCCTTAAATGGTTTTTCCGAAAACCAAAAAAATACGTGTGTATTGATAAAGGAGCTGCCAAATACCAATTATCACGACTGTAACATCTTCAGTTCTTGAAATATTTGTATTCTCATAGAAATAATTCAAAACCAATTTCAATGCTCTCTCCCCCCCACCCCTCCGAAGTTAATTTTACCCCCAAAAATGAGTGTTTTAATTTTTAAAGGTGATTTCAAATACCCATTTTCACGTCTGCAAAACTTTAGGTTTTTTAGATATAAGTATCCTCATACAAATAATTCAACTAATATTTCAGTCCTTTCATCCCCCCTAAAGTGGATTTTCCAAAACCAAAAGAATACGTATTTCTTTCTTCTTAAAGGAGGGTCTAAATACCAATTTTTACGTCTGTAACTACTTCAGTTTTTGAGATATCAGTACCCTAATAAAATTAATTCATTCCCCTTTTCAGTCCCCCCCCCTCGTTAAGTGGTTCTTCATAAAACAAAATAATACCTGTTTTTTAAATTTTTTAAATATTAAAAATATCAATTTTCACATCTGTAATGTGTTTGAGATATACTGTGGATATGCTCATCTTATGAATTCTCGCCAGCCCACATTTCAGTCTTTCTCCCCTCCCCCCTCCTTAAGTGTCTTTTCCGAAAACAAAATAATACATGTCTCTTTATTTTTAAAAGAGATCATAAATACCACTTCACGTCTGTAACATGTTAAGTTTTCGAGATATATTGTACATATGCTCAGGGATTATGTGTACAAATTTTGCTTGGCAGCTATGCCCAAACGTACACGCATAATCTCGCTGTAGAATCCTGGAGCTGGCGTTGCCATGGTTACAGCAGTTTATTTCCTTATCCGATTCCGAGAGCAGGGGTAGTGTGGCACTAATATCTCCATAACTGTCGGTTTTAGGGCCTTAAAACATAGTTTTCGGGCCCGTAGAGCTTACCGAGATTTGTTCTTTGGGTCACGCTGCTTAAAATGAGCTTAGTCTCGTCCTTGCACGACAAATTCGATATTTCGCCTATATTAGCCTATTATTTTTATATCTCCCCCATCTCCCCCCACCTCGAATTGTTTTGAAGATAAAATACAGCCCATGTGTCTCAGGGATAATGTATATTTACATTAGTAAAAGGGTTTTTAGAATCGGTCCAGTAGTTTCTGAGATTACCCTCCAGATATACACAAACTAACACAATTTGTGTTCTCTCTTTATTATATTAGTATGGATTAAAGGAGTCGGACTGATTTTGTCCTTTTATGATTAGATATAGAAATTACGATGAACGAGATGTGCTACGAGCATTCTAATGTTTCCGTGTCATTAGACTCCACGACTATGCCAAAACCTGCCAAAGTAATGAAGTTTTCTTCATGGATTGACGTTCATGATGCTCCTATTCCAACAGATGAGCTGGAAAGATATTTAGAGCAAAATTATGGAATGTAAGAAGATGGATATAGCGTCCTATTGGAGAACAAATGGACAAAACTATTCAAAATTTCACCAGATCAGTAAGAAAGTAATATGTATGCAAGCATCAATTTCAGCTTCAGAGAGAAATTTCAGTTCAGTGGGCTTCATTCTCTTTTACAACCAGACAATTGCTGATGCTCTTCTTTTCTTTCACAGTAATTCCATTCCACCACCATTAACAATGACCAATAAACTACGCACACTTTAACTTGGTGTCAATTGCAAACGAATATTAGTTTATAATAAAGTTTCTCTGTTTTCGATTATTATTATTATTATTATTATTATTATTATTATTATTATTATTATTATTATTAT
Organism: Anabrus simplex; assembly: GCF_040414725.1. Classification (NCBI taxonomy): domain Eukaryota; kingdom Metazoa; phylum Arthropoda; class Insecta; order Orthoptera; family Tettigoniidae; genus Anabrus; species Anabrus simplex. The sequence continues at coordinate 146,752,643 of NC_090271.1, forward strand.
TACAGTGTAGGAGAAATCTCTATCCAAATGCGATTAGCCTACTTTAAAATACGTTATTAGCGTACGGGAATTGGTAGAGTGAATGATCTGAATAGTAGTGTGACGTGAATATTTCGTTGTGCACGGCGCACGTTATTGTGGAGAAGTACTAGAGGTTATTCCACTGAGCCCGCCCAGTGCGGTGGACTGCGGTGGGCCGTATGAGCCCAGTGCTGTGGACCAGTATGCTGCCGCATCAGAACAGAACGGCACTGCACAGGCTGTGCTGCCGGAGCCCAGGGGTTTGAAGTGCTGCGCGGTGGGTTTGGCTGCAGGACTCTGGTACCCGCTATAGGGGACTTCTACTGTACAAACTAGGAAAATTACACTAGAAATGAAAGTAAACTGAAGACTGCCTAAGTAAGTAAACACAATACACGTCACACAGCTGAATTGCCGTTAGTACACTGAATGAACAATTATCAACAGCGACAATTGTGTTCAATTTAAATATTTAATAATACAACCCCATTAATGCAAATTGCTTCATATGGTTGTCTTTTTTCAGCAAATTAATAATTCCATTGATTTATAGACAACAGACTAGCTACCTTTTCAATACAAAAATGTTATAGTTTATTTACAACATATATTTACATTTGGAACTAGTTTCGACGCTGTTTGGCGTCATCTTCAGCCAAAATGTGGGAAATAGGCTAGCATGTAGACATTTATATTACACAAGGCGTTACATTAAACAATACACATCTTACGAGGAGATAAAAACCGGGACGAATGTAGAAACAAATGAATTGTTGAGAAAGCAAAAGTTATAAATATTAAAAATAACCTTAACCACACATCTTGCAGTGCGAAAATGTTTGGCTTGAATGATTCCTGAATACAAACCGCACGCGCACACATTTCTGAAGAGCCAGCAGGCAGGAAAAAGTAAAGTGAAACCTTAAGAGTTCTTCTGAGAAGAGTTCATCATTTTTTCTATGTTCCGACTAACTAATGAAGTCTCCCTTGAGTTCCTGATAAACATACACAACAGGAAATTCTCCTTCACTCTCAACAAGACCAACGGTAAATTGTATTTTAAATACTGTGCAGGGACATGAAAGCATGATCTTGAACATGATATAACTTCTTCATTTAACCCAATTTTTTACACAAGGTGTTACATTAAACAATACACATCTTACGAGGAGATAAAAACAGGGACAAATATTGAAACAAATGAATCGTTGATAAAGGAAAAGTTATACATATTAAAAATAACCTTAACCACACATCTTGCAGTGCGAAAATATTTGCCTTGAATGATTCCTGAATACAAAACGCACGTGCACACACTTCCGAAGAGCCAGCAGGCAGGAAAAAGTAAGGTGAAACCTTAAGAGTTCTTCTGAGAAGAGTTCATCATTTTTTCTATGTTCCGACTAACTAATGAAGTCTCCCTTGAGTTCCTGATAAACATACACAACAGGAAATTCTCCTTCACTCTCAACAAGACCAACGGTAAATTGTATTTTAAATACTGTGCAGGGACATGAAAGCATGATCTTGAACATGATATAACTTCTTCATTTAGCCACCTTTTGAAAGTCTCTCTCTATATTACATAGCTTCATTAACACCACCATTCTGTAGATGCACAAAATAATCTTGTAATCTTCACAGGTCCGGTATTCAGCTCGACAAGAATATAAAATTGGTATTAAGGAATACGTTTTCTGAGAGTTTGGAGGTTGACTGTGCCAGTATTTGTGGTGAATTGTTGCAGCGTTACGTGTAGGGTGGGGGCAGGTTTCTATGATGTTTATTGCGGGACATAAGGCGGTAAAGCTATGGCGCGAGATGAAGAGGAACAGAGCGTGTTGGATAGTTTAGGTCTGGGGAGCGGCCATTGTTGGATTAGGAACAACTTTACTGAAATAAATCAAGATCTTGAGGTATTAAATATTCTAAACAAAGGTTCTTTCCTAGACGTCACTGAAAACCTCTATATTCATTTAGACCAATATTTCAATCCCAACCTAAACTTAAATGATATCTCAGAGAAACCAAAGATCCTATTCGACTTTCTCATTGAATTTTTCAAAAACATGAATATCCCGAAAAACAGATCTGTCTTTCACATTATGCATAATACTTTGTCACGCCACACATTTTCACCACATCACCCTCCATATTTCCCCTCCTTCCACTCCTCCTCCCCTACCGCTCCTTCCCTCTCCCCCTCCTAATCCAACAATGGCCGCTCCCCAGACCTAAACTATCCAACACGCTCTGTTCCTCTTCATCTCGCGCCATAGCTTTACCGCCTTATGTCCCGCAATAAACATCATAGAAACCTGCCCCCACCCTACACGTAACGCTGCAACAATTCACCACAAATACTGGCACAGTCAACCTCCAAACTCTCAGAAAACGTATTCCTTAATACCAATTTTATATTCTTGTCGAGCTGAATACCGGACCTGTGAAGATTACAAGATTATTTTGTGCATCTACAGAATGGTGGTGTTAATGAAGCTATGTAATATAGAGAGAGACTTTCAAAAGGTGGCTAAATGAAGAAGTTATATCATGTTCAAGATCATGCTTTCACGTCTCTGCACAGTATTTAAAATACAATTTACCGTTGGTCTTGTTGAGAGTGAAGGAGAATTTCCTGTTGTGTATGTTTATCAGGAACTCAAGGGAGACTTCATTAGTTAGTCGGAACATAGAAAAAATGATGAACTCTTCTCAGAAGAACTCTTAAGGTTTCACTTTACTTTTTCCTGCCTGCTGGCTCTTCAGAAATGTGTGCGCGTGCGGTTTGTATTCAGGAATCATTGAAGCCGAACATTTTCGCACTGCAAGATGTGTGGTTAAGGTTATTTTTAATATTTATAACTTTTGCTTTCTCAACGATTCATTTGTTTCTACATTCGTCCCTGTTTTTATCTCCTCGTAAGATGTGTATTGTTTAATGTAACGCCTTGTGTAATATAAATGTTTACATGCTAGCCTATTTCCCACATTTTGGCTGAAGATGACGCCAAACAGCGTCGAAACTAGTTCCAAATGTAAATATATGTTCTAAATAAACTATAACATTTTTGTATTGAAAAGGTGGACCCTTTTAAGTTTCCTATCTTCCATTCTCAGTTCAATACGGACAAAAATGAAATTCTTAGATTTAAACAGACTAGCTAGACTAGTACAAAACATTGATCAAAATATTAATCAGCCGCTGAATGTCCAAATTTATTTTTTGAAATAAATTTTTTCCTAACGGGATAGGGTATTATTCAAGGAAGATAAATTATTTCGAAGCAAATGTGTTAAATTTCAGAAATATATATGCAACACTTTTCACTTATGTATTCTGCAAGATCATCATCATCATGAATTCCTTCCAGCGAGCTGGATAGGATGTTTAAGAAGGATGTGCCTCCATTTATTATGGTCCTGGTATACTTCTTGTCTCTCTAGGGCATCTCATATTTCTCCTCTCTTCTGTAAGTCTTCTCTTGTCTGATCAAACCACCTTTTTCTAGGCGTCCAATTGGTCTTCATCCCGGAACAACCTTTTCAAAAGACTTCCTTTGTCACCGCTTAGGGTGTCCTAGCCACTTCAACCTTGCAACACAGCCTTTCTTCCATGATCAGGTTTACCTGGACGTCTCTTCGTATCTGATCATTCCTTCTTCTTCTTATTTTCTTCATCGGGCCTCTAAATATTTGTTCCTAATTAGCATCGACCTCTAAGATCTTTTGCTACCATGTTTTTCCTTCATTTCCGCCTAGATATACCTGCTCCCTTCACAAAGCTGCAGGTTGTTCTTTTTGGGTCTTCTTGGATTTTTCCTCTCTCGTCACCTGGTAGTCCTAGAGTGGTGAGTCTGATTCTACCCAGCGCCTCACATTCGAAAAGTATGTGTTCCGCTGATTCCTCTGCTACATTGCATTTCCTACATATGTTGTCTCTTATTATTCCAATTCTATGTAGGTGTTTTTTCAGATGGCAGTGTCCTGTCAACAGTCCTACCACCCATCTTATATTTTCTCTGCTGAGTTTCAACAGTTCTTTAGTATGCTTCTTGTTTGGTCCTTTTATCAATTCCTTTGCAAGCCTGCATCCTGGAGTATTTTTCCAGTTTTCCATTTGTTTCTTTTGTACCCCTTTTCCTATGCAGTATCAGGTTTGTCCATAAGAAATCCTGCATACAGGTTTTGGGCTTATAAAATGTGTTTCTGCCCCTTCTCTGGCCTGGTTATCTGCCTTTTCATTTCCTTCTATACCTGCATGCCCTGGTATCCATATTATTTTAACAATGTTGTACTTTGAGAGCTTCAGGGAAGTGAGTGGCAATACCAGACAATTCTGGATATTATCCGGACTGCCTCTAGTGCCTTAATGGCTATTTGACTGTCCGTAAAAATGAAAATGTTCTTATTCCTATATAGTTCATTTTCAGATTTTCTTCAAGACATGTTGTGTTACCTATCATTTCAGCTTGAAGGACTGTAGTGTGTCTGCCCAGGCTCATCTGGATTGATCTCTCAGGTCTTCCCCCGTTGATCACTCTTCCTCAGCCATCAGTCCACTGCATTATATCTTCTTTTTCAGTAATCCATTTGTTGATATCCCAGTATTCTTTTTTTATTATCTGGGTCTCAAACGGATTTTCAGAGTTATACTTTGGTATCATATAATCAGAAGGCATGTGTAGAACTTGCTCTGTTATTACTCTGTTAATTTTACAGTGTCCTAGATTGGGTCTTTGTGCATTCCAGCACTCTGATTGTGCCAATGTATATGAACTCATTCTAGCCTGTCCTTTTATGAAATTGCATAGTGATGGGAGGTCTAGTAAAGTAAAGTATTGGCGTAGTTCTCATAGCCCCAGTTATGGCTATGCATGGCATTTTCTGTAGGCTATCCAATCTACTGTCGACTTTCCCTTGACTTACTCTCTGCCACCAGGTGATAGCAGCTTAGGCCATCAACGGTCGAATCATCATTGTGTATATCCGCCATTACCATTGATTTAAGTAGATAAATTTCATAATTCGTCCGTATTGAACCAAGATTACAATTTATTAAAATTCGCATCCACCTTATTCAATACATTAAAATGTTGTTAAGATGAAGTTACAACATATATTTTATCAGAACCAGCTTCAACGCCTAATTTTGCGTCATCATCAGCTGAAATACATTCTAGGAAATATTTGGCAAACATATAAGTTTATTTACATCACATAAAACAAATTTTAAAAACATATTGATGATTTAAAAACATGTTGTAATTAAACTATTTCAAGTCCGTATTATCTAAGACTTGCAAGTATTAAACTTTGACTTGATAAAATCTGATGTAAGATAGTTTATATTATTGTGGGTTTAACAATAACAACCACTGAAAACACAATCTTCTTAAAAAACATTAGCTCTGTTTGACACTTTATAAAAAGTTTCTATGTGGAACCGTATTAAAAACTAATTCAATAAAATCTTCAAGCTGTTATATTGTAGCAATCGTAGTGAGGTGGAAAATGAGAAGCCGGTGCTTTTAGATGTTAACAATTATCTCATTCCCAGTTCAATGCGGACCTGAAATAATAGGAAACTAGTAATCTATCGCTTTGACCGAAAACGTAAAATTTACGTCTTATAACATAAACATGTATGTGACTCGCCTCACATGATCGCTGTCCTTGCGAAGCACCGAGTAGCTAAGCGAGCCTTGTTGTGTTATCAATTAAGTGTCCAAGGTTAGTTCGGGTCAAAGAGGGGAACTAGGGGAAGAAGGGAGGAGCAAATGAGGGGCGGCAACCTGTTGGAACTCCGGAGGGCGTGATCGTGAAAGGTAGCATGTAAAGCTATTGCGCATAATCTGAAATACTGTCCTATTGTCCGGTATATGTACATTTTTTAAAAACTCAACAAGAAAATCAAAAAGAATATTTGATTTTTCGGAAATTGCTAACACAACAAGGCTCGCTTAGCTACTCGGTGCTTCGCAAGGACAGCGATCATATGAGGTGAGTCACATAAATGTTCATGTTATAAGACGTAAATTTTACGTTTTCGGTCAAAGCGATAGATTACTAGTTTCCTATTATTTCAGGTCCGCATTGAACTGGGAATGAAATAATTGTTAAAATCTAAAAGCACCGGCTTCTCATTTTCCACCTCACTACGATTGCTACAATATAACAGCTTGAAGATTTTATTGAATTAGTTTTTAATACGGTTCCACATAGAAACTTTTTACAAAGTGTCAAACAGAGCTAATGTTTTTTAAGAAGATTGTGTTTTCAGTGGTTGTTTTTGTTAAACCCACGATAATATAAACTATCTTACATCGGATTTTATCAATTCAAAGTTTAATACTTGCAAGTCTTAGATAATATGAACTTGAAATAGATTAATTACAACATGTTTTTAAATCATCAATGTTTTTAAAATTTGTTTTATGTGACGTAGATAAACTTATATGTTTGCCAAATATTTCCTAGAATGTATTTCAGCTGATGATGACGCAAAATAAGGCGTTGAAACTGGTTCTGATAAAATATATGTTGTAATTTCATCTTAACAACATTTTAATGTATTGAATAAGGTGGGTACGAATTTTAATAAATTGTATTACCATTGATGGTTTTAGGTCCCATGTCTTCCCAACGGCTCTCTTACATATAGCAAGTTCTTGGCCCGGGTTATGTTCCTTTCTATATGTGGATTCCAAGTTAGATTTTTACCTAACACTACACCAAGGTGCAGTGCCTGTTCTTCCATATACAGTATATATCTTGCCCAAAGAGCTTCAGTGATCTCTTTCCCTCTAATTTTCTCCTTCTTGTGAAAGGGACCAGAGTTATCTTGTTCGGGTTGACTGATAGTTGTTCTTCCCGACACCATTCTCCACAAGGTTGAGTGATCTTAGAATGAGGTCCTGGATAACACTCATCACCTTACCTCATACCACAATCACTAGGTCATCTGCGTATCCTTGTGTATAGAAACCCTGTTTGTTGAGCATAGCTTTGATTTTGTTCACCCTGAGGTTCCACAGCAGAGGCGAAAGAACTCCTCCCCGAGCACAGCCTCAGATGGCCCTAACCATGAGCGTTTCTTTGAACAGGGTTGCTTTTATCTTCCTTCCGTCTAACATGGATTTAATCAATTTGACGAAGGTTTTACTCGCCTTCCTCTTTTCCAATGCTTTGATCATAGGGTCATAGATTGTATTGCTGAAGGCTCCTTCTATATCTAGAAATGTCGCCAGTGCAATTTCTTTATATTCTAGGCTTTCCTCTAGTTTACAAACCAATTGGTCGAGTGCAGTGGATCTGCCAGGTCTATGTGCAAACAGATGTTCATGTAACGTTCAGTTCAGTTGCATCGTTCTTCTGATATATTTATCCAGAATTTTCTCCATTGCTTTCAGCATGAAGGAGGTTAAACATAATGGTCTGTATGCTTTGGCTTTGAAGAGGTCCGTCAGGACATTGACGAGTATCTCCTGTCCTTCCTGTAGGAGTATCGGAGGTATCTCATCTGGCCCCGGAGCCTTTTTTAGGGTGAAACGTGTTGATTGCCCATTTTACATCGTTCTGTTTTATTATTCTGTTGGCACAGTTCCAGTCTGCTCTTCGAGCTCCGGTCTCTGTTCCAACCATTTCTTCTCCTGTCATCTCCTCAGCTTCAGGAAAGTGACACGCCATTAGCATCTCCAGCGTGTTCTTCCCCGCCTGAGTAAACAACCCATCTGGTTTGTGCAGTGTCCCCACCTGATTTATATGGGTTGCTTTCAGAACCTTCTGGAGCCTTGTTGTTTCAGTGTGTGATTCCACTTTCTCACAGAACAGTCTCCAAGATTTTCTTTTTGCTTTCTCTATCTCTAGGTTTAACGTTAAGAATTTCATATTTAGGTTCCGTATTGAAACAAGATTTACATCAAAGAAAGGACAATAAGTTCCACCTTTTCAATACTATATATTGTGTGAAAGTTTTACATTACAGTTAAAACATCACAACTTTTGTACATTCGGTACCGGTTTCGACAGATTCCCTGTCATCATCAGCCGAGAATAATTAAACAAAGACACGTATAGATCATGATTCTTATGGTGTGATTACAATGGTGGATTAAAAATGTACATTATATGGTTAAAATAGTATATATATATATATATATATATATATATATATATATATACACGCACAAATAAAAGGTAAGTAAAATGGGAATGGTCATTATTCTATGAGGTGTACACCTTAATATTTCTAATTAAACGGTTAATTTGTTAAAAGAAATTTTGTTCTTGTGATATATAATTAGGGCCTATAGTGAAATTTGATTGTAGGCTTAATTCTGTAATATTTTAACTTTTTGACCAGCCAATTCATTGAAGTTATGTAGCCATGTTTGACACATTAAAAAGGTAAACAAACATTTAGTCGAATGGTGTTCCACATAAAATATGTACAATAAAATCCGATTGGAGCTTCAACTTGGACTTAAGAATGGAAGAATTATATTAATGTTCAATGCAAGCAGAAATAGATGAGTTAATTTTTTCACTATGTATTGATGTTGATAGTTAGAATGTCCATTGAACAGTTCAATATGTTGATTTGTATTCTGGAATGGTTTACATTATTTTGAGAAATAGTAATTGAGGTTCTTGCTAAGGTGGTACTTGAAGATCTTGTGTTGTAAGTTGTGAATACATAAATGATTTGGAAAGATCCTGATCCAAGTCGGAACCTATAAGAAATAAAATGCTATTTAAAGTTATATGAAAATCGGAAGGAGTAAAAATTCGCGAAATATTAGCGAAATGAAGGACTCACCTCAGGTGCCAAGTTGGTAGTAAATGATTTCACTGAACAATTTTACATCTCACTCGATCAGTACCATAATTCAAATTTTAATCTCAATGATTTATCCGACAAACCTACGATTTTATTTGATACGTTTATCAAAATATTGAACAATCTTTAAATCCCCAAAAACCGATCTATCTTCAAAACAATCCATAACACGCTTACATATTACCCCTACCGCCGTCCGCGCCCACCCGATTATAGTCCCGCCTCCACCGCGCTCCCTCTTCCCCTCGCTCAGTAACTCCGCCCCTCCTTGCTTCCTTCTGAGGTCCGTCTCTTCACATTCAGCCTGTTAGTTCCACTCCGATACATTTAGCTTAGCAAGAACCTCAATTACTATTTCTCAAAATAATGTAAACCATTCCAGAATACAAATCAACATATTGAACTGTTCAATGGACATTCTAACTATCAACATCAATACATAGTGAAAAAATTAACTCATCTATTTCTGCTTGCATTGAACATTAATATAATTCTTCCATTCTTAAGTCCAAGTTGAAGCTCCAATCGGATTTTATTGTACATATTTTATGTGGAACACCATTCGACTAAATGTTTGTTTACCTTTTTAATGTGTCAAACATGGCTACATAACTTCAATGAATTGGCTGGTCAAAAAGTTAAAATATTACAGAATTAAGCCTACAATCAAATTTCACTATAGGCCCTAATTATATATCACAAGAACAAAATTTCTTTTAACAAATTAACCGTTTAATTAGAAATATTAAGGTGTACACCTCATAGAATAATGACCATTCCCATTTTACTTACCTTTTATTTGTGCGTGTATATATATATATATATATATATATATATACTATTTTAACCATATAATGTACATTTTTAATCCACCATTGTATTCACACCATAAGAATCATGATCTATACGTGTCTTTGTTTAATTATTCTCGGCTGATGATGACAGGGAATCTGTCGAAACCGGTACCGAATGTACAAAAGTTGTGATGTTTTAACTGTAATGTAAAACTTTCACACAATATATAGTATTGAAAAGGTGGAACTTATTGTCCTTTCTTTGATGTCTATCTCTAGGTTATACTCACTGAGTTTCCTATGATGTACGTCCCACATATCATTTCTGGATGATATTCTATACAACATTCTAACCTCTTTTTTCATTATGGCTAGTTTGTTGTTTCACCACCTTACCTTTTTTGGTGTTTTTCTTTTCTTTGAGCAGACAGTTGTCATGGAATAAGTCTATAATGGCCTCTTCTAATAGTTTCACTGCCTCATCCAATTCTTTCACTCTTCTCACGTTAGTTGGAATTTTTTGTACAGCCTTCCCTAGAATTCTCTGTATCTATCCCAGTTGGTTCTTTTTGGGTCTCTGTACATTTCAGTCCCATATAGTCTCGCATCTATTGCAAATTGGATGTGCTGTTGGTCTGCCAAAGATGGTTCCTCCAGCACCTTCCAGTCTTTAATAAAGTTTGCAATATGCGTAGTACTTAGTGTAATATCTATTACCTCCCTACGATATTTATAAATGTAGGCTTGTTTCCTAGGTTTAGTATCGTCAGCTCAGTTCCAGTAATAAACTCTAGTAAAGACTCACCTCTTGCATTGCAGTTCGTGCTGCCCCATGCTGTGTGGTGTGAATTTGCGTCTGCTTCAAGGACTAGATGTTCGCCTTTCCTCTTTACGTTGCAAATTAGGTTCTCAATTTCTTTTGATGGGGGCAGATTAGTTGAGTCATATGGGAGGTATGCAAAGCCTATGGTTATTTCTTTGGGACCTTCCCAATTTCCAAGTTTTATCCTGGCCGCCACTAAGTCCCTTGAACGATGTTCCTGCAACAGAAGGAATTTTAGTTTTCTGCTCACAGGTAAACATGTTCTAGTCATATTCGATGTAGTATTGTACATTAGCTTACCTCCAGATTCCGCCAGTCCTGCTGCTCTGCCCTTAACTACCCATGGCTCTTGTATAAGAACCACATCAGTAGCCTCGGACTTGAACTTCCTGACGAAATTGCCCACAGCTGATTTTAATTACTTGGAATTTGCCAAGTCCAAGCTTGGCCTTAAGGCCGCTCTTCTTGAGCTCTTTAAAATCTCTTTCATTAAGGGCCAAAACAATTGTCCTTCCTGTGTCATCAGTAGTTGTTGCATTCAGCACTCTCCACTCTTTCGTCGGAAGTTTGGTGTCGTGCTAATGTATCCTGACAAGCACATCATCAACTTTCATCTTGTCAAATGGAGGAGGAAACTTGGTGATGACCTTTGTAGTATTCAGCATCTTCTTGACTTCTGCCACCTCCAAATTCTCCCCTTTCCAAGGGTTGCAATTGGCCATTGTCTGTTCCAGCCAGCTTTTAGTTTCTGGATTTGAGCAGATCAGTACCATTGCTCCACTTTCCAGCCTTGAAGACTCGAGGAAGCCTGGAAGGCATCCATCCGACAGCGGTTTCATTTGCACTATCAGAGCAGATGAATGTTCCTTCATGTCTTCCTCCTTCAGTTTCCCGTCTGGAAAGGTTTTAGGTATTATTGCTACCTTGATTGAAGTTAGTCTTTCCGAAAAGGGCATGACCGTCTCTTCTTTCTGTTTCTTGGCGGGCGGTTTTGTAACCGATTTTGGTGGCTTACTATGCGCCGACCTTGGCCTTTTGGGCGTTGTTGGGGGGATAGCCTTTCGCCAATCCCTGTTCCTTGGCTGCTTTTCCGTCCAAGTTCCAGCCGCTATTTTGGCTTCCTTCCTCGCTCTCTTTCTTTCCTTGCAATATGCACTGTTGCAAGGTGGTCCATCGATATGAAATCTGTTAATTTTCGATGCAGAAATTCTCATTTCTCTCTCTACAGATGTTCCTGGTTTGCTTGTGGTAGCAGTCTGCTCTACTGGAGCTTCTGTTGCCATTTCTTGTTTTGAGTCAGCGACAGCCTCTCAAATTGAGACTTCTGTCTCCCTTTTTTCATCTTGGGCTTGCTCTCGGATCTGCTCTACTGGAGCTTCCATGGCTTCCTTTGATGTCAAAGTTTTTGAAATCGGTTCTTTATAAGCATCCATATTTCAATCAGTCATAGGGTTTTTGCCCCTCCTAGGGTCCTGAGCGTCATTCTCACCATCCGTGGTGAGGCATATAGCCAGGTATTGTCCTCCCACAACTCAGGCTCTGCGTAGCCGAGACCACACCTCTCAGTCGTCCGTCCAGCGATCTGCCCCTGGCCCAAGCCTAGCCAGGTTTGTTCCCCCTTTAGAAGGCCTACTCACGTGGTCTGCACTTGGCATTGTCATATCCTAGAGAATGAACTAGCTGGGCACTGTACCATCTACAAGCTATTGAAAATATCAAATCGATAAATGGTGACTAAGATAAGTATAAATAACAAGATTGGGTGCCACCTGCAAAACACTTACAGGAATAATTAACTGTAGAGCAATGAGCAACTCCCTTTCCCAAGGCGACGGTCATCAGACTGACGAAGCTCCATACTTACTTTATAACCTTACCTGTTGTTGTTTACCCCTGAAATTAAATTAGGGTACCATGCCAGGTTCATCCTTACTCCACTGATAAAAGATTTACTGCAAGTTTCATTCCATGACTTTACTCCCAGAATAATAAAAAAATATATGACAAACACCAACAGTAATCATCACCTGATGAAACCCACTCGTCTTTGCCGTTTACAAAACAGGAAAGGTCCTAAAACAGACCCTTGTGGGACATCTGCTTTAACAGTTTCCATATCAGATTTCTTATCACGTATTACCACCATCTGTTTCCTGTGATGAAGATAAGATCCCATTAATTTCAGTTCTTGGTCCCTTACTCCATAATAACTGATCTTATATATTAAGATTTCATGTGAGACACAATCAAAAGCTTTTGTCAGGTCAATTAGTGTAGCACCTGTGAGTGTTTTATTCTCAAAATCATTTAATATGTCTTTGATGACACGTTGAACTGCTTTTATTGCTGAATGACTCTTTCTAAATCCACACTGTTATACAGCAAATTATTTTTGAAAAATTACTCCTACCCCTTGTGGGTGGGGGATGCAGTCGAAGAATACACCCATGGTATCCCCTGCCTGTTGTAAGAGGCGACCAAAAGGGGAGACCAAGGGATGATTATATTAGAACCATGAAACTCGTTGTGATTAGTACCACCATGCGGGGAACACCATGGGTCGCTTTTACTTGCATATAGTACCACTATGTTAGGTACCACATAGGTTTGTGGTTAGTAGCAAACGAGAGCTCGACGGCTTTTACAGTACCTGTGATTAGTAGCACTATGTGAGCGACACCATGGGATGATGGAACCCATGGTCCTAGCTTGCCTATGATTAGTACCCACTATATGAGGAACACCACGGGATAGTACGAGTCCCTGTGGTTAGTACACTTCGGTGATGAACACCATAGGTTTGTGTTGCCTGTCAATGGTGCCGCAATGTGTGAAACACAGTAGGTCTGTAATACATGTACGAATTTCATTACCTGTGAGTAGTACCATAATGTGTGGAATACTGCGAGTCTGCGCAACTCTTGATCAGTACCGCAACATGACATACAATGGTTCTACTTTTCTAGTGATAAGTACCATTATGAGGGGCCGATGACTTGGATTTTGGACTCCTTTAGACTATAAGCATCATCAATTCGGTATCGTGCTATAGAAGCAGTCGCTTGGTCAGTAATACTATTGTTTTATGCCAGCTTCTGTGCATGTGAGGCACTGTGGGTCAGTTCCACTGATCGTCTTAACTTCATATCCATCCATTCATTCTTCGTCCTCATGTTTTGAATTGTGGTCAGTGGAGGATTTGGGGTTTTTAATTTGTCATTTCATTTCGTCTCATTTCGTACCATTAGGGGCCGATGACCTAGATGTTAGGCCCCTTCAAACAACAATCATCAATCAATCAAAATTGCTTGTCGAGTTGCATAAATATACAGGACTCAATAATTTTACTCAGAATGGGTACTATTGTTTCAGGGCGGTAATTTGATTGGCACATTTTATCCTCCTTTTCAAAGATAGGTATCACTTTAGACATCTTTAAACACTCCAGAAAATCACCTTCACATTTCACTATACAACACTTATAAATTCCCTTCAGCCTTTAAGGTCTCTTAACTAATTGATACTTATCTCGGTTTTTGAAGCTTCTCTCTTCTTGCTTCTTTCTTGAATCCTCGTTGTAGGGTTCCTCTGTATCTTCCCTGACGGTTTTAGGACTCGAACACAGAACTCTGAGGTGAACGTGAACTGAAGCTACTGTCTCCTTCAAACACTCTGTGAGTTCTCTACGTACTGTCTCTGTACTCTACCCTGTGGGACACTGCTTCACCCTGTGCCACAGCTAACCAGCCTACTGCTTGGCAGTCTCAACTGGTGCCTAATCTGAATAACTTCTTATACTGCTGTCTTCACTAACTGATGGCAGGCTCAACTACTGCCTGATCTGACTAACTCCATATACTGCTATCTTTATTGACTTTATTCTACAGTATCTGTTCTCTGCCAAGTGACCTAGTGACTGTCCCTACCCGAGAGAACGCTCCTTTTCAAGTTAACAAAATAACTTCCTGACCAGAATGTCCGATCCGAATCACCACCAGAATGACGACCAAAAATGACCAAGAGTCTCCCTTGTCACTCCCTTCTATCACTTCTCTGAGATTCTAGAACAGGTCATCCCCTACTACTATGTTCCCTCACATCACTGATCTGTTACCTTCCTATTGGTTACTTCAAGTGTGGTCCCACCCATCTCCTGCATCTACATGTGACTGGTGACCTTCCACAGATTCCTTCTAGAAAGAATGATTGCACCACAATGTGCGTTCTTATTTTACAGGGCACCTTCCTACGTGACTGACAACAGGCTTGCTTTTCCTGGTCCACCCAATTTGAGCCTCTAACTATGACCTAGTCTGTTTACTTCTTTCTCTGACGAATATTCTGATTGCACAAGTTTGCTTCACTCTGTAGCTCACTGTATGTTCCATGTTGAGACTAGCTTTAAGAAATGCTTTTAATTATAATTGTAATTCTGCACTTATTCACTGTGCTGATATTTGATTTACACTTAATCACTCACTTCCACTGTTTTTGCCTTATCTTCTCTTTATATGTTACACTTAAATTATTCATGATTATTAGGGATTTCTGACTGGGAGGTCACAGATCGAACCTTGTTTGATGCGCTCGCCACATAATTTCTCACGGAAGGACGTGTTGCGAATCGGCACTCGCGACAGCATTATTATAACTGAGTTCACAGTCATGACTTTTCCCCTAGGTTAGGATCACCCCATTCCCAACCCGCGGCTCGTCCAGGCTACGTAAAGCAAAGTGATGTGTTGGTTCCAGCACCCCTCAGTGAGTCTTCACCTCAATCACCAGCCCCACTTCACCTGAAACACCATATCACCCATGTGGAGGAAGCACGGATGCCTCTCTAGCATGTGTGGGCGAGGCCTCCACTTCCAAGCCTCGACTTGGGCTATTAACAATCACAGTGCCTTAAGACATTTTCTGGCAATACCTGTTTTTGGTCCGCGAGAGGGTATTTTATTTCCCTCAGAGCCTCCAGCCAAGTCCGGAGGGCCCCCCTATCTGCCACCTGGGACACGCCCGATAATGGAACAGGTAAGAAAACCCCCCACAGGTGATCATTCCTAATTCTGTCCTTGTTTTCTGTACAGCTGATCTAAGGAACTTCATTTTAACAGCTTTCAGGTGACCTAGTTGTATTTTATGTATGATGCAACTCTCCAGGCTATACATCATGATGGGCAGGAGATAAGTCTTAAACAGGGTCTGTTTAGCCCTCTGAGAAACTCCCTTATCCCAAACTATGTTCGGTACTTGATGGAAGAAGTTGGATCCTTTTTGTACCCTGTTCAACACTTTGATCTCGGCGCTTCCGTCATTTGATGTACTCCCTAGATATTTAAAGGTATTCACACATTCAGTCTTCTTTCCCTCGAGGGTGAGGATACAAGATGTATTTGTCATAGCTTTCATTACCACTGTTTTGCTCTTGCTCACAGTTAATATATATTACTTAAATTTGGTGTTCCAAAGATCCAGTCTCCCCTGAACATCTCTCTCAGTTTCTCCTCAAATGGCATCATCATCAGCAAAAACAAATGCATTAAGATCTTCCTTATCTATTTCTTTGAGTTCCTTTTTAATAGTATCCATAAGTGAAATGAAGAGCAATGGGGAAAGAGAACTCCCTTGTTGGACACCTCTTCTTGTTTTAAACCACTGAGATCTTCCATCTCTTACTTGCACACTACTTTCACAACCATCATATCATACAAGATCTGAACTTTTCAAATTAGTGCTTCTGGTGTGTTATGTTTTTCTAAACATTCCCATATTTTTCCTCTCTGCACCCTGCCATATGCTTTTTCCAAATCCAAAACCACTATTATCAAGTTCTTCCATTTTTCCATTTTTTTTTTTTTTTTCATTAGCTGCCTGAGTGAAAAAATTAGGTCTGTGGTTCCTCTGTATCTTCTAAATCCTTGTTGTTCCTCTTGAAATTGATCTTCCATTATTTCTCTCAGTCTCTGTTCCATGATATTATTTTAAGGCAATGTGACAAAAGGATGATGCCTCTATAATTGGTGCACTTCCTTCTACTTCCTTTTTTAAACAATGGTATTATATTTCCTATTTTCCAGTCATCTGGCAACTTGTTCTCTTTCCATATAACTCCCAGTGTTCGATGTAGCCACTGTATTCCAGGGATTCCAGTTGGCTTAATCATGTCTGCTGTTAGTTCATCTGCTCCCGCTGATTTCCACTTTTCATTTTCTTCAGGGCATTTTCTGTCTCTTTCCAAGTAATTGTAGGTTGTTCCTTCTGTAATTCATTAGTGACTCTGGTAACTTATTCACACTCCCCATTCAATAACTTTTCAAAATAACTCTTCATCTCTTCTCTGATTCCTACCATGTTTCTGATAATGATCCCGTTCTCTGTTTCAATAGCTTTAAGTTCTTCCTTATTTGATGTTTTACTTTTCATTAACCCGTATGACATTTTTTAATTGCATGCTTTACTCTATCATTCAACCAACTTGTTTCTTTTTCCTTTACTTTACCTTTCATTTTACCATACACCTCTATAGCACCGTTAATTATTGTTGTTCTAAGTGCATTCCAATCTTCATCAACACTACCTGTCTCATATTTAGGCAATTTAGTTGCTATCAAATTTTGAAAATCCTTCTTTTCTTCATTTTTCAGTTTCCATTCTTTAATCTTTGGTAATCTCTTTACTGCAGATGTAGCTTTAAGTATACAATTTAGATCCACTACTAGAAGTCTGTGGTCGCTATCCAAACTTTCACTTGGGATAACTTTCGTATCTGTCACTTTTTGCCAATTAATTTATCAGTTATCACATAATCAATAACTGTCTTTTGATTTCCCATCTCAGCCATATCTAGTAATCTTATGGCTATCCTGTTTTTTGAAGAATGTACTTTTTATTAAAAGGTATTTTGTGTTGCTTTCAATCTGCAGGGTATCAACACATGTTTGTTTCGAGAAAATAATGAAAATAGGACAGTGATGAGCGAGGAGAAGATGCAGGTTATTGTTTTATTACCTATTTACTTAGAAACAAAAAGAAAATAATTTATATAGTGTTACATTATTTACCATCCCTATACAATATATTCCGTATTGGGAAATTATGTTCAAAACTGACTAGGTATTCAGAGCTCTTCAGTTATTTCTATACAGGTGTTACAATGATGTGGATATTCAGCTTCTTCTCTGTGGAGGTTTGTGTTGGCTCAGTGATGAGTATGTCCCTTTGTATGGAATGGAATGAAACAAGTTGTGCAGAGCCCAGCATCATATTTCGCTCACAGTATCAATGTACAACTATTGTGTGTTAAAAGTTTACCTCTCAAACATTTCTCGATTTACTTATGCTCACTCTTTGTTGGATTGTTAAATGAAATAAAAGAGGTGAATTTCAGTACAATTTACACTGTTTCACTTGATACTTTTGGGGCATACTGTACGTCATGTAAGGGTATTTCTTATAACTTGAATGCTGAGCAAGTTGGTTATGTGGTTCAGGGCATATAGCTGTTAGCTTGCATTTTGGGAGATGGTTGGTTCAAACCTCGCTGTCGGCAGCTCTGAAGATGGTTTCCCATTTTCACACCAGGCAGTACAGTACCTTAATTAAGGCTACATTAACTTCCTTCCCAGTCCTAGCCCTGTCCTATCCCATCGTCAGCATTATTCAATTTTAGCATAAGACCTGTCTGTTTTGGTCCAGTGTGAAACAAATAGCAAGATTATAACCTTAATGTTTTCTTATTATTATAGGTCTACAAAGTCAAAAGTGCCAGTTCCATCCAGTAATGTCTGAAGCTTTCTCTGGAAAGAAATGGGTTGAAATTTGTGGAGGTCAGCATCATACATTAGCACTGGATAGTGAGGGTAAGTTTTAATAAGTTATATTTTTCACATTAAATTGCATTAATGAAATTACTCTTGATGTTATGGCAGGGCTCTGTATCGTCATTTTATAAACATTACAAGAGATGCCAACTTTCAAGAAAGGCAGTTGGTAATGCAGCCGATAGGGCACCGGGGTGGGGAAGTGTAGCGATGGCCAGAGATTTTTTTCTCGAGATCTCACTAACTTACACATCGTTGAAAAATCAATGAACAACATACAATTCAACCAGATGTGACATTCAAAGACTGGCATATAAACAATGTTTGTTTCTTACCTGCTAGAGTAACAGGTGATCTGCAATACATAGCTGAGTGGATGTTGAAGGATCATTTTCTTGTTGTTGTTGAGTGCTGGAGTTGCCCCCTTAGCAGCTTATAGTTCCTTGTGGGTAAAGGTACACTGGTGACATGCTTTTTCCTTTGATATCATGTGCATCCTCTGCACTAACAGAGCACTTAACAGTTTGTTTTCATATTAGCACGGAATTCAGTCTTGTTCTTCCTCACCAAATGAAAAAGCTCTTTCCACTGGAGCATTGCTATGGGGTACTAGAAGTATAGCCATCATTGGCTTACTCAGTGAAGGGTACTTCCTTATACCTGAAGCATCAGTGATCTTCGATATTTCGACCCAAAGTCTGTCGGCCCTTTCATCCTTGTCAAAAGGGAATCCATCAAATTGGAAATGAGTGAACTCGGTTTCCAAAGAATCAATTTCTTCTGACGACAGAATTTCAGGAAACCGGTTAATCACAAATTCTATTCTAAACATCAGCAATTTCAGCATGCTCGAGAAACTTATCCCTAATTGGCCATTTGTTGACAATGTACTTACATGTTTTTGTGTAGAACAGTCTCACATCGGAATAAAACTTTTTCAATGTGGTTTCATCTAGAGAAACTACCCTTATGTAAGCCCTTGTATTTGCAACTTACAGTCACTTTTCTGTAACGTAGCAGAACTAAATTTCACATCAAGCAAATTACTATTGTAATCTGGAACAGAGGATGCTCTCACAAAGCGAACAATAAGGTCATTGAAAAATTCCTTTCTTTGAATGAAGTTTATGAATAATTGATGTCTCTCGGAGGAATACATTTCAGGAGTTCAGAAGTGGAAGAACAGAGCTGAGAAACGAAAGATAATAGATATATTTTCAAATTGATCCTTAATTTTCAGAAATTTTGAGATGGCCTTGTCAGAATCTGACTCACAGAAGAGCATTTTTAAAGGGTTCCACTGTTCTAAGACCCTTGATTCACACTGTAGAAGAGATAACCACCTAGTAGAAACATACTTTAAAATTTTGTCAGCCTTTTCACCAAAGATTTCCTGGCATACCTATAAAGCATTTTGCCTCTTTGAACTCTTCAGCAAGTAGTAATAAATATCAATTAAAAACTGTTCAATATTAACATTTACAAGAGCTAAGTGCACAAGATGACAAGCACAGCCTTGCACATGAATATTAGGATTTTCTTTACAAATAAAGGAGCTCACACTTTTGGAAATACCAGTCATAGTACTTGCATTATTACATGCAAAACCTACGCAGTTATCCCACGGAATCCCCCTCTTCTTCAGTTCATCATCCAAAACATTGAATATTCCTTTGTCTGTATTGTCGTTGAATTTCCGAATTGTAAGAATTATCGTTGAAATTTGCGTAGATTCCCCATTGAAAAGCTTCACAACTAATGGGTAGAGCTTTTTATCATTCATATTGTTACTGCCATCTGTTGCTAGGGCAAAGGGCTGGAACTTCATTAGCTCTGTTACCTTTCCCTCAACTGTAGAAGCCAAAATTAACTAACCCTTCCGTTTTTGTTGTCGTACAACCGTACCTCAAAGCTATTTTCAAATCGGGAAACATGTTTTTGAAGAACATCCCGTATGGTCACTAAAGGCTAGTTGTGTTCAACAAGAAAAGTCATAAACAAGAACTCCGTGTTTGTTACTGAGCTTTCATCTTCCGAGGATTTAGCAAAAATGGTTAAATTCTTGTTTGTGGCCCTCAGCTTAACTGTATCCGTATGAATTTTGCTAGCAACTCCACACACTAAAAAAACCATTTGTGAAGGAGATTTTTGAGGTACTCGGTAAACAGGGCCATTCTTTCGAGTATTCCTCCCTAAATTTTTGAACTGCTTTTGGTTTCTTACTAGCATCACTAGTCACGGTAACGTCACCACACGTATTTTCCTGCACAACAAATCACTTCATTATTTCAAACTTTTCTCATTTTATAACACCCGATTAGCATATATCCTATGTAAATTCGGCAACAAAAATCGAAATAAATACTTCAACAGTCACCCAGTATTCACAGTGAAATGAAGTTTGCCACCACTTTGCCGCCAAAACAAAGACAAAAGAACTCAGATACTTACATGGAAGTCTGAATATGAGGAACAAAGACAACTCCGCTAGATATACCACTTCACAGGTACAGTAGCTATTTTTCCGGTACTGGAAGCGCACACTGCGTTTGGCACGTGAAAACTCAAAATATTCTTAAACGAGGGACAGAAAAGGGCAGGGGTATAAATGATTACTGAGAAATTCAAAAACAATATTCTGAGAATTCAAGCTGTAATGGCATTCCTTGTGTATCCTTTTGAACACTTTGTACACTTACATTTAAAAATCTCCAAAAAAAATAATTGTAATTTGTGGTGTGTCATTTGTAAAGGCGTAGTAATGATGGGTAATTTGTAATTATTATGATTGATTCATAGTAGTTGGCTTTTCTGCATTACTTTCCAGCTTATGTACATGAACATTTCTAGGCCCTATAAGAGTTTAGAGAAAAGTTTATAGAGGAAGAGTAAAATTAATATGCATTCGTAGAAATTGGAAAAAATAACCAGAATATTGCAAATTAGAAACATACCAGTGCAATAATATCTCTCACAATGAGAACTTCGATGAAGCCAAGGTGGAACATTCTTCTGCAAAACCTCTCTTAAAACAGTATTCTGTAAGTCTGATATTATCCAGTATGTTTCTTTAAGTATCCACATTTGAAGAAAGCAAATCAGCCAACTTCTGGATCTATTGGCCAAAAATTGGAAGTACAGAGGGCAAAGAAATTGGTTTGTTCGTAACATATTACTGTTGGTAGAGAACACCAGTGTATCTGTAGTGAAAATTGCCATTGTGTTAATCTGATGGAGGAAGAAAATGTCAGCCGGATGCATTAATCATGTATAGTATATTTTGCGATGATCAGCTGTTCGATGCCCAGGAATTTATTAAAATTATCCTCAATACGGTTCCATTATGAGATTAATTACATGTAGCCCAGTAATCTACCGAAAGAAAAATATAGTCTCTGCCCTGCAAATTAAGCTGCAACTACCGCTCCAGGAATATTTTAAAATCGCCTGTGATCATGTTTGATGATTTGCTTGTATGTGCCTTTCCTATTATGCATACTATGAAGACGGCTGGAATCAACACTCAAACCTGGGATACACTTGCTGAGAATCATACACTTTGATGTCACACTGTTTCTACATCGGTTACTATGTATTAAGAGGAATGCTGTAGACATGAATAGACTAAATGACAAGCACAAAAGAAGACTCTATTAGAATAAAATTTATTGTAGCCACCTATTCAATACAGTTCACCGTTTGTGGTGATTAAATTCTAAGTGATTTGTATACACTACATAGGTACATGTTTTGCCTTTTGTGGGGGGGCATCTTCAGCCTATTGTCAATCTTAAGGTCAAGACCCAGGTCTTGTCTGAGTTAAACATTTGGAACCAATATATACAAATATGACCTTATACTAAGAATCTTCCTATTTTTTACAAATAAAAAAAGGGGCCTTTACTTTAGGTGATATGTACAAAAATTATAAAAATGTGCAACTTCAATTAAAACAAAATTTGTTACATGAATACATTTAAAATTATCTAACAATTTACAAACTGTACAGGCAACAATTGGATCTCTTCATCATTAGATAAATCATTAGGTTGGTAGTTTGTATGAAGTAGTGTATGTTCGTCCAAGGTTCTTTTTGTTCACCTGTGCCATTCGTTTGGCAGCAACAAAATAGGAACCATAGTTTGTTGTCGTTCTTGCAAAGCTTGAAATATCCCATGAGGAAAGAAGCATAGTAGGTTGTTACTATTATAAGGAATTAAGCAATTTTTGTGGGTTGAACTTTGTGTATGTTGGAGTACATTATCCAATGTCATTCAGTAGTTAGCTGTTCCTCTATGAAGTGTTATTTGGATGGTTTTTTGACTAATGTTATCGGTGTTTCATTGTTCTGCCATTGGATTGTTAATGTATATTGTCTGTAAATAAATAGAAAAAGAAATGTAGAATTATGAATGTTATAACCCGCGTTAATAATAATAGTATATATCCCATAATTGTGGTTGAACTTATGAACTTACACTTTCAGTCTGGTGTTAGCTGGATCCACTCTTTCCGGTTGCGTCCGAACGACTAACCTTTCTACTTCTAGTGAAATACTGATGCGGTAGCGGATGGGTGGAGCGTAGAGTGGGAAAGGGAGTGGGTTGTGCTTTGTGCGCATGTGTTACTGCTAAGGAGGTGTTGCCCAAACTGGTGTGGGCGGGTCTAAGATTAGGCGTGGTAATTAGAACATTTGAGTGCTGTGGTTGAAAAATAATAGGGACCATATTATGGTTTACAGTATGGATCAGCTTTGGAGTTATCTCATATAACAGATTTTTGTTGTCAATGATGTCGTTAAGATTAATTTCTTTATTATAAGTTTGGTCCAAAAAATGTATAAGTTTTCCATTTCACTCAATAATTTCCGCTTATCTATGTATCTAACGATGGTTAGATCTTTCTTAATTGAAGTGAATTTGTGTCCTGTTTCTTTCGTATGCTGGCTCATGGCTGAATACTTGTTGTGTTTGGAGGCATTGTAGTCTTCCAAATACCTTGTACAAAAGCTTCTCCCAATATGACCCCGATACGTGAACCCACATTGTGTGCACATTAATCTATAAACTCCAGATCTTGAGTAAACATTACTGTTATTGACCCTATTGTGGTTAAAAAGTATGTTTTGGTTATTATTTACTGTCCTGAAAGCTATAAAACATATATCTATATATATATATATTTTTAGAACATACCGGGCAAGTTGGCCGTGCAGTTAGGGGCGCATAGCTGTGAGCTTGCATATGGGAGATAGTGGGTTCGAGTCCCACTGTCAGCAGCCCTGAAGATAGTTTTCCATGGTTTCCCATTTTTGCACCAGGCAAATGCTAGGCTGTACCTTAATTAACCCTCCGTCGGTCGTGCTCTAATTTCGACACATAAGTCGTGCAGCATCTAGAAGGCGCCATGGTTTATTATCCATTGCCATCTGTGTCCGTCATGTCCTCCAGCATTATTTTGTTGGCATGTAAAGTTCCAGCCAAATATAGAAGTCCTAAGAATGCCTTTATTTCAGTATCAGTCACTTTCGCATCTCTTTCCCTTTGAAAATGTCCTTTTATGTGTTCTGTATATTGATTTGTATATCGAACGACATTATGTAACATTTCGTCAGTTATAAACAATATCCGCACTCACCATCTTTTACGTGACGTGCAGTTTAGTGAG
This sequence comes from Anabrus simplex, assembly GCF_040414725.1. Taxonomy (NCBI): domain Eukaryota; kingdom Metazoa; phylum Arthropoda; class Insecta; order Orthoptera; family Tettigoniidae; genus Anabrus; species Anabrus simplex. The sequence continues at coordinate 146,776,610 of NC_090271.1, forward strand.
CAAATTATGTGGGGGTGTTTTCTTCCTACAATTTTATTCAGGGTGCTTACCCTATTTTGTGTTTCCATCCTTTCCTGCATAAAACAGGATGTCCCCGATAAAAGGTTAATCTTCCGCTCTACTTTCCCCAGTATCGGAGTTGTCTTCCCTGCTGTCAGCCGGAATATCTTCAGCGTCAGTATCACTGTCCTCTTCATTCTGTTGCTCTTCATCAAAATTATCATCAGTTAGTAAATTATGCTTTAATTTCAAATCACTAGGATTGTTTACATTCAAGAACTGACGGTTACCGGCCATACTAAAAACACGGAAGGTTTAGGTCGCGTGGCATTCGGTAGGTGCAAACGTTCAGTATCCCACCACTGATGTTATCAACAATAACAACCTCCCAGCTGTATTGTAAGACACTGGCAGCTATGAAGATACCGTGAGTGCAGGTTCACCAGACGCATGCGCTGTGAAGTAGGGCGCAAAAAAACAAGCATTGGCACCTTCTGGATACGGCGCGATAAGGCCACGGCCGCTTCCTTCCAACTCCTAGGCCTTTCCTATCCCATCGTCGCCATAAGACCTATCCTTTTATTTTATTAATGAATCAATTGACCGTACTTATTTTAAAACCATTGAAATGAGCTAATTGCCTTATGTATCTTAGTTCTGTTTTTAAATTATCCAGAGAAAGTGGAAGTTTTAGAGCCCTATATATTAAACTATGAAAAGCAGCTTGTTTTTGAATCTTAGGATGCAGGGATGAATCTTTAATAGTTATGGGTGAATGAGTAGGTTTCCTATGAATACGAAATTCAAAGGTGTTACGCAAACGCGTGATTGTTAGATCTAAAAAATTTAAAGAATTTTTGACTTCCTCTTCTTTGGTAAATTTAATATTAGGGTCTATTTTGTTTAATGAATCCAGTATGTCATCACTGTTAGTCATGTCTTTGTTTATAACCACAAAAGTATCGTCAACGAATCTTAGCCATAAACAAATGCCCTTTATTTGTGAAATGATTTTTGTATGTTCTATTGAATCCGTGTAAATATCGGCTAGAATGCCAGAAAGCGGGTCCCCCATTGCTAAGCCTTTTTGCTGATATTATTTCGCATTAAAAGAGAAGTAATTATTATTTAGAACGAAATTTAATATCTTCATGAATCCATCTTTTTCTCTCTTACTAGGACCACTGTGTTTATTGATGTTAACTTTGATAGTTTCTTTAGTAGTAATGTTTGGGAACATGTTTGTGATATCATAAGAACATATAATATAGTTAGGTTGCAGATTAAACTTTTTCAGAATTTCACAAAAACTAATTGAATTTTTCAAGGGGTATTTAATGTTGAATACATAATGGTTTTTATTTTATTTTAAGAAACCATGAATGAATTTCGATACTTTGTAGATGGGGCTGTTTCTACAGTTTATAATTGGACGCAGTGGGGTGCCCTTCATATGAATCTTCGGCAAGGCTCTAGCGGTTGGGATCTTTGGGTTCATGTTGAAAAGATTCTGTTGTTCTTCTTCATTGAAAATAAAATTAGAATATTTTATTAATCACAGGAAACAAATTCAGAATTTGAAAACAAAGATAGATGACAATAACATTATTGTTACAAAAGCAGATAAAGGGGGTTCTACGGTCCGATTAGATAAACAGTTCTACACCCAAAAAACTGAAGAATTCCTTAATGATAAGAATTATTCGATAGTCAACAAAGGCTCGCATAGTGCCAGAAGTTCCACAACGGGAAGATAATTGGCGTCTCCAGAAATCGTTAAGTGGGGATGTAAAATTATTATTATTATTATTATTATTGTTATTGTTATGAATTCAACGCACAACTGGGACAAGAAAGAAGGTACCGAGATATCATTGGAAAATGGCCAGCACATAAGAGGACGAATCAGTATGGTCAAAGATTGGTTGAACTATGCAGAAACCACTATCTTATCTCAAAATCAACATACTTTAACCCTTTCCGCTCGTGTGTCGACCTGAGGTCGACAGCCGTCATTCAGCGTTACAGCTCGTGTGTCGACCCTGAATCGACACAATGTTTTGCCGCTCGTTGCTAGGTTACCTGGAATGCCAGGGCTTTTGTACTTCGTTTCGTAAGTGCTGGTCCCTTCCGGAAACCGAAATAAACCAAATGGGTGTGTTTTAGTTTCTCTTTGCTTGGCAAAATTGCTCCGTTTCCTTGACAATGGAAAGCAGTTGCGTGAAGCAACATGGCGGCGCACAGTCTGACCGAAGCTGAGATTCTTGTGTCTATTTCGGCTGATTTTTTTTATAGTGACCATGAAAATGATGAAAATTTTGAATCTGGCGATGAAAGTGATATATCTATTAGTGATTCAAATGACGATATTGATATCAGCATCGCAAGAAATCATGGAAGAGGCGATAGTATTTTGACTCGTCCCGGTCCCAGTCATACATTGCTGACTTCAAACATACCTTGGAGATCGCGGAGAACGGGTGATGCAGGATTACCCAAATTTCCTTACAGATTAGTCAGTGTATTCATAAATTGTGGCAATAGACTTAAAATAGAAATAGAGTACTGGTAGCTATTTTTTACTGATCAGTTGATAACCTCTATTGTCCGTGAGGCAAACAAATTTGCCGAAATGAAGTTATAGCAAAATACTCCACTTCAGAATAGATCTATCTGGTTTTCAGGAAAGCTGTGACATTAGAAGAGCTGAAGGCATTTAGTGGTGTAATTATTAACATGGGGATGAACAGTAAGGCAGAAATGCCGGATTATTTTAGTGCAGACTGGTTGGATAAGCAAGCAGGACTTCATCCAAGCATTTGCTTTGAACGCTTCCACACACGCAAGACATACCGTTAAGAAAGTGAAAAACATGATTTTGTGTCATGTACAGACCATACATTCATTAATTTTGTAGTTTCTTCCTGTATATATTGTTACAACTAGTACTTAACACCAGGTTTTAAAATATGAAGAATGCTGACAGAAATAAATACGAGTTGGGAGAAATCAGGACGTACAAATAATTCGAGTGGAAAGGGTTAAAAGGAAACCTCACAAATTAAAAACTTGGAAACATCCTGATTTCCGAAAAGGTGAACGGCAACTGGATCACGTTTGCATGGATAAATTTTACCATCGTGAAATCTACAAACTCAGGGTCAGATCACTATGTTGTTAAGATCAAAATAAAATTAACTCCAAGGGTTAAGAAAAGACCTCCAAATAAAAATAGAAAAAAAAATTGAGCCTACTACCTTAATAAATAATAGGGAGTACTATAGGAAAACAGGAGAAGGATCTGTCAACACCAATACATTAGAAGAACTGACCACCAAACTGAAATCGATAGCAGAAGAGTTAGCTCCAACAAATCGTAGGGAAAAACATGAACGGTGGGATGAAGAATGTGACCTGAGAGAAGACACCAAGCTTGGATAAATCATCAAGCCCAAAAATCAGACGAATCAAATTTAGAACTAATAAAACAAAGAAAGTCAACCCATAAAATCACCAGACAAACCAAATGCAAACATAGTAAAAATACCTTACAAAGGATAGAGGAGAGTTTTAACAAAAAAACAATCACAAGATTATTATGAAACCTTTGGCAAATACCTTAAAAAATATGAGCCCCCAATATTAATGCTGAGAGATAAATCAGGAAGGTTAGCCCATAGTAATCAAGAAAATGCAGAGATCCTCACAGAGACATTCAACAAACTTTTAAATTGTAATGATCCACTGGAAACGTTGGAAGTAAATACTGACACACCAATTTTAACCACCCCAGATCTAATAAATCCTCCCAACTATCAATGAGGTAGAATTCTCAATTAAGGAACTAAAAAATTATAAGGCATGTGGTGAAGACCTAGTCTTCGCAGAAATCTGGAAAAATGCAGGGAAACAAGCAATCATAAATTTACATCAGCATCTGGTCAAAATGTGGATCACAGAGAAAATCCCAGAACACTGGACCTCAGGTGTAATCCATCCATTATTCAAAAACGGAGATAAAACTAATCCAGATAATTACAGAGGAATAACCCTTTTGGACTGCACTTACAAAATTTTCTCCTGCATAATTTACAATAGGATAAAAGACATTCTGGAACTACAACTTGGAGAATACCAAAGAGAATTTTGCCCATACAGAAGTTGCCCAGACCAAATTCTCAGCCTGAAACTAATAATGGAATATTACAAATACAGAAATAAACAGCTGTTTATTTCATTCATAGATTACAGAAAGGCTTATGATAGTATACACAGACCTACTCTTTTAAAAATCCTCAACTCATATGGCCTTCATCCTAAATTAACAAAAATTATTGAATTAACTTTAACCAACACAATTTCAAAGGTAAAGTTCAGGGGAGAAATGTCAAATGCTTTTACAATAAATACAGGCCTCAGACAAGGTGACGGATTATCCCCATTGCTCTTCAATGTGGCTCTAGATTATATGTATGTATGTTCAGTCCGTCAGCAATTCCACTGGTGGTATCCTCAACAGCTCTGCCATAGCTGTCATAGATGGCCTAGGCATCACTGAAGAGGCGTACTAGGGAAATGAGGAGTTTGGTAGTTTCCCGTTGCTTTCCTCACTGAGCCAGAGTTGATATTATATATCAGTCTGCCAAGCCCACTGAAATGCATACACTAACTGACCCTATGAGCAACATTTTCACACCATTCATGGCAGGGACTGGCTGCATAAGGATTGGCATTACTAGCATCGCTCATACCTCAGGTCACTTTCATATTGTCAAAGCCAAGGATAAGACAGAGACAGATCTATGAAAGTAACAAAATTGCTCTAGCCTATACCAGAAGACATAGTGCACTGTAAACACTAGGTCCTGCCAGCAAAGGCATGGCTCTAGATTACATCATGAAAATTTGGCAAAAAGAAAACCCACCTAAAATCAAAATTGGAGTAAAACCCTCAATAAAGACAAACTGCCTAGGGTTTGCAGATGATTTAGCTCTTTTAGCCCTTGATATGGAAGAAGTCCATACTCAGATCACCAGTCTCCAGAAAATTGCATAAATAGGATTACAAATATCCTTTGAGAAAACTGAGATCATTCCAATGAAACCCCTTGACATAAAGGAAGTCATCATAAATGATCAAAAAATTACATAGTCCTACAATTTAAATACCTTGGAGAAATCATTATACACAACTTAAGTGAGAAAGCAACATGGATAAATAGAACCAACACAATGAAAAAAGCACAATTTCTAACCTGGTCAACTTATAACAAAATATGCTTGTCAATAGACACTAAGATCCAACACTACAAAACTGTAACTTTGCCTGAAGCTACTTATGCTTGTGAAACCTTGTTCCAAATTAAAAATGAAAGAAGAACTGATCAGCTCCTCAAAACTGTAAGAAGAATTATTAGAACTTGCATAAATAAAAAGTACCAGGTTGAAGGAGTCTGGAGAATCCTCCCCAGTGAAACTGTCTATCGAGAGATTGACCCAGTTACCAGCACGATGAAGAAGAAAAGAATCTCTTATTTCTTTCACATCTTACGATTACCAGAAAACAGGATTTTATGACAACTGGTGATGAGAAATCTGGGAAAGAAGACAGGAGGGCATTGGATCAAAGAAGTTCAAGAGGATTTCCAAACAGTTGGACTCGAAATTACAGATGCAGAGAACAAGAATAAAATTACCACGCTTCTTAAGAATCACAAATTTTCAACTGAAATGATGCACAGAAGGCCTGTAGAGATTTCAGACGAATTAAGAACACTGCGATCAGAACGAATGAAGAAGTACTGGGCAGATAAGAAGAATCAAACAGTACAGCCTTCAAAGAAAAAGTGTACATGGAAGACTCAAGTGGTCCAATATGGCCAATAAAGTTAATAATTATGATTTGTGAGTTACGTTGGCGAGTAGAACAATAGTTGTGAATGGATTGTTTTTATCACGTTTTAACCTACTTCTGTTTCAAAAAAAAAAAAAACCTATATTGGCCTGAGTTACGTGATATTAAACGATCTCTATGTTAGTGATCTCGCCTCATTAATGGCAAAAACCGTGATTGTTAACTAAAGTAAACTCATTTCCTCATCCTGAGGTGGTGCAGTTCTTTTTAGACAGACCGCCCAGGGGAGGGGAGTTGATTGTACCATTTTTACCGCATATAAACCTTCCTGCCATTCGTAAATTTCTGCCAGTATGGTACCGGAAAACAAACTCAGGCTTCCGAGAACAGCGCTAATTGTGCTAACCATTTTGCTGGCAGAGATTCTTAACTGCAAAACACAGACACACATACATGAATGATGTGTGCTTGCAATGCACGGGTTGGACACGAAACTATTCACCTATTTGTGCGACGCCATCAGAACTGCAGTAGGCCTACGCTAATACAAAACACAGATGTACCACATGACTTCAACGAGTGTTTTCATTGCGTGGGTCGTACGGATGAAACTATGTAGGCTGATCAACAAAGACAGACCGATTTTTTTCCTGTAGCATCCGTGGTAGTTTCCTATCTGTAATATAAACATTTGAAAAGAGCAGGCTTTTATGTATAATGGCCGTAGGCGGCAGCACTCTTGTATCGGTAGGTTGGAAGCAATGCTCTATTGTGTAGACGCTACGTGAATTTCATGTACCAGACAATGGAGGTTACGTGAGAGGAGCAGTACAGCGCAATCAAATTCTGTTTTCATTTAAACTGAAACTTACGAAAAGCTGAAGCAAGCGCACAGTGAAGATGCACTACCTTGTGCAGCAGTGTTTAGGTGGTTCAAGGACTTCAAAGAAGACCGACTTATCTGTGTTAAGCAGAGTGGGCCTGGTGTTTCGGCTTCTGCTGTGACTGAAGTCAAGGTGCAACTTATCCTGTGAAGTTCAGGAATTCAAGGCTGATAACAATGACAAAAGCAATATATGATAAATGTGTCAGCTGTGGGAAGACAACAGTGGGTAGAACAGAATGGTTTGGAATTCAGAATGGGCTAAAACAAGGGAGTACATTGTCATCTTTACAGTTCGTAATAGGATTGGATGACTTTGTAAAGGTAGCAAGGGAAGATTATAGCAGGTAAAGATTGAATGTAATGTTTGCAGACGATGATGTGATCTGGGGAGATGATGAAGAGGTACAACAACAGCTGAATGTACTCAATAGAAGGATTGAACAATGGGGATTGAGAATCAATGTGAAGAAGAGCAAAACAATAGCATTGAGTAGAGGAAGTAAAGAAGGAAAAGGAGCTTTCAAAATTGGAGACAAGGAACTGGAAATAGTAGAACACTTCAAATACTTGGGAAGTGAATTGACAGAAAATGGAGGATTCAATGTAAAAATTTGTGGAAGGATGCAAGTGGGGAGTGCATTTTATCACCAGGTACAGATATTGATATGGAATAAAGGTGTACCAATGAATGCTAAAGAAGTAATGTACAAAGGATATTACTTACCTGTAATGACATATGCATCAGAAACCTGGACAGTGACTCAAGGAGATGAGATGAGAGTAGAGTACAGGCAGCTGAAATGAAATTCCTTGAGGAGTATGGTTCAGAAGACAAGGAGAGACAGAGTGAGAAATGAAGACAGAGCTAAATGTGCAAAAAGTAAATGAAAAACTGGAACAAAACAGATTGAGGTGGTTTGGATGTGTCATGCAGATGAAAGACTGCCAAGACAAGCACTGGAAAGACAGATGACAGGGAAGAGAGGGTGAGGGAGACAAAGATTACGATGGATGGACTCTGTGATGAACAGCATAGGACAACAGAACCTGGACTGGACACAGCGTTTGAGGAGTGGTGGAAAGACAGTATAAAGTGAAGAGGAGCTATATTTGCCCCTAGCTGGTGTCAGCTTGATAAGGGGAGATGATGATGATGTAGAAGAAGTAGAAGGTAGAAGTCTTAGTTTAGGACTTAATGCTTAGGCAAGTATTTATGCTGTATGTAAAAATAATCTGTACCAAGTCCATATTACCGTATTTGCTCATGTATTAGACCCCCCCTTGGCTTTTCGAGATGAAAAAGATAAAAATAATAAATCTTGCATACAAGACCTTCCAACGTAATTCATCAGAGAAGAACCACGATTCCACATCGAAGCAGATACAAGCCTTATGCAGCTCTGATGACATCACACAAATTTGTGAATACTTTCGTCCTTACGACCAGCGCAATGAAAACATGCGTTGAAGTCATGCGGTACATCTTCGTTTCGTAGAAATGTCTGCCTCCATAGTGTAGGCCTACTGCAGCTCTGATGACGTTGCACAAATAGGTGAATGTTTCGTGTCCGACCTGTGCATTGCAAGCACGCGTCAGTCATGTATATATGTCTGTGTTTTGTAGTTAAGAATGTCCGCCAGCGAAATGGTTAGCTCAATTAGCTGCCGTTGTTGGTAGCCTGAGTTCAATACAGGTACCGTATTGTCAGAGATGTACAAATGGCAGGAAGGTTGATTTGCGGTCGAAATGGTACAGGCAACTCCCTTCCACTGGGGGCCTGTCAAAAAATGAGCTTCACCACCTCGGGATGAGGAAACAAGTTTACTTTAGTTAAGAAATATTCACAGTAGTTGCTAGGCCTATTAATATAGGCAGGCAAGATCATTAACAAAGTGATCGTTTAATATCTCATAACTCGGGCCAATATAAGATTTTTTGGGAGAGAGGTAAGAATAAAACATGAAACAATCCAATCACAATTGTTTTACTCACCAAAGTACCTAACAAATAATAATAATATTGATTTTTTATGTCTCCACTTGCTTTCAACGCCGAACAAAACATACTAGGGTATGCGTTAATAAAAAATGGGAGACAACAAATGTACAAAACTAAACATTATGATAATAAACACATTACCACCACACCTGTAGATATCCATAAATGCGGCAAACTTTCCTGTCTTTTATTTTTATTCTTTCCACCATGGAACATATGGCACTCTCCGGGCAATAGCATATGTAACCTAAACAATGCGGTCTCCCTTATCTCATTTACAGCTGTTTAGGTAAATCCTGATGTGATAAATGTAGAGAACAAGCATGAAATATACTTAAAAATAAGGGTCTGGCTTTCAACAGCCGCAGTTATTAAAAGAATGCTTCCAGTTACTATGTATTACATTTGGAAATACAACTGATAACATACGCTAGTTATCAGCTGGTGGTTTGACATGTTTTCAACAACACTGCTTGATTCAGAAGGAGTGGCTTCTGCTACACATACACCAACTGGGAATATCAGAGACCATCTCCAGAAAACATTTGGGAATAGCTTCACACAGTTTGGACTCTATAGTCGGAAACAAAACTATTTTTAAAAGGTTTGAAAAGACGGGACCTCGAATGCTCTCGGTCTTGATTGCAGTGCATGGCTGACGAGATGGCAGTGAAGATGACTTCACTTGGAATGATGACACGGCAGTAGCTGCAGGTAAGACAGTTACAATGAAAGCAGTGATCAGGTTTACTGTGTGGGAGACAAATGACTGACCATTGAGTTATTTTGTATCAATATTGCATAATATGATAACACGATACCCTTATCCCCTTTCTCTATGGGTTCGAGTATGAAGTGAGTCGAATCTTCGTAGAGAGTTTTTACGACCGCATGCCCTTCCTGACGCTGACCTCTTCATAGGAATTAATGAGATGAAACAAAGGACGTGATATGAGTAACTAAAACGGATTATATTTACTTAATATATAGGCCTAAAAGTCGTGTTCACCATTTATTGACTTTTTACATTTAGAAATACTGGATTTCAACGAAAATAGGCAGTATAACTCAAATACATTCATAAGTTTGTTAAAGAACAGTGTAGAATGTTTATATGTACAATTTATAGCCCAAAAGTCATGTGTTCACTGCACAAAATTGGAGGTTATCGCATATTAGACTCCACTTTACTTTTTTTTGCTTAAAAGTGGGGGGAAAAGGGGGTCTAATACACGAGTAAATATGTATACTTTTAAGAGGTGTGTAGTTTTATGCAATAACAGGTCTTCTTACTTTGTTCATTGAAATACCCTTTGTATGTATTAACACATATGCAGCCAAGTCTTTGAAAGAATCAGTGAGGATGAAATTCAGATACAGGATCCAGAGGCAAGGAAAGCTTGAAGGGGATATATCATACAGCAAAAAGAAATAAAACTGGAAAATTTATTATAAAATGGAAGAAATTACCCTTCCTAGATGGTTTGGGCATGTTAAATGGATAAATAACAAATTACCAGTGCATATGTTGGAATATGCAAGGGAAATAGAAGTTAAGGAAAAGTACAGATTACAAAGGCTGGACCTGGTCTGGAACATGGTGATGGATGAGTGCAGTGGGGTTGAGTAATATAGAGAGTAAAATAAATTTTCTCCAAGTTGGCAGGATCTGGATAGTGGAATATGATAATGATCTTACTAACACTTTTTGAAATTCTTGGGAGATGTAATTAAAATATTTATTCTGCTTGTTCTATAGGTGTAATCTACGCATTAGGTAGAAAAGAATATGGCCGTTTAGGCCTTGGAGAGATGTGTGAAGATGCTGAAGTTCCAACTTGTATCCCCAAGCTGAATGGCATTAAATGTGTGAATGTGGCCTGTGGTACTGCTGTCTCCTTTGCAGTGAGTGATACAGGTGAGTTAAGAATGATCTTTATGTAGAGTTTGTACTTCTTATTGTGACAAATGAAAATCCACAGCCTGTTTCCAGCCATTTCACCGGGTCAGGAATGGAATGAATGAAGCCCTCATCTAGAGGCGAGGGTAAGAATTGTGACAGCTGCCGAAGCCTGTCGCACTCCTCTGGGGTAATGATTAATGAATGACAGATGAAATGAAATGATACCGGAGAGTGTTGCTGGAATGAATTATGACAGGAAAAACTCGAGTTCCCGGAGAAAAACCTGTCCCACTTCCGCTTTGTCCAGCACAAATCTCACATGGAGTGACTGGGATTTGAACCACGGAATCCAACGGTGAGAGGCTGGCGTATTGTGACAAATATGTTACCGATTTAAAATGCCTGATTTCTGGACTGACACTTTTCTGTTGTCATGACTTATCGCACATCTTCCTTTATAAGGATGACAGGCTATAGGGTGTTACATTTTAGTGGAATAATATTTGATCTGGAAATTGAACTCTCATTTTGTCCATCAAATGTCACCCTCAAGTATTTATATTACTTACCTGCAAAATTGTCATAGTTATTGTTTTTATTTCTTCCTTCAGGCTAGCAACCCGTCGGAAGGACATTTGATTGCTTTCAAGTCTTGCAAAAAGAAAAATGCAAGACCGTAACGGGACACATGGCCCAATACTTGGAAGGAAGATGATGATGAGGATGATGATTGTTTTTATTTGCAGTGATCTCACCCCAATCTTTTTCTTAAAATTTTGAAGAAAAAAAAAGTTCCTCTCTTAATGATGCATTTAATTTACAGCAAAAGTTATTGTGGTAAAATTTAAAATTGGATGGAATGTGGTGTACAAAAAAACACTAAAACAGATGAACGCCTGTAGACTACATTGTACTAAGTGCACAATACACTTTCCACAGAGAGAGAGAGAGAGAGTGTGTGTGTGTTTTTTATTTATGGGCGATTATGAGAATTAAAGGGAAAAAGTAGTTGTGTTAAAAATTAAAGTTCAAAACAAATTAAAATTAAGGGTCGTTTTAATAAGAATGTGAATCTGTGATGGATGACAGTAATGCTTGAAACTGTTTGTGAATGAGTTTAAATCTATGTGGTAATAGTAGTAATAAAACTGTAGTAATGTTTTATTGTACCAGTAATTACAGCTGTACCTTAATTCTAATCTTCAGTTACAGTACGCTCCATGCCATCACTATTTCATTACATAAGTTACACAGCTGACTGATGCTAGTTACAGTATATATTGATTGATTGATTGATTGATTGATTGATTGATTGATTGATTGATTGGAAACTCGTTTGTAGTGTGACTATCAGTACATTCAATACATTGTTTGTAGTTGCTACTGGTTTGCTGTATTGTTATGGATGCTACATCAATTACTGTATGTACAATTTTGTTATAAAAATTGGAAAAGAAGTGTTTTTCATGTGGATAAATATGGTATTTCCTTACGAGATTACTTCTAACTTAACATTATCACCATTTTACAGTTCCGGGTTCCTGGGTATTGTTGATAAACCTTACCCACTCTTCTCTGTTCACTAATATATTGTTCTTGATGGCATCATCCAGAGTCATTCCCCTAGCTGCAATGTCAGTCTTAGCCGTATGTATCTGTTAGGCTGTAGGGCTTCCAACCACACATTTTCTCTATATTTTTCTTTTCAAATCTAGTCAAGCTGCTCTCTTTAGCTTCATCCTTATCACGTTCCCGAGCAATTGTAGTGTGGATTTGCTGAATCTGTCCAACAGAGATGTCTTAATCCCAGCTTCCTGCCTCACCTCATTTCTTAACTTATACATCATAGTTTTCTGGATAGTGGACCATAGGAACTTCATGTGTGATGTCTTGCAATCTTGAAAGTCCTCTCTTTTTACTTCTATTTTTCATCACACTGATGCAGGACTTCTGGTGATGATGGGATAAGAAAGTGCTAGGATTGGGAAGTTATGTGACCATGGCCTTAATTAAGGTACAGCTCCAACATTTGTCTGGTGTGCAGACAGGGAAATCATGGAAAGCTATTGTCAGGGTTGCCGACAGAGGTGTTGTGAATCTGCCATCTGCCGAACGCAAGCCCACACATGTGACCCAAACCGTGCAGTCAGCATGCTTGTTCAGGCCTCCGTTTATGAGGGTGCACCATGGCTCAGGATAGATATGGTGTTGAACGTTGCTAATTTAACTTTCTTTGTAATCTTATCATTAGAGATTGGAATTTTTTACCGACTTGACAATCCAGAAAGTTTTATTATAAAGTGGAAAAGTCAGTGATATTATACGGTTTGGTATTTGTAGAATACATCAAACTTTTACTAAGCGTAGGGACCTGATGACGCCATCGCCCAGTGGGCAACCACTGCAGTCAGCCTCCCGAGTATTGGCGGGTAAACCATACTTTTCTGGATAGTGACCTTAGGAACTTCATGTGTAATGTCTTGCAGTCTTGAAAGTCCTCTCTTTTTTCTATTTTTCATCACACCGACGCAGGACTTCTGGTGATGATGATGGGATAGGAAAGGACTAGGATTGGGAAGTATGTGACCATGGCCTTAATTAAGGCTGACATCAGGAAATGCTTATCAGGCATTGACCCTGTAGTGCAAAACCGAACACTTGCGCGAAGATACACGATAGGCCCAGCAAGCCAGTGGTTAGTGTCTTTTATCGCTTTCGAATGTAAAAAGAGCCTCGGATCAAAGTTATTACCAAATGTGACACAGTCTTTGAGCAGATCTATGAGTTATGACGGCCAACATGTTTCTGATGATAGACGGGTTTGCAAGAAGAGAAAAGTACGAATTGGGACTATGAATATATTGACCCTAACTGGTAAGACCAAAAAACTCGTAGATGTGATGCAAAGAAGAAACATCTGTATTAGGTCTGAGCGAAACAAAATGGAGAAAGACAGGTAACAAGGTTCTCAGAGGTGGCTACGTGGACTGGAAAAAAAGGCCAAAAATGGTGTGGGATTTTTACTGTCAAAAGATATGGATGACATGTCACAAGTTTCCTACAAGACCGACGGGATCATAAAATTATCTATACAATTAGAGTCAACAAATTATGTGATTGTACAGGTGTATGCTCCACAGACTGGATGCAGTGCTGATGATAAAGAAAATTTTCTTCAAGACGTAGATGATGTAATTGATGAAGAAAATGTTATAATTACTCAAGACCTAAATGCACAAGTTGGAGCAAACAGACAAGTCTGTGAGGATATCGTTGGGCCACATGGGTTTGGAAGCAGAAATGCAGAAAGTGAACAACTGATTGATCTTTGTAGAAGAAATGGCATGATCATCAAGAACACTTTCTTCAAAAAAACAGGAGAACCACAATTTAACAAGGTAGAGATTCGGGCAGCTAGGAAGACATCCGGGGAGGGGAAGTGTGCAAGTGAGAAAGCAGAGCTGTGGGAGCGAGAACAGATTTCCCCTCCTCGCTCAGTGTTGTGGCGACGTACAGTTGACCCGAAATATTTGTTATAACTGACATGTAACACTCCGCAGATTTTCATTTAGTGGAATTGCCTTCTACCTGTAAATTACAGACATACCTAGCCGAAATTAATTTATTTAGAAGTGTAACAGGTGATAGATAGATTTAAGGAGTTGGAACGTAATTTAACTTCTTATTATAGTAGGTGTCAATATAGTTTTCGTGTATCAATTTGCATAGTCCTTATTTTAAGTTATAATTTGATGTAAAATTAACTTTACAACGCTGTAGATGTACAGTGTAGAATATGGATTGCTATAACACCAGGCTTCATAACCTGAGCCGTCATGTAAAATAACTCGATAATATGAATAATAATAATAAGATAATATACATCAAGGATGAAACACACTACAAGAAAATTGAAAAACTCTCAGATACGATGTAAAGGAGGAGGATAATATTTTACGGTCATTCGTGTCATCGTGGTAGTCGCCACTCTTACTGCCAGACTTCCAGATTAGCAGACAGTTCTCGATGAAACCCACTTCCCCGCCAGCATGTACAACTATAAGTCTTTTTCCTTTTGACATGGACGCTGATATACCAGATATTGAATTATCAGACCAGCCTTTGCTGGATATTGGGACGTATGCATAGCGGTTTCATCCGTGTACACTATAGGCCTATCCTCCGCCGATACTGGGCTTTTTCTTAAATAAACAAATATTTTGTATTTTATGTCATGTTTTTCCATTAGGATGCGCTTGTTACTGTAAGTTATTTTCCAATGACATCCTAATGATCGAAGGATTCGCTTGACGCTAGTATTGGATCGTTTGAACTTCAAGTGTTTATCCAACTTTGCATGAATTTTTGAAACTGTAGATAAACATTTTTCATCTAAATAAAAATTGTTAACAATACGACGTAAGGCACCTTCGTCAAAGTCGTCCAGTCCAGCAATAATCTTTGTGTGCATTCTGTTTTGGTTTGGTTGTTTCAAACAGACTATCCATAGGTTTTCCTAATTCTATCGCTTTTCGTTTTTCGCTCTTAATTCGTACCGCAGAACTTTCTGACACTCCAACAGCTGCTGCTACTCTTTCCTGCATTTTCTTGCAATCTATCACGAACTTTTCTTCCATTGCCTCCCTTTACATAAAGTTCAAGATTGCTGCATGAGTCTGACTCTTTAGCACCTTACGATGCAGACTACTTTTAACTCCTTCCATACTGTCACAGATAGGTCTAACATACATCACCACTAACCACAGTTACTACACAACGAGAAATTAGAAAGCAGTGCGGGACAGCTGAGTGTAAACTTCTGCACTGAACTGTCCTTGTAACAGGAGCTTTGTTAGGAGGGGATGCGCTACGCGGAATAGTGCAAAGTACACGTGCGCTCCCAGACGTCTTCCTAGCTGGCCCGATCTCTATAGCTGGGATGGCAAACATAAATCTTCGATCGATTATGTCATCTCAAACAGAGGTGGGGGAAATAGTTGACTGATGTTAAGGTCATTCCCAGCAAACGTATGGACAGCAACCATAGATTGTCGATCATGGACTTGGACCGTATGACAAATGAAATTCAGAAGAAAACAAAGAAGAAACAAAAAATAAAGACATGGAAATCTGAAAAGGCTCAGTTCCAGGAAGAATATCAGAATAGAATACGATAAAACCTACTGCAGGGAGAAACAACAACAGTAGAGGAAGAGTGGAAAATTTTTAGAGATATGTTTGTGGGAGAAGCTAAAGAAATCTGTGGGTTAACAGGATCGACCAAGAAGGAAAAAGAGACACCTTGGTGGAACGACGAAGTCAAAACGGCCATTAAAGCAAGAAATCAAGCAAGGAAGATGCTAGATAAGGAAAAACAAAAAACTATCCAAGACCAAGTAAGCCAAGAAGTTAATAGACTACAGGAACGTTATAGAACAAAGAAACTCAATAGTTAAGAGGGTAGTAAAAGAAGAGAAGGGAAAAGCATGGAATGAGTTTGTGGATAAATTGGAATTAGACAGCAGAGGAAATAGGATATTATTGTACCGGGTAGTCAAGAACAGGTGTGAACAAAAGGATATGAAGGCAATGGAAGGGGACAATGGAACCTTAGTTCGAGAAGATGAAATCAGGAATGAATTTAAGACCTGTTTTGATAATCTCTTCAATGGAGTAGCGAGCGCTACATCAGACAGTGAGGAACCCTGTAGTAGTAACAAGGAAATTAGAAGTATAGAACCCCCAATTACATGGCTGGAGATAGAAAAGTCCATGAAAAGAATGAGGAAAGGAAAAGCAGGTGGCATGGATGAGTTAAGTACAGATATGTTGCAAGCAGCAGGAACTCCAGCAGTCCAGTTGTTATATAGACTCCTTAACACAGTACGGCAGGAAAACACTATCCCAGTAGGCTGGAAGAAGGGTATAATCATGTCCTTTTCAAGAAGGTGAGGAGATGGAAATGCATGAACTACCGTGCAATTCCTCTGCTCTCTCATGGTCTAAAACTTCTTTAACTAAAACTTTTTTAACTCGCGTCCCCATATGGGGTCGTACGTTCGTTCTAAATCGAGAACTGTGCGACATCTGCTGGTCGTCTATTTAAGTACATGCATAGTCCACCTTCCATTCATAAATTCCTGTTTTGGCGCAACCGTGTATGGGTATGTCAAGAGTGCTTTGTAGGGTCACAAAGTCATTGTCTATCTTGCGCACGGATTATTTATGAAAGTGTGCAGTGCTGTGAGATTCCTTTTCTTTTCTAAGTCGTTTCGAGTAAATCGACAAGTAGAAGAGTTAGTGCAGATAGTCTGGATGGTATATCAAACAAGTTGGATATTGAAGATGTAAACGAAGTATATAGTTACAGTGATTTTAATAATGATAATAATGTTATTTGCTGTATGTCCCACTAACTACTTTTTAAGGTCTTCGGAGACGCCGAGGTGTCGGAATTTAGTCCCGCAGGAGTTCTTTTACGTGCCAGTAAATCTACCGACATGGGGCTGTCGTATTTGAGCACCTTCAAACACCACCGGACTGAGCCAGGATGGAACCTGCCAAGTTGGGGTTAGAAGGCCAGCGCCTTAACCGTCTGAGCCACTCAGCCTGGCTACAGTGGTTTTGAACCCAGTACAGAGCAAATAGTGATCTCGCACGTTCATCCACATTGATGAATTACAGTCTTCAGCATACACTTCCCCACTGTACTTCAGGTTTCCAAGCCAGCTGTTGCAACAGTTATGACCATCTTCATCGATATAGTCACTGGTTTCCCATGTTGCACAATCATCACTGCTAGGTTCTCTTACTCAAATTATATACTTATTCAATATTCTGTGACTACTAATTCTTCTTATATTATTATTCTATTACATCCTAATTCACCAAATTCACATGATTTTTCACTACTTTATATAACTACATTTTATACGAAAATTTGTAACCTAAAATCGGAAGATCGTAATTTACAAACATTTCCTGACCTGAAATCGGGGGTCGTACATTTTTACGGCTCCAGTATGAACAAACTAACACATCTCTCATGGCTGCTGGCGCGACCAGTGATGCCAACCCAGGCGACACACTAACCGGTCTCGCTTCAGGGTTCCAGGACTTTCGGGAAATAATTTCAGAGGAATTAAGTGAAATGAAGAAGGAGGTAAGCCATCTACAGGAACGTCTTGACCAGCAGGACATCCTGATTGATGAGGCAGAGCAATATAGCAGAAGGAACTGCCTACTCCTTCATGCTGTCTGTGAGACCCCCAACGAGGACACGTACGCTGTGGCGCTGGGTACGTTAAAAAAACAGTCTGAACATCGAATTGTCTATAGACAGTATAGATTGATGTCATAAACTGGACCGTATGAAGAGGACAGCAGCTGAGGTGGTGTCCGCAGGTAATAGGCCGATCATCGTTAAATTCCTCAGGTACCATGAAAGAGACCGCATCTGGTGCGCCAAGCGAGCTCTTAAATGTACCAAATTATTAATAACCAAATCTCTGATGTCCACAAGAAAAGAAATACTGCTTAAAGCTCGGGACTTCTGGGGTATGCGGCGAGTTTCGATGCAGGACGGCCGCATTATCGTTCATTTGGAAGACGGGAAAAACTCTACATTAGCTCACCTAATGAACTAAACTTGCATATGAGGCGGTTAGGTGGATTATCGGAGTGATATGACCATTGTGATGTGCCCACTAAATGTTGTTGTTGTTATTATTATTATTAGATTTACGTGTGTGGGGTTGTTGTTTTTTTTTTTTTGCCTTAACCAGTCAGCAGTCCATTTCTTCAGGAAATCCAGGTAAAATTTTTTTTTGTCTCAGTTAAAGTACCGGTATGCCCGTTAGTCAGGTAGCTACGGTATTTCCTCATGACAGTGACCTCTCTAAGAATAGCACACCCCTCACTTCTTCACAGAACATAGATGCCAGTAACCTTTTGAAACAAGAACTTTCACTATATCCTCATACTCTCCAGTGTTGTCACTTGAACAGCCTAAGTTTGCCCGCACACATTGACGAAATTCAGACTATATTTAACAAAAATAGCGTCCATTTGATAGGTATTAGTGAAAGCTGGTTATCACCATCAGTTCCAAACAACATGGTTCGCCTTGACGGCTATAACCTCTACCGCCATGATCGTACAAGTAAGAGGGGTGGAGGTATTGTTCTCTACTGTAGAGATGACCTGAAGAGCCATGTCATTTGTACCTCATCTACCGGTGAATTGCCGAGGATGGAGTTTATGTTCGTTGAAGTAGTTGCTAGTGGACAGAAAATACTTATTGGAGTGGTTTACCGACCACCTAAAGTATCTTAAGTTGACCGAGTTTGAAACACACCTGCTTAACTTGCTACCAGTCTATCAACATATCATTGTATTAGGCGACTTCAGTACACATCTACTTACGAAGATATATGATACTAAGAAACTAGAAGACTTGTTTTCCTCATGTGACTTGACTATCCTTCCCTCTGACTCTACTAACCATGTACGTACTGCCAACAACATTCCCCACACCTTAATAGATCTCGAAGTAACAAACAACTCTCAGAAAGTGGTAACCCACGGACAAATTCCAGTACCGGCCGTATCCACCCACGATCTTATATTTCTTGCGTACTTACTTCGCGTTCCAAAATATAAACCTAGTTATATAACGTGCAGGAATATGAAAGATATTGACATCTATGAATTAAGACACGATGCCTACAATCTTCCGTGGAATAGCATTTTAAATCTGACAGACATTGATGAAAAAAAAATACATTTAATTCATTAATACACAATCTATACAAGAAACATGCACCAGAAAGACAGATCAAAATATCCCACAAACCTACAGTAATCCATGGCTAACCCCTGCAGTTAAAAATACAATGTCTC
The DNA here is from genome assembly GCF_040414725.1 of Anabrus simplex. NCBI lineage: Eukaryota > Metazoa > Arthropoda > Insecta > Orthoptera > Tettigoniidae > Anabrus > Anabrus simplex. Next base: position 146,796,153 of record NC_090271.1, read on the forward strand.
AACGTGATGCTCTCTACCGACATTACAAACGTACTCAGGACCCAAATGACTATGAACGGTATAGAATAATTAGGTATAAAACACAAATAAATCATCCGTGATCTTAAATTTAAATATGTTCGCGAATCAGTAAGTAACCTAAATACGGCCAGTGCCTGGAGGCATCTCCGAGCCAAGGGCATAGGAAAAACACATGAACAGCTTCAGGTACCTGACATTCCACTCGACGATTTAAATGAGTATTTCATGGAAGAGAGAGCTCAGTCTAATCCACTTAACATACCACTCGTAAATAACATCCCAGCACCTGTCCCACAAAATCGCCCCTGCTTTGCCTTTCGTATCGTCAGCACTAATGATGTTAAGAAAGTCTTGTATTCTATTAAATCCAAAGCAAGCAGTGTCGATGAAATTCCTATTACTTTCATACATAATATTATTGGCGCTATTCTACCCATTCTCACCCATATTTTTAATTACTGTCTCAAAAATGGCACATTACCGACAATTTGAAAGTACGCCAATGTAATTCCACTTCCTAAAACCTCAGGTTCGAAACTCCTATCCGATTACCGTCCCATTTCGATTCTCCCTGCTCTCTCCAAAGCGTTAGAACGGTTGGTACATGCGCAAATACTGGAATATCTTCAGGCTCACTCTCTTCTTGACCCGCTGCGTCTGGCTTCAAGAAGGGTCATAGCACAGCCACTGCCTTACTCAGAGTGACTGAGGACATCAGACAAGCAGTGGACGAAAGACAAGTGACAATACTCACACTCCTTGACTTCAGCAGTGCTTTTGACATGATAAACATGCAGACATTGCTGATGAAGCTCAAACCGTTTTTCGGTAATGTTGCTTTAAAATTTTTCACTGCATATCTTACAGATCGTATGCAACGTGTTACAGTACAAGATACTGCTTCTCAGTGGCGACTCCGGAAGGCAGGAACCCCTCAAGGTTCTGTTTTTAGTCCCCTTTTGTTTGCCTTCTATATAAATGACATCTATATATATAAAATAAGAGTTTTGTCTGTACATTGCTCAGAAATCGAAAAGAATGGTATTTCTGTATCGGTCATGTCCACAATAACATGGAAATGTACTTTTTACTTTTCCGTAAATTCTGTCTGTATGTATGTATGTATGTACACGCATCACTAGAAAACGGCTAAAGAGAATTTAATGAAAATCGGTATGCAAAGTCGGGAAATAAGTCGCTAAAATCTAGGCCATAAATAATTTTATTCAGACCGATGGAAATGGTCGTTTAGGGGAAGGCCTAAAATTTAATTTTCAAATATTTATGTTATTAGTGGTCCTATCTTAATAAAAACTGGTATGCAAAGTCGGGAAATAAGTCGCTACAATCTAGGATATAAATAATTTTATTCACGCTGAGTGAAATGGTAGTTTAGGGGAAGGCCTAAAATTTAATTCTCAAATATTTGTTATTAGTGGTCTTATGTTAATGCAAAACGGTAGCCAAAGTCAGGGAATAAGTCGCCACAATCGAGGCTATAAATAATTTTATCCACGCTAAATATAATGGTACTTTAGGGAAGGCTTAAAATTTAATTCTCAAATATTTATGTTATTAGTGGCCCTTTCTTAATGAAAATCGGTATGAGAAGTCACGAAATAAGTCACTATAATGTAGGCCATAAATAATTTTATTCACGCTGAGTGAAATGGTAGTTTAGGGGAAGGACTAAAATTTAATTTTCAAATGTTTATTAGTGGTCGTATTGATGAAAGTTATACAGTATTAAATTTCCGATCATTTACGTCTTAAAAATTTTTACCGTACCGGCTATGATCACAGAGATATTCATGAATTTGGATGTTCGTTACTAAGTCTATATCAGCGCCGAGTCACGAGAAAATGAGTAAACAGATTTGAATGAAAATCGGTATGTAAAGTCAGAGAATAAGGAACTACAGTCTACGCTATAAATAATTTTATAAGACACATCGAAGAGTCGAAAGAAAACTAAATGTGAAGGCCTACAATATAGAAAACTCATAAAATTTATCAACAATAACATTACATTGACCAATTGTTTGTTGTGATGCTTTATGTGATGCTTTATGTCTTCTGTTGCCACTCATCTCTGATAAATAGGACTACTGCTGCGTACCGAGTATTTTTTAAAAATTTGCTTTACGTTGCACAAACACAGATAGGTCTTATGGCGACGATAGGATAGGAAAGGCTCAGGAGTGTGAAGGTACAGCCCCAGAATTTTCCTGGTGTGAAAATGGGAAACCATGGAATACCATCTTCAGGGCTGCCGATAGTTGGGTTCGAATCCTCTATCTCCCGGATGCAAGCTCACAGCTGTGCGTCCCTAACCACACAGCCAACTCGCCTGGTTGTACCGAGTGTAACAGCCTGCCTGAATATTGGCGGAAGTAGCTGGGGAGTTAGATAACTTTCTTCTTTAGCATGCCATTCCTTAGGTTCATAAATTTTCTGATACTACTGGTACGTAACACATTGGTTCATCATAGCATTCAAGCTATTCATTTTGTACTCTGAGGTACTGATTGGAATGAGCAATGTGCATATTTAACGGAATAAGGGCCACACTTAACGCTAAACTTCAGCGGGCTTATAATACATGCATCCGTTTTGTATTAAATATGCCCAGGTATTGTCATATATCACCTTGTCTTGAACAGCTGTCGTGGTTATATGTGGCGGAGAAAAGAAACTTTCACTCTGTGTCGCTTGTTCACAACATTCTCCGTACAGACACACCAAGTTATCTGAGAATGGATCTTAAATACTTGTCATCTCCAAACAGTATACCTACAAGGTCAGAAACCTCTTCTCTGCTGAGCTTCCCCATTTACCGCACGACCGGTTACGGCAACTCATTCATACCTGCAACCATACGCTCTTGGAATTCCCTTCCGGCTGTAATTAGAGACATACATAGTAGAAATGTATTTAAAAAAACATGTTCAGTGTTCTCCCCAGAAATTTTCGTTAGCTGGGTGGCAGGAATGAGTAGTCGGGCGGGAAATACTACGTAGAAAATGAATATGATAAAATTTCAACTTATTCCCCTCAGGCCATTAATAATAATATTCGACAGATAAACATTAACTGCAAAAATGAACTATTTTAGTGTTATCACGAAGACATAACAGAGTATTTTGAACTTCTAGTGTTCTACTGCTCGTTCATAATCACTCGGTTGCTGTGGAGAGCCAGACGGGTTTGTTACGTCCCTCGGAATCGAGTGCTCGCATGCGATTCCACGCTAATCCAGACACCGCTCGCGCACAACACTACGTGATAAGCTGAACTCCGATGTAACTCGCGCAGTTAAGCTGACAATAATGAAGATTTTTCATTTAAATAAAGTTTTACAGTTTTTATATTTTAATTTGGAACACATAATGACTGAAATATGTGTAGCCTCCGGGGCTCAGGCGGCAACGCGCCAGCCTCTCGCTGCTGGGTTCCATGGTTCAAATCCCAGGCACTCCATGTGAGATTTGTGCTGGACAAAGCGGAGATGGGTCAGGTTTTTCTCCGGGTACTCCTGTTTTCCCTGTCATCTTTCGTTCCAGCATCACTCCATAAACATCTCATCTGTTAGTCATTTATCATTGCCCCAGAGGAGTGCGACAGGCTTCGGCAGCTGGCAGAATTCCTATCATCGCCGCAAGATGGGAGCTTCATTCATTCCATCCCTGATCCGGTCACTGACTGGGAAACAGATTGTAGGTTTTCAGTGACTGAAATATGTATTAATATTACGTAAACCGAGCGAGTTAGGAGCGCTCAGTTGTGAACTTGCATTCGGGAAATAGTGGGTTCGAACCTCACTGTCGGCAGCACTGAAGATGATTTTCCGTGGTTTCCTATTTTCACACCAGATAAATGCTGGGGCTGTACCTTAAGGCCTCGGTTGCTTTCTTCCCAGTCCTAGCACTTTCCTATACCATCGTCGCCATAAGACCTACTGTATCTGTGTCGGTGCGACGTAAAGTAACTTGGAATATTATGTAGGCCTAATTAGTAGATATCTAGGTTATGATAGCCAGGCGGTCAGTGAAAACGGTTGGGCGGTGCGCCCATTAGAAAGATCCTAGGGAGAACACTGATGTTATAAATGGTACATAGACTTAAGAAATTAGTATTTAATGGGTTTTTTTTAAATAGTGACTCTCAGAAATTTACCTTTTGTTTATAACTATTATTTAAGTTTAATTTTATAATTAATTATATGTAACTAGAAATCCTAATACTCTGTAGTTTGTACAATGTCGTACATATGAGATGGTTTGGCATAACAGCAGGCTTCATAGCCCGAGCCACGCCACAAGTCAATAAATAAATAAATAAATAAATAAGGGCAGAGGAGTGTTCACGGCTGTCTATGGCCTGATCATTCCGGCTCTGGAATTTTGGGCTGTTAGATCGGCATCGTAGTACTGTTCGTTAAAAGTGAGAAAATGTGCGGACTTTCATTTGATCGAGTATTTTATACGATAACATTGCTTTTAATTGCTACATTCCTACTGATGTTTTTGTAATGAACTATGTTGACTTCAGTTAGGAAAACCACAAAGTCAGTCTTATGAGAATCCTGTAGCGAAGCACGGGTACATCAGCTAGTCTCCTCTAAAATAAAGTATAATAGATATCACCTCTTTGCCGATGACCTCCAAATTTATTGCCATGTTAATAAAAATGATATATCGAATGCAATAAGAGATATTAACTCCGACCTTCAACAACTCAGCGTGTGAAAACTCTCTCCTCCTCCACCCCCAAAACTTGAGTTACGATGCTCACATAACCCCTAGCTACACATTTCTTTCCTGGCTGAAACCCGAGAGGCGACGGAAATTCCACGTACTTACGTTGATATATCGAACTCAAAAGGAAAATTACCCAAATACATCTCTTCAAAATTCCATTTATTATCCTCATTCCATAATTGTAACACTAGATCAGGCACTTCCTTCGCTATTCCCATCAACCACCCTTCAATATATAACAGATCCTTCGTTGTGGCTGGGTCACAACTTTGGAATTCACTCCCAGCTGCTGTCAGGAACTCAAACTCAATATCGAAATTTAAGACAGCATGTAGAGATTACCTGTTGAATATCGTTGATTGTTTCGTGTTTATGATGACGTATGATAGGTTGTGTGATTGTTGTTGTTGTTGTTGTTGTTGTTGTTATTATTATTATTATTATTATTATTATTATTATTATTATTATTATTATTATTATAACGATTTAAAGATAAGAGGTATAGAACTAAATGAGGCCACAACACTAGTTGCAAATCGAGAATTGTGGCGATGTTTAGTAAATTCACAGAGGCTTGCAGACTGAACGCTGAAAGGCATAACAGTCTATAATGATCATGTATGTATGTTATTATTATTATTATTATTATTATTATTATTATTATAGTGTAATGTACATAATATTTAGCTTCTTACTCATGTACATAGATCACTTTTATGGCCATACTTATACTTCCATTTACTGTATTACTTATTGTGTTCTCTTTATGCATTGCTTATTTTTCCAGTTTTTATCTTACTTTTTCATTATGACTTTGTCTCTTTCTCATTATCTTTACTCTCCAAATTTTATTCTATTTTATTTGTTGAACTCTGGTTTCTTTCTTCATTATATGTTGTCCAGATCTGTAATTTTTAGCTTATCTTTGATTTTATGTTAGAATAGTACTTTTCTTTTATATATGTATTATCTGTAAATTAATTATGTGGTTAAATGTAAGAGAGGGCCATGAGCCCTAACTTCGCCACTGCTAAAGTCAATAAATAAATAAATAAATAAGTAAATAAATAAGTAAATAAATAAATAAATAAATATCAAAGTTATTGTTTAATATCTTGTAACTCGGGCCAATATAGGTATTTTTTGAAGAGAAGTAGGTTTAAAACATGGTAAAAACGATCCAATCATAACTATTGTTTTACTCGCCAATGTACCTAATATATAATTATTAAAATATTGATTTTACATCCCCACTTTTAACATTTTTCGGATATGCCAAACAAAACATAATTTGTGTTAATAAAAAATAGAGACACAGTCCTACGAAATTAAACATTATGAAAATAAAACACATTACCGCCACACCTGTAGATATTCATAAATTTGGCAAACTTTCCTGTTTTATTTTATTTTTATTTTTTCCGCTGTGGGACTTCTGACACTATCCAAGCATTTGATAGCATACTTAACCTATACAATGCAGTCTCTCTTATCTCATTTACAGCTGTTTAGGTAAATCTTGATGTGATACATGTAGAGAACAAGCATGAAATATACTTAAAAATAAGAATCTGGCTTTCAACTGCCGCAGTTATTCAAAGAATGCTTCCAGTCACTATGTATTACATTCGGAAGTACAGCTCGTAACATACGCTAGTTATTAGCTGGTGGTTTTGCATGCTTTGTACAGCACGGCTTTATTCAGGAGGAGTGGCGCCTGTTACACATACACCAACTGGGAATATCAGAGACCATCTCCAGAAACCATTTGGGAATATATTCTCACTGTTTGGGCTCTATAATCAGGAATTAAACTATTTTGAAAAGTTTCAAAAAGACGGGACCTCGAATGCTCTCGATGGCAGTGCATAGTTGACGAGATGGCAGTGAAGATGACGTCATTTGGAATGACGACTTGCCGGTAGCAGGGAAGTTGGCGGCACAACACGATACCAGTAATTCAAATGAAAACAGTGATCTGGTTTATTGTGTATTAGGCCTACTGCTCAACCGACAAAGACATATGACTGGCCACTAAGTTCTTTTGTATTAATATTGCATGAATTTGATAATACAATATCCTTATCACTTTTCTCTTCGAGGTCGAATATAAAGTGAGATGAATCTTCGAAGCAAGTTTTTACGAACGTATGCCCTTCCTGACGTCAACCTCATCAGAGCAATTAATGAGACGAAAGGAATGACGTGATATGAACTACTAAAACTAACTATATTTACTTTATATGTAGGCCTAAAAGTCGTGTTCATCATTTGTCTTTTTACATATAGAAATACCACCCTCCGACAGAAATAGCCAGTATAACTCAAATACATTCATAAGTTTGATACAGACGTTGATTCCCAAAGGGAATCTGAAATATTTGTTCCGAATGAGTAAATTTATAATACCAATATGGACCATTTATATTGGTATTATTCATAAGTTTGTTAAAGAATAGTGTGGAATATTTATAGCTCTTCATAGCCTAGAAGTTACATCGGTTGACGCCCACGCAAAATTGATTTCCGATCTGTTCTCTAATATTTTCAATTGTAAGGTCGTGACACAGTTTGATATAATTTTTACAAAGAACAGATTCGTCTGGCACTTGACACTTTGTACACTGCTCAGTTGAAATTTCGTAGGGTGAGGTTGGTGCTTCACATGGGTCCAAGGAGAACTGTGAAAAGTTACTGTTTGAAAATTCACTGAACAATTTTTGTACAGGGGCACTTTTCAAGGATTTATGCTTAATATTATCTTTGTGTTTATTAGTATTCAAATGTTGAAGCACTAGAAAACACTTCACAACCAACTGGTTTCTCACACGCTCCGCAATACAAAATTGTCGCTCACTTTTGTTTTTCTGATCAAAAATTAGATGTCGGCTTTTCCGGCGTTTGCTCTATTAACCAGCGTTTCGTCTTAGGTCTGACACTAGACTCATCAGAGTGGGATGTGTCAGACCCTACCCACTGACGCTGGGTGTATGCAGGTGAACTTATCAGAAGCCTATTTAAGAGGCACAGTCTGATAACTGCATACAGGAGATAAAACTCCACAATGGAATTAATGCCTGCCTAGCAATTCCAAATGGAAATTCTAAGTTCCCATGGAGGGAATTAGATATTCCTCCACCAATAGAGCACATCAAATATCTGATCAAAAATTAGATGTTGGCTTTTCCGGCGTTTGTTCTATTAACCAGCGTTTCGTCTTAGGTCTGACACTAGACTCATCAGAGTGGGATGTGTCAGACCCTACCCACTGACGCTGGGTGTATGCAGGTGAACTTATCAGAAGCCTATTTAAGAGGCACAGTCTGATAACTGATAACTGATCTGATAACTGCATGCAGAGGAGGTTAATAGAGCAAACGCCGGAAAAGCCAACATCTAATTTTTGATCAGATATTTGATGTGCTCTATTGGTGGAGGAATATCTAATTCCCTCCATGGGAACTTAGAATTTCCACTTTTGTTTTTGGCACAATTCACAAACACAAGGCCTTCACCATATACAAGCATCGCACCACTGAATGGAATGACATGAAGTTTCAACTGGAGAACAATTGTAAACTGCAGGGATATTTCCGGAACTGAATTCCTAAAACGATTAATGGTTGAGTATTTTGAAATGCTTTCCTATGAGTGAATTACTAGGTTACAGTATTATAAATCTTAAGAAAGACTAAAGAATTAAAATAAAATTAACTATAATATAACGTATAACCACCACAGTAGAACTTGATTCTAAGAACTCCTTAACACATTGGCGTACTTCGCCACCTGCCAGGTGGCTGCGCATGCCAGTGACCTGGTGGGCAGTTTACCGAGAGCAAGCTTTCTGCAACTAGTTCAAGCCATCGTAGATTGCGTCATACAGCAGGCAATCGATCTCAAAGTAGAGTGATTACCTGCTTGAATATCAGCAGAAATGGCCGGCCCTGGTAATCATTGTATTGCGAGGAATAAAATCAAACATATATTGTGGGATAGACAGAGTGAATTGAGCAGTGATGTAGTTTTAGAAAAATATAAAATTTTATTTATTAGCAGTGAAAATGATAGCAGCATTACAAAAAATTTCACGTGAAAGTTAGGGTGCGTTTGAAGGTGGTGATGATAATGAAGTCCACCCTGCTTACATAAAACAAAGGAAGGTGGCTGGGACTGGATTAAAATGGGTGACAAACCATTCAAATATGGTTTTACAGGAAATTCTGGAATAAAACCCATCATAAACGGGACCCTTCCCTCCAGTTCCCTCCCCTCTGGACACTTCTCAACACATAGTTCACGATTATGGGATGAGATAGTTACTGAAAGAAACAGTTTTGCCGATCAGTTATTCACAGAAAAAATCCCAACTCGCTCTTTATGAGTTCAGTGGGCACATTTCACAAGGTTTATAACCCCAAACCATACAGTGTCTGTGTTGAAAGCAAGACCCGTAAGAGAAGTGCACTGAGGTATGAGGTGAAAAGTATTTGATGGCTTTGCATTTACCAGTTTCACACCATTAAAAACTATCAAATTGTTCTTCTGGGTACACTTAGTCTTCAATTCAACCAAAGGTATGATTAAAATTCAGAATGTTGCGGATTACACATATAAATCTTAGTGGTGTAAAACTATATCTTACACATCAAAAAATAGTATATACGCGCATGCTCAGTACATTAAAATTAGTAGGCTATGTCAATGGCTTAACAGCCACCTTCATACCCTGATGGAATAGCTAAGATCAGATAAGTCAGGGGTTCACCAATGTGATGCGAGTGTTGCGTGTTAGCTTTTATAATTGTTGCCAAGTTTCAAGACTGATTCGATGGAAGATATTATTTGAAAATGTTGTATTTGTAAATCAAATATGAAGATAAAATAAATAAAGGTATATTTATAAAATATCATGTAAAACAAGCTAATATGCAGCATAATTTTGCAAAGTGCTAAAATATTACGCTTATTAAAATAACAGGCAAAATATTAATTATATGAAACATACAATCTTGTTTAAATGGTTGGAAATTTAGACATTAACTCTTATACCAAGTGAGCATAGTTTCTGAGAATAAATATGCATTTTCATACAATTCCTGTCCCTAGACATCACCATATCTCCTCCATGTTCCCAGTTTTTTTTTTTTTTTTTTTCATTAAGTGACATACTGAAGATGGGATCTAGTGTTCATCTTCCATTTCGAAAGCCATATTGCTCTTCTTGTAATTGTCCTTCCACCTTTCTTCTCACTCTCTTTTCTAGTACCGCTACCCTTTCAAATATATTTGCTACGTGAGATATGAGTGTGATTCCTTGTTAATTATCACAAATCTTGTATCATATATGGACTTAAACAGTAGTACAATTTTTCATGATAATTCCTGGGTGTTAAACAGATGTATACCAGGTATAATTTGTAATACTTGTTGAGTGTTTGCTTAGAATTCATATAATTAGGTCTCTATTAACTTTCATTTACCAAGAATATTTCAATTTAAATGGTATTGAAAAGTTATCTTAATATTATGGTCATTTTTGCTCTGTTTTTGGACCAAGCCTCAATCCTTAGAGCTTACTTCTCAATAAAATAACAGCTTTGAAAAGGTGCTCATGAAAGTAGAGTACGGGTAGTGATTTTAAAACTCTGCTGAAATTACAATTGGCATACTTTCGCATATCTGTATACAATCACAGTAACAGTTGTAACATGTTTGTTTTTGCAGGTGATTTGTATGCTTGGGGTATGGGTACAAATGGTCAACTGGGTACTGGAGCAGAGGATGACGTTTTTGAGCCCCTACTTATTAAGAGCAAACAGCTGGAGTCTCGTTTCGTGATGCAAGTTTCTGCTGGAGGGCAGCATACAGCTCTCCTAGCAAGAGATAAGCAATGACAGTGTCAGTAATTGTTGTGTAAATATATAACTAGAAGTGATTTGTCATGGTTCATGGCATCTTTGAGGCTTGTATAATTATGAACAGTGCTGGGTATTTTTGGGATATTATACTGGCCATGAATGATGTCTTGTCTTGTGAATTGTTTACTGTCAAAGTGTTATCGCTTTATGTAAATAGGTCTTAATGCTAAAGAGACTTTATTTAAGCACTATTGTGCTTTGTTAAATGAGACACTCTGATTCCTTCAAGAATATTCAGTTTCCTTCGAGCATGTTGAATTTGAAGGACTGGAGAGAGGGGTGGGGAGAATGTGTGCGCGTGCGTGCGTGCGCGCACTCTCTATCAAAAGAAACTCTCCTTGTGAACTTCCCTCCCATCCTCCCAGCTGATGATAGCATACCCATTACAAGGTATAGTCTGCTAATGTTATTTAGTAAAATCTTGCTACAGTGAAGAATATGTTCAACTGTTAGGAATAAGTTTGCGAGAAGGTTTGCTTGAGAAGAAAAACATTCAAATGCCTTGTGTATGGAATTTTGTAATGCCCTCCCTCTTCATATTAGGCACGTCAACTTGATTAACTGCATTTTTGCTCTGGTTACATTCAGAAAAATCTGTATAGGCAAGGAAATCCTTTACAATTATTTAATGGTTGTCAAACATGATATCCCAAAAACATCCAGCACCATAATACCATTTATGTTGTTCTGTTCAAAGAATCAAAGAAGATCTTGCATGTTTTTTCACTTTTTTGACTGGAGAAATAAGCTGTTAATCATGATTCATAATCGCTACCAAGATACTGTTTTAAATGATCAGAAATATAATCATATTCAATACAATAAAGCTTCATTTATAAGTTTTTCCAGGGTCCTAAAGAAAGAAAGAAAGAAAGAAAGAAGAAATGTACAAGTGTGAAAAATGTGTAACAAATTATAATTAGGTATTGGGCTTTTGCCATGTCAAGAAAACAAGGCAAAATTCTTTACATTTCACAGACTTTAAGTCTTTCCCATGAACAGACAAGATTTTCTTCCAATGATGCAGAGCAAAGTTCTTTGTGAAACCTAAATAATTTCACCTTGTTTTCTTGACACTGCAACAGATCAAAGCTAATTGTCATTTCTATAATCACGGGCTGTGAAAGCATCAATCTAAATGCGTGTAACAAAGTTTGCGTTGCAGTATATTGGGAAAAAGAAGTGGTGTGTATTGCATTGAAAATTATATATATTTTGCGGTAATATAAACTCACACTATACACCATACAAAATTCTGTTTAAAAAAAAATATTTTAGACTGTTTGTTATTGCCTGCTGCTACGGCATAAACTACGCCCTCAAATGCGATAACTCTTTGGTAATTTCATCAGACACATTATAATGCGTCACAATAAAATTGATAGATTCTAGGGCACCAATAACCTCATTAAAGAGCTACTCTAATTCTCTGAGTTCTATTTCCTAGAAATTTGGCCACCCATTGTCAGTTTTTTGTCTAGTCCACTATATTTTCTGAAGTGCCAGCATATAAACCTGCAATTTGTAGTCGTCATCATCCAGTCGCCCGGGTGTGGTTTACAAGCCTCCTCCACTCCTTTCTGTCCTTCCACTTTTCCTGCTCCATTACTTCCGCCACATCTAATCCAGCTTCTCTAATGTCCTTCCAGATCTGATCCATCCACCTTCTTCTCGGCCTTCCAACTGGTCTCTTCCCCTTAACTTCTCTTTCCAATTCCCTTGTTGCTTCCCGTTCTTTTCCCATTCTTTTTACATGTCTGAACCATCTCAGTCTTGTTTTCTGTTTCTTCTGTACTAACGGTTCTATATTCAGCTCTTCTCTGATTTTAATATTTTGGATTTTATCTCTTGTCTTTTTAACTGATGTTCTGATGTCTTACTTTCTTCTTCTCTCCCATATGTGATGTCACTGCATTTTGCAATGCCATATAGCCCCGATAGGAACTGTTCATGGTTATGTTCTTCACTCTTTCCACATTAGTTGAGTTCACTTCATTGCTGAGCCTGTTTGGAAAATAACAGTGTGCCGCAGTTGTTTGAAATATATTTCTGGCTAGGTTCTTTTTGTTAATTTTTTCTCTTTCTTGCCAGATTCTTGTTTGTTTTTTTTTTTTTTTTTTTTTTTTTTTTTTCAGTTTTTCTTTTCTATCTTTCCTTTTTTATGAAAAGTGGTTCAGGGCAACAGTTGTCTCTTCTCCTGAAACTAACACTCTGATTAAATCAAACCCTCCAAAGTATAATGTCTATTTTAGGGGTGAGTGTACGAGCAGTTGTACAGTGCAATCCTTCTAGTACTGTAACAAAGTGAGATACAGAGGTTCAATGTTCCTTAGCACAGGTGGCTTCATGCAATATGGCCCACTCATTACTGCTTAGCTCCTTTAAATGATTTACAGCATTACTGACATCATCTAACTCTGTGAAGGACTCAGCAAGGTCACAGAGATATTCTTATATATAGACAACTGAATCAAGCCAGGAACACCAGCGGCTTAATACAGGCAAGGAGAAAAGTTTGACTGTCGTTGCACTGTGAGTGTATTTCTCCTCAAGGAATTTCAAATATCTCTGCTTGGGCTTCTGGATATTTTTGAAATGCTTTCTTAACTCATACACTTAACTAGAGTGATGAAGTAGCTGGGCCCAAGCTTAGTTATAATATGTAATTTGTGGGTCCAACACTGCCTGTGAGCTATCTGAAATTAAGCCCTTGAGAGCATGCACACACTTCGTAATATGTATAGCACTGTCAGGTAATATGCCTACAACATCACAGTATTCTACAGAGTACTTCATAATTGTGTTATTTATAGCTTGAAAACAGTCTTATGAATCAATATTCTGCATAAATGTCACTGAACCAACATGTAATTTTGAAGGCAGGGCATCTAAGGAAATAAACTAAACTGAACTATGAAAACACCTTTCCCTTTCCCATTGGTTGTTTCGTCGTAGCGAGTTATCATTTTTCTGTTTCTCACAACTTTCAGTTCCTCTTCATATTCTGCCTTAACAAGTGGGATGTAATTTTTGCGGTAAGTATTTACATGTTAAAGATCACCAGAACTTGTAGATAAAAGTATAGAAATTTGAGTTAAGATTTACTTACTATAAGCCTACCAATATAATCATATTTTGCAATAAAGACTGAATTACCTTTCAAATGCTTGTTCATCAACTACCTCATATCAGGATTATCTATTTTCTCAAGAGGAATGTTCACTTTTCAAATTCTTTGCAATTTGTAAAATATCACCAATTGTTATTTGTTCATTTGTTTCATTCGTGTCTTTTTCTTATGCGGTGTTCATTTTCATGCTGCACCAAACACATAGAACTCCTCACTGTTGTATTCCTCAACCCTCAAGAAAACTATGACGACTTCAGTTTTTAGCATTTTTTTTTTTCCCCCCCACTTAAATGCTAGATGTTTGCCATTGAAGTTTCGTGAATAATGCACTACTATATTTACAGCCACAATGCTAATAATGTCTGCTGTAATTGATAACAGTTACTGATTTTTATAGATTGTCATAGAAATAGCGAAACTTAATACAGACACTTCCAGTACACAATGTGCATCGCTTCGTGTGGATTTGTGTAGAGAACATAATGCTGCTAAGCAACTGAGAAGGAAATAATAACAGTCAAGCTCTCAGAAGCATTGAAACATTTATTGGAGAGCATTTTCGACATTTTGCATTTTTTCTTAACAGACAGTGTATATTGCATGGTTATTCACACAATAGACCAAATTTTGTGACATTTCATGAGTTCAGTTTGCTAAAATCTGGTACTTTTTAAGTACCAAGAAGGTGAGAAATCGGATATGAAAAATTTCGTGCACATCACTGTTACCAGAAAAAAGAGAAAGAGAAAACGTAGCAAGAAAAATTATGAAATGTATAAAAGGAGCTTTACTGTATTTTCATTTTAAGCAGTGTAGCATCTGGTCACATTAGATTTTACAGCTCATGTAACCTTGCATTTAGGTGTCACCAATTTATTTATTCATGTACAATGGGCATACTATATTGTTTTACACTGTATTTTTTCCTATCCAAATGAAGTACATTACACATCAGTTGTTACGTCCACCTTCTCAGCAGAATATCCTTGTAACTGTATGCACTTTTGCCATCGATATGTCAGTCTTCCCGACCTTCCTGAAACTATTCTTTCAGAGTGCTGCGTACCCATGCCTTGGCAGCTGTGTCTAGTTCTAGTTCTGCGACAACTCAGAGGTTTCTTCATGTTCCCGATGATGCCCTTTGTGTCCCAGAACACTGTCGCCATTCGCTTGCCAACTGATGGCACTGTTTGATATTTCTTAGGCGGTCGACTGCCCCTACGCTTCCATTGCATCGATTGTTGTTTCGTTTGTGGCGAGCCATGAAGTCGGCTGGATCTTAATCATGGCGTTGCAAAAGTTCTCTGCACACGTCCACACGCCTCTGCTTTTCGTCTGCAGACAAGAGTCTAGGCATCCACGTGGATGACACCTCCCCCAACTGTAAGTGACCCTGCATGATCCGCTGCAGGGTGTTTCGGCTAATTCCTTTGGCTGCCTCCATTTTTTGTAAATGTGATGCATTTCTTTCCGTGAATGGCCTGTTCGACCTGGGCAATGTTGGCTGGTGTTGATACTGTCACATTCCTTCCAGAGCTGGTTTCCTTGTCCACCGATGTGCGCCTGTTTTCCAACCTTCTGCCCATTTTGTAAACTGTTTTCTGTGACGATGCATGTTCTCCACAGACTGCAAACAAGCGCCGATGAATTTCTGCAGTGGTCACGCCTTCTTTCCATAGGAACCAAGTTGCACAGCGCTGTCCCTGACGATTGCTTTCCATGTTGTCTGCTCCTACGCTGACATTGCTGTTACGAAATGGCTATGGCGAGTGCATTCATTGGCCCCTGTGCATGTGCTGCTACCAAACAGTGGAACAAGACACTAGTTACACGTCACCACCTTCAAAAGTGAAATGTGAACCATACCCGGACATACAAAAAATAAAGTGTAAAACGATATAGTACGTCCCTCGTATTTATCTTATATCAAAAGAGTTTACTAAAAACAGCTTTGGCAAATCTGTCCTTCCGTTCTACTGGACCGATTTGCTTCATTTTTATTTTATTCTCTCCGGAATTACTTGCCGGTGAATCATGAGATATTGATAGGTCTCTAAGTTTAGCCAACTTTGAGTCATAAAATCAAACAATTAAATGATCAGTCCAATAATTACAGGCAAAGGCATACCCTAGCAGGTTGCTAAGCGACTAACACTTTCATTGATATGTGACTTTTATCCTTAGTAATTATTGCATGCAGCCATGTTTAACTACTAACTGTCAAGCCAGAGAGTATACACTTCCTCTGACCTTGGAAGAATACTATTCCCTGGTAGATACTCTTTGATTCTCTAACCTTTCCCAGCTTCCAAATATATTCAACAGGCGGTAGAGCGGTCCTAATAACTTACATACTGCTAAGAGAAAAAAACCTACGTACAAACAGACTCCATCATGACATACGGCTTAGACTTATCTGGGAACATCTATTGAAGGATAACCTAGCTACACTAGAAAGAGTGAAAGCTATGTATCTTAAAAAAGTTCTCTGTCTGGCAAAATACGCGCCTTCAAGACTAACCTATGAGCTCACAAGACAACAGTTCTATATAGAAGAACTGTGATTAAAAATACCATTGCCTACTATGACACAATACCAAGCTTTACATCAAGAACTGCAGGATCAAAAGCAAACATATGGATATATTTTTACCAAACAGACAGCATGATGGCATTAGAATGGTTGAATTCTGCCTACGAACTGTGGCATACCATAACGCGCTTCTGAATAAATGTTCATAAAACAATATGACTGCGACGGGCATATCAAGACGAGTTATCTGACCTATTTATAACGAATGCTGCGGAGCAGCACAGGGCCACTAGTTTATTATTTATTTATTTATTTATTTATTTATTTATTTATTTATTTATTTATTTATTTATTTATTTATTTATTTATTTATTTATTTATTTATTTATTTATTTATTTATTTATTTATTTATTTATTTATTTATTTATTTATTTATTTATTTATTTATTTATTTATTTATTAAGGAGAGAATTATCTATTGCAATGATTGCTTTCTTGGGAAATTTAGAGTGGTAGTTTCTCATTGCTTTCCACCCCACAGCATTACAACCACATATGCTGATTCAGCTGTGCCCGTAGTTGTCTGAGAATGTGCCTGAGAAGGAATAATTCTTCCCAAGCCTTAACTCTGTAATAATAGCACTGCTGCCTCCTACTATCTATGTATAAAGCCAGGAGTATGCAGGAGTATGGCTAGGATGCATATTATCTCCCCTGCTGTTTAATGTATAGTCTTAGCAGATCTCCGAGCTGCTTTTCAAGAAGCGGAAGTGTAAAAGTCAATGGCTGGTTGATTAACAGTCTGAGATATGCAGATAACACTTTCATTTTGGCTGACAGTACTGAAGGTCTTCAGCGTCTGGTAAACACATCCAGTTATAACCATTTCTTTTCATTTTCTATAATTACCTACATTGAGTTCAACATTATTTTTGGTAGTATTTCCACCTGACATAGCCCTCTTTGTTTTGGTTATAAACAATCAGGATAGTAGACCTACTCCACTCAGCATGTTCCAAGTACAACACTTGTTATGGGAAGTTTAGAACCAAAATGAGGAGATTAATTAAATAACTTTATTTTAAAACAATGGATTAAATTTATAGTTCAAAGTTGTAAAAACCAGCAGTTACCAGCGCTTTCTACATAACCACCTGTGTAAACATATGAACCCGATTTTGCTAGAACCTGATTTCTGTCTGAAAGACTGTATAACATAAAAGCTTTGTATCTCATTACATTGACCTCCCTGGTGTTAGCACAACTCAGAGAAGTTAGTTTACATAGTGTTCACTAAATGGAATCACACATAACCAATTTATTAATTATGTTAAGATTTGATTGTTAGCCCATTTTTGTGAGCACCCACTCATTTGATTAGTGGGCTTACATTGTCCCTTGTAGTGAATAATTTTTGCTAGTGCATCAAATGGTTTTTAATCTTAATAGAAATTGAAACTGAAATCATATTTAGGACTAGCCATTAGAAAATTATTCACTTCTTAATGATCTTATTAGAAAACTTGAGAAAACTATCGTCTGCATTTCATTTCAGATCCATTAAGTGGACTGCATAAAACATTATCTCTTTAGTGATCTAACTTGCTCTGGTCTTCATCAATTCTCAGAATACAAATCATTTGACTTTATTGGTAAGATTTTGCACAAGAATGGAAAAATTTACTATACTGCGTCTTCAGAACATTGTCTGGCTCCATGGCGAAATGGTTAGCATGCTGGCCTTTGGTCCAGGGAGTCCTGGGTTCGATTCCAGGCCGGGTCGGGAATTTTAACTTCCATTGGTTAGTTCCAATGGCTTGGGGGCTGGCTGTGTGGGACATCTTCATAATTATAATTCATCATAGGTAGAGCCCCATTCTCACAGACTTGGTTGTCTTTACGGCATGGGGCCGATGATCTTAGATGTTAGGCCCCTTTAAACAACAATCATCATCATCATCACCTATATGGCATCAAGTCAAAAAAACAACCTGCACCAGGCCTCTTTGGAGGCCACACACCATTATTATTTCTTCAGAACATTGTGAAAGATGTATCTGGAGTGAACTTAGACCATTACTAAATTTTGTAAGTAATAACTTGCACAGCAGAAACAAATAGAAAGGCTGTAATGTACAGCAGAACAGTTTCACTAATCTGGCTGCTTGGACATTACATGCTGTTATAATATGACTGGAATACTGTGTTGTTTCTTTATGTGGTATGGGATGATCAAACATGCATATTGTAGACATGTCTGGCTCCATGGCAGGCCTTTGGTCATAGTGATCCTGGATTCGATTCCCGGCAGGGTCGGCAATTTTAACCATCATTGTTTAATTTCACTGGCACGGGGACTGGGTGTATGTGTCATCTTCACCATCATTTCATCCTCATCATGGCGTGGAGGTCACCTACGGGGGAGCCGAACATGTCCTCAGACACTTCCGGCACTAAAAGCCATACGCCATTTAATTTCATAGACACCATTTGCTTTCCAACAGATTAACGCTGCAAAGTTAAACCTTCATATGTATCAATATGTGAAAATACTTCGTACATTATTTTGAAGTACGTAGAAGGAAGAACTTAAGATCCATGATTCCTAGAAAGCAGTCCACTGTACATTTATGTATGTATGGTATTTTCAAATACATTCAGATTCTTTGAATGCAAAAAAGAAATACATTTCATTATCTGACCACTTCGGTTACTGATGAGGTCATACATTTCATTATCTGACCACTTCGGTTACTGATGAGATCAATAATGTTACTAGTTGACCTTTCTTCATGTCATGCATCTTGTTCTTGCTTTAGTGACTCACACTTTGATTCTAGTTTCTATCTCTTTATGTTTGAACATACTCAAGATACTGAAAAGTAATTAAATCTTATTGACAGAGATGAAAATTAATGAAAAGCTGCTTACTGACTTTGAAAATATATACAAGATTTTACTGTCATTTCAATGTTTTCATATCAATATGAGTGAACTGAGATGTTACCTTTTTGTATTTATATTTTGTTAAACTTGATGAGTGAATGAAGCTGTAAGTTAAGTATTGTAATTGTAGTTTAGATTGTATGCCTGTGTAAATATGTTTGCATTGCTCTGAATGAGAAGTGTGGTATAACATGGACAGTCAAACCAGCCATTTGAAGAAAGATATCTTTGGAAAATTGGAAAACACAGATCTAACTGATTAATGGTAATGAACACATTAACTTAGACTTGGATTCAAGTAGTACAATTTAGGTCCAAAACAGAGGAACTTGGTGTCCTTTCATAATTAACACAGTATGAATTGAATAGAAAAATTCTTAGTATTGTCTTGCAGGTCTGTCTCTATTATTTATGTCTTCTGTTGCTGAATTTAATTGTCTTCCATATAATTTGACCTAATTTCACCATGCTAATTAATGCAGTAGTACTTCCAATTGTGTACAGCTCAATCTTATTCTGAAGTTTTGTCAGTTTTGTTCAAAATTGAAGTTCATTTCTGTGATCTATACAAGCATATAATATTTCAAGGAGTACTCTTTTGCAATGTTTCTCAAATTATCTTAAACTGAATCCTGAGATGATTTTCTGACAATTGTTGCCTCTCACTTGTCTTCTCAAGGTGTTGTAGCCCCACTCTAGATCTTCATACCAGACAAAAACATTTGGTGGAGTTAGGTATAGAACTTTGGACCAACTGCATAACATAATGTTGCAGTAATTTCTCATAAATTATTTTAATAAAGTTATGAAGAACTACAAATGCACAAAGCATCACTTTTTATAGACTGCATAATGGCATTCATTTTCTATTATATTTTCACCAGGAAGAACTAGTTTCAAAACAATTGCAGTACCGGACTTGCATGGAAACACATGGAATTTTTGTGTACTGGTACCTGTTAGTGATAGTTATAAGTAATTTCAACAGTTTGACTATTTCAGGCTTTTAAGAAAGCTTATATGTAGTTAATTAGCACTTGAGCAATCAACAAGGTCAGTGAACTTTTAGAGCTCTCCTTGGTATGGAATTCGTATTTCACAAGAAGAAAATGTGATATAGGAAAGTCCTTGTCTTTATTAAAAGAAATGCACTACATTATGTACTATAGTTGCAATTTGAAAGAAATTTTAAAAGTAAAATCCCATGTCATTTGAGTACTGTACTGGTGTTCTGTTTGGCTTGATTGTTTCATGCTGTATACAGGGGGTTCAATTTCAACTCATGACAAGTATTTTACTGATTAAAATCCAGACTTCGTCGCTATAAGACCGATCTGTATCGGTGCAACGTAAAGCAACTAGCAAGGAAAAGAGAAAAAAATCCAGACTTATAAGAAACATAGGAATATAACTGTTTATTCCACTAACACAAATTCTTGCTCTCAGTTGCTCTTGAAGTAGGGACATCGCAGCCAAATGACTTCATTGCTGGCTTCTCACCGATGTAGTCACAGTTTGAATTCTGGCCAATGATGTGGAAGTATCTAAGATCACCGCTGCTGCTGTAATGGATAAAATTACTATTGAACCTTGTGAAGTTAACCATACTTTTCTTCTCTCAAATCCTCAGATTGGTTGTAAGTTCCTTTGTGGGACTAACAGTTCATGACGTGTTTGGCAAGCATGATCCCCAGCTTATGCATTGTGTCTACTTGTAGTAGACTCTTAGGGTTGATTGCAGAAATGGTTTATGGACGATGTCTACGGTTAAACCATGTGAAAGTAGGCTACCGCATTGCAAAGACATTATTTATGACTTAGACACTGTCAAAAACACTGCTGAGAACACTGTTTAACCTCAAATGTGAGGAGTGAATCATAATCAGAGGTTGTGCACCATGAAACATACCATTTGTATTATGTTAAGACAATTCGGGGAAGAAAGGTTAGTCCGACGGCCTCTTTGTGGGTCGCCTGCTGCGAAATCGCAGTAATTCATTTGAAATGTACGGGGAGGTACAGTTTGAAATATGATTTCGCTTTTCAAGAGACTTGTTTTTGACGCTAACACAAGCGACAGACCGGTAACTGTCAATTTATTATAAATGTAGGAAATTTATTTCACTTCCACGTATTCAATACAATTTAAAATGTTGACGTTTGAGTTCAAATAATATTAAAATAGAGTCGAGGCATGTCCTACCTTGGTAGGATTTAAGGTATTGCTGCGACTGATGATGCCCCATAGGAAAGGGCGAAACATGTCTCAACTCTCATTTTAACTTTTATACGCTCGCGAGCCGATAGATCGGCTCGAGTGATATTGCTTAAAACACTCAGCGTGCCGATCTATCGGCTCTGTGTTCGGATGGCTGTATTAGTACCTTAATGGACTCCCAGATGTCAGGAAAAGACAGCAATAGTACCTTTTGGATTTAATTTACACTTTTCTCGAGAGATTGAGACCCTAAGTTCATCTGTTTGAAACAAATGAAGTTATCAAACCGCGTATGTTTACCGCATGGCGAGATGAAGTATTCTGCTTGTGAGTATAGTCGTCTTTAAGCTTCAAAATACGTGTTTTCCTTCGTTATATTGTTTCCATTTTAATAGTAGTTTATTGTTTGTTATATTTTGTTTATATTCAACATTTATCGGTGTTCTCAAGTGAAGTTTGGTGTAACATTCCGTGTTATTAGATTTTCGTGCCAGCAGTAGGCCTAAATTTTTAGATGGCTGGGCCAAGTTCTAGGCTAAATAATTCCGAAGTCTTGGATTATTTAGATGCTTTAGACGATGACAGTGACTTTATAGCCGATAGTGATTCAGATTTTAGTGCGACTCATTGGCTGAATGGTCAGCGTTTTGAGGCCTTCGGTTCAGAGGGTCCCGGGTTCAATTCCCAGCCGGGTCGGGGATTTTAATCGCCTTTGATTAATTCTTCTGACCCGTGTAGTGGGTTTTTGTGTTTGTCCCAACACACTACACTACCAACCATCACAGAAACGCAATAGTGATTACATCCCTTCATATAGGGTTGGCGTCAGGAAGGGCATCCGGCCATAAAACAGAGCCATATCCATATGTACGACACATGTGTGGGAAAAGCGGTAGAAGAAGAAGAAGAGTTACTTGATTTTATAGATAGTGATGATAGGAGAATGTTTTCCAAAACAAATGCAGACTCCGGAAGTACGTGTACAATTTTTTATGTCAGGTGGTATAACTCATGATGAAATAAGAATTCAAAAAACAAAATTAAATCATGTTTTACAGAATTAAATGCTCTTACTTTCAGAATGACTGATCAACAATATCACTAAAGAACAGATTACTTTTTAGTAGGTATTTGAAAACAGTTTTATTTTTTGTAATATATTTTCCAAATTTCAAATTGTTTTTGTAGTAAAATATGCCATGAACAATTTTGGGATATTTTTTTCCTAAAACTATATTGAATAGTGTATTATTGTGATTTTTTTCAATTTTGTATCTTGGGGATTTCTTTATATGGCAATTTTTTACATTTTAACATGCATAATCATGAAAAATGGTCTGAGTGTTTGGTGCTTGACTGGTGAAAATAGCCTGAGAGCAAAAGGGTTAATAATGTTTTAACTCAAACGTCAACATTTTGAATTGTATTGAATAGGAGGAAGTGAAATAAATTTCCTACATTTATTATAAGATTCTTTCAATATGGATTTGCAATGATTTACATCACTTGTAACTGTCAACTTGACTACAATTCTTAGCAACCAATATATTCTATTATACACAGGATAATTTCCATGGAATTATAGGTCACTTTGACTACATCCATATCAGAATTACTTGTCCCGATAGTCAGAGGGCTGTCACATACATCAACCGGGAGGGATTCACTTATATTTACCACCAAGTAAGTGCACATAATAACGACAACTAAAAAGTAGGTTGTGGTTTTTTTTTAATTGTCTCGCTGATTCAAATCAGTTTTCGGCAATTATGAGATAGGAAAAGGCAAGGACTGGGAAAGAAGAGCCATGGCCATGATAACGGCCCTAGTATTTGCCTGGTATAAAAATAGTGGTGAAACTATCTTCAGGGCTGCCGACAGTGTGTCTCGAACCTATGATCTCCAGAATGCAAGCTACATCTATATGGCCCATACAGCTTATTCGGTTATACAGTGCTATTGTTTAATCGTCCCTTCACCGAAGCTATTTAGATTACACTCACCGTAACAACACTATAATCAAAGTTACAGTTCCTTGTACGGTGGGTTTAGTGTCGATAATATTATGAGATTTAATTTCCACCAAAAGCAATATTCTTATCTGTGGGCAATGCTCATGCTTAGCCATATTTGAGTAATGTTGAGGAAGACGACAGCTGAAAACGTCTAGCTAAACACCGCCGGAACGTTGTTTATGCAATGGAAGATAGAGGGCAACTGAGAATTTGTTTAGGTAGGCATTGTCTAAACTAGTAATCATTTCTGCAATCTGCCCTTATTGTCAGGTTATTCTAAGTTATTCTCTTCCAACCATGATGTCAGGAGGTTTGTAAAGCCGAGATGGGCTTTTATTATACTGTCCTTAATTGTTCAGTGTAGTTTTCTTGTACAAAATTTTATGCAGCGTGTTTCTGTGATGAGGATACAGACTTTCATGGATGCTCGAGAAGGGCACACAACACATCAATTTGGGATGGGAAACCCTGATACAGAAACACCTCTGTTGCCTGATTTAAGTCAAATTTGTTTTGAGATACCTACGAACATGAAGAATGTAATACTGTACCTTTATCTGCGCTGCATACACATGCTATGAAGACATTTACAACAGTTGTTCAAAATGGTATACCCCAGTTTCGGTGCAGGGATGGCATCACATTAACTTCTACCATGTCTGGTCAGACACCTCTGGCATTGCTTTAACGATTTTATAGTCAGATGGGATTCTTCCTCTTCGGTCTCTACAGATGTCTCGTAGATAACACTCTTCACATGACCCCGCAAGAAGAAATCGAGTGGGGGTGAAGTCAAGCTAACAAGCTAGCCACACAACAGGACCTCATCATTTTATCCACTTGCCCAGGAATGTCTGATTAAGGTGGTCATGAACCGAGGCTAGTGGAAAGCAAGTTGGCTCATTCCGGTAAGGACTGTGGAAACTGGCAGTGCTGAGTGATGTCATTGCCAGACCATGGCTGGGCGGCAGAGCAGGAGCCTGCTGTGACAGTAAAGGCAATCACAACAGTTAACAATAGCCAGTCCTGTATAATGCATGAATTGAAAGTGATAGTTGTACAGTGACGAATATAAAATCTTAACATTCGAACAGTCATAACTTTTTATCTCAGAATTATACCCATTTAATACATATTGTGGCAGCAGTAAGAAATCCAACAAATTGTATCTAATAACACTGACAAATGCCATGTTCTAAACTTCTTCAATAATTTACTTGCTAGAACAGAGGGGAAACTCTAAACAAAATACAACATTATTTACAGTAAAACCATAAAACAGGGAACAAGAGATAAGAAAGTGACAAATGATAATACAACTAGATATAGTGCAGTTCTTGTTCCATATATTTAGGCCCAGTTTCTTCAACGAATGTTAAGTGCTAACACTGCTGTTACGGAGACTTACAACACAATTGAACAAAATGGTCGTCTCATCAAGAATTATTAACTCTAACAAATTGTTAATATTTGTGTTAAATTAACATGACAGCAGCCCTGTGTTAAACCTCTTGACAGCTGCTAAAATTTCAAAATGGAGGCATGTAGAAGATGAAGCTTGAAGCTTTGTTGCTGTATGAAGACTATAAACTGAAGAAGGCAAAGGATGTCCATACTAAGAAAAAACTACTTTTTAGAGTTGTCAGAAGAAAGATTTCTACAAAGATATCCAATTACCAAAGCCATAATAATGAATAAGGAACTAGAAGTAATTGAAAATTTAAGTTTCCAACAGACTGAAACTTAACTCAGTGTCTCCAGTGCAGCAGTTGCTTATAGTTTTTACAAGGAGAGGCCAGACCCTATGTCCAATCGATTTCAACGAGCTTAATGCACCTGTTGGGGGACACTCAACAGTAACTCACCACATCTTGTGAATACATCATCAAAGGCAGGGGCAATACGAGACAACCTGTTCTGTACTAACCTTGGCTTTTATCACAAGCAGCATGTTAAAAGTGATCTTGGGCCCCATTACGTTGAACCCACTTGCGTTGATAAACTTGCTACCCACGGAATACAGCTCTGTCATAGAACGTGCACGTGAGGCATTTCTGGACTGGGATTCCCTATCTCAAATATCGGATATCCTTCTCCAAAATCTGTGAAAGTCTGTATCATCATCAAGGAAATTGTTTGCAGTTGACCATTGTACTCTTATACCAGAATGCAGACATATATGACTCAAATGGCTTGTTTAGTCCATATCTGGTTGTTAATTACATGTTATACGAGCATAACATATAATGTTACATTCAGTCTAGTTTAGTACACCTTTGGACACAAAATTTTATTGATCTCTAATTAAAGGCTGATTATCTGGTGGTATAGTCACCATCAAATGTGATACAGACATTTGAAAGGCTTGATTTCAAAATGTCTGTAATATTCCAGAACTGTTTGTTAATATCAAATTGTTTCTTGGTGAAGACTGTACATTACTTTTTATGTCCAAATGTGTACTGTGGATTTTGGCTATACTGAGCCATGTGTTTTATTGGGTTAATATTGTACAGTGAATGTTTATTCTCTATTTTTGAGGCATAGTATCTCATTGCGCGATGTTTGTGCAATGGTTTTCAATTGCCCAGAATTAAATTCGAAGAACTGCAAGTGTTAAGTATGAAATAATTTCTTGTTTTCTTCTACTTTTTTAAGATTGGACATGAAATCTTAATTGGAAGTTATTTGAAAACTTTCATCGCTTGCTGTTACAGCTGTACATGGGAAATAGAGTTATGCCCATGAAAATGAATAAACAGAAGTGTTGTACAAATTTTTATGTTGTTTATTTACTATAATTTCATTATGTTTAATCTGTCCTGACCTTTCATTGTAATCTCCTTCCTTGGTATTGATATAATTGAAATGGATAATACAACAGCCATAAAACACAACCCAGATCCTCTACGAATTCATTTAACCATTAAAAACAAGCTAGCAAAAAAAAAAAAAAAAAAAAAAAGCAATGGCACCGTTATGCACTCTATCACATTTTGAAAGTAGGTGATAAAATATTCTAACAAAAACCGTTAGGCTCTTCAGTCTGTCAAAGCTAATTTGATTTTTAAAATGTTCAGCAAATACCTGAAAATAATTAAATTAGAATGACATGTTTCTTTCTTGAAAGAATGCCATCAGATTCTATCAAGTCTCACTTTTTTCAACCCATATATTTATATGAAAATTATTTGGAAATGTAACATCATTCATGTTTAATGTAGTGCTCCAGCATTGGTTCCTCTCCCTTTCTCTACTAGTCAGGCAAAGAGTGTGAGAAGGTACTAGCATTAGGGCCTAGGAAAATAGGAACATTCCCAGAGAGGAAGCTAGGTGGACCGAAGTAACATTCACTCACGACTCGCGCTCCGATGTTCACAGCCCAGAAGCCGTGGGTTCGAAAATAAACCTCCAAGTAGATGCTCTAGCGAGCGACAAAATTATAATGAGACCCAAACGCTGGATACAACCAGCCACCAAGACTACGATTGAGAAGGGAAGGGGAAGGGACAGGAGGGGAACAACCAATGTAGAAACAATACACTCAACTCATAGCGCAGGCACACTTCAAGTGTCTTTTGAGTCTAAGAGCGTAATAGAAGTTTCTCGTAACACCATTTCTTAAATACATGAAAATATCTGTGATAAGTGCGTGAGGCCAGTTAGCTAGTTTTCCGTTAACATTTTGTTACCTCATACTGTGATGGGGTCAACAGCCACGTTGATCTGTTCCTTTAGCTTTTTTTTATTATTATTGCATACTTGCCAAGTATTCTGGTTTTCCCATAAAATGTATGGATTTTGAGGGTTTTTTATAGTTGTATGAATGAACGTTATTGTACGGACTTTTGAATATCCGCGCTTGTTTTCACTTTCTGCGGTCAAATTAGATTTTTTTTTTTTTTTTTTTGCTACTTGCTTTACGTCGCACCGACACAGATATTTCTTATAGCGACGATGGGATAGGAAAGGCCTAGGAAGTGGAAGGAAGCGGCCGTGGCCTTAATTAAGGTACAGCCCCAGCATTTGCCTGGTGTGAAAATGGGAAACCAGGCAAATGCTGGGGCTGTACCTTAATTAAGGCCACGGCCGCTTCCTTCCACTTCCTAGGCCTTTCCTATCCCATCGTCGCTATAAGAAATATCTGTGTCGGTGCGACGTAAAGCAAGTAGCAAAAAAAAAAAACTGGTAATATGAGATGCAGTGTTTGAAATTCGACCGGTAAATGTATTGCTGGTCACATTATCGATTATCACCATACTTTTGACACCTGTTCGACCTCAACTGCTACTTCATTCACTTATATGTTCCCAAACAAGTAGCAGGCTGTGATTTTGAAGGAAAGAAATCGGTGAAAAGTGAATTTATATATAACAACTTTGGTAACTGCGTCGTGCTTCGTAGCAGCTGAAAGGCTTTGTTTTTGTGTGGGTGTGATTAATACTGGTGGTAGTTCTGAAACTCTTGGAATTGTGTGACGAATTTGTAAGCGATTTAGTATTGTTAGTGGTGACCGTAATGAGTTCAACTAAGAAACGATATTATCAATCCTTTAGGGAGGCATATTCTGCTGAATATCTTTTTATATGATCACAGAAAGGTGAAACATTCGCATTCTGTTCCATGTGCTCGTGTGGTGTAAACATTTCTCACGGTGGAAGAACAAAATTAGTAAATCACATTAATCTGTTAAACACATCTCCAATACAAAATTTAAGGATGCCAGTCGGAAAATTAATTTGTTTTTTACCTCTCCTGGAGCCGACCTTGATATAGTTAGAGCGGAATGTTTGTTCACTTCATTTTTGATTGAACTTAAATTATCTCGTTAGCTGCTGCCAATCATGCTGGTGCTCTGTTTAGAAAAATGTTTCCAGGTTCAGAAATTGCAAAAAAATATGGCTATACCAGGCGAGTTGGCCGTGCGGTTTGGAGCGCGCGGCTGTGAGCTTGCATCCGGGAGATGGTGAGTTTGAATCGCACCGTTGGCAGCCCTGAAGATGGTTTTCCATGGTTTCCCATTTTGTAATCTCCCCTTCCCCCCCCCCCCCCGCCATCCTTTTTCACTATGTCTCAAGACTTTGTGACGCATGCTCGTATTAAAACTTTTCTGCTTTAGGATCTTCTGAATTTCTCCTTTTGAAAGTTGGCAAGTATGTTATTGTTGTTATTATATTTTCAATTATTTTGGAAATTATTTACAGGTGGTTTAATGAGTATTTAATGGGCTGCTATTAGTTATTTAAAAGTTTGCCTTGTCAATACAATTCAAAAGTCTGTTATATTTACTAATACATCAAATACATAAATATACAAGTACATGTTTCGAGAATTCATTAATATTCTCTTCTTCGGCTTACAGATTAAAATCACATGCATGTAACAGGCCTTATTTAAAAAATTATGCCTAACATAAAACTGGTTAAAAACAATTCAATGAAACACATTAAAGGTTCAAACATGAATATGATTCATGTTATGTCCAGGCTTGTCCTGTAAAAAATCGTGTGGAAGATGATTTATGGTATTGAAATTAAGCTGATTGACAGTTATCAAATACTGTTTTGGTGTGGCATCTGTGTGAGCTTCATAAACCAGATGTCCTTCATGGGTCTCATGTTGATGTTCTCGATAAAGTTGAAACAGTATGTCTGCTTATACCATAAACAATTGTCATGACGCATCCAATGGAAATGAATGTATTCATGTTTAAGGATTAACCTGCCAGATTAAATTAAACGTTCATTGTCTGTAAGAAAAAGGAAAGAAACTAACATTTGAAGGCCTTCACATCCAATGTAAGTCACTTTTAATTTTACACATTGGATTTTTATTTCTTCAAGTTGCATCAGAACCATTACATATTACATATAAAACTCAACATCATTGATTTTGTTATAGAATGTTAATTTCAGTTCCTCAGACTTGCAACCCTAACTCTGCAATCTGCAAATAAGACCTACACAACTATAAATGCACACGCTCCCATCAATCAAAGAAAAGATAACACACTGAAATGACAGAGAAGAAACAGAAATATTCTGGGATCTCCTGAATCAAACATTAATCAATATCTCTCCCATCAAACATTAACCTGTTAAGTGGGGAGGTCATAAACGAGAAATTCCTGTATAGGGGGGAATCATTTTCAGTAAAACTTTTCTTTTAAAAAGAAGGTTTTTTTTACCAATGTACACCCTCTTAACCGTTAGTGCATAAAGTTCATTTGTTTTGTTTTATTTCAATTTATTTATGCATTTCTACTCTTAATAGTTGCAGAAACATGTTCCAACAATCAGAAAGTTCATACAAGTGATGTTTTTTTTACACAGGCCGTCCGATATATCGGGCGCTATGCATTCAGGTCAGTACAACAACACTAGTTACTCAGCATTCTATTGTACGATAAAGTTGCAAGCTAGGTAGTGTTAGGCCAGCCCCGTGGTGTATGGGTAGTGTGCCTGCCTCTTATCCGTAGGCGCCAAGTTCGGTTCCCGGCCAGGTCAGGGATTTTTACCTGCATCTGAGGGCTGGTTCGAGGTCCACTCAGCCTACGTGATTACAATTGAAGAGCTATCTGACGGTGAGATGGCGGCCCCGGTCTAGAAAGCCAAGAATATTGGCTGAGAGGATCCGCTGTGCTGACCACATAACACCGTGTAATATGCAGGCCTTCGGGCTGAGCAGCGGTCGCTTGGTAAGCCATGGTCCTTCGGGGCTGTTGTGCTGTGGCGTTTGGTTTTTAGGTAGTGTTAGAGAGTTGGATTACCTTATGCAATTTACACTGTAAAGTAGATCGTTAATTTCCACTAAAGACTTGTCACAATACTGTAAACTCTATTTACGGTTATGTATTTATTGATTATGATATCCACAGAAGCATTTCAGGTGAAGTCCAAACTGGTCAAGCAGACCCACTCTTCGGATGCCACTATAGGACTTGAACAGCTTTCACTGCTGTACAGACATTTTGCATTTTTATTTTTTTTCTTACGCTGGACCACCTTGGTGCACCGCTTATCTCCATCTGTTTGTAGTTCATACCAGCAGTGACAACACTTGGTGATTCCAGTGCAACAGCAACGCACGACCAAAACTCCTGCAGTTGTATGATCCCCTTGTTTTTCCCTTCCGCCTTTCTTTGAACGGGGCACTTCTCGGTCTGGTCTTCTTGAAATGTCCCTGTTGCACTTATTGCCTTTGAAGCCAGATGTCTTACCAATTTCAGGAACGTAAAGGAGCTGTCAAAGAATATTGTATGCCACCTGTTTGATTCAGTTCCACCTGCAACAATGAGAGGTCCAAATTCTTTCAGCCTTTCATTTTACATTGCTGTATACACTAGGAAAGGTATCCTATAAACACTGGCAGAGAAAGAAGTCTAGCAGAATTTCACAATTTTGCACCTCATCTTTTTTTTTGGGGGGGGAGGGGACAGCAGGAAAACAGTCAGTTACTAATTGAGATGTAGATTGTGATCTTTTCCACTACGGGGTTGCTTCTACTAATGCCTTTGAATTTTCTATCAGGGATATCGGAGACAGGGGTACTGGCCCAGTGTTACGTATGATGACTATTTTCATACGACAGCTTCCTTTTGCACGGTTTTCTGGTTTTACATTTTGACTACTACTGGACCTAGCCTTTACTTTTTCATATTTTGTTGAAGCAATTTGCCCTTCATATTTACTCAGAAGTAGGTTTCTACCAATGTAATTTAGATTATCCTCATACTCATCTGTCATTATCATCAACCGTTTCACACCCATCATCAGGAGGTTTGCTGCGCTGCTCCTCTCCAAACGTCAGTTCTTCCTGCAAAACTTCCGGTATTTCACTCACCATCAAACTAGTATGGGAATACAAATGTCTGAGACAGTAGGACTCCCTGTGCATAGCGTCCGATTTTCAGGACAGCTATGTTTACAAGCCTCTGTCATGTCAATAATAAGACATAATTGACATCTTTATGTGTCGGTAGATTCATAGGAGTCACAACAATATGGTCCATACCAAAGTTTACAATTATGGGAAATATTTGTTAATTCATAAATAAAAATCTTGACTGTTGCACAAAACCCTGTACTATCTTGCCGCCATGCTTGTAATAAGTGAGATTCAACAATGAATGATAAGGATAAAGAATGATTTCTTCTTGGTTCTTGTTAGCTACAGCCTTTCTGAAGCACAAGAAGTATCGCGGGCTTAAAACCATGCATAAATATCACACAATTTTATTTTTTACGATGTCCAATTTTCCGGACGCTATGCACTAATCGGTTAAATATTATATTATGTTAAACTTTGCATAAAATTATAGTGTTGCAATGTAAATTGCATTATAATTTACTCAGATTCACAGTAATATTTTTGTTGCTTATATTAATTGATCGTTGAAATGCGTAACACACAAATGAAAAATGATCAAATATTCCAAATAATAGACACATTCTCTCAAATATCACATTTTTCTGAAATAAAATAGAAAAATGTACTCACCACGTAGGCCTATAACTTGCCATTGTAGAGGACAGTGAGTAATCCATGAGTTCATTCATCACAATTTTGTCACCACATTATACAAAATTACACTACACAGTTCAACACTATTTACACTCAATAGCTATCACAAATGACTGGAGAAAATTTTAAAAAAAATCTCTTTCAGGATGGTCTGTGATTGTTGCCGGCATACAAATTGAACAGCGGTCACCGAATGTACACTACGAGCTTCTCAAATTCCCTGAGCATAGAACCTGAGACGCACTGGCATATTTGCTGCAATGCTTATATTTCAGCTGTATGGTAAAGCCTGAAGAGAGAAGAGGGGCACAAAGCGGCATTGCATACTACACAAGAATACAGAGTGTCCCGCCGCTGGCCTTTCGCCACGCAAATAACGCATCTCTTATTTGCATGCAGTCTTGATTTTGAGGTTGGATTGAAATCTGGAAAATGCCTTCCCGAGAATCGAGTTGACAAGTCAACAGGTGCGGGTCTCATGATCGAATTGGCAAGGCTGCATTAGGGGTAGCGTTCGCATTCTTCTGAAATATTTTCTGCGCAATTTGAATACGAAACTCCAGTTGAGTGAATTTGCTGCCATGTTTCTTGTATATCACGAAAGCATTGAACATTCTTATGTCTGGTAGATGTCTAAAATTCTTGTGGTAACACTCCTTCATTCTCTTCCTCGCTGTACTGTATGGCACAATACATTGGTAAGTCCAACCCTCCCATTGAGTCATCGTACTCAATACATACGACCGGCTTCTCTTTGGTTTCTCCTTTCTTGTTTAGAACAGTGCGCATTTCCGTGTCATGAATGCTACTCAGCATGCAGACATCTCTCTTGTCTTTCCACTTCAAGGCCATGAGTTTGTTTTTATAGGCAGAAGCCAACTCCCCTTTTTTCAACTTTTTTCCCCATGACGTCCTTCGGAAAGAAAAAAATTATTTTAGATTTTACAATACCGACAGCGTCTGTCTGAAACTCATTGAGCTGATCAAAGAGTTCAGGGCTACTGTAATAATTATCTATAGCTATGAGGTATCCCTTATTCAGAAGAGGTTCAGTGAGAGCAAACACAACTTTAGAGAGCTTGGTATACTAGTTCAGTTTCCTTGCCTGTGTACCACAAGATATTCCACATATACCCTGTTTTAGCATCACATGATTTAAAGGATTCCATCCTGAAACGAGCTTTCTTCTTTGGAATGTACATTTTCCATCCCATTAATGGTTATGAATTTCATGTTTTTGGTCCGTATTGAAACATTTTCTTAGGATTTCGCCAAAAGTGATCTTTGCTCCAATACGGCTGATGATGACCCCTAGATGGGTCGAAACTAGTACCGTGTAATTTATAATTTTGTGAATATATTTTAGTATTGAAAAGGTGGAAACGTTTACGTTGTTATTATTATTACTTATATATTTTTCCATCCCAAGCGACCTTTCCAAAGGAGTAAACTTTTGTCAATAGATAAATGATCATCTGGCAAATAGGAAGTTTTAAATTTTGGTACAAGAATGTCTAAAACTCTCTTTAGTTTGTAGAGTTTCGGGGTACTTGCCGATCGTAAGCCTCATTATCGGAGAAATGTAAACATTTCAGAAGAAGGAAAAAATGTTTCTCGGACATGGTCTCGTAAAACACGGGCGTAGCAAACGATCCTATACGTGAAAAATATTGAGATAACTTCGGCCTTTGAATTATACCCTAAAGAAGAAAGATCCCAAATAAAAGGTTTATTTGTTCCTTGTTAGTAGGAACCCAATCTCTCTCTCTGCTTCCTCTTTTTGAGTTTAGCCGGCTGTGAGCTTACATCTGGGAGATGGTGGGTTCGAACCCCACTGTCGGCAGCCCTGAAGATGGTTTTCCGTGGTTTCCCATTTTCACACCAGGCAAATGCTGGGGCTGTACGTTAAGGCCACGACCGCTTCCTTCCCATTCCTAGGCCTTTCCTATCCCATTGTTGCCATAAGACCTATCTGTGTCGGTGCGACGTAAAGCAAATAGCAAAAAAAAAAATCATTTTAGTTGTTTCCTATACTAGCTTGTATTGACTGCTAAGCATACAGATTAGTTTGTTCTGCAATAAATTTGCACAGTTCATCATCAATGAAATGCTCAAATATTTTGTCCAGTTCTTTTTTTATTTACAAGTTCGCCCTGAATTCCACTTTGCTATGTAGCTGGAAATCGAGCTCTCCTACATCCCCTTACATCCAAATCACTAGGTGGAGTAGGAGGCAAGTCAGTCTCACTGTCTGATTCGCTGTCTAGGCAGTAAGCCTACTCCGATAGAAGCACTCGTGCTTGGAGCATCTATCAGCGGGATAGTTTCACCATTACTATCTAAACTAGAATCACTGCAACTATCTTCCCCACCGAGTTCTAGAATATCCTGTATATCATCACTCAGAAGATCTACATTTCTTTTCAACATGTTCACAACAAATAGGAAACGCTACATGTAAAATTAAAACTATAATTCACAAGAGATATTTATATACCAACAAAACAACTTATGAGAGCTGAAAACAGTGAAGTAGATAAATTTCATAATTCGTCCGTATTGAACCAAGATTACAATTTATTAAAATTCGTATCCACCTTATTCAATACGTTAAAATGTTGTTAAGATAAAATTACAACATATATTTTATCAGAACTAGTTTCAACGCTTTATTTTGCGTCATCATCAGCTGAAATACATTCTAGGAAATATTTGGCAAACATATAAGTTTATCTACGTCACATAAAACAAATTTTAAAAACATATTGATGATTTAATAACATGTTGTAATTAAACTATTTCAAAGTCCATATTGTCTAAGACTTGCAAGTATTAAACTTTGAATTGATAAAATTCGATGTAAGATAGTTTATATTATCGTGGGCTTAACAAAAACAACCACTGAAAACACAATCTTCTTAAAAAACATTAGCTCTGTTTGACACTTTATAAAAAAAAATTTCATGTAGAACCGTATTAAAACTGAAAAACATTCACACAGAGACATGCAATACTATGCTCCACGCGGCACATTGACTAAGCTTCTCGCACTAGCAATAGCCAAGCGCCACATAGGTTGTACTTGTGTTATGCAGCTATGTAGCAGATAAGGGGATTCCCAGACGAGAACCACTTTCATGGACGAAAGTGAAAGAAATTCTGTCAGGTGGCAGCACCTCTTGGAACATCGGAGGAAGTTTCAAACCCACCGCTTGTTTCGTAACGGAGATAAAAAATAACAACTTTTCGCGCTTCACACGACGCATGCCCACCAGCGGACTCGCTCCCGCCGTGTCGCCTGAAGTGAGCCCCACTACATACATACATACCCCACGTCGTTCCATCTTAAGTGATGGGTCGGCGAACGAGGCTTCTCCACCAGCTGCGATCTCTGAACTTCTCTCCTTCTTCGATGCTTTCTAAAGTATGTCCTCGCTGTTGAATGTCAGTCTTCACCATGCCCTTGTACCTGAGTCTTGGTCGCCCTCTTGGTCTTTTGTCATCAAGTTTTAGATCATATATTTTTTTCAGTAATCTGTTATCTCCCATGCGTCGCATATGTCCATACAAACTCAGTCGCTGCACTGTTATTCTGTCCTGCAGTCTTACAACTTGAGCCTGCTTGCGGATTTCCCCATTACGGACTCTGTTCCTCCGTGTTTTACCGATCATGCTACGAACAAATCTCATTTCTGCTGCCTGGATTCTACTAACATCTTTATATCTCATGGTCCATGTTTCGCAACTATAGGTCAGGATTGGTACATAATAGGTTTCATATATGGCTCTCTTACATTTTGTTGGTATTTTCTTGTTCAATATTGAGCCCCACTCTACAGGTTGAAATTCTCCTTGGCGATTTCAACGCCCAACTGGGACAAGAAAAAGATACCGAAATATCACTGGAAAATGGCCAGCACATAAATGAACAAACAAAGAACAGTCAAAAATTGATTTGCAGAAAGCACAACCTTCTCTAAATATCAATATTTTTTAAAAGCAAACCCCATAAATTAAAAACCTGGAAACACCCTTGCTTCAGAAAAGGCAAATGGCAGCGAGACCACGTCTGCATGGATAAATTTTTACTAAGAAACAATGTTAGGTTTTGGTCCACCCAAACACACATCACTTTACAAGTGAAAAATATTTAATAAAAAAAACATATTAAATATTAAGGACATGTTTCGTCTTTATTTGAGACTTCATCAGCCATAAAATCACGTGGTAGATTACAAAACTCATTGTTCAGAAATTGAAACAATTGGAAGAATCCAATGCCTTTTTAAAGATTATTTGTCAAATGCAAAAGATATATATGTATGTATATACATTATTTACACAAAATGACCTCACTTCTGTCCGACTCGTTGGCTGAATGGTCAGCGTACTGGCCTTCGTTTCAGAGAGTCCCGGGTTCGATTCCTGGCTTGGTTGGGGATTTTAACCTTCTTTGGTTAATTCCAATGGCCCGGGGGCTGGGCGTTTGTGTTGTCCCCAACATCCCTGCAACTCACACATCACACACAACACTATCCTCCACCACAATAATACGCAGTTACCTACATATGGCAGATGCTGCCCACTCTCATCGGAGGGTCTGCCTTAC
Organism: Anabrus simplex; assembly: GCF_040414725.1. Classification (NCBI taxonomy): domain Eukaryota; kingdom Metazoa; phylum Arthropoda; class Insecta; order Orthoptera; family Tettigoniidae; genus Anabrus; species Anabrus simplex. The sequence goes on from NC_090271.1 coordinate 146,832,830, forward strand.
AAGGGCTGCATTCGGCTAAAAATAGCCACACGAAATTATTATTATTATTATTATTACCTCACTTCTTGCAAAAACTTTTGTTGTCTTCAATGTTCAAAATTGAAATGTGACATGCCTGCCATAACATCTCGTACGGAATACAGTGTCCATGTACGACCTCACTTGAAAATGTTGCAAGCATTGTTGGAATCTGGTAGTTTCAGTGTGTTGACTGGGTAGATCGAAATTCTGGCCTCGGAAATAGGATTGGTACAAATCCACATCAGAACATTCAAAAACTTTAACTTGTAAGGAATACTTTCAAACTGAGCTATTCTGGTATAAGAAATATGTAGACGGATGAGATTGCCTGTCGTATGGCAAAGATCAGAGCTGTATGACCACCATATTTGTGGCTTAAATCTTAAGAATATTCCTTTTTTTAAAAGACAAGGTTTGGAAAGAAAGAGATTCCGTCACAAATGTATGACTTACCATAAAATTGGATGAAACTCCCTATAGCTGGTTTACGACTGAGCTTCGCTCTCACTTGCTTCTCGGGGGAAGGGGAAATAGCTCGGCCTATAGTGGGAGCAGGAAGGCGGAAAGTTTGAATTAGAGGAGGTGACTTCAAATTATCAATTTTTCATGATGATAGAAGGGATGGTATCTGTTCATATAACGGATTTTTGTTCTCTTGTATGCCATTTAAATATTTGTGTGCGTTAATACTCTGGTCCAAACCTATATAAATATTTTCGTAATTGCTCATCAGGTTCCCTTTGCTAACTTTTTTTTAAATGGTCAAGTCTTTATTTATGTCAGTATATTGGTGACCAGTATCTCCCATATGGACACTCATTGCAGAATACTTCTTGTATCTGTTGACATTGACGTGTTCGAGAAATCCACAATGTGTAAGCCTAAGGGGAGTAGACTCAGGGTCAGAACACTATGTTGTAAAGATAAAAATAAAATTAACCACAATAGTAAAGAAAAACCTCCAAATAAAACTAGGAGAAAATTTGACCAACTACATTAACGAAAGTGGTGATAGGCAGTGTGAGACAGGGTCTCGAGATTTCTCGAGACTGGTGCAAGTACCTGTTCCTCGCGAGAAATGTCAAGAAATCTCAAGAGCGCTGTCCCCACATTGTGCGGTGAGCAGTGTGTTGTAGGTTTACAGGTAGGCGGAGCTCAATGTTGTTTGTTCCGAGTATGCGCGTAGCCAGCCAAGGGCCTGCTCCATTCTTTAACTCCGTGTCAACAAGCGACTAAACCGTTTGTTTCTACCGAGGTCTATTATTAACGCAATAGAACAAAATTAAAAAGGATATGCATTCTGGCATTGTACACAGTGGTAAGTACGTGAATGGGTAGGCTAAGTACAGAAACTGACAGCTACTGTAGGTGTACGTACTGTAGTTATCACTCATAATTTATCAGACTCCACAGTCAATATCCATTTGGCCAGTGCTTCTGTTTACCGACATTATTGTAATGAAGGAAATAATTCCCTACAAGGATAAGGAGTATTCGCATCATTATTAGGTACTTTGGCGTTTGTGTAATTATGTCTAATCGTATGCAATAACTTTCAGACTATGTCCGAAACACAATTGTAAGTCATGGACCTGGGATTATTTTGAAGAGTTACAACATAGCACAGTCTGATGTATGTTCAAAATAACTAAAATACATCAGCAAAAATGCTTTGGGATAATCTGGCACTTAAAAACCACACGTCACAGAAGGGGTATCACCACAGAGAACACCTCCAGCATGTTCTGCATCACAAGAAGTTACCCTGGCGAAAACAATTGCAAGGTATCCAGATAGGTGTACATCCAATAAACAAAATATGTAGGTATGTTCAACTCCTTGGATAAATGGTCAGCATTCGGTTTGGAGGATGACGGGTTTGATTACCTAAGGATTTTAGCCTTAATTGGTCAATTTCTCTGGCTAGGGGACTGACTGTTTGTGACTTCTTCAACATTAGATTTCATCCTCAATTGGTCTCATCCTCACAGGCACATAGGCCGCTCTTCAGAATTCAACACTGAGTGACAATTTACTATAGCCTACACTTGTTGACAGGAGATGAGGTGGAGCAAGGGCTTTGCTAGCTGGTTCCATGAATACCGCTGCTTGCCTTAGCAGGAATTATTAGAAATGTACATGCTGTAAATACTGTACTTGTTTCATGTTTTGTTAAAAGAAAGATGACAATTAAATATATTCAATTTACAAATTTACTCCATATTGTTAATTTGTATGGTTACTTTATAATGTGCATCAGGAAGACATTTGATCTTGTAATTATGAAACAATATAAAACATACCAGTAATGCAAAAAATATATTTGGTACTTTTGTAAAGATCACACATAAGTTCCTTTTCTCTGTCCACTATCTTAAAACATTCAGGACATTCACAAACAGGAATCTTGAGTAAAACCTCTTTAATTTCTGATAACAGTGATCTAGAATCAGCATCCTGAAAGAGCAAATCTTGACACTTCTGGCAAGGACATCACTGCTATATCATTATCTTCATGATCGTCTTCTGAAGATTCACTTAAATCAATTTCACTGGTTGGAACAGAATCTTCCCAATCTTCAGATTCGCTATCAGAAGTTGGATCAGGTGCCACCACATCATCCTTGCCCACCAATAAGTTTGGGAAGTTCTGAAAATGGCAATATATATATTTTCAAAATAGATATGTGTGAAAACAACATTTTTAGAATCTTCCATTTTAGGAAATATGTTTGGTTTACTAACATGAGTGATATTTGGAAAGAGAAAACAGGAAAGTGGTATGAGGCATTTGAAATAAATAAATAAATAAAATGTAAGTTATTACCTTCTTTCACATTCAAATAATATTTTTTGTAAAAATAAGCTGATAGGTACTCTATATTTTTAGTGTATCTCACCAAACCCTATACTCCATGTGCCAACCACTAACAGCTTGTGGACTGACAGTGAACTGGAGTTAAGTGGTAGTAATTGCTTGAATTCTTGAAGGGTTTTAAAGATTATTTGGTTTACAACATGCAAATTCATCCTTTCTGTGAAAGTATTCTATATCTTACGATGAGAGTGGGCCTGTTGCCATTTCTTGATGGATGCAGTATTTTTGTATCTGTCTCTTGGCACAGGCCACAGCAAAGTGTAGCTTCCACCGAAGTCCCAGTCTCATCCATGGCTGTGACAATATGGAAGCTGCTGGGGTATGAGTGGTGCTGAGTAATGACATTTGGAGCACAACCAGTGTGTCTGAGTGTTATGAAAGGTGTTGCTCATAGGATCAGTCGTGCTGCAGTGGCACCTTCTGGTCCAGTGAGGAAAGCAATGGCAAACCACCTCACTCCTCCTCTTGCCTAGTACACCTCATCTGGGCTCTGCCATTGGTTTTTGTGGTTTTCCTTTAACTGCATAGCCTTTGGTGGTGCTATCTGAGGATCCAACCAGCCTCTGGGCTGATGACCTAACAGATGATGAGAGTCATCTAATGTGGTTATGTTTTTATTCTACTTGCCATAAGACAAAGAATCTACCATGTGTGCTTCTCTTTCTGGAAGTAAGTCGCTTGCCCCTAGTGCTTGTTCAATGTTCCTTAATCAGATGCTCCATCCGAGTCTCTCTTAGAGATTGGCTAGCAGCATAACCTAATCATTAGTTTGAATTTATCCATCAGAGGGTCTCTAGTCTTTCACTACTTACCCACTTACTCTTCACCACCATATCACTTACTGCCATGTTTAATTTTTTTCAGCGCGCGGCTGTGAGCTTGCATCCGGGAGATAGTAGGTTCGAATCCCACTATCGGCAGCCGTGAAAATGGTTTTCCGTGGTTTCCCATTTTCACACCAGGCAAATGCTGGGGCTGTACCTTAATTAAGGCCACGGCCGCTTCCTTCCAACTCCTAGGCCTTTCCTATCCCATCGTCGCCATAAGACCTTTCTGTGTCGGTGCGACGTAAAGCCCATAGCAAAAAAAATAAATAAATAAATAAATTTCAGTTTATTTAATCATCCTCCGGGATACATCTGTGACTCTGGGTTCTAGCTCTTTGTACACGACTTTGTTAGCTATTAACTGCCACTGTCCATCTTTCTGGTATTTTTTGTTGATGCAGGTTCTTCCAATTCTCCTTTCAATTTTCTGAAGTCTGTCAGTCTTTGATTGTTTATTTCGGTAAAAAAGTGTTTCTGCTGCATATGTAGCTTCCGGTTTTATAACTGTGTTGTAGTGTTTAATTTTTGTACTTATTGATAGACATTTCTTTTTGTAGATATCCCATGTTAATTTTTGTGCTTTAGCTAATCTATTTGTTCTTGTTTGGATTGAGATTTTTTAATTTAGGTTATGTGTTATTACTTCTCCAAGATATTTAAATTGAGTTACTATTTTGATTTTATTACCATTTATGGTAACTTCTTTTAGTTGTGTTGGTTTTTGGGGCATAATTTCTGTTTTTTCGAATGATATTTTGAGGCCAATTTTATTTACAATGTTTTGAAGTTCTGATATATGGGTTTTTGCTTCTTTTATGTCCACTGCTAGTAAGGCTAAATCGTCAGCGAAACCCAGGCAAATTGTTTTTATTTTTCAGCCAATCTTTATTTTAGGAGGACATTTCCTAAACCATTCCCTCATTACCATTTCTAGAGCACAATTAAATAATAGTGGTGAGAGCCCATCTCCCTGCCGTAGTCCAGTTTTAATTTTGAATGTCTCTGATGTTTCACCCCTAAACTTCACTTTTGATTTGGTGTTGGTGAGAGTCAATTTTATCGTGTTTATTAATTTGGGGTGTAGGCCAAGGTGTCTTAAAATTTTAAACAGAGATTCTCTCAGGATTCAATCATAAGCTTTCTTGAAATCTACAAATGTTATCACCATATCTCTGTTTCTTCTCCTGTTATAGTCCATTATCAACTTAAGACTCATGATCTGATCAGGACAACTCCTCCAGGGTCTGAAACCTCCTTGATATTCTCCTAGTTCTTTCTCAAGTTGTAAACTTATCCTATTTAGGATGATTATTGAAAAGATTTTGTATGTTATGTCTAAGAGCGAGATTCCCCTGTAGTTATTAGGGTTGGTTTTGATTCCTTTTTTGTGCAGTGGGTGAATGAGGGCTGTTGTCCAGTGTTCTGGTAGTTCTTCTTTAATCCAGATAGAGACAAGTTGCTGATGGAGGGCAATTTTTGCTGATGTTCCTGCATATTTCCAGATTTCCGCAAAGGTCTGATCTTCTCCTGGCGCTTTGTAGTTTTTAAATTTATTCAGAGCTTGGTAGACTTCCTTTATTGTGGGGGGATTGATGTTCTCTGGTGGTGTTTTTATCGGGGTGTTGGTGTCCAAATGAAGGAGTTCTATAGGTTCCTCACAATTTAAAAGCTTGTTGAAATATTTAGCCAGAATTTCTGCATTGTCTTTATTGTTATGAGCCAGCTTACCATTTTCATCATCCGTAGGGTTGGGGGTTCATATTTTTGGAGCTGCTTTCTGAAGGTTTTGTAATAGTCCCTTGATTGAGTTTTATTGAATTGTTCTTCAATTAACTGCAGTGTGTCCTTATGATGTTGTTTTTTTATTCTTCGTAAGACTTGGGTAGTTTCTTTTCTCTGTTTTACTAGATTTTGATAGGATATTTCTGTTTTTGGGACTGATGTAATAGCCATGTCTGATGTCTTTTCTCCACTGTTTCATCACATTCACTGTTCCACCATTGGTGTTTTTACGTGGTTTAATTGAAGTCAGGTCTTCTGCAGTTTATTTAAGGTTGTGTATTAAGTGTTCAAGTTTATCTGTGATTTTTATTTTTTCAGTTGCTTTCTGGTAATTTTTGTTGTTGATTAGCTGGGAAGGATCTATTTTTCTTTTAGTTTTAAGGGCTTGCTTTTGTTGTCTCCTCTGGGGAGTGAGTTTAATTTTAATTTTAACTACCTAGTGATCTGAACCTGTGTCTATTCCTCGGAAGACTTTGACGTTATAGATCTCTTTGTGGTGGTATTTGTCCATGCAGATGTGATCCAGTTGCCATTCTCCTTTAGTGTAGTCAGGGTGTTTCCATGTTTTGAGTTTTTGAGGTTTCCTCTTAAAACATGTAGATTTTGAGATTAAATTATGGTTTCTACACAGGTCAACTAGTCTCTCTCCATTTTTATTTGTTTTCTTGTGTGCTGCCCATTTTCCAATGATGTCACGGTATTTTCTTTCTCTGCCTAGTTGAGCGTTGAAGTCGCCTATTAATAATTTTACATGGTGTTTGGGGATATCTATGGTCTGGTCCAATAGGTCCCAAAATTCTTCTGTTTCCTCATGGTCTTTTGAGGAGTTGTTTTTATCATTAGTGGGAGCATGGGCATTTATTATAGTATAGATTTTATTAGATGCCTTTAAGGTGAGCGTTGAGAGTTGTGGAGACTGTGATTTGAATTCTTGAACTGAGTTTATTATTTTAAGGCTGACCAAGAATCCTGTTCCAAATTGTGGGACATTCTTCATCACTCTCTTCCCAGGTATACCTTTTTAAAGTCTGTACCCTTGAGATTCCAAGGCATCCTGGTCAGTGTTTCTAATTTCCTGTAATCCCATGATAAGAATTTTGTGTTGGTCCATTATGTTGGTGATCACTTTTAGTTTACCGGTTTTCATGAGTGAGTTTATATTGTGTGTAGAGAAGTAGGTTATCTGCTTTGGTTTGATTCTTGATTTTGTCTCGTTCGTGTATGTGGTACTGGGGTATTTCCGTGCCTCCGACTTCACGGTATCTTTCAGGTGGCAGCCCACCGTACCCGAATGCTGCCTTCTCTGAACTCTTGGTTCAGCCGGTGGCGTATTCCTTAAAAGACCTTCCATAGTTGACTGTCAAGGTGTCACCTGTGTGGGACTAGGTCCCGAATTACAACTCTGGATGTGTGATCCAGTGAGCTGATAATGAGGCCGCTCCTCTGGAGTACAGACACCTTGTACAGCCACCCCAGTGGCATTTCCTCCACTGTGGGGACCATCACCCCACCCAAAGGGGCTCATTCGCCCAAAGCCATTGGCCCCCTTAGGGAGTCAGGTTATTTCCCGCCACCCAACACTCGGCGTTGGCAGTTTTACAGCTGGGTGCCAGACCAGCAAACCCTCCTCCTTTCTCATTCCGGACTTGGGACCGGACAATGGCGGAGTTATCGGGATGTTTTAAATATAGTTTTTAAATTTTAGAATTGTATATTTCCACAGAAAAAATTATCAGTTTTCTAAAATAACTTTTTCTCGGCTCAGGCTGATTGAAAAATTGTGTTCTTGGTCGCGTTATAATCTTGATGTATCCAATAGTTATGCTGTATGACTGTGAAATACATAAATGATTTTACTATTTTATATCAGTGTGTATTTGTAGTGAGTAGTATGACATGGATGCATAGCTGACTTATGCTGGGAAGATCCTGCGACATTGCCGCGATAGTCCCAGACACCACACCACGCTGAAAGTCGAGTCTACTGATTACAGTTTCATTTGCTTTGCCGTATGTTTAAAAGCGTTCCTCCAGTATTTAATAATTACCTGGAATCAGCATTGAGAAGACAACATGCTTTGTTACATGAATATAAGAAAATATTGGATCACCCGGACCTTCCAATTCATGACTGCATTCCAAGTGCAATATCTGGCAGGTTAAAATCCAGACATCCAGCAATTAAATCTGCTGTTGAACTTTTCAATACGGGCTTCAATATAAATGGTCATTGGGATGAAAAACGGATCCAACATGCACTCCCAGACATTACAACTGTTTTAAATACCCAAACTAAACCAGCTGGTTTTGATCTGCCTCGACGTATGTGGAAAACTGCCAACAGGATTCGCACAAACCATGGAGTATGTAATGACTTCCTCTACAAATGGAGCAAAATTTCTGATCCATCTTGTGTTTGTGGAGCGACTCCCCAGAGCATCCAACACATTGTGCAGCAGTGTAGTATTACGTCATACTCGGGAGATCTGAAGGACTTTCTATTGTTGACTCCAGATGCGGTTAACTGGATAGACAAATTGACTCTCACTATATAAGTGCATACATTGTCATTGTATACTCTGTTTCATGTCTGATAGTAATAAGGCCCTAGTTCTTTTAATATATGGTTTATATATTGCTATATATTCCAATGTGTTGCCATACGCTAAATAAATAAATAATAATAATAATAATAATAATAATAGCATTGAAGCAAATGGCATTATGAGGTAATGAAAAACATTTCCCATCAACTTTTCTCATAAAGAATAGTAAGCTTGTGTCCTCGTCCCGAGGTGGTGCCGCTGATTTCAGGCACACCCCCATTGATGGTGAGCTGCATGCACCATTCTAAATCAGCCTTCCTGCCATTCTTAAATCTTTGGCATTACCGGTAATCGATCCCAGGTCCCCCAAGGATGGCAGAAAGTAGCGCTAACCACTACACTACGGAGGCAGACAACTTTTCTTTTTACAATAACTTACTAAAATTTGCTTTATGTCACACCGACACAGATAGGCCAGATAGGCCTTATGGCGATGAAGGGATGGGAACGAGCTGGGAGCGAACATGGCCTTAATTAAGGTACTGCTCCATTTGCCTGGTGTGAAAATCGGAAACCATGGAAAACATCTTCAGGGCTGTGGACAGTGGTGTTCGAACCCACTATCTTCCGAATGCAAGTTCACGGCTGTGCGACCCTAATCACACAGCCAACTCATTTGGTGGACAGCTTTTCTCGTAAGGACATTGGACCTTCAAGGGCAACTTTAAAAATGTATTATTCTTGCTTTTATGTTGTTTTTGCTTTTTACATTTTTTAATTTTTAAAGTTTTTAGTATGTACGTACTGGCCTGACTTCTCCACTGCTAACTGCCCTTTCCTCCTACAAATCACTGGAATTCCCTTGCTGGGGTTTTCTAACCGCAATAAACATGTATTTTTTGACTTTGTATTAACTTCAGTTCAGTCTTGTTCAGTTTGTTGGTGAGTGCATATTCCTGTAAGATGCCTCCAAGACCTTCTTTCACTGAATTTGAGCTGTGTATAATAGTGAGTGCCGTTCGTTGTTTTTTTTTAATTAAAATTTTTTACCTTAGAGGGCAATTAGCTAGGTGAAAAGTGGTTTCCTATTTATCAACGAATATCACTTTGGTCTGTCAAATACGCTAGTGAAAAGAATAAAGAAAATGATGGCAAGGGAAACACTGAAGGTACTCCCACGCCCATTAAGAAGAAACGACAGTCAGCAGGACGACCGCGCATTGTAATAGATCAGTTCACTATTGAAGTTATGAGGCGTACCATTCATTACCTTTTTTCTTTTAGAAGGCTTTCCCGACAAATTTAAAATTAGAAGAGAGGTTTTCACTTTCAATGACCGACTTTCCAGAAATATCCCTTGAAAAACTTGGGCAAATAGTTCACAGTATCGGATTTTGCTTTAAAAATCTGAACTAAGAGCCTGTTCTTATGGAATCATTATCGGTTGCAGCCTCCAGACATGCGTTTTTTTAAGAATTTGCCGACTTCAGGAAGATGGCTACAAGATTTTCTACACACATGAAACATGGTGCACCTAAAGTCACATGATGACGTAAGCGTGGCAAAAAAAAAAAAAAAGTTATTGTAGCTCTGAATAGACATGATAATTATGAGCAATGCTGATGCCACATGCAGGAAGTATACAGATGGAGGGGAGGTTTTAAAACTCCGTCAGGAGCTGGACAGTATGTCATAATACTACATATTGGCAATGAACAGGGATTTCTTCAAAGAGCCGAGTTTTGTGCGAAAGAAAGGAACAGGTGATTATCACCAGGAAATGAATTCACTCCACATTGAAGAATGGTTCAGGAATGTTTTAAGCCTATTCCCTCCAAAATTTGCTGTAGTCATAGACCACGCACCTCACCACACAATACTGGACCAAGAAACTAAGAACCCTACGAAGTCACGGTTAAAAGCCGACATTACTGCGTGGATTGGGAAAAGAAACATCGCAGTGCCGTCTGATGCAATTGATTTCAATACCTTAACAAAAGCAGTAGTAATCCATGCCAAACCCTACTTCAGAATGCCTCAAAAGAAAATTGAACGAATTACTAAAGAATTAAGAAAATATGTTGAACTTCTCTTGCTGCCAGGAGCTCACTGTGAAATGAATGCTACAGAATTGATTTGGGCCTTTGTAAAGAACAAAATTGCAAAAATAGACCATGCTACAGAATATGCATGGAAGTATATCTAAACAGGAAAATCTCCAGGCATTGATGCAGTGTGTAGTGAAACGATCAGGTCTATGGGAGATGCAGGAAAGCAGTAGTTGTATAGACCTTTTCACAAGATATGGAAGGATGGGCAGATACCAGCAGATTGGAAAAAAAAGGTATCATTAATTCATTCTTTAAGAAAGGTGACAGAAAGAAATGTTCCAATTACAGAGGAATTACATTAACTTCCCAAGTGGGAAGGCTGTAATAAAGGATTTTAGAATGAAAAATAAGACCATTAATAGAATTAAAGTTATCAGAGGAACAATACGGATTCCAGAAAGGCAGATCAACAGTTGATCTAATATTTGGACTGTGTCAGTTAATGGAGAAGTGTTTTGAACAAAATAAGGTCCTTTGGCTGGCCTTCCTGGATATCAAAAAGGCCTTTGATGCTGTAAACAGGGACAAAGTCTGGGAAGTGTTGAGAAACAGTGGAATCAATAATAACATAATTTAAAAAATTTAGAATTTATATGAAGATATCAGTAGTCACGTCAAAACACCATCAGGAATGACGGAACCCTTTAGAATAAATACGGGCCTAAGACAAGGTGGAGTTCTCTCACCTCTTCTCTTCGTTACTGTGATTCAACAACAAGTATGCCAAAACATTGGTGACAACAAAATGAAAGTCATGCTATTTGCTGATGACATCTGTATATGGGGAGATACCAAAGAGGAACTTCAGGATCAGATCAATGCATGGACAGTAACAGCTAAAGGGTATGGCCTAAATTTCAGCAGGAAAAGAGTGAAGTGTTGGTTATGCAGAGAAATGGTCAACCTGAAGGTTACATTGAAATAGAGGGTAAACAACTCAAGATGTCCAACAAATTCAAATATCTAGGAAGCATGATATCAGCAACAGGCTCCATTGAAGAGGAACTTACCAGCAGGATTCAAGCTGGAGGAATATTCTATAGAGTTGTCCGAGACCTAATATGGAACCCAAAAGTACCATTGAAATGCAAACGAGCAATTTACCTGACTTATTACATGCCAATTTTGACATATGGGAGTGAGACCTGCACCTTGAGGAAAAAGGATGAAGCAAGGATTCAGGCAGCTGAAATGAGATTCATCCGAGCGATGGTTGTCAAAACAAGACAAGAAAAATTTGTAATGAGAAAATCAGGGACATGGCTCAGGTTGGAAGAATGCAGGATAACATAACTCTGCGTATACTCAAATGGTATGGTCACATTCGAAGGATGGATCCTGATCGCATACCCAGAAAAATATATGATCTGCAGTTGAAATATTCAAGACCAAGAGGGCGGCCAAGAACGCGATATACAGACATGCTGAAAAACGACATTTAGAAATAAGGAGGGGACTGGGACAGCATTGAAGAAGGAGAAAAGTACAAAGACAGAAGTTGGTGGAGGAGCTTCATTCGCCGACTCATCATATAGATGGAATGACGTGGGATGTAGATAGATTTCTATTGATAAACTGTAAGCTAAATCAAACCAATGTATATATTGTAAATAATTAGATATACGTAAATAAAAACTGTAAAAGGAATTAAAAATAAAATATAAAAAGCAAATAACATAAAAAGTATTTTAAAAAAACCTTTTGAAGCTTCCATTGGAGGTCCAAAGCCCTCATGAGAAAAGCTAAAGCTTATAAAGCCATTTGCTTCAATGCTGATTCCAGGTAATTGTTAAATAACCGGAGGAACGTTTTAAGCATACAGCGAGGCAAATGCCACCATACATGCAACTGTGATCAGTAGACTCAACTTCGAGCGTGGCGCGGTGTATGCCACTATCACGGCAACGTCGCAGGGTCTTCCCAGCACAAGTCAGCTACACATCCATATCATACTACCCACTACAAATACAAACTAATATAAAAAAAGTGAAATCGTTTATGTATTTCACAGTCACGCAGCATAACTATTGGAAACATAAAGATTACAACGCAACCAAGAACGCAATTTTACAACCAGCCCAAGCAGAGAAAAAGTTACCTTAGAAAATCGATAACTTTTTTTCTTGGAAACACAAAATTCTGAAATATTAATACTACATATATTTAAAACATCCCAATGTATATTGTGTTAAAATTTGAATTCAATCAGATGATGGGTTTTGGAGAAACGATATAACATTTAAAGTGGGTAAGCTGCAACATCTGATTGACTCATTAACATGACACAACATTTTACTGACAGCAGTACAGTAAACCAGGTTCACTGACGATCACGCCTTTAAGTCACAAAGTTACAGAATACTCAAAGGAAAAGTGGGGCAGCAAGTAATGAACCCCCACTTAGGTGCGGGATTTGTAGCCAGCCGCAGGATAATCGACTCTGTCACTGACTTTACCTCTCCAAGCAGTCGACTATCCATCCTTTCTCTCAAGTGCAATAACTCTTTAGTTAATGTGCATGCCCCCAATCTATCAGAACAATAGGAGAAACCCAGAAAAACACAGACAAATTCTGGGAAGATCTGTGAATATTCCCTCGTAAAATACCAGAGACACATACCACCATACTGCTAAGCAACTTCAATGCCCAGTAGGGAAGTGAGAGAAAATACAGAAATACTTTGTATAATGAGCAACTACCCAGCGCACAAATGAACTAACTGCAGTGGGAAAGGACTGGTGGAACTGTGTAGGACTTTCAGCTTGGTCATGGCATCCACAGCCTTCAGACACATACAAAGGAAACAGAAGACATGGATCTCTCCCAACCCTAACCTGTGCAAGTTTCAGATAGACCACATGGCTATCTTGAGAACGTCCAAAAGGGAAATACAAAACATTCTAAGATGTGCTGCCTTGCTGAGAAACACCAGAAAGCATGAAGCCAGACAATCAGATTCGACACAGAACAACTTAAGAATAACCAAGAAGTAAGCCATAGGTTGAACAACACTTATCTGAATAATTGGACCACTGATGGAGGCCTTAGACAAAGACGGCCAGCGAACTCACTCCTCTCACAAGAAGAAGGAATGCCGTGTGGTGGACTGAAGACTGTGATTACACAAGGAGTCAAAGACAAACAGCATGGCTGAAATGGAACTCCCAGAAGATCAAGGAAAATTGGGAGAATTTCTTGGGAAAGAGGGAGCTCATGGCCAAGATAATCCAAAGAATCAAACGAGCCTTCACACATAACTAACTGACCCATGTCGATAAAAGCTTCACAAAAAGTAACTTGTGGGACTTCGACAGAATTTCACTAAGCCCTCACTTCAGAGACCTATAGGGTAAGATGGTTTACAACAAGGACAACTGGTACACCGGGCAAGTTGGCCGTGTGGTTAGGGGTGCAGAGCTGGGAGTTTGGCTATGGGAAATAGTGGGTTCAAACCCCACTGTTGGCAGCCCTGAGAAGGGTTTTCCATGGTTTCACATTTTCGCACCATGCAACTGCTGGGGCTGTACCTTAATTAAGGCCACGACCGTTTCCTTCCCACTCCTAGCCCACCGTCGCCATAAGACCTATCTATTTACATAAAATAAATACAAAATTTAATCCACCTTCTCAATACTTAACAATCATGCAATGTTTACAAAAACATTACAATATACTATTACAAGGTACTAGTTTCGGTCCTATAAGGGCCATCATCAGCCTAGCCAAGATACATATGTATATACCATAGTCCTAAAACAGAGTTATGCGGTGAGATGAAAGAATGGACTGGGGATATGGTGGAATGATATACATATAAAATGGTGAATATATGAACTGCTGTAGATGTAGCAATGTTATGTTGATCAGTGACAAATAAAATTTTTTGATATATGTCTCATAAAATTACAATATTAATCAACAATTATCTCAAAATTGAATAAAATAAGCTCTATTTGACGAATAGTCTAAGGTTGCACATTTAAAAATTGGGTTATACCGGATTTTAAACAATGTCCAATGTTTCTATTGATTTCTAGAAGATATGAAGTTCAACATTGGTGCAGAGGGAATTATTTTGCATGATGTCCAATAAATCCACAACAGAGGTTAAATATTGATAAAACTGTTGGACATATCTTGTGATACAGTTGAACCTCCCTTCTGCGGACACCGTCGGTTGCGAGGAAAAAGGTCCGTTACGAGAGGTGTCCGCTGAAACAAGTTTGTAAAAATAATCAATCATTTTAATGGCAAAGAACATCCACCTTAAAAATCTAATCAACCATTGCTAGCTACAAAATTCTCAACTATCAGATTATTTGTGATTTCTAGAACTTTTTCTTGTATCATTGGTCCAGTCACACACAGTTTCTTCACTCGAGCGCACTTGAACCACTCATATACTGTACCGCAACGTTCACTTGTGAAAAAACTGACTCCCGCTTTCTTTTCACTCCTCAATTCCTATTTTCCTCCCACTCCTTTAAAATTTCAATTCTATTCTTCACAATAGTGTTTGCTTGAGTTTTCCTGCAGTTGAATTTTTCGGCAAGCTTTCTCACTGAAAGTCCCTTGTCACTTTCTATAATCACATTTCTTCTTGCCTTGAGATCTAAACACGATCATCCCTTGTTACTCATGTTTAACAGACAACTGAAATGCTACGGTTTTTCTGTCTCACTAATTAGCGCCTGTACTGTCTTTTCCTTCTCAAGTTGACTACCTGAGCTCGACCTTATCAGCAACAATCCGAGTTATGAATAGAATGATGCAAGAAGGGAAAAAAATCCCCAGGTAACTTGTGAGTCAACAGTCTCTGGCAGCATTTCTGGGCAATTAGAATTCTCGGAATAGGCCTATACATGACTAGGTAGAACTGCATTCCAATGTACCTTCTCTCGCCTTGCAATTGAAATAGTACAAACATTCAAAAGGGATTTCCTTATCTCTGTAGAATGGTTTTAAAAGAGAGAAAGACATGCGGTCCGGCGTAATAAATTGTCCTGCAACGTGTAAAGTGTCCGCTTAAGTCAAGTGGACGGGACAAATGGTGATGTCCGCTGTCCGGAGTTCAAGGTGTCCGCTTAAATGAGGACAATTTAACACCTGTCTTATGTAAAAGAAAATCGGTTCCGAGGAAAATTGTCCATATAGGGAGGTGTCCATTGAATAAGGGTGTCCGTTAGGGCAGGTTCGACTGTATATTGAAATCTTGCTGTGTTACAAAGGAGTATTCCCAATTCAATAGGAACCAAATGAACCTTGCGCGCAATGTGAAACAAGCTTGCCGGTGGAGTGCAACTAACAGTTCAACAATAAGAGATCCATATTTTACAAATATATATTTACCAAAAATATGGACCTCATATGCACTGATCTAATATCTGGTTTCTTAAATACAGAGGCAACTCCCCACTTAGTAAAACTCTACAATAAACCAAACCACTTAATCACTTTAATATTAGGAAATTACTTATTTCTTACTTTAATTGTAATCATAAAAATTACAAATATTTTTCAAGGCCCCCTACGACAAAAATTTTAATGGCCAAACCTATACGAGTATCACACCCTTTATTTAAAATTGCCAATAACGCTCTAGTAGATCTTCCAGCACCTTCTAATCTCTCTGCTTGATGAAATTTTGGTTCCCTCCTCGGCTTATGTTTAATAATCCAAATTGCCAGTGGCCTTTTCTTAGTTGCACTCCACCGGCAAGCTTGTTTCACATTGCGTGCAAGGTTCATTTGGTTCCTATTGAATAGGGAATACTCCTTTGTAACACAGCAAGATTTCAATACATCACAAGACATGTCCAACAGTTTTATCAACATTTAACCTCTGTTGTGGATTTATTGGACATTATGCAAAATAATTCCCTCTGCACCAATGTTGAAGTTCATATCTTCTAGAAATCAATAGAAACATTGGACATTGTTTAAAATCCGGCATAACCCAATTTCTAAATGTGCAACCTTAGACTATTCGTCAAATAGAGCTTATTTTATTCAATTTTGAGATAATTGTTGATTAATATTGTAATTTTATGAGACATATATCAAAAGATTTTATTTGTCACTGATCAACATAATATTGCTACATCTACAGCAGTTCATATATTCACCATTTTATATGTATATCATTCCACCACATCCCCAGTCCATTCTTTCATCTCACCGCATAACTCTGTTTTAGGACTATGGTATATACATATGTATCTTGGCTAGGCTGATGATGGCCCTTATAGGACCGAAACTAGTACCTTGTAATAGTATATTGTAATGTTTTTGTAAACATTGCATAATTGTTAAGTATTGAGAAGGTGGATTAAATTTTGTATTTATTTTATGTGTAATCTTAACTCAATACGGAACCAACTATGAAGTTTATAACCTTGAACTATCTATTTATTTATTTATTTATTTAGCGTATGGCAACACATTGGAATATAGAACAATATATAAATGATATACTAAAATAATTAGGGTGTTATTACTATTAGACATGAAACAGAGTCCATGACAATGTATGCACTTATATATGAGAGTCAATTTGTCTATCCTGTTAACAACATCTGAAGTCAGCGATAGAAAGTCCTTCAGATCTCCCGAGTATGACGTAACGCTACACTGCTGCACAATGTGTTGGATGCTCTGGGGAGTCGCTCCACAAACACAAGATGGATCAGAAATTTTGTTCCATTTGTAGAGGAAGTCATTACATACTCCATGGTTTGTACGAATCCTGTTGGCAGTTTTCCATGTACGTCGAGGCAGATCAAAACCAGCTGGTTTAATTTGGGTATTTAAAACCATTATAATGTCTAGTGGTGCATGTTGGATCCAGTTTTCTTCCCATTCATTTATATTGAAGCCCGTATTGAAAAGTTCAACAGCAGATTTAATTGCTGGATGTCTGGATTTTAACCTGCCAGATATTGCACTTGGAATGTAGTCATGAATTGGAAGGTCTGGGTGATCCAATATTTTCTTATATTCACGTAACAAAGCATTTTGTCTTCTAAGTGCAGGTGGATGAATGTGACTTAAAGTTGGGAGCCAAAATGTTGGTGTAGTTTTTAGACAACCTGTGATTGTATGCATTGTAGTATTGAGCTCGATGTCGAGTTTGCTGCTATGGTTGCTGTTTAGCCAAACTGGAGCACAATATTCTGCTGAACTATAGACTAGTCCCAGTGCAGAGCAACGAAGTGTTGCTGCTGTTGATCCCCATGTAGTACCACGCAACTTTTGAAGGATGTTGTTCCTGGAACGAACTTTGTCTATTGTATTATTCAGGTGTTGTCGATAAGTTAGGGATCTGTCAAGTGTGACACCCAAATACTTTGGAGTAGGATTATATTTAACTAGATTTTCATTAAAATAGATTTTCAGTTGTCGGTTTACCTGTTTGTTATGAAGAAGAAAACATGAAGATTCTGTTTTACTTGGACTTGGTGTGAGTTGCCACTTGTGGTAATACTGCCATAGGACTGAAAGATTGTCTGTCAATATCCTTTCAGTTTCCTCTATGCATTTTCTACTGCTGCCAATGGCTAGATCATCTGCATAAGCAAATTTCCTGCTTACAGTATGAGGGATGTCTGCAATATATATCGACTGAAAAGGATTGGTGCGAGTACAGAGCCCTGTGGAAGACCATTTTTCAAAGTTCTTTGCTTACTGATTTCCTTGCCCAGGATAACTTGGAAATATCTATCACACAGCATGTTATTTATTAATTGGGCTGGAGTTCTGCAGGGGATCACTCTTAAGAATTTTAAAAAGAGGCCCTCCCTCCATACTGTGTCATAAGCTGCTGTCAAATCAATAAATACTACAGACGTCTTCATATCATCTTGAAAGCCTGCCTCAATATAAGATGTAAAACTAAGGACTTGATCTGTACAGCTCCTCCCTGTTTGGAAACCAGCTTGTTCATGTGGGATATGATCCATAATTTTGCTGTTGATTCAATTTAGAATCATTCTTTCCAGTAGTTTGTAGCAAGCACTGAGGAGAGCTATAGGGCGATAGTTTTCTTCTTTACTTGTTTCATTTCCTGGTTTAGGAATTGCTATTATTTTTGTTTCCTTTAGCTCTTTAGGAATGCGACCAGTCTTCAGGATATCACTAAAGAACCTTGCTAACCATAGTTTGGTATACGAACCAGTATTCAATAGGAATTCATTATGTATACCATCAAACCTGCAGGCTTTCCCAACTTTTATGCTTTTAAGTGCTGTACTAACCTCTTCTTGCGTAAATGCTTGTGAATATTCTGTATGAGTTTGGCAATTAGCTTTGACTTTTCTAAGTTCCTGTTGTACCTTTTTTGTATGTATTTTATCTATAGGAGATCGTGATAAAGAGACGATTCGATTAGCAACTTGGTTATAAGATACCAGGGTTTACCCCCTCTGAACAGGTGGGCTAGCTCCAAGCTTCTTCAATAAGTTCCAAGCTTTCCTACTGGAATGTTTGAAGTCAAGATTTTTTGTAGTTTTCATCCATTTCTCCTGACGAGCTACATCAAGTATTTGAGCAGTTCCTCTCCAATTTCACTGTCACCACTCCTGAGAAATTCTTTATAAAGATCCTAACTTTCTTTATCCCAACCAGGTATATACTTCTTTCGATAACCTCTTGGGATATGTTTTTTAGCTGCGCTTACAAACCGCTTAAAATTAGATGATATGGATGGTATCCATCTCAAGCATTTGTCAAGATCTATGGAAAAATTCTGCCAATCAGATTTCTGGAAGTTCCATCTTGGTCTAGGAAGAGATGAGATGACAGGGACCTGGATACCAAGTTCAAGGAGAACAGGTCTGTGCTGGCTTTTGGGGAAACTTTGAAGAACCTTTCTGTTGGCGTGAAGGGGTTGATTTGTAGT
The DNA here is from genome assembly GCF_040414725.1 of Anabrus simplex. Taxonomy (NCBI): domain Eukaryota; kingdom Metazoa; phylum Arthropoda; class Insecta; order Orthoptera; family Tettigoniidae; genus Anabrus; species Anabrus simplex. The sequence continues at coordinate 146,851,891 of NC_090271.1, forward strand.
ATCCTTGGAGACAAAAATAAGGTCAGGATTGAAATCTTTGTTCCAAGCAACTGATCGGAAGGTGGATGGATCTTTGGCATCAAAAATTAGGTGAAAGTTGTTTTCATCTGCCCAGTTTGACAAGTGTTCTCCATTTATATCATTTGAGTTGTATTTCCACTCAGTATGATGGCTATTGAAACCACCACAGTAAACTGATGGATGTTGATAAACTTCCAGGACATGTGATGGCCAAAGGATTGGAGGAGGTTTGTATACATTTACAATTATTAATTCACCAACTTTGATTGTAATTGTATGGATGTCATCATCTGTTGATGTTGTTAATAGACAGGTATCTGCAATATTACTACGAACATATGTTATATTACCATAATGACGACGATAGGTTATCCCTATCACATCATATCCAGGAATTCTCACTCTCCTTCTGGCTTGATCTTCATTCTCTATGTGAGATTCTTGTACAAGAAGTACGTCTACTTTATATTTTTGTAAGAGCCTTGAGATATATTGGGATTTACATGTACTGATACTTTCTATGTTGATCTGACAAATATGGATGTTCTGTCCTAGTTTCAATGTCTGGTGGTCCTCAAAAGGACCGATATTTACTTCTGAAGTATTATCCATGTGCATTATGGCCAGATAGTTTGGCAGCCAGTGTATTGTTGCTCACTTAGCACCACCCAGAGGACACGTGTAGGGTATTGAAGAGGTAATTCCTACGGACGTGAGCAACAATCATCCCCCAAGACCTACGTAGGTGGATCGAAATGTTAGTTGCACTAACGCGCCACAGCAGTGCGCTGTGTGTCGCAAACATGGGCACAGCGGAGAAAGGGACAGACACAGCCCACACGTCTGTTAGGCAGGTCGCTGTGATGTCTCATCTAGCATTGTGTGAATAGCGGCCAAATGCAATGGCGCATCAACTAAACGTTCACTCCAAATATGAGGTGCGTGCTACAATCCGATTCCTATGGGCCAAAAGGAAAAATTGCACAGACATTCATCATGAAATTAGTGCTGTGTATGGGGAGTGGGCCATTTCCCGGCAAGGTATCGTAAAGCGGTGTCAGCAATTCGAAGCCGGACATCACGGACAACCATCGCGAAGGCAGGCCTGCAACGTCCAGGACCCATGTAAAGGTCAACAGTGTGAATGTGATCATTAGACAGAACCGAAGCATTAAACTGAGAGAAATCGCAACACAGCTGAACATGTCGTATGGCAGTGTGTTCGCCATTGTTCACGAGGACCTTGGATATCGTAAGCTGTGTCAAAGATGGGTCCCACGTCTTCTCACCGATGAGCACAAGGGACAACGTTTCCAATCCTCCCTGGCATTTTTGCAACGCTATGCCGCAGACGGCAACGGGTTTCTGTGGTGAATCGTCACAGGCGACGAAACGTGGGTCCACCATTATTTCCGAAACGAAGTGAACATCAATGGAATGGGTGCACCCCTCATCATCACAACAAAAGAAGTCCAAGGTTCAACCTTCAGCCGGTAAGGTTATGGCGACAGTGTTCTTTGACATGGAGGGTTTGCTGCACGTGGAATTCATGCCGAAAGGAACGGCGATCAACGCAGTGTCGTATTGTCAAACGTTGCACCGGTTGCATAAAGCGATTAAAGAGAAGCGCTGGAGGAAATTGAGTGCCGGTGTGATTTTGTTGCACAATTACGCAACACCTCACAAGGCCCGCCGAACGAGAGAACTGCTGCAACATTTCAAGTGGGAGGTCTGGCAACATCCACCCTACAGTCCCGACCTAGCGCCATGTGACTTCCATCTGTTCTGTAAGTTCAAAACGGAGCTCGGTGGTCGACGTTTCTAGACTGATGAGGAGATGAAGGCCGCTGTCTCCGAGTGGTTGCAGAACACTGGAGGAAATTTCTATGCATCCGGCATCAACAAGTTGGTTGTGGGTTCGCAGAAATGTTTGGAGTCTCTTGGAAACTATGTGGAAAAGTGACGTTACAGTGTAGGTCTTTATAGTCGTGTTGCTGTAGTATAGGTGGTGTAATAAATAGCCATAACTGGGAAGTGCAACTTATTTTCTGATCTGCCCTCGTATCTGTGTCGGTGCACCATAAAGCATAATTGTATTGACAACTAGTATCTCCTAGCTGCATACTTTGGGTAAGAACTTACTCAATTGTGATCCACCCAATGAAGAGTTTGCATCATTGTATGTGGCTATTGCTAACCTGATGCAGCCCTTGTTAAGCAGATATTCCAATGCATTTGTCATGTATGGGAAAACTGTGTGTTAATTTAGTTGAAGATAGTGTTGTGTGTGGTGTACAAGTTGCAGGGATGTTAGAAATAGCACAGTCAGTCCCCGAGCCAAGGGAATTAACTATTTACAATTAAAATTCCCCACCCGGCTGGGAAACAAACCCAGGGCCCTCTGAACTGAAGACCACTATGCTGACTATTCACCCAAGCAGGCAGACTAAACTCATATCCTCATCCCAAGGTGGTGCAGCTCTTTTCAGGCACACCCCTATGTAGGTGAACTGTGTGTACCTTTTCTATCTTAAGTCTCTGACAGTATTGGGTATCGAACCTAGGCCTCTGTCGACAACAGCTAGTAGTGCTGTTACACTACAGAGGTGGGCCATAAAGACTTTGACTACCAGAAAACAACACCAAACCTACAGTAGACTCACTACCCACTTCACTGGAAGAAGTTAGTCAAATCATCCAGCTAGTCAAGAACAACAAGGCAGCTGGAAAGGACTCCACTGTGATCGAAGTCTGGATGCGTACTTGTAGCAAGGGAGTGAACAAGCTCACTGAGATTATTCAGAGCATCTCAGAGATAGAGAAGTGGCCATCTGATTGTACCTCATCTTTGATCTGCCCCACAAGAAAGGAGAAAAGATGTAAACTACTGAGGAATCTCTCTCCTCCTAGTAACATGCAAGTTCCTGTCTAAAGAATTGCTAACAAGGGAAGAGAATCAATAATTGGACAGTCAACTGGGGGAAACATCAGGAAGGCTTCAGGGAAAGTCAATCTTGTAGTGAGCAGATCCTCAGCCTCAAAACAGTACTAGCCTACTCCCAAGATTATAAGCTGCAAGGTGGTAGTCACCTTTGTTGATTTCAGGAAGGCCTGTGACTTCGTGGACTGACGAACACTTAGTAAAAATTCTTGAGGAACTAGGACTAAACAACAAAACCCAGAGGCTAATTCTACAAATCCTGACTGACACACACTCCAAGATTAAATTCAGAGGTGAAATCCCAGAAAGCTTCAAGGTCAAAATAGGAGTCAGATAAGGTCACAAACTTTCCCCATTCCTCTTCAACTTCAAAAGTTATGAGAGAATGGCACAAGGAACTGGTCAACTTGGGTGTCTGGAGTGGGGCTACCTTAGTCACAAGAGTAATGGCCTGACAGTAGATTGTCTGGCCTTTGCAGATAATATGGCAGTGATTGCTGAATCTCTGGAAAAAGTGGAGATCCAGATCAATTGTCTCAGAAGACAGGCGGCCAAAGTGAGACTCAAAGTATCATTGGAGAAAACCAAATACTTACCCAATATCAGAGAGGCTCACACAGAAATACTACTTGAATGGTAAAAATCAAGTGAATGAAGAAATGTAAGTACCTCAGCAACTGGACTGAACCCAACTTGTCAGAGAAAGCAGTCCTCTCTGTGAGAGTTAACAAGCTGGAACAGTTCTATCGACTGACTCAAAACACCTACAATAAGCAATATGTGTCACAAAATCTGAAGCTGAAATACTACACAACAGTCATCCACCTGGAAAATCCTGTTTGCCATGGAGTGTCTGTCACTAAAGAGAAAAGGCTTGACTGAAAGACTGGCCGTCAGAGAGAGAAGAATTCTCAGAAAGATCCTAGGCCCAGTACTGGAAAGTGAGGAATACCAGAGAAGTCACAGTGCAGAAACTCCCAGAAAAAGAGGTGTTCTGACTGTGCCAGGAAAAGGAAAATAGCTTTCTATGGTCATGTGGCAAAATTGTCTCCCAACAGACTGGCCAACTGCCAGTTTATCTCCTGGAAAAACAAGAAATGGGTGCCAGAGAAGGACATAAAAGAACAAATCTGTAGTTTTGAGGAAAACCACTGAAAAAGAAAGACCCAGTAATTAGGGGAAAGAAAAGAGCTACACCAGGATAAGTGACGAGACTAAGCAAAAATTAAAGCCCAACAGTTGAACAAGTGTGGTCCCAAGTAGGTCCATTTGAAATAAGAAGAAGAAATATCATTGAATGACAGAAGAGGGAAATTAATTTAAGTTTGATTTTTGAGGAATGGTGTTTGTTACCAGAAACTGCATATTCAAATTTTAACAATAAATAAAAAATGAACAATGAGACGGAAAAGAAAGTCAATGGTGACATCAAAAAAAGAAAAAGAGAGAGATTTTTGGGACAAATACTCTGAAGTTGTAAAGAACTTCAACTAGTTAAGAAAGAATTAATACATCTGCAATGGTTGTACTACCAGTTGTTAAGGGTTGTTCAAATAAAACATAGACTGGTGTCTAGAATTGAACACTATGTATTCCCTCAGAATGAACTAGTGTATATCAAAACAACAGGATACTGACGACAGTTTGAGAGAATCTACAGATAATCGCCTTCACCATTCAGGCACCTGTCCCAATGCTAAACAAGTTTCTGGGTATTGTCCATAATGAAGGGTACTGGTTCCTGGTTGAACCACTATTTTTCAACATAAATAACTGCTTGACTGGTGGTGAAAAATATGTGACTGTCGCAAAGAGAGAGATTGTGGCTGTCAGGTGGGTAATACATAAGACCCCAATGTAAACAGTGCTGAATGTGCACTGTTGTATTGGCAACATGTCGACATGCATTACTGTGGAGCACAAGCACACTGTGTGACTGTTTTCTTGGTCAAAGCACGTTCTTTAGCAAAAGAACTGAATCATGCCTCTTTTTATGCATTTGGGCGAAACCACTATATGTTGTTTCAACTTCTTCCTCTACTTACCAGATGCGTGTCTCAGACTGACCACATTCTGAACTATTTCTATAAAGCAAATAAAAATAACAAGTGAGTTATTCCACCTTTTCAATACAAATTAAGTAGTGTTTATTAAATAAACATTTAATGGGACTAGTTTCGACATATTTAAATGTCATCTTCTGCCATATCGCATGCAGAACAAAGTATTTGAAACACAGTTATTTTAAAGATGGTCTTAATTTGACACTATAAAATGTTTATAGAATTTCCTGAAAAGACATTTGTTGTAAGAAATTAGTTTAGTTAGCTGTAGGAATATATGAGAAGAAGAAGTCTTATAATATTCTTTGTAGTATTCAAGAAAGGGAATACAGTTCAAAATTCACAGTCTTGATGAGATGTGGAAATGGGCAGATATGCATAGTGTTGTTGTGGTAGAAGTCTTATGATATTCTTCTTTTTTGGAGAATACTTAGGTACTGAAACTTTGTTCCAAGCAGTATGATATTATTTCTTGATATGTTATCCTGGCAGCAACTTCCTAAGAAGGAAAGTTTCATAAATAAATGTACACTTCTGATATTTTGATCCGCTTCAAAGCGATGCAGCATCAGTTTGTCAAAGCAATTTTCACATTCCTACACTTAAACAGTGCTAAACAATTAAAAATAGTGCAGTTTCCATTTACTTACCTTGAACCATTCATTAGAAGGTAGTGGGTTTTCTCTTATGTCTAACTTCTTTATATGCTGCAGCTGTTCCACTTCAATTTCAGAAATTTCTGATATGTTATTCTGAGCCAGGAAACAAAACTGCAGTGTCTATAATAAATCAAATATGTCATCTAAGAAACATTTTCATTAACAGCTCTATCTTGACATTTTTAGTGTGAAAAGCAATAGATTAATTCTAGTTGTCTGATTTTCAGCTGCTTCATCTTAGACACAAATATTATTATCGAAACAACCAGCTCACTACAACGATGTGCTTTCCATCTTAAAAACAGAGAGGCTTATTTAAATGGGAATGAATTCATTGGAACACTCCAGGACTCCAAAATACCTGGAGTTACTCGACTGTCCTTTGATGTTCAGAAAGCACTACTTGAACTGAAAGTGGCTGCTAGACATAACATTCTGCAGAAGTATCATGTTTGTCTTTGTCTTATTTTCCACTGCACCCTTATATGTTCCTATTCAAATTCCTACCTTTCTGTATATGACTTGATTTGTCACTTATAATCAAGGTTACTGTATGAAAAATTAGAAACCTAGGAGATGAAAGATAAAAAGCCAGGACAAACCAAGACATCAAAAACAAGAAACCAGGATATTTCGTACTTAAAAAAAGTCCAATACAGGACACGACACACATGTGTATCATATGTTATCAATTTCATTTCCGTATTGATAGTTCAACAGTTCAAAATTGTAGGTTTGGGGTTCTCCACCTTATCAATACTAGTATAGTGTTAATTATATGTGAATATTGAATTTTCACGACCGCATTGTAATCGAAAGCGACTTTCAACCTATTAGGTCGTGGTAGAGCAACCGACGCGAAATCGGGAGGTTGTGGGTTCGGATCCCACTGGTGTCTGGTTGGCCATTTTTGTTCTGTACTTAACATCTCTTCAATACGTACTAAATGTACGTAACACGACCTAATAGGTTGAAAGTCGCTTTCGATTACAATGCGGTCGTGAAAATTCAATATTCATTGACTTGGCCCTCAACGGGCAACTTAAACGCACTCTACAGTGAGATGGTAGTAGTACCAGACCTGTAGCTTAGATCCTTTCCAACAGAACAAAGATGGCCTAGGCCACCATAGCTCAATTGGTAGAGCAACCGACGCGAAATCGGGAGGTTGTGGGTTCGGATCCCACTGGTGTCTGGTTGGCCATTTTTGTTCTGTACTTAACATCTCTTCAATATGTACTAAATGTACGTAACACGACCTAATAGGTTGAAAGTCGCTTTCGATTAATTATATGTATTTACGTTTAAAAGTACATTGTGAGTGCAGGACTAGTTTCGATCCTCTGTTGGGATCATCTTTAGCTGCTAAATGTAGCATGAACATAAATATATCAAGATAGCAATGCATTACATTAAGAACATTACAACATTTAAGATACTGTATGTACAGTTCTAAATTATAGTGATAATAACACATGTGAACATCCTCATCACATATCTGAGTTCCACATACTAGTTGCAGCAGTTTACACAGAGCAATGTTGATTCTAAATTCATATGCACAAATCTGTGTCTAAATGTTAATAATCACAACAGCACCTGTCATTATTTGCCTGGGAAATGGGAAACCACAGAAAACCATTCTCAGGATGGCTGACGGTGGGGTTCAAACCCACTCGCCTCCCAAATTCAGAGCTTGGCTCCACAACCATAGCGCATAAACATGCAAAGCCACTTCGCATGGTAAGCTGGTGATCTAAATGAGGTTAATATAATGACCAATTTATATAACAGAGTTCTTCATTGTGGTACTAACACAAGAAATGTCGAGGCAAGCTGTAAATAGTCATTTCTTTGACTTATATGTAAACTTATTCACAGAATAAACACTTTGCCCATGAGAAGGTTGCTCATGAGGACAAAATATACCGAATACATTAATGACATAGATGATGTCTCATTATCGATAGTAAACCTTTCAAGGCTTTGACCACCACATTCTTCATCAACGATTCTGGTAGGTTGATTCTTGAGCTGAATTTTTCAAAGAACTTAGGTATTATACATTTATACAAGTGGAGGCACATGCTTCCCCTGGTGCACCGTCATTGCATTGTCCTACATAAAGAGGGTTGCAGTGGTGTCTGAACGGCTCACTAGCCACCAGCGTCTTGGAAAGGTGTAGCAATCCAACTGATGAGCCCACTGCTATACTGAGGCAAAACGCTGGTAATTTCATGATTGAAAGAGCCTAAAGAGCTTAAATGTTTTAATTTAGGTATTGTTCCTTATGTGTCAATCATGAGACCTATAACCTCAACGGGTTTTGAAGTGAAGTTTGCATTAGGTAGTCATTTTTTAAAAGTAATTAATAGTTATTATTTGCATATTCTGCTACATGCCAAGTTTCAAAGTAGTAGTAATAAGAATAACAACCATGTTGTGTTGTCTGAGTCACCCGTCCATTACTGGTTCGATGCAGCCTTCCATGCCACCCTGTCCTGTGCTAATCTTTTCATTTCTACATCACTACTATATCCTACCTCTACTGTTCTTACTGTCTATACTTCCCTCAGAAACCAACTGCACAAGTCCTGGGTATCTTAAGATGTGTCCTATCATTCTCTTTCTTCTTCTCATCAAATTTAGCCAAATCAATCTCCTCTCACCAATTCGATTCAGTATATCTTCATTTGTGATTCGATCTACCAATTTCTCCTTCAGCATTCTTCTGCAACACCACATTTCAAAAGCTTCTATTCTCTTTCTTCCTGAGCTAGTTATCACCCATGTTTCACTTCCATCCACGCTCCATACAAAAGTCTTCAAAGTCATCTTTCTAATTCCTATATCAATTTCAAAATGAGCAAATTTCTTTTCTTAAGAAAGGCTTTCCTTGCTTGTGCTGGTCTGTATTTTCTGTCCACCTTCTCCTGTCATTGTTAGTTATTTTACTAACCAAGTGACAATATTCATATACTTCCTTTAAGATTTCATTTCCTAATCTAATATTCCCTGCGTCACCTAACTTCGTTCGACTGCAATCCATTACTTTTGTTTTTGACTTACTTATTTTCATTTTGTATTCCTTCCCCAAGACTCTCCATACCAGTCAGTAATTTCTCCAGATCATCCACTATCTCAGATAAAATAATATCATAGATAAATCTCAGGGTTTTGATTTCCTCTCCTTGGATTGTGATTCCCTTTCAAAATTCCTCTTCGATTTCTGTTCTGTATAAACAGTGAAAAGGAGAGGTGACAAATTGCAGCCTTGCCTCACTCCTTTTTGGATTGCTGCTTCTTGTTCTTCAAAGGTCTCAATTTTTATCACTGCTGACTGATTTTTATACAGATTATAGATAATTCTTCGTTCTCGATATCTGATCCCGATCACCTTCAGAATCTCAAATAGCTTGGTCCAATCAACATTCTTGAATGCTTTTTCTAGATCTACGAACACTATGTACATGGGCTTGTCCTTCTTAATTTGGTCTTTTAAGTTCAGACATAAAGTCAGGATTGCTTCACGTATTACTACGTTTCTTCTGAAGTCAAATTGTTCTTCTCCCAACTCAGTTTCACTTTGTCTTTCCATTCTTCTGTAAATAATATGTGTTAATACTTTGCAGGCGTAAGATATTAAACTAACGGTGCGGTAGTTTTCACACTTGTCAGCACCACTTTCTTGGGAATAGGTATATCTGCCAAAAGTCGGATGGCACTTCTCCTGTATCATATATTTTACACACTAAATGGAATAACCTTGCATTGCTGATTTCTCGTGAGGCAGTCAGTAATTCAGAGAGAATGTCATCGATTCCAGGTGCCTTGTTCCTGTTTAGATGTCTCAAAGCTCTTGAATTCTGACCTCAAAATTGGGTCTTCCATTTCATCAGCATCAACAGCCTCTTCTTGTTCCAGAACCATATCATCTACATATTTACCTTGATACAACTGTTAGATATGTTCCTGCCATTTTTCTGCCTTGTCTTCTTTCCCTAGAAGTGGTTTCCCATCTGCGCTTTTAATATTCATACATCTAGTTTTCCTTTTGCCAATGGTTTCCTTGATTTTCCTGTACGCAGCATGTACCTTTTTTAAGACAATACTTTCAACATCCTTGCACTTCTCTTTCAGCCATTCTTCTTAAGCTGTCCTGCACTTCCTGTCTACTTCCTTCTTTAATCACATGTATTCTTTTCTGCCTTCCTAATATTCTGTATTCTTGTACTTTGTCATTCATCTATCAGGCCTAGTATCTCCTGAGTTATCCATTGATTCTTAGATGATCTTTCCTTTCTTCCTAACCTTTCTTCAACAGCTCTACTGATCTTATTCTTCACGACTGTCCATTCTTCCTCTACCGTTTTTCCTTCAGCCTTACATTTAGCCCTTGTGCAACATGTTCCTTGAAACAATCCCTTAAAACTCTTTTCTTTCAACTTGTCTAGATTCCATCTCCTTGCATTCCTTCCTATCTTCAATTTCTTCAACTTCAGATGGCATTTCATGACCAACAAGTTGTTGTGAGAGTCCACGTCTGCTTCTTCCGGTGTCTCCAGGTTCCGTCGACGTATACAGCGGTCGTAACTTACCCGTTATTCTATTTTCTTATTCAGTATTAAACCATCTCCTGCACTTCCCTGTTTGATTTTGTATTGATAATTCTGCAGTCGCCTGACCAAAAATTCTGCTCATCCTGCAAACATACTTCACTTATACCAGGCCTTTCCAACTGGAGCACTTAGCGCTGGGGCACACCAGTGCTGCACTCAGCAGCACCGTTCCCCTCCTTCACCACGCAGTGGTGGTGCATGTGTGCATAAGAGACAGTACATTCATTCTCATTCTCTCCCTGTGTGTGTCATTCTCAGTAGAATCTATTCGACAGAACAGACAGCGGAGCAATTGGTTTCTCCTTCGTTAAACATTTTGTTTAATCCTTCACGGGTGGATTCATATTTTGTACTCACTACCGAAGGGAAAGCTCAGTGTTTAATTTGTCATGTCATTTTAAGCATAAAGTCTTCAACCGTGCGACGACACTACCACAATAAACATGTTTCCACCTGTGATGACATTGTTGGCGCAGCAAGAACCGAACAAATTGCTAAGTTAAAATCGGAATTGCTGAGTTCTTCAGAGATAACTAATAACTTACTCATTAGGAATTGTTTAACTTGCAATTTAGGAGATTTGTTTTTGTTTTTGGTTTTGTATTATTAAGAACAGTTTATAAATAGACTTAGATGTGCTGCTAAGAAAAAAAAAAACCAACGGGCGAGTTGGTGGTGCGGTTAGGGATGCTCAGCTGCGATCTTGCATCCGGGAGATAGTGGGTTTGAACCCAGAAGGTTTTCTGTGGTTTCCCATTTTCAAACCAAGAAAATGCTGGGGCTGTTCCTTAATTAAGGCCACGGCTGCTTTCTTCCCATTCCTATCCCATCATCATCATAAGACCTATTGCAAAAAAGAATCCACAATGATAATTATTTTAAATATTTTATCTCCCTGTCCCACAGATACTTGAACCCAACACTTTATAAGGCTCAGTTCAAGCACGTTATGGGCTATTGTTGCTCTGAAAAAAAAAAAAAAAAAAAAAAAAAACCAGATGTTTTCTATTCTGAATTTAAATCAATGGAGAACTAGGACTTCTCTGTCTGATGCGGACTTAGAGGCTGTACTTAGAATTTCTACTGCCAAATCGATTGTACCCATTATTGGTAAATTAATTGCCACAAAATGATGTCAGCAATCGACTTAAACGCTAAATGTACATTAAGGCAAACGCAAAGTATGTACAGAATAAATTGTGTGTTTATATGTTTACAGAACTGTCATAAATACTATGTTTTCATAAGCTGTGCGCTGACTTGACGACCTATGGTTCTGCCTCTGCCACTTCCCCTCCTTCCCCCACCACCTCAATGGTGCTATAGCACGGCACCGGGGCTGCTGCCGGGGCCGTGGGAGCACCTCAGTTAGAATCGCTTGACTTATACCAACTACATCTAACTTCAGTCTATCCATCTCACTTTTTACATTCTCTAACCTACTACAACAATTCAAATTTCTAACATTCCACATTCCAACTTGCCGAATGTCAGTATCCCCCTTCCTGATGGTTGCCCCCACTTGTGTGGTCCCCACCTGGAGATACGAATGGGGGACTATTGCACCTACAGAATATTTTACCCAGGAGGAGGCCATCATCAGTACATCGTTCATACAGAGAGAGCTGTATGTCCTTTGGAGTTAGTTATGGCTATATTTTCCTGTTGCTTTCAGCTAAGTAGCAGTATCAACACAGCTAAGCCATGTTAAGTATTATTACAAGGCTATATCAGTCAATCATCTAGACGAGCCATTCCCAAACTGTGGTGTGTGGACCCCTGGGGGCCGCAACGATAATCCAAGGTGTCTGCAATAATAATGTAATTGTAAGTATTTGAAGAATAACATTTTAATGTACGCATACAATTCATAGACCATTATACTAAATTTAGGAACTATCTCTTCACTGTTTAGTATCATACTCAGACCTTATTTTCTTCCTCTGGTTGAGATAATCTCGTGGATAAGAAATCTCTTCTTTGAAACTGAACATCAACTGCCTTCCCTTGAGTAAGATCAACTAGCCAAAGAATCTTGGCAGAGAGAGAAAGTGAATAATAAATTGAAATATGAGATGGGTGCAGAACCAGATGGAGTGGCATGTTTGGCTCCATGAAGTTCATGAAGTTCATGATCACAACTCCATGTCTGATTGATTTTTGGGTCCATGACATCCCCTACACCCTACCATTTCTAGAAATGAAACGTTGTGTTTAATGCCTTTCATGACAACATATCTGTGTGAGTGTACCTTTTCTGCTCTCACACTAATGAAAACAAAGTACAGAAACAGAACTAATGTAGAGGCTGATCTTCGGCTCCATCCAACAACCGCATCAAGTTAATTTTTTCAATTAAGTTTCCAGATCCAGACTGTTGTAATTATTAGCCAAGTGTCACATTCTCTTACAATTTCTGTGCATTTTAAAAGTATCTTTATGTAAATGAAATTAAATTAAACTTTCAAAGAAATTAAATATTAGTCCTAAATTATATAAATAGAATCAAACATGGTATCATTGCAAAATTCTGTTTTTTTGTTTAATGAATGCAGTATTATGTTCTGTGGCTAGGGGAACCTTGGACTTGCATATGATATGCTCAGAGACAAAAAGTTTGGGAAACCCTGATCTAGACTGCTGCCCTTGCAACTTCCAAAGGGCTCCTACCCCGCTTTTGATGAACCATTCATTAGTCTGGTCTCTTGATCCATCCTGTTACAAGTGAACTATGTAATGCGAGTGGAATGTATTTTTTTGAAGACTTTGTTTGTAAAATACGATATGATGTTTTATTTTTATTGACCTAACCTGTATTGTATAATGTTGTAACATAGGCATTTGTAAATAGTAGAATTCTGTCTATAGTTCCTGGAAAGATCCAGAAAGTTATATAACTTTGTACAGGGTGTGTTACTTTGTTGGTATGTGTTCTAGAAAGTGTGTTCTGTCTATTCTGGAAAAATACGACTTTCGCGATCATGCGTATTCTAGAATGTTAGTCAAAGTTCGCGATCGAAAGTAAAGTTGTGATTGGTGAGTCTAGGTGGCGATAGGGAACTCGTGCACGCTGATTGGCTACCTCCAAGGCCGGAATTTCCTATATATAGTGAGCGAGGCAGTGTTCGAATGAATTCGGTATCCTGAATTCTGTCGGTCTTGGTCTATCTGTCTGCGAGCAGCCTATCTGGTTGACGTCCCCCGGTTTCCGGGATGGCACTCTCCTCGGGTAAGCACTCTTGAATTCCGTTCCTGCTAAAATTTCCGTAATGTTCCGATTTGCTTTTCATACAGGAGTCTGCCCTAACCTCGCCTAGATTCACCAAATTAGTTACTTATGACGCCTTAGTTTTTCAGCTGGACTTACCTGTTCGTTTCCGAGGCATTCCCATTTCGTGTTTCACTAAAATATGTATATTGTAGTTTAATATTATTTCCCTTGGGGTTTGCCTCTGGTAGTTCTGTATAACTTGAGGTACGCTAGACTTTGGATAACCTGTAAATTGCATTGTACTACTGCATTGGTAACTAGATGTATAGTTATTTTGAAATTTGAATTTACACTGCTACGAAATAAGCTATGCATACCACTGAACTTATAGCTCGTAACTTAGAATGTATTTGTAAGATTATTTTGTAAATAATATTTTTCAAATCTAAGGATCACGGGGATTTATTTCGGAATCCGCTATCTAAGCCATGTCCATGCCTTTGGTAGGTTCCCAGCCCTTCTATCTTCCCGTTTTGTCGTTCACTAGTTGGCCCTACTGATAGTTACGTACTTGTTTTGTTGGAGATCCGCGTAATGCTAGCTACTGTTTTTCCGAGTGTGTAGTGTTTTCTTATATTGTGTATTGTACTCTTACCTTCCCCTTTTAACTGTGTTTGTGCCTTGTTTGGTGTTACCCCTGTAGTCTGAGGTAGCATTTTGGTAGCAGAGCATAAACTTTCAAAGAAATTAAATATTAGTCCTAAATTATATGAATAGAATTAAACATGGTATCATTGCAAAATTCTGTTTTTTTGTTTAATGAATGCAGTATTATGTTCTGTGGCTAGGGGAACCTTGGACTTGCATACGATATGCTCAGAGACAAAAAGTTTGGGAAACCCTGATCTAGACTGCTGCCCTTGCAACTTCCAAAAGGCTCCTACCCCGCTTTTGATGAACCATTCGTTAGTCTGGTCTCTTGATCCATCCGATATGGTTGCACCTGCAACTCACCTATCTGCTTCGCTGGGATGTACAATCCTCCCCACTGCAGCCAGGTCACATGGTTTACAGGGAAGGATAATAATAATAATAATTTCAAGAAAGCTTATGATTGCATCCATAGAGAATTTCTGTTTAAAATTTTAAGACACCTTGGACTACACCCCAAATTAATAAACATGATAAAATTGACTCTCACCAACACCAAATCAAAAGTGAAGTTTAGGGGTGAAACATCAGAGACATTTGAAATTAAAACTGGGCTACGGCAGGGAGATGGGCTCTCATCACTATTATTTAACTGTGCTCTAGAAATGGTAATGAGGAAATGGTTTAGGAAATGTCCCCCCAAAATAATGATTGGCCGAAAAATCAAAACAAATTGCCTGGGTTTTGCTGACGATTTAGCATTACTAGCAGTGGACATGAAAGAAGCAAAAACCCAGATAATAGAACTTCAAAACATTGCAAATAAAATTGGCCTCAAAATATCATTTGAAAAAACAGAAATTATGCCGCAAAAACCAACACAGCTAAAAGAAGTCACCATATATGGTAATAAAATCAAAATAGTAACTCAGTTTAAATATCTTGGAGAAGTAATAACACATAACCTAAATGAAAAAATCTCAATCCAAATAAGAACAAATAGATTAGCTAAAGCACAAAAATTAACATGGGATATCTACAAAAAGAAATATCTATCAATAAATACAAAAATAAAACACTACAACACAGTTTTAAAACCAGAAGCTACATATGCAGCAGAAACACTCTTTTACCTGAATAAACAATCAAAGACTGACAAACTTCAGAAAATTGAAAGGAGGATTGGAAGAACCTGCATCAACAAAAAATACCAGAAAGATGGACAGTGGCGGTTAATACCTAACAAAGTCGTGTACAAAGAGCTAGAACCCATTACAGATACTATGCGTAAGAGGAGACTGGGATTCTTTGGACATATCATGAGGATGCAGGATTCGAGACTTCTGAAACAACTAGTACAACACAATCTCGTCTCAAAAAATACCACAACAGGATGTAAATGGATCAGAGAAGTAAGAGAGGATCTGAAGGAAATAGGCCTTACAACAGAAGACACCAAAAATAAGATAAAATTGAATACAAAACTCAAGAATACAAACCTCCGCTTTACCCTTACACAAAACAAACCAACAACACGCACATTTTCAACTGAGGAAAGGGCACGAAGATCGGAGCGTCTGAAGAAGTACTGGGAGGACCGCAAAGCCCGAACAATCCCTTCAAAGAGACCTGAACGACGGACTGACTAAAGTGATCCTATGTGGTCATAAAAGAAGAAGAAGAAGAAGAAAAAGGGAAGAAATTAAAGTATGAATAAACAACATCAAAAACAGGATTGTAGGAAAAAGAATAGGCACATACACAATGGATTATGGTAGAAAGAACAACAGACTGGAGGAACACAGACGAATGCCTATGAAGATGTGGAATTTGGTCACATAGTGTTGTATGTTCATGCTCCTCTATTCTCACTGACCTGCCATTTGTATGTATTTCTACCCTCCTGCCTATTTTCTTGGAATTGATGTGTATTTATAAAATAATAGAGTGACCCAGTCAAAATTTTGTGAATAGGTTTTCCAAAAAATGTTACATAAAAAAATTAAATAAAGCATATTTGTAATTATAGAAATAATTCATGTCGGTCGGTCGGTCGGTTGTAAAAAACAACAAGAAAATAGTATTCAAAATATGAAAAAATAAGAGAAAGAGAAAAACAAACATTAGAATACAATAACTTCAGTAAATTTAGCATAGATAGTATTATACAGAAATACAATTTGTCTAATATAATATTTAAAAAAAAAAAACAATTTTTATTTACACTAACTACTAAATGATGCAATATTTGATTTTTTTATCAGAAGATGTTATCTGTGTGAAACTGCAGTTTCCACATTATGCATGAAGTCTCGAAGAGTCATTGTGAAATCAATTCTCGGATTACATGCAGCAATTTTGTTAAAAAGATTACACAGTCTGACTATTGGAGAATTTTTGTGGCTCACTGTCTTAGTGTGTTCACAATAAAACGTAGGTCTTGTCTGTAAATTTGCACTTTTCACATTAAAATTCACTCTAGCAAGTAACTCACTGTCATCATTCACATTACCGGTGTTTATAAGTTTGTACAAAAATATTTGTTACAGAATATCCCTTCTATTACATAACAAAGAAAATTTAAATTCATTTAGCAAGTTATTGTATGAAACTTTTTATTTTAGTGCTGAAGTATGATGTGTTTTGTAATACAAAATGCGAAGAAACTTTTTCAGATATTTTTCGATTTTATTTATATGGGACTGATAATGAGGTGTCCAAACAACTCATGCCTATTCAAGTTTAATACGCACAAAAGTATTAGAGTGAGTAATTAATGTACCAACACTATTTTTTAGTTCCCTCGAATTTCGAACCACAAAACCTAAGGATCTATAGGCTTCATTTGTAATTTTTTCAATTGTGTCCTGCCGGGCTGAGTGGCTCAGACGGTTGAGGCGCTGGCCTTCTGACCCCAACTTGGCAGGTTCGATCCTGGCTCAGTCCAGTGGTATTTGAAGGTGCTCAAATACGTCAGCCTTGTGTCGATAGATTTACTGGCACATAAAAGAAAGAACTCCTGCGGAACAAAATTCCGGCACCTCAGTGTCTCCGAAAACCGTAAAAGTAGTTAGTGGGACGTTAAGCAAATAACATTATTATTATCAATGTGTCGTTTGAAAGACTATGTAGTTTCCATTAAAATTCCCAATTTTTTCACTAAATTAAACCTTCCTAAAACAGTGTTACCCATTTTATATTCAAATAGTACTGTCGACTTATTCCTTGAAAAGGTTACTGTGAGACTCACTGATATTAAAATGCATTTTGTTGTTCCTACTCCACATATACATATTATTGATATCAGTCTGTAATATTAAAGCATCCCCATGAGTGGCGATAGTTCTGAACAATTTAACATCATCAGCATACATTAGACATTTGACATTGTGAAAAAAAGGGGCCCTCAGTTTGAGCCTTGAGGCACACCAGATGTAACACTGAATACAAATGATTTTGTTTGGAGATACATCACAAATTGTTTTCTACCAGAGAGATAAGAAGATATTAATTTCAAAAGCTCACGTGACAAGCCATAATTAGAAAGTTTTTGCAATAATATATTATGATCCAGTTTATCAAAGGCTTTTGAAAAATCAGTGTAAATAACATCTGTTTGATTCTTATTTTTCATTCCATTATAAATATCTTGAGCAAAATTCATAAGATTAGTAATTGTGGACCTGTCCAGGAAAAAAAAACATGTTGAAAGAGAGTAATATAACATTTTACATGAGCAAAAATTTGGCAATAAATGTTCTGTTCAAAAACCTTTCATGGAGCACAAAATATTGGTACAGGTCTATGATTTTCCAGCTTTGCACTATCACCAGACTTGAAGATAGGGCATACTCTGCTGATCTTCCATAAATCTGGATATATTTGAGTACTTATAATGAAATGATATATTTTACGTAAAGGCTTCATAAGTATTTCAGAACATCCTTTTAATATATACTCAGGTATACCATCAGGTCCACTTGACTTACCCGACTTTAGATTTTTAATTGCCTCTCTGTACTCACTCTCGCTGATTACTATATATTGGCAAGATGTGAGATACCGTACTTGCAATTTATCTGTCTCAGCAATAACGTAAGAAGATGTTTGGTCTGAATAAACACTTTTAAAAAACTCAGCAAAGTTGTTTGCAATCTCCTTACTATTATTTAGTGATGTTCCATTAAATGTCATTGAATCTGGAAGCAATGAAATTCCAAAAACTTTGGGACTAGTTCTGATGTTTTTCTCAGATTCGGCAATATATGCATATTGGATCGGAGATTTAGATTCTCTTCTGATGTCCTCCTATTTCTTAAAATGATGCTCCGAAAACTGAGATGGATTTCTGTGATATTCTTTCAGCTTTATTAAAGAAATAATATCATTAGTATACCAACATGGATAAGTTCTTGTATAAAACCCTTTCTTTGGAACAGCATCCTCCATCACCAAATTAATTATTCTATAAAAACAAGTAAGTGCCTCATTTGGATCCCTGAGGTTGTCCAATTCCCTCCACGATTCCTCTCATATTTGAACATACAGTTTATAAAAATTAGCCTTATGAAAATTGTAACTTTCAACCACTTGAGGTTTAATTGAAGAATTGGTCTGTTTAATAGATAAAGTCACCTGAAATCAATGTATCTCTGTACAACAATTTGTCTATGCTATCAAATCTGTCATAACATTCTTTATATAGTTCAATACTAGAATCTGGCAGAAAGTATACTGCCAGTATATTATACTTATTTTGCACTAATGCACCACTGTGAAACCAAGTCTAGAATATTGAACTCAGTTACAAGAGAACTCATATATTTCGGTAATTTTTGTGTTTAACCCTCTAATGTTTTGATGATATATGAATAAACTATCCTTAATTTCGTTCATTAGATCACCTGAACTGTCAGACCCTTTACATCCTCTACCATCCTGAAGGTGTATATGTATCTTTCATTCCCGAAATATTCCCTATCATAATCAGAAAAATTTAGACCTCTCATATTTTGATAATACAATAATGAAATTTTGTTCTCAGAAGACATTTTTTACACTGAAGAGTTCTCATCATCCAGTGTTCTTAATGTGTAAATATAATTATCAGACTACTTTTTTCTTAGGCGAATAGCACCAGTATAGTCTACCCACAGACAGGCATATTTCTTCTAACCCTTAACTCTTCTTGCACGAGCAAATATAATTTTCCTATTTCTGGAGTGACTTTTGTTGATATAAATTGGCAAGGGAGTACTGAAACCAATGTCAATTGTGCTTAGATTTCTTTTCACTTTACATTTCTGAAGAAATTGGTCTTTATCACTGCATCTGACGAACTTAACAATGATTTCTCTGCTTGTCTGGCCTGGGTTTTTCTTCAAATGATGACAAACATCAATCATGTCACTGGTAATAGAAATATCTATTGCCTGTCCTACTTTTTTCACTGTGTCATAAGTGTCCTCATTTGGCTTATCAGGAACTTCATAAATTTCTAATGTATTTCTTCTTTCATACTGTTCTTGGTCATCTACTGTACTTGCACTTTTAACTCACATATCTCCTTCTTCAGGGAAGCAATCTCACTTTTAATAGTCTCTCTAGAAATTAAACATGCCTGGATGGTTTCAGCTTGCTTTTTCAGAAGATCAGAATTCTCATCTAATTTTTCAAGTTCTTCTTCTGATCGGTGATTTGATTCCATTATTCGTTTTACTTCACAGTCTATGGAACAAAGTAGTTTGTATAATTCACTCCACGACATTTCACCATTTCCACTTTCACTCCTAGATTTTAAACACTTTAATTGTACACATGTGCCATGGAACCACCGACTACAATCACAACACTGAATTTAGGCATTTAAATCATGGTGTGACACTGATTTAGAACATTCTGCACAGAGACTCATATTGATGAAAATTTAAAGAAATGGCAACAAAAAAGAAAAGAGAAAGAGAGAGATAGCACAATGAGGAACAGTTGCGCTCCCTGTCCAATACGCAAAGATAGTAAACCTTGAACCAGTTTATCGATAGTTCAGCTATAACTTCCAAACAGTTCAATGATATAGGTGTTGGCAGCACTTGTGTTTACATACACACCAAATCCACTATGAAATCTCATTTAAGACATTTTTACACTGATAACCACTTCTGAAGGTTGGAAATTCTAAGTTCCCATGGAGGGAATGTTCTTCTTCTTCTTCTTCTTCTTCTTTTATGACCACATAGGATCACTTTAGTCAGTCCGTCGTTCAGGTCTCTTTGAAGGGATTGTTCGGGCTTTGCGGTCCTCCCAGTACTTCTTCAGACGCTCCGATCTTCGTGCCCTTTCCTCAGTTGAAAATGTGCGTGTTGTTGGTTTGTTTTGTGTAAGGGTAAAGCGGAGGTTTGTATTCTTGAGTTTTGTATTCAATTTTATCTTATTTTTGGTGTCTTCTGTTGTAAGGCCTATTTCCTTCAGATCCTCTCTTACTTCTCTGATCCATTTACATCCTGTTGTGGTAATGTTCTATTGGTGGAAAAATATCTAATTCCCTCCATGGGAACTTAGAATTTCCATTTGGAATTGCTAGGCGGGCATTAATTCCATTGTGGAGTCTTATCTCCCTTATGCAGTTATCAGACTGTGCCTCATAAAAGGCTTCTGATAAGTTCACCTGCATACATCCCAGCATCAGTGGGTAGGGTCTGACACATCCCACTCTGACGAGTCTAGTGTTCGACCTAAGACAAAATGCTGGTTAATAGAGCAAATGCCTGAAAAGCCATACATCTAATTTTTGATCTGACTTCTGAAGGTTTTCGGAGACGCCGAGGTACTGGAATTTTGTCCTGGAGGAGTTCTTTTACATGCCAGTATGTCTACTGACACAAGGCTGACATAATTTGAGCACCTTAAAATACCACTGGACTGATCCAAGATCAAACCTGCTTAGTTGGGGTCAGATGACGGACGCCTCAACAGTCTGAACCACTTAACCTGGCTCACTGTCATTAACTGATAAAAAATTTTCTATGGTCATGACTGTACCTGTATCTTTTGAACTAAAAATATTATTGCCATGCTGAATGGCTCAGACGGTTGAGGCACTGGCCTTCTGACCCCAACGTGGCAGGTTTGATCCTGGCTCATTCCGGCGGTATTTGAAGGTGCTCAAATACGTCAGCCTTATATTGGTAGATTTACTGGCATGTAAAAGAACTCCTGCAGGCCTAAATCCTGGCACCTCGGCATCTCCAAAATCTAAAAATGTAGTCAGTGGGACGTAAGTCTCTAACATTATTAAAAATATTATCATTCAAGTCAGAATTAATGAACTTGGAAGTACGAAGTTGCTAGGCAAAACTTCTCAACTCTGATTTCTGAAAAAATCATTCCTGTTTTTGAATTTGTTTAATTCATTCATTTTCAAAAACAGCCTTTGTCCTTTGCATGTTTTTGTACTGTGCATCACGTAACTCTTCAGGCTCTCATTCTGCAACAGTTACTGTAACTAATCCTAATCACTTAAATCATAGGTCAACTGACCATCTTACTATCACTGAGCAAATACAGCAAATACAACAAGACAAAAAATTGAATCTTTCAGCTATTTAAATTAAATAGGATGCTCAGAGTAATTGTTCTCCCTGTACTGAAAGACTTTCACAACCATTTTCAAAAACAATATTTTCCTCTAAACTTCCCAACACTGATGATTTTATATCCCTATTTTCCTTTTCAGTTTTCATCGCCAGAATTCTGATCTGGTTGACATATGATGTTAAGGAGGGTTCTGTCTTTAGTTCACAATTCCCTCCCTTTGATAAAACATATTTTTACCGGAACATAAATAGATTGTAATATGTGTAAGTGCAAGAAATCAACTGTCGACAGATGGTCATCACAGGTCAGTGATCGCATGATGCCGAAATGTCTCTCTAGTGGATTCTGATTAAATTTGCCTGTCAATACATAGTTTAAACGTTGACTCCACAAATAAACAACAATTTCCAGTGTGCTCTGAATAGTAACTATCAATGATTCTAATGTTCTGTTGGAAGCAAAAGTACTATCTGAATTATTTAGAATTACAGACATGTCTAGTAAAATTTGATGGTGTTTTGAAACTTCCCTCAAAGCAAATGATGGTGTGGTGGAATTTAAAGCGTCAGACATATCATTCAATACCTGCATGAATCTTTCAATTGCTTCACTGTCTTCAAAACCTGAAATGCCAGTTTCTCTAAAAAAAAATGTAAGGCTTTTGCTATGCTAGTGCTAAATAGCTGAAAGGCAAGTCAGGCGTTCATTCGCTGGAAGGAGGTTGGATGTATATGTGCAAAAGTCAATTTACTGCATGCCTTTACACCAGCAAGTTCTGATGAATTGTCAGTATTATACACAAGTTTATAAAAGCGATAGTCCACTGTGTCTATATCGAACACGACAGCACGCTTGTCATGGAAGTGGTTGCGTATACATTTTAAAATATGTATTGCATCTGAAAAAGCCCATACTTTTCTACTTCTATCAACAGGGTTAGAGAAACAACACTTAACATATCCTTTCTTTCCTGATATTTGTAAATACCTCCAGGCCTGTGTGTTTGATTGGCTGCCATCGATGTGAACCCTACCACTTTACACCCTGCCTGCTCAAGTTGGATTATAATTTGTATTAATATTATTGTAACGTGTTGGCGGGGTAAATAAGTAAATAAATACGTACAGAACCTGGTAGCATCCTATTCTAAGATTTATTAACTAAGCACTACAATTACACATTTACACACACAGACGATAGCCGAGCTTACAACTTACGCAAGTACACTTACACGGTTCGCTCTCTCTCTCTTAGTTTCTCATGTCACACACACACACACACACACACACACACACACACACACAGAGTCATCGATTATTTACAGTGCACTCTCTCAGTCACACTCGTTAGCGCTGTCACGGTCCACAGCCTACACGTCAGTCTCGCAGGTTGGGGTAGTATCCGCTGTTCACTCAATCTGTCGAACTCCGCAGTCTTCACACGTCGCCACCCAGTGTTCCCTTCGCGCTACTCCAGAACACCCAAGGTTCTTCTCCAGCAGCCGGTCCCAAGAGATACACACGCACGACGTCAACGAAACAGGAACGAGTCCTCGGCTCCAACAGGCAGATACTCCATCAGACTGCACTCTCCCAGGCCATCATTGACTGTGCTCCAGCGAACTCAATCTCGCTCTCACTCACTCAGTCACTAACTCTCCCTCACTGACTGTTGCTCCAAGTTACTCCTCTCCTTATATACCTGCTCTGGGCCTTCCAGAACAGTCAGGATGCTAGATGTATCCAGGAACCTTGCGAGATAGAAGACTCCAGATTAATAGTCGAGTAATTTCCGTCGTCCTCTGCTGTGGGACCGCGGACAGAGGCTAGAGCCTAGCACCAAGTGTTGCTCGTGATTGGCGCGCTCGAGCGTAAGGGGGGTGGGGCCGATACGATGACGCCCCCGGCGAATTGGCATGGTGGACGCCATAACCATTACATTATTGCCAAAAGCTCTCCAAGAGTACCATTTTTACTAGCAAAGACAGCAACTGGTTGAATCCAACTGTGTAAGAGAGGTACAAACATTACGGGCATGGTCAGCCAACACATTACACTGGTCTTCAGGTCCCATCGTCTTCATAAGACCTATCTGTGTTGGTGCAACGTAAAGCAAATAACAAAAAAAAACAAAAAAAAACAACAGGTGTTACAGTACTGAAGTCCACAAATCCATCTACGAACAAAGAGGACCCATTAAACTGTACATCTTCTCTTAGTTTCACCTCATCAAAAATGACAATCCCTGTCTTTTTATTCTCATCCCTTTCTTCAATGAAGTAATCTTTAATGGCATGAAGACCATTTTTATTTACACCATATGAGCATTTTAAACCTTTTAACAACCTCTGTAAGTGCACCTATGGTGGAAGGGGTAACAAACCATGTTTTAGAACCAAACCAAACCCCATGGCACTACAGCCCTTGAAGGGCCTTGGCCTGCCAAGCGACCGCTGCACAGCCTGAATGCCTGCAGATTACGAGGTGTTGTGTGGTCAGCACGACAAATCCTCTCGGCCGTTATTCTTGGCTTTCTGGACCGGGGTCGCTATCTCACCGTCAGATAGCTCCTCAATTCTAATCACGTAGGCTGAGTGGACCTCGAACCAGCCCTCAGGTCCAGGTAAAAATCCCCGACCTGGCCGGGAATCGAACCCGGGGCCTCCGGGTAAGAGGCAGGCACGCTACCCCTACACCATGGGGCCGGCAAACCATGTTTTAGGCAGTGTCTATAAACCCTTGGGTGATTTCATGTGTAGCAAACTATCTAAAAGAAACTCACTGTCATACCTCATACCTCTGGGATTCTTTTTCTGACACTTGCAACATAGTGTCCACAATAACATTTTGTTTCCTAGATAGCCCTTCTTTACACTGACAAGCACCTTGTCCTGAAAGTCTCTGTTTCATCCTACCAAGTTCACTTTGCAGAACAGAAACTTTAGCCCTCTCTAACTTAATCGTTTTGTTTACTCTAGCCAAGTTCCATTTTAGGTTCCTTAATTGTTATTATAATTTTAACACTTCAGATTTAGAATCATCAGTTTTAGGCATGTTAGTGAATTGGATATTGTAGATATCACAAGGGAATTCAGAATCAAGAAATTTTGAACATTTGGAGGATGTCTTTGCCAGAAGATTATCAGCCAATTTTCTTTTTTGGGGGGGGATTTCGTTTTAGTTACAGTACTAGACAAATACTAAGGCAAATTAGGAAATATATGTGGAACAGAATAGTCTTTCAATTGCCCGTTGGTTCTTGGGAGAAGTACTTCCTTTCCTTCTATCACAAATTGTCAAATTCAACAATTAAATCTTCTGTTCGGCTCCATGGCTAAATGGTTAGCATGCTGGCCTTTGGTCACAGGGGTCCCGGGTTTGATTCCCGGCAGGGTCGGGAATTTTAACCATAATTGGTTAATTCCGCTGGCATGGGGACTGGGTTTATGTGTCGTCTTCATCATCATTTCATCCTTATCATGATGCACAGGTCGCCTACGGGCTTCGAATCAAAAGACCTGCATCTGGCGAGCTGAACTTGTCCTCGGACACTCCCGGCACTAAAAGTCATACGCCATTTCATTTTTCATTAAATCCTCTGAAAAGTGAGCATCACAGATGTTGGACTTTTCAGTAAGTTCCCTATCCTTCCTTGGTATAGCCCTTTTCCACTTGATAAAATGTTCCTTGTCTTTAGGGGGTTTGAAAAACCATCTTACCTCTTTACAGTCCCTATAGCCTGATATGCATCCTGGTACAAAACAGCAAGGCATCTTCACTGCTCACATTAAGCACTCAGGAAAATGTAAGGCATAAATTGCTCTTTACTTCCATTAAATAACAAGAAAATTATCACACAAAGATAACCTCAACACACGGCAAGAAATTCAATTCCCTTCCACTTAATGCTTCCTGCAGTAACATTTCAGGTATTAATACTATGAAGTAATAGTGTAGGCACTTGTATATCAATAAAAGTTTGCACAGAACACCACAAAAACACATCAACTGATTAAATAACTTTAGATATCGCACATAAACACACATGGAGATCATGTAGCCAAAGTTGACTGGAGTGCTGCGAAGTGGAGAATGCCAATCTGACCTGTATTCAATACATGCTATTGAGGGAGAAGAGATAACACTTCTTCTAATCGTTATGGTAATATCTTATTACTTAGTAACAAAATAAAACATGGGTTAATATTTATGTTAACTAGGTTCCACAACATCCAGAGATAGGAAATGATAAAATACAAAATTTTAAACTTGTAAATGTATTTCTGAAGTAACTTGTCTATGTATGAGAACAGCATTTCACAATAGTTTCTTGGAAGTACTTTTGTGATGAAGAAAAATGTTTAGTAGTGATACTGAATTTTAAAAGGGGGTTTCCCTCTCTTATAATGAAATTTGAGTATATTTCATTAGCTTTTCTAACACAAACCTTGCCCCCTAAATTTTGGCATCTCATTGTTCTGGTCTTCCCCTTGGTAAATATGGACCTGTAAGTAAGGTTCATCAACAATCTGAACAAGAATGAAATAGCAGTGATAGAAGGATATCAAATGGAAGGATCTAACTAAGAAAGGAGAAAGAGAAAGGGTTGCAATCCCCACTCCCTCCATTTCAATGTAGATATAAAGAGGCAATAGGTAAAGGAAATCGAAGAGAAATTTGGAAAAGGAATCACAATTCTAAAAGAGAAAATCAAAACTCTTGTTTACAGAAGATCTAGAGAAATTACTAAATGGCATACAATTAGCCAAGCATAATATACAGGGTGTATCAGAACTATAATGACAAAACAATCAGGGATGCCTTTCGTGTTATGTTAAGAATGATGATGCAATCAGATTGGTGGAGAAAATTTTTCTTTTTGAGAAAATGAGATTACTTTGTTACTTCTGGGCACGCGATTCAAATTGACGAACTTGCCGTATTTGCTATGCCAGAGCACAAGCCGCTGCCATACTTCAGGGAAGAGAAGGAGAGGGAGGGAAATTGGTGTGTATGAGGGAGACAGAGATAATGCTCTGCGCATATGCATAAGTTGCCTCATTCAACTCACACAGGATTGTCCTTGTCTCTTACAGGCAATATGCATAGTTAATTTATTAAACAGACGTAACCGCACACACAGTACAAGACCATACCGTAATTAAGACACGCTTGTCAGTCAAGGAATAAACCAGATCGTTTCCCCTCTTGTCTGTTGGTCATAGTAACGTTCTTTATTATTTAACATGCTCGAAGATGCATGCTCTCCCCCCAGCCCACCCTCATGTATTCTTTCGCTCACAACATTGTAAATGGAATGAAACCCAATGGTCTGATTACAGTAGATGTTTGGTCAATGTGCACCCCTCCTACTTCGATGCACAGTTCACAAGGGTGTATTAGTAACATTTGGACTCTGTTCAAGATGTTTGGTGTGTCGCAAATTACCTAGTTAGCTGCCTGTATTCTTGGTACAAGTTCATCTTCTCTTTCTATGGGGTTCACATAGTAGTCAATTTGTGCAGAACAAACTGTACACTGCCTACTGGGATAGGGAAGCGACTATGCAACACTAACGATAAATTTGTGCATTCGCACCAAGCATTACCTCTGTCTTCCCCTCCCTTTCCTTCCTTCCTCTGATGCACAGCAACAGGCAGCGGCTGACTCTCTGCTGAGCAGAGTAACTTTGGGTATAGTGGGAACAGCATTACCATGGCTTTACAGCACTGAATTTAGGAGGTCCAGAGAATGGTTCCCCATTCTCTTCACAAAGGCAAATACTGGGACAGTTCCTTTTATAGGCTATGGCTGCTGCCCTCTCACATCTGTACTACAAATCACTGCAACACATCTCCTAGCCTGAGAGTAGGCATCACTCTCAAGGAGGCCCGCCATACCCCACGAGGGTACATAATGAAATCATTGTAGTACTACCGCTACCAGTAGTAGCGTAGTCCAGTATATGAGGCCAAAATTTCCAAAACAAGAAAATTGCAAAAACAGTAAGAAAGCAATTACTGACTCATTTAAATCCCAAACCCAATCTCAGTTGATTTTTGTGGATCTGTTCAGGGAAAGTACTGTAATTCTGAGAGTTTGTAAACATCTCAATAAACTAATGAATATAAATGTAACAAAGATACTAAGACTGTAAACCAAATACTGGCACTTTACTACTGTATACTATGAAGTTAAATTATACAGGATACACACCTTAATCTGGGCTAACGGTGCTGGTATTTTGTCAAGACGGTTTTTCTTCAAATTGAGATGAATAAGATTTTGTAAGCTCGTAAAACTGTCAGGAATGCTAGTTATTTGATTGTTTTCAAGAGTTAACCACCTGAAAATTAAATAATACATTATTCAGATAGTCATACTATGAACTAGATAAGAAGTTTAATAATACTATTTAATCATTGCACTTCCAAGAATGAAATCTTATCCAGGAGTTTGAGTTTGAATGTTGCGGTGCTATGTTTTCCCTGCCTTCTGTATGGTTTTGAAGACTAGACACTCAGCCGTTTGCTAGAGAGGCGGATTTAAACTTTTGAAATGTACTCGTCCAGAAGAATCCTTTGAATATCTTGGGTAGAAAGGAAAACCAATGAGGAAGTCCTCAATTTGTTAAATAAGAAAAAAAGAGCTTCTAACAACCATCAAGGAATGAAAGCTCAGGTACATCAGCCATATAATGAGAGCTGAACAATATGAACTTCTCCAACTCATCGAGGGGAAAGCTGAAGGAAAGCGATCTGTGGGGAGACGGAGAAATTCCTGGCTTAAAGATCTGAGCTGATGGTATGGATGAACTTCCATTATCATTCGAGCCGCTGCTTCACGAGTTATGATTTGGATCGCCAACCTTTGTAGGGAGACGGCATCCTAAGAAGAAGAAAACTCTTTGATAGTGGATGCTAGTAAGTACTTACTATTGAATCATAAGATTTTGTTCTGTGTACAGCATATCTTTCTGTATATATATCTTGATTTGCCACTTGTTTGTTCCTTTCCAGAACTCATGATATCAATAAGAGTTACATACCATACTGAAAGAGTCCTACACGTATTTTAGTTACTTTCTCATTTAAATGTCTTTTTATTGTGTAATAACTAAGATTTTTCACTTCACATTTATCTCTTCACTTATTCCAATGTTAAAACACTTATTTTCTAAATTTCAACAGTAATTCCTGCACAACTTCATAATGCACTTATGTTTATGAAAACTGGAATACTATGAAGGAGTCTTGAGAACAGGTGGTGGTGCTGATTGTTGTTTTTAGAGGAAGTACAACTGGGCAACCATTCACTCTTAACACTGACTAGAGGAAAAAGAGAAGCAGTCCAATACTTTGAAGAATGAAGGTATCAGCAAAACAAAGGGTAGGGCCAGGAAGGACTTGAAAATGAAAGACTCCGCGGGCCTCGTAAACCTGATACTATCGAGGTTGGGAGAGAATGAAAATTGACAAAAGAAAGTCAGATAGAAAAGATAAAAGCGAGGAGGCTGGCATATGCAAGTGGAAGCAATACCAGACTTGGCTAGGGGTCCCATGGTCACTATGCACGTAAGTTCAGAACTTCTTGAGAACAGAATCATAATTATTTTAAACATTACCAATATTGATGTACTGTACAGGGGCTGTCTAGTCAAAGCAGTAAATGCATGATCAGTTCACCCAGAAAAATGTGGGTTTGATTCCCCGTTAGGAGTTGACAAATTTTAGAAAGAAGATTTCCACATCTGGAGAGGTACATAGCACTGAGGTTCACTCAGCTTACACCAAAAAAGAATACCACAGGTTAATTCCTGAGGGCAAAGCTGGCCAGGTGTAAAGCTAACCACTATATCCCATTTAGTGCCTCCAAGGGCCTTCAAGACCTGTACAGATATGGTTCTGATTGCTTTCATAAACTGTAAAGGAATGATTAAAGTTTCAGACTAATACACGTGGAAACTTCAGTATTGTATGAAACCTATAGAAGCTGCAATGAGAGCTACTATATTTCATGGCATTGAATCAAGGATGCCTTGAATGTTTTACTAAGGAATGACCTGCCATGTTACTTGAATACGATTCCATAATTCATAGATGCTAGAAAACATGGGCGAGCTAGCCGTTGACCAAACCTATTCCACACATATTCATGAGGTGGCATGTCTGGCAAATGGGCAGGCTATGGAAGAAGCCATATTTACTGTACTTCAAAGTAAGTCTGACCATTCCTGGCGTTGTCTTGCAGGCATATAACATCGAGTGCGCTGAAAGAAAGGTATGACTTCTGCCTCTACCAACTTCCTTATTTACTGGCGGGCTTATCCTCAGCAAAGAGCAGCTGAGATTGTGAACAGTATGGTGCCACACACCACCTCGCCTGGCATACAGCTGGTGTACCACTGGACAATGCAAGCTGGTTAATACTGATGACCACAGTATCGTCTAATGCATATACAAAACAGAAGAAAAAAGTCGTATTAATCTGTATTGACCAAGTGAACCTAAATAAAGTCAACAATGATTGATCTGCCTATCAATACTTTTTATTACAATATTGATGATTCCAATTGCATCAAATCTATCAGTGATGTCACTCCATAGTAACTAGACTCGAGATAAAAAGACCATGTTAGAAGTGTAGTTCATTCCAAGGCCTCCAGAGTCAAGGAGAAGGATGTTAAGTTTTAATTGTATTGTCTCTACTTCAACTTTTTGCTCTTTTGTCCAATGGACACTAACTAAAGCAAACAGAATTGTGCCTGCAGGTCACACAAGGCACCTCCTCGTCCAAATTTATTTCTTCCTTTCATCATCATCATCATCATCATCATCATCATCATTCATTTCCCTCGTCCAGCTCCCGCCAGGTTGAGATGTTAGTAGCACCTTTCCATCTTTCCTTTATCCAACCATCACAGTTCCTCCGTAACAGTGTTCCAACCCAGGTTTCTTCTAATTATATTATTCTTGATCATTTTCAACCATCTTAGTCTGGGCCTCTCGCCATCTACCTTGGTTTCCATAATCCACTTTGGCACCCTTCCCTCAAAATCAATACTAACTGGAAAACTGCCACAATTTCAGTTGTTCCTTTAGCAATGATAGACACAAAATTCACTTCTGATACTTGCCTTTCCTCTCTTTCTTGGCACATTTCTAGCATAAAAGAAAAATAATTTTGTTCTTCTTTTGATCTGGCATTAAAAACAGTAGTTTTTGAGAAGTGGTCTCTAAGAGCAATGTCAAGTTCTGAACTAAACTTTACGGGACCTCCCCAGGTTTACTGACTCGAATGAAACATCATGACTCCTACGAGCCAATTCAAATGTACCACAAAGCTGGTGCAGTCAATTACTTTAGAAAGAACATAATGTTTCCTAACTAGGTCATTATTGCCTTTCTACAGTTTGTCTGTACATGCTGATAAGTTGCTATCAAATGTACTGCTTTCCTAAGAAATTGTATTCAACTTGTGCATTCATGTCAGATTTAGACATTTCATGCTTTTATTAATCTTCAGAGATAAATGAGTGAGGTCTGTAACACCTATTTCCATCCAAGCTCCTTCTGTATCAGCTGTCCCAAACAGTAAACAAAACAAACTATTTGAGGCTTTTGGTATCAAAAGGAGCAATCTCCACTTTTTGTCTATAAAACTATGTTGTTTGTCTTTTTCAAAAAGAACAAAATCCCATCGTTTCAGAGCACGAAAGTACAGTGTGACTTTCAAACAGAGCAATCTCTGCCATCTGTTGGTATCAAAAGGAACAATCTTCAAAACTACCAATGAGCTCTTTCTGCTCAAGTCATGGTTCAACTGAGTAATAAATTGAGACTGTCTTGCTTATGCATGCCTATTTTTCAGTTTTAGAGTTATACTGGAGGTATTTTCAGTGTTTTGAAAGTATATGAACATGCACGAACATATTATATGACCAAAACAAACTCTAACTTTCTTCAGTGTGTCCTGTGATCGACATGCTACCGACACCTGTGTCACCCACAAAAGCGAGGAAATGGACCCACGATCAGAGGAAATGGAAATCAGTTGTTGCAAAAAAACTGAGGTAATAGCATTCAGTCAGTAAATATTTTTTTTACCGGGTAGAAATTAAATTGGGAAATGGACTTATATACTCTTGTATAGTCAATATCCATATGAAATGAAAATAAACTCATTATTTCATCAATTAATAACGCATTGTTATCCATTCATTGAAAATCGTTTGAACTTCAACAATGAAAATTTCTGCATGATGTGATGTTTAAAAGAGAACTAATTTACTTTCGTTTTTTCCTAAATAGGTATGCCCCAAAGGATATGCCTACACCACCTACATGTAAAGATAAACACATAACAAAAGCATTCAGATGTGGGACATTATCCATGAATGAAATAAAGGTGTTCCATGAACAGTACCACTACAATAAAACTTACAGTGCTCAAAATGCGTTTATTTGAAGTACATTGAAATTGTACCTGTGCAGAGGAGGCAGCCAAAGAATGAAAAACATACAGGAAAGCAATTTCAAACTAAATTTTACGTTCAGAACAGTAAAGGTACAAAGGTTCCAGTATGTCAGCGAGCATTTCTGAACATCCTTCATGTCTCCAGGAAGCGTGTTGATACCATAGCTAAAACATATGCATAAACTGGTAACGCACCTGTTGAAAATCGCGGGGGTGATAGAAAGACCTAAATATTCCGGCCAAAAATAGGAAAGCATTGAGAAGTTTATTTCTTCCTTTGTGTGTGTTGAATCTCACTATTGCCGCAATAAGTCAAGGCTGAGAAAGTATTTGCCTTCTGAATTAAGTACAAACAAACTGTCTGCCATGTACAATGATAGGGTTATAGATCCAGCATTACAAACTACCTAGTCTTATTTTTGAATAGTTTTTAACACTTGTTTTAATCTTGCTTCAAGACTCCCAGTAAGGACTGTTGCTCCCTCTGCATACAACTTGATGAGTGTCTAAAACAAGAGAAAGATTCCACAAAACGAAGTGAAATAATGATAACTGTAACCGGCTTGCAGTTACATGAGACATGATAAAGAAATAATGATTACAAAACTTAAATTACATGGAATTTGGGCACCTTTAAGACAAACCAACACACCAGGTCACTGCATCTAGAAATAAACAAATTAACATCAGCTTGACCAACTTGACCTATAAGGAAGGATGTGGAGCAGGTGTGGGAACCCTACCGGGGCCATGGGGGATGTGGGTTGCGGATTTTAAAAGAAACCAACGGTGATCCCATGTACTGTTGATATTCTTTGCAAAAGAAACGTTACAAAATAAAATTCATCAATTCAAAAATCAAGTTATCATATCTCAAAACCAACAGGATTAGACGTAATTTACCAAGAACAATTCCCTTAAGTCAAAGAGGCTAAGGGAAAGATATACCTTAACATAATGCGACTTCCAGAATACAAAAATTAAAGTAAATGGAACCACATGATATTTAAAATACAATATTGAGTGAAATTTAACTGCGCTTTCAGATAATCGCGCTACATAATGGAAACAAGAGGGAAATCAGAAATTATAAAACTTGATGCAGAGGCAGTTTAACTTACTCCCATACCAAAAACATTTCTAGTGCTGGGTAGAGGAAAAACTAGCATACATCAAGCGATACATAGTGATTGGAGGCAAACCCCGAGGGAAATAAAATTAATCTACTAATTACATTGTTTACAAAACCAAACAAAAAAGGGAATTGCCTCCAAAATCAAATAGTGAGGCCCAGCTGAAAAGCTGAGGCATCTTAATAATTGAGTGGCAAGTCTGGGTGAGTAGCGGCAAACTCTTATGTGAAAAGAAAACCAAACATTGAATTTAAATTAAGGTAGAAATGAAACCAACAGCGCTTACCCCAAGGCAGGCCATCCCAGGAGGGAGGATTGCCAAAGTGCGTCCGACCGCTAGACTGACGAGAACCGAAAAGACCACGAAATCTTGCCTCGCTCTCTTAAGGAGGCCGAGGCTGGCCCCGGTCCGATCACCAGGTAACTAATCAGGCCACAGAAGCTTACCTCTTGCCACCCAGATCCACCAATCAAATCCCCTGTTATTTTCTCCAACCAAAATATTTTTTGAGAACTTTCCATCTTACGAAACTTGTACACTACTAGAACATGCTTCTAGAATCGACAAGGTCAGACACTCCCTGTTCCGAAAGTCCAAGTCACAACGTTTTTACAATGTTCCAGAATATCACCTAACAATAATGATGACCCTTTACAATTTAGCCATAGTTACATGTCCAAATGCAACACATTTTTCTCTATTTATTTATTTATTTATTTATCGTGTAAGAAGTACAAAGTAAATGAGACAAAAATTAAACAGAGGAAATTTTAAACATTGGTTGATCAAAAATTGGCCACGACAAGCACATTTGGAGTTGCCCTCATTAGGTCTTTAATGGTACGTTCCAGAATATCACCTAACAATAATGATGACCCTTTACAATGTAGCCATAGTTACATGTCCAAATGCAACACATTTTTCTCCATTTATTTATTTATTTATCGTGTCAGAAGTACAAAGTAAACGAGACAAAAATTAAACAGAGGAAATTTTAAACATTGGTTGACCAAAAATTGGTTACGACAAACACATTTGGAGTTGCCCTTATTAGGTCTTTAATGGTACAAGTGGCTGGAGAAGAAGGACACAGTAGAAGATGCTTGTTAATCTGCTTAGTACCACACTTGCAGTAAACTGTCTCCACAGGAAGGCCCCATTTCTGTAGGTTGGTCTTGCATCTCATGGTACTGGAGCGTAATCGATTGACAGCCTTCCATGTTGTCCACTTTTCAGAATGTCTAGGAGGAAGTTCTTCCCTTGGAACCATCCATTCTCTCAAATGTTGATATATTTCCCGCCACATTGAGATTCTTGCTTGTTGTGGTGTTCCTTTAAGAGCTTCAGTGGTTGTCAAGAAGCTCTTTCTTGATTTCAGCCTAGGATGTCCTGGTAGACAGGCATACAAAGGGTGGGCTTTCATAGTCATAGCCTTGCTTTTCTCATACCTAGCAGCAATCTCACGTCGGATTTCAGGTGGTGCTATACCAGTGAGACAGTGGAGTTTATCTATGGGAGTAGGTCTTAAACAACCTGTGATAATACGGCAGGTGTCATTTATAGTGCTATTAAAACAATGTGCGTGTTCCGACAGCTCTCAGCGTGGTAGTAGGAGGTGGCAGTTACTATGGCAACCGGTACACGCCTCCCGTTTCAGCCAATCCCAGCTCGGTATGCACTCTCCCTTTTCCTACCCCCGCTGTCTGAAAGCTTCGTGAGGCGGTCGGTCCGAGTTCCACGTTGCCAATATAGTATACCGTAACACATGTGGCTGGGCTAACAATGTCTACTTTGAGAGATATCATTGTCTGTATAGTGTGTTTTTTAAATCAACTAAATATTATAGTGCTATTGTGTTCGTGTTAATAAGTGTATCGTTATCGAGGCTGGCATTCTAGTGTAGTGTAAATTATAGTATTGTGTAGTATAGTGTAATTTTAACACCGTCTCATTTACTGAATTCAAAATGTTGCAACCCGTTCAGAGCGCCGCTAAACACCGAGGGCGACCTAGAATTCATTCACCTAGAAAACAGGCAAGCGTAATGGAGAGGCATGGCTTCGCTATACGTGGTCAAGTTCGCGATATGGTATGTGCCTTACGGGAATATTTTGAGGCTGAAGGGAAAAATGGAGGCCCACTGATAGACGTTAACAAAGTTGTAGAAAGAACAGCAGCAGCTTTAAAATTTCTCAAGCTACAGTAATTAGAATAGGGAAAGAAAAAGAAAAGGAAGAAAAGGAGCCTTGGGAATAAGGTGAAGGGGAAAGAGAGGGAGTGGATGTAATTGGACCATCACATGACAGGTTATCAACACCGGGCAAAACCCGACTCATTAAAGCCTATGAGGAAGGCGAATGAGGAGTTTGTCTTACGATATTTGAGCTGATAAAATTACTGCTGAGCCATCTTGGAATAATAGCAACGATATTGAACGTTTTTCTAACTCTTTCATGATCGCCATTAATGGATATTATTTTTCGCAGAGCCTAGCGTAGAACGAGAGCTGTTGACTGTGATGTAGTAACTCATGCCGGATCATGTGGCAACACAGCGCTCCCACTCCTTTGTTCGGCGCCACGTGCTGCGAACTGTCAGAACACACACATTGTTTTAATAGCACTATAGTGCCACATCTATGTTTCTGGCATGACTGGACTTATGCCACACGGAGCATGCATATTCAGCAGTGGAGTAGCACAGTGCTAGTGCGCTTGTTCTGACAGTGCAAGGGTGAGCTCCCCAGGTGGTGCCTCGAAGTTTCCGCAGTATGTTGTTTCTGGCAGACATTTTCTGTTTCAAGTTTAGTCAATGTTTCTTATATGTAAGCGTATGGTGCAGAGTCACACCCAGATATTTTGGAGTCGAACAGTGTTGAAAAGGGATTCCTTCCCAGGTGATTTGTAGGGTTTTAGCTGTTTTTTTGTTATTGAGATGAAATGCACAGCTGTGAGTTTTGGCAGGATTTGGCTTCAAGTCATTTTCACTGTAGTAGATGGTAAATTCTTCCAGAGCTTTGGATGAAGTCTGTTCTACCTTTTCAAAACAGTCAGGCTGAGCAGTGACTGCACAATCATCAGCATAGACAAAACTCTGGGTACCTTCAGGTAGAGGCTGATCGTTAGTATAGATGTTGAATAACAGTGGTGTGAGCACGCTGCCTTGCGGTAACCCATTCTTCTGTGTTCCCCATCTGCTTCTTTTTTCCTGAAATTCCACAAAGAATCTTTGGTTTTGGAGAATATTTTCAATGTTGCACATTAGATGGAAGTCTTTGGTGATGTCATACAATTTTGTTAGAAGAAGCCGATGGTTGACTGTCATAAGCTGCAGAAAGATCAATGAAAACAGCCGATTCTCGAAGCCATCCTCAATGTGCTGTGTCAAGTTTAATACCTGTGATGTGCAACTTTTTCCTTCTCGGAATCCAGCTTGCTGCGGTATAAGAGATGACTCCAACTTTCCTATCAGTCTGTGAAGAATAAGTCTCTCCAGGAACTTGTGCAGGTGACAGAGCAAGGAAAGAGGTCTACAGCTTTTGGGATCCAGCTGATCTTTGCCTGATTTAAGGATAGCAATGACTCTAGCCTTCCGCCAGATTTTGGGAATCTTGCATTCTTGGACACAGATATTCATTAATTCCAGTAAACATCGCCTCGTAACAGGACCAAAATTCTTGATCTGCTCTACACGAATGTCGTCTAGTCCCGCTGCTTTTCCCAATTTGCACTTCCTCAGTGCTGATTCCAGTTCAGTTTCAGTAAATGGTGGAGATAGGATGTCGCTCTCTTGGTTTTGCTTCCGTGTTATTGATTTCTTATCTAGCTTTCTAGATCGGATTGATTTTCCATTTACTAGCAACTGACGGGCAATTTGATCTGCCTTTATATTAGCATATATACAAAACGGTCCAAATACAACACATTTTTCTCTTTTCTTTCTCTACAAAACCTGTCACAATAACCAAGCGTGTCCACAAACTAAAAGCGAAGGCATTTTACACTTTACTGAGGGAAGCTAGTGAAGAGACTTGTATTATCCTTTGACATGCAGAAAAACCAGTGTTTACCCCCGTCCCAGATCAGGCGCCGTATTACTCTCATCAACTTTACTTTCACACCTTTGCTATAGTTCAAGGTACCTCCAAATGCAGGCTTACTAAGGAAAATGTTTTTTGTTATTGCTGGACGGAGGACCAGTACGGAAAAGGGTCTAATCAGATTGCATCAGCGGTTTATGATAGGCTGACGAAAAGTGACTTGACAGATTACAAGGAAGTGAGACTCATTTGTGACTCTGTGGGGGTCAAAATAAAAACAAGAACCTCCTCGCCATGTGCGGTAAATGGCTTCTGACTGCTGCAAGTAACATAGAACGCATTGAACTTGTGTTCCCTGTACGAGGTCACTCTTTCATTCCTCCAGAACTTTGGCAATATTGAAAAAGACATCAAGAATGA
Source organism: Anabrus simplex (assembly GCF_040414725.1). Lineage (NCBI taxonomy): Eukaryota > Metazoa > Arthropoda > Insecta > Orthoptera > Tettigoniidae > Anabrus > Anabrus simplex. Next base: position 146,889,717 of record NC_090271.1, read on the forward strand.
GAGACATGGGGCATAGTTGCAAAGCATGGAAGGGTCATTAATCTTGGGGAAGACTGTAAAGTTTTCAACTGAAAAAGTAGCACAGATGCTGTTCTGAAGCCAACTGGATCATGGCACTTCAAATTTGCTCCAAGCAAGCGCATAATACTAACACGGGGAGTCAAGAAGTGCGATGTAAAAGTAAGAGGGGAGACAGAATACTGTATTGACACTAACAAGTCCATGTTCATCACAAAGAAAAACTGTTCCAAATCTGACATAAACCCTGTGGAAATATGCGCAAACAATGTACACAACTTATCAAAAGCTAAACTAAGCGACATTTTGAAGCTTTTGTCAGCCCATTTCGGTGCAGACTGGAAAACACTTCCCGAGCTTCGGTATAACGTGGATGTGCTGCTGAGAGCGGACGGAGAGTATGAAGGTATGAAGGTGGCGAAAATCTGCAAGATGATGTTTTATGTGAAAACACTGATGACAATGACTCTCTTTTGGTTGTCTAGTTCATATCTAAGTTTCGATCAGTGAACATGATACGCTTTGCTACTATAATCCAAATATTTAAAAAATGTGTTTTGATTGTTTAATTTTCAAAATGTTTGTTGAAGCAGGTGTGTCCGAATTACAGGGCACTTTATAACAGCTATCCTTAGTTTACAGACTTCTCTACCTTCTTTTTACTGACTTTCTGAAGGATAATGTTAATTTTTAAATTTTATCGTATCCTTTATTGAATGTATGCCAACGGCCGTAGCTGTGTTGAAACACCGGATCCCGTGAGATCTCCGAAGTTAAGCAACATTGGGCGTGGTCAGGAGTTGGATGGGTTGCCACGCGCTGTTGGTGGGGGGTAAGAGAATGGAGGAGCGGAAAGGAACTGGCCACCCTACCGCACGTAAACTCCGGCTCAGGAAAACCTCTGCGGAGGTTCGGACCTGCCTTCGGGCAGAATAACCTTTACCTTATCTTACCTTATTGAATGTATTGGTAATAAGATGGTTTGCAAATCTAAACTGATGTGTTTCATGCTGGTGGTCTTCTGTTTTTTTCAGTCTAGGTTCAGTCTTAGATAATATTATTCACCACTTTTGTAACTCTTAAATTAACATACAGTACATTATAGTGACATTCTTTACCTTTCAATCTAGTGTAAAGAAAAATAGTGCAGGTATAACAATTCTGTAAGTTATTAGCAAAAAGAGCTATCTCCTTACATGTTGATATCAAAAAGGGCAATATCCACGAAAATCTGAAAGTTAGTATCAAAAGGGACAATCTTCGAAATACAATTTAAAATACCTAAGTAACCATTAATCATATGGTAGGTTTTCTCACAGCCTGTCTGTTGTGTATATAAGACAAAAATCACACAGATAGAGTGAATAGAAATGCATTAGATAAAAAATCACTCCCACTGTAAAGTGCAGGAATGTGGAGATTGCTCCTTTTGATACCAGTAGCCTCATTTGTAATTTTACATCCACATACTCATTCATTTCTACTATAAATTCCATATCTATATTGAATTTTCATGTCACTTTTTTGTCTTTATTTTTTGTTTGTCACTGGTGTAGGTCTACTGACAGTTTTTAATCCTATTTTGTTTTCAAGAGACAAGGATGAGAAGTTTGTTTCTGTAATAGTCAGTACATATTGTAATAGTCAGTACATATTAGTAGCTGTATTCACTGTACTTTTAGTTAGTAAATAACTACATAAATAAACCCACAAATACCACAAACTTAAAGCAAATCTACTCACAATACGCATGCCATCACAATACCATCAAACACTGGAATGGAAATGGTGCCAGAATGCAGATTCCATATTTCAATATAAACTTTATTATTGGCTGTTAAGATAATGGGAACTTGAGCCTCTGTGTACCAACTGAACACTTCGTTTTGGACAATACATGGTAGAGGTGGTGATTTCACTTTCGACTCAACAAACCAGGTAATGTGTACAACTTGGCATTTTATTAACTTGCTTTATACAAGATTTTCTTTTCACGTCGCACCAACACAGATAGGTCTTACGGCGATGATGAGATAGGAAAGGGATAGGAGTGGGAAGGCACTGGCTGTGGCCTTAACTAAGGTATTTGTCTAATGTCTGATGTGAAAATGGGAAACCATGGAAAACCATCTTCACAAGCTCACAGCTGTGTGATCCTAACTGCAAGGTCAACTCGCTCAAACTCATAGCAGTTTATTTAGCTTTGCTTTGTTAATGTTGTGGCATTTTTATAACTATATAAGTAATTTGTTATTTAAAAAAATGCTTTAGCTGTTGGTACACCTGATCAAGACCAGCAGCAGCCAAAAGGAACCTCGCAACATGAAACTCGCTCTATAGATGGACCTTAAAACTCGCTTTGGCCAGATATATTTACAATGCTCAGTACTGTATCCTGATATTCATCACAACTATGCTCAACCTCGCATCTTACCACCTGCATCTTCTTGCCTACTGCTGAGCACCCCCACTTATCCCTGCTTAATCCACCACCTACAAACTGATGCACATCTGTGAAAGTTCAGTCTGAGACAAGCTCCTGCAAGCTCCTGTGTGTTGCAAACAGTCTCACATCACAAGTTGCTTGGTTGCATTTTTCAAACGTGTTTCTGGCCAGGGGAAGAAATCAATAAATAAAACAATTTATAAGCAAAGAAAATGGAGATTCATTATTCCAATGCTCTATGGGAGAAACCACTAATGGTTGTCACAGTCACTGATGAGATTCTCAGTTTTTACCCACTTGTGTAGCCAGAACATACATCTGCCATGGTTCATTCGTATTCAGTGATGCCCATTATCCTCTTGGCAAACTTTGCCACAAATATATTTTTCTTCAAGATCTCCCATTTTTTAAACACAAATCTGTTGGATGGTATAAGTATGTGTTTACTCCAGAGGAAATAGCTTAGTTACCCAAGGGCAGCAAAGAGTGTGCTACAGAAACTTACAGGAGGTTGTCATTATTTCACGTTTATATGTTTAATCTTAAAGTACTCTACATGTAACACCTGGGTATGCAACAGCATTGGCTGCAGAACCTAAAGCTCTGCTTTTGGACATCACAGCAATCAGAGGATATACAACTGTCAAGTTTGTATGAAATATATTGCCTAGCTGATTAATTTAGCTTTGTTGAATGTAATATTGTCAATACAGGTCTGTTCTGTCTGCATTAAAATGAATGGATTACTTGTGACACTGCAAAGCTCATAATGATATCCTGAATGTTTGCTCAATCATTTCTAATATCTCAGAGAAGATTTTACTGAGTGTGAAGCAAACTTTCACTGGCCCTGCAGTCTATGGGTAGTGAATCTATCTCTTACTGAGAGACACCAGGTTCGATCCCAAGTAGGTCACGGATATTTACTTGAATCTAAAGATTGGTTCAAGGTCTACTCAGCTGATGTAAGAACAGTTAAGGAGCTATCTGATGATGAGAAAGCATTCCCAGTTTAGAAAACCTAGAATAACACCAAGAGGGTTTGTTGTGCTGGTCACACACCATCTTGTAATCTGCAGGCCTTTGGCCAGAGCAGCAGTTGCTTCGTAGGCCAAGGCCTGTCAGTGCTGGAATGCCATGGTGTTTGGCTTTTGGCAACAAATTTTCCCACAAATATATTGTTCTTTGAGATTTCCTATTTTTCATTGCAAATCTGTTGGATGGCAAGAGTTCATTTCCTCCACTAGCAGTAGCTCAATTACCCAATGCAACAAAGAGCACTCCACTACAGAAACCTGCTGGTAACCACTGCCACTAGTCAGAGCATACTGGTATACATGCTATAAGAAAAAAAGACCTTCAATTGAACAGCCCTCATACATTGTATTACTTTACTGTTAGGCCTGCTTTGACCAGCAGTATACCTATATTTAGTCTAGTCCAGTCCAGTTTTCTTTCTCTTTGCAGTAACCTTTTCCTTTTCACTTTCTTCCTGTTTGCACTCTGTGGCCACCATCACATGCTTCTTTTCATACTCCTTCCTCTTACAGTATTTTGCCACACATGTTTTTAAAATGATCCCCAAACTACTAAGGTATGCTCCAGGTGTAATCCTTCGACAGTCAGATATGTAAACCCATCTAACTATGAGGGTTACTCCATCAAAAGAAAAAACAAAGCGTAACACAGTGCGCTATGGCCGTGATGAGCCTTTGCTTACCAATCGACTGCTGCTTAGCCCAAAGGCCTGCAGATTGCGAGGTGCTGGGCGGCAATGAAATATGATTAAAAATAATAAAATATGAATAAAATAAAATACTTAATACTCCTGCAAATCATGTGACCTTGTCGCTGTTGGGAGGCTTGCGTGTCCCACTGAAGCAGATAGCAGAGCCGCAGGTGCAACCATATCAGATGGGTATCTGTTGACTAACGAATGGTTCATTAAAAGGGGTGGTAGCAGCCTATCGGAAGTTGCAAGGGCGGCAGTCAAGTGATTGACTGATACGGCCTTGTAATAATACTCAACATGGTAGGTGGGGACTACACAAAAGGGGGCAATCATCAGGAAGATGAATACTGACATTATGTGAGTCGGAGCGTGGAATGTTAGAAGTTTGAATCGCTGTGGTAGGTTAGAGAATCTGAAAAGGGAGATGGATAGACTAAAATTAGATGTAGTTGGTATAAGTGAAGTACGTTGGCAGGAAGAGCAAGATTTTTGGTCTGCTGACTACAGAATTATCAACACAAAATCAAACAGGAAAATGCAGGAGTTGGTTTAATAATGAATAAGGAAATAGGGGAGCGGGTAAGCTACTACGACCAGCATAATGAAAGGATTATTGTTGTCAAGATGGACACCAAACCAATGCCCACCACAATAGTGCAGGTCTATATGCCTACTAGGCCTAGTTCAGCAGATGATGAAGAAATCGAAAGAATACATGAAGAGTTTTCAGGGTTGCTGAGATGAATAATGACATTCCAGATGTTGTTCACGTCGAAATTCAGCCCCAGTCACGATGGGGGTTAGAAGGGGTAAAAAAGAATGTCCAAAATGACAGAGATTATGGATGTATATGTTCCAGCATAGCTCTCGACCAAACTTGGTACACATATGACTTAAAAATCTCAAGAAAGTACTGAGGTGGTAAGACACCCCTAGCACTCAGAGTTGGGAGATAGAGTGGGGGTGACATACAAAAATAATCAAAAACTACCAATATCAGTGTCATATCCACAGTTTTTGTGGTAGTTTAGATGAATAGTGACAATCTAGATGCCGTTTAAGTCCAAGTTCAGCCCCCATCGGCATGAGGATGAGAAGAGGTGAGAAAGAAAATGTCCAAAATGACCAATATGATGGATGTATTTGTGTTATGTTCCAGCATATCTCTCAACCAAACCTGATAAACACGTGACTTACTATCATGAAAAAATACTGCGGGGAGGTAAAACAACCGTTGGTGAGGGGGTAACATGTAAAACTAATCGAAAATGACCAATAATAGCATCAAATCCATAGTTTTTGGAATTGCTGAGATGAATAGTGACACTCTGGTTGCCGTTTAAGTCTTTGTTCTGTCCCCACCAGCACGGAGGGTAAGAAGGGGTTAAAACGAAAATCTACAAAATGACCGAGATTATGAATGTTCCAGTATACTAAACTTGGTACATATATCACTTATTATCTGAAGGAAAAAAACAAAACAAAAAATGTGCACAATGTGGTGGTAAGAGAACCCTAGCATCTGTACAGGAGGGGTTGCGATGAAAAAAATATCGAAAACCAATATTAGTGTTGAATCAACAGTTATCAGGGTCGCTGAGATGAACTGTGACACTATGCATGCCGTTTAAGACCAAGTTCAGCCTCTTAAACTACAAAATAATTTGTAAAATATCAGTCAATGTCATAATGATGAAATGAAAATCTACAGCCTGTTTCCAGTCTAGTGGCAAGGATGGAAATTGTGCTGGCTGCCGAAGCCTGTCGCACTCCTCTGGGGCAATGATTAATGAAATGAAATGATATTGGAGAGTGTTGCCGGAATGAAAGATGACAGGGAGTACCGGAGTACCCAGAAAAAAACCTGTCCTGCCTCCGCTTTGTCCAGCACAAATCTCACATGGAGTGCCCGGGATTTGAACCACAGAAGCCAGCAGTGAGAGGCCTGCATGCTGCCGCCTGAGCCACAGAGGCTCGTCACAATAATGAAATCTACAAAAAAAATGCTTCACACATAATTAACAGGTAATAAAAAGCCTAAAAGTAAACATTCAAAAAAGTGCTGGGCGGTGCCGGGTAATATAGCTAGTATTATTATTATTATTATAATACGTAATTGGAAAGGAACAAACAAGTGATGTAATAAAGTTGATATCTGAAACCGACTTTCAACCTATTAGGTCGTGTTACGTACATTTAGTACGTGTTGAAGAGATGTTAAGTACAGAACAAAAATGGCCAACCAGACACCATTGGGATCAGAACCCACAACCTCCCGATTTTGCGTTGGTTGCTCTACCAATTGAGCTAAGGTGGCCTAGACCATCTTTGTTCTGTTGGAAGGGATCTGAACTACAGGTCTGGTACTACTACCATCACACTGTAGAGTGCGTTTACGTCGCCCGTTGAGGGCCAAGTCAATGAATATTGAATTTTCACGACCGCATTGTAATCAAAACCGACTTTCAACCTATTAGTTCGTGTTACGTACATTTAGTACGTGTTGAAGAGATGTTAAGTACAGAACAAAAATGGCCAACCAGACACCAGAGGGATCTGAACCTACAACCTCCCAATTTCGCGTCGGTTGCTCTACCAATTGAGCTATGGTGACCTGTTGCTGTGTTTATTCTAAAATGTGTTCTTTTGATATAATTAAGTAATTTTGAGAAAGGTAGCAACATGAACTGGAACATCTGTCACGACGACCCCCAAGTGAGTGCCAAAACCTGCCTTCCTCATGAAGCTGGTAAAGAGAAACAAACTCATTGGGGGTGAGAGAAATGAATGTACTGTAAAAGAATTGGGACTGATGATGAAAGAGCCTATTTGAAGACAACAGTGTATGAAGATGTGGAGACTGTCTTTGTCCTTGTGTTTTTTCATGTTTGTCATCAACTCCTTTCCTGTTGCTTCCTCTTCCGATGCTGACCTATCCTTGTATTTATCCTATTATGTGTTCCTATATTTCTATAAATAACTTGATTAGTCACTTGTTTATTCCTATCCATCCCTTATGTTATAATTAGGTTAATACTAAAACATACCTTAGTCTACTTAGCTGGCCAATTTCTGTTGGTAACTCTCTCAGCTGATTACCTCTGGCTCCAAGAGTATCAATGTTCTTCAGTTTGCCTATATCTGGGGGTAAACTCTCAAGCTGAGTGCAGTTTAGCCAAAGGACTTCCAATTTTTTCAATTCTCCAATTTCTGAGTTCAGAGTTTTCAGAGGATTGTAACTCAAATTAAGGCAAACTAACTCCTTGAGAGCACAAAGATTTGAAGGCAACTGCGTCAACTTATTGTAGTCTAAAGCCAGAGTCTGAAGACCTTGCAAGATTGTGAACTCATCAGGGAGATTTTCTAATTTATTATTATTGAGATACAACTTGGTAAGATCCTTCAACTTAAGTAGCATTTCAGGTAGAGAAGTAATTTCATAACGACTGAGGTTTAAAGTATTGTTATGTTTGCGAGATGCTTCTTCAATCATGCCCAGCATTTGTTGGTGGAATACATAGTGATAAAAGGTGCCCATTTCAGATCTGTAAATGAGAAGAAAAACTCATTTCAACAATTTGGTTAAATTAAACAGACCTGAGATACACTGAGTGGCCAAAAGTCATGGAAAGACACTGAATGTGATGTTAACAACGAATTGCTCCTCCGCGAGCCCTCAAAAAAGCACCAATATGGCGGGGCATCGACTCTACAAGGTGTTGGAATTGTTCTGGAGGGATCTGACCCATGCATCTTGCACTGCTACTCACAAATGGTCTTGTGTAGTTGGTGCGGGATTTATGGAGAGTACACCAGCATCGACAGCATCCCATAAACGCTTGATTGGATTAAGATCAAGGGATCTGGAGGGCCAATCCATGATTGTAACTTTGCTGGAGTGCTCCTCCAACCACCTGCGTGCCACCACAGAGCGGTGATATTGTGTATTGTCCTTTTGAAACATGGCATCTCCATCAGGGTACTCTAGGGCCAAAAAAGTATGCAAATGGATTGAAAGAATGTCCACATAACATGCACCTCTCAGCTCTCCCTGCAGCCGGACAATGGGGCCTAATTGCGACCATGAGAACACCGCCCAGATTAGAACTGAGCCACCTCCCACCTGGACAAAACCTTGTTGACACGCAGGATCCATAGCTTCATGGGACATACGCCAAACTCTCACGTGCCCATCAGCTTGATACAACTAGAACCAGGATTCATTGGACCATACCACACGCCGCCGCTGTTCCATGGTCCATTGCCAATGTTCGCGGGCCCATGCACGTCGTCGAGCTCTGTGTAGAAGTGTCAGCAAAGGGACACGAGTTAGTCGTCGGCTGGTGAAGTCTATGCGGTGCAGTTGCCTCCTTACAGTCCTGGTAGAAATGGGTTCCTGACTGCCAACATTCAACTAGGTGGTGATCTGACTCGCAGTAGCCTGTCGAGCGCTCAGTTTGGTTCTGCGGAGGTGACGTGATGTCCATTTGTTAAACACCTGTGGTCTTCCCATGCGACGCTTATGCGGATGGTAACATTCTCTCTGCAGTATTGAAGATCCACCCTCGACACCGTATACTCCGGAAACCCGAATACATGTTTTATCTCCGAAATGCTATGATCCATATGCTATGCGCCGATGATCATCCTGTATTCAAAGTCGGTTAACATGCGACGTGTTGCCATCTTCACAACACTGGTGTCTGTGACAGACTGCTCAGCTACACCACAGCTAGCCTCAACACTCAGGGATTGTACATGGCACATTTTCTAATGAGACACCCTTTCTCGTGACTTTTGACCGCTCGGTGTATAACATATTCAAGAAAATTGAAGTGTCACTAAACTGTCACTGACCTTGGAGTTTGTATGCTATACTTCTCACACAAGTAACATCCTCAAGAGAACATATACAGTGTGTTTCCATAATGATGATGATGATGATGATGATACATACTTTCAGGGATGCTAGAGTAGGGCATGTATGTATCAATTTGAAATAGGGAACCCCAATCCAAAATTACCTCAAATGAAGGCAAACTTAACTCCAAACTAAGGCAAATTTGTTTTGGGTTAGCTATTGGACATGGGGTAGGGTTGACAGATTTCCAGATGACAAATAAGGAATACTTTGATTTCTTTCCCTTAGAAAATAAAAACAAAACACTGCAGCCATTTAATGAAGGAATGGATCAAGGATACTTAACTTGTTGAATATTTTGCTCAAAGGTTGGTTTGATCCCCAACAGCTCTGCAATCAGCTGTGAAGGCATCACTGATAAGGCATACAGTGAAATGATGAATGATGTAGTTTCCCACTGCTTTCCTCATCAATGCAGCAGTTCCTATTACATACCAGCCTGCCAATCCCACTGAAAAACACACACCAACTAACCCTATGAGCAATATTTTCACAACATTCATAACATGACCTAGCTGCATAAAGAATGGCATTTCTAGCATCATTCATACTTCAGTCACTTTCATGTTATCAAAGCCAGTAACAAAACTGACACAGGTCAATGAAAGTAACAAATTTGTTCTAGCCCATACCAGGTCTTGCCAGCAAAGGTATGATATGTTCGTTCACTCACTCACTCACTCACTCACTCATTCATTCATTCATAGTGTATTAGCCCTGTGGCTGGTTTGCTCCTCTAATAACAGCTCTCCAATTCCCACGGCAGTGGGCCTTCTCTTTTAATTACCCAAAAGTGCAATCTCCCACTTGCTTCAGTTGGTCAATGAAAGTGTGCTGTGGCCTTCCTCTTGTTTCTTACCCTCCAGTCTTCCTTCCATTGTGTGGGAAGTCATCTCTCACAAAGTTGCCCAAGCAGCATTCTTCCTTCACCAACTCGATTGAGTACCTCCGTATTTGTGATTTAATCTGTCCAAGGAATTTTAAACAGGCATCTCCAACACTACATTTCAAATGCTTGAATTCAACTAGTCAAACTGGGATTCAGCATCCACGTTTCTCTACAGTATAACCACATCGAGCAAACAAATATCTTAATAAATCACTTCCTGAGCTCTAGGCTCAAAGCACTGTTGGCCAGCATTTTATGGTATTTGTAGAACACAAATCTTGCCATGTCACGCCGCACACTGACATTTTGGTGATAGTAGCCATCCTCAGATATTATTCTTCCCAAGTATTTAAAGGAAGATACCTGTTCGAATGCCATATCATGAATGAAAATGTTGACATATTTCCTTGATTTTAACTTTGAACTTCGTTACATTGATTTTCATCTCATATTTTTCAGACCACGTGCATATGTGTAGTATCATCCTTTTGAGGGTTATAGGGCTACCTGCTACAGTAGTATAGATTGATCATCTGAAAATTCAAGTGTGCGCACAACTCGACCTGCAACCTTTAGGCCCATGTTTATTCCTCCTAAGGCTTCAATGAAGATTGTGTCAGCAAAAACATTTAAGAGAACCAGTTCTGAATAGGTACCTCCAATTCTGACTACTGCTTTTTGTCTTCTGTAGAGATCAACTACTTTTTCTTTTCTTGGGCAACCAATCTTCTCCATCAAAGGAAATAATTTATCCGATGCTTCCTGGTCAAATGCTTTCTCATAATTGATAACGCAGGCATTCAAAGTTCGGTTGAGGTTAATTAGTAATTCTGCTAGGATCTGAAAACAACCGACAGGATCTCTGGCTGACTTTTGCTTCTGGAATCCAAACTGGGAATCATCCAAAGAATGATCTAATGATCTTTGTAACCAAATTTTCAGAATATCCAACAGTATTATAGATGCATGTATGATGAAGCCTATTGTATGGTGGTTCTTGCACTCTAGAGCATTGGGCTTTCTTCTGTATATGGATTCTAATTCACATACAGTGTTCTGGTAGTGTATATCTGTCTTACTAGTTGATACAGTGCAGAATGTAAGGCACTTCGTACTTCCCATAACTTTATTGGAATGTCGTCAATCTAGAGATTTCCTTCTGTGATCTCCTAATGTGGAATCAGGAATGCTTGCATTATCACCAAATACTGAAACCATGGTAATGATGTGGGAAGCAATTTGATCAAGTGTTAGTCCTGAAGGTTTTCTGCATACTGACCCACTTCCTCCCATTCTCCTCACAAAGCTCCATGCCTCCCTGCTTGAGTGGGTAAAGTCCATATTTTCAACTGTATCTGCTCACTTCTGCCTTTATTACTACATCAAGAGTGCCTCCCGACAAGAAACATACCAAACATATTAAACGACAGCTTCGTGATCTGAAAAAGACGACATCTCCCTCATCTGAATATGCACGTCCCTTCACAGTTTTAGACATTGACATAAGACTGAAGGACCTCAAACCTTTTGAAGTCACCTGGTTTCAATGGCATCCATCCAGAATTCCTGATTCATTTGGGAGGATATGCTAAGAAATGGTCGGCATAGATTTTCACTGACATCCTGCTGATTAGTCAACTTCTATTGGAGTTCAACCTGGCAAACCCAGCAACAAGGTAGAAAGCTATCGACCCATCGCCCTTCTTAGCTGCTGCTAAAAACTTTTTGAAGGGTTGATATATAACAGAATAAGTAGCGCAATCCTAGAGCATATTCCAGTTGAACAGGCAGGCTTCAGACCATGGCATAGCTGCTGCGACCAAGTATTGGCCCTTACATCCTTCATAGAGGCAGGATATCAAATGAAGCTGAAAACATCTGTAGCATTTGTTGATCTTACTGCTGCCTTTGACACTGTATGTAGGGAAAGCTTTATCTACAAATTTCTTCGTATCATACCATGCAGAACGATGACTCAACTGGTTAACAACATGTTAAGTGATTGGAAGTTCCAAGTCATCACTGGAAGCAAGATAAGCAAGAAGAGGAAGCTAAACAATGGATTGCCCCAAGGATCAGTTCTCTCACCATTATTGTTCAACTTATATCTCTCTGACCTTCCTGACACTTCATCCAGAACATTCTGCTATGCCGACATCATGGCTCTACCCGTACAAGATCAGATAATGGTGACAACTGAAGAGATTCTGACCAAAGACCTGTCTTTGCTGGAAAACTACTTCAAAATCTGGAGACTTCAACCCAGTGTGAGTAAAACTGAAGTGTCTTGCTTCTATTTAAATAATCGTTTGGAACGTGAAACTGAATTGAGGCAGAATTCTTTGTCATAATTGGAACTCAAAATACCTTTGCATCATCTTGGACCGTACACTATCCTTCAAACAACACCACCTTAACGTAGCACAAAAGTTGAAGTCTCTAAACAACATCCTCCATAAACTGTGTGGAACTACTTGGGGATCTTCACCCTTGGGTTTGGTGTATTCAGGTGCTGAGTACTGTGCACCTGTTTGGTTGAACAGTCATCAAACAAGGCTTGTTGACAGCCAGCTTAATACCACAATGCGCATCATATCTGGTGCAATCACATCTACTCCAATTCATTGGCTTTCACTGCTGACTGGTATAATTCCACCTGATCTATGCTGATCTAATGCCCTTATTAAGGAATTCCACAAGATATCCAGAAATCCTAGTCTACCTGTGCATAATGACCTGCCACTCTTAAATCTTAACAGACTAACATCACGCCATCCAACTCTGCATGATGCTGCTGACGTGGATGCTAAGGATTTTAAATCTGTTGATGAGTGGAAAGGTCAAGGGGAAGCAGCAACAGATGTACGCCTGCATACCTTCTTCTCGGGTCCTAGACTTCCAAGCGGTTCTCACCTATCACGCAAGACCTGGACTGCCCTGAATAAAATCAAAACAAGACAATGCCGATGCAGAGCTGCTCTCCATAAGTGGAAAAATCTACCTAATCCAGACTGTGACTGCGGAGCTCCACATCAGACTATTCATTATATCCTCAGGGAATGCAAGAATCAAGCCTATCACGGTGATGAAGCTGTCTTCCTCCTGGTAACTCCAGATGCTGTACGCTGCATTGAAGAACTAGTTATTCAATTGTGAAGCACAAATTACTTTGTTTCTCATCTGTAAATTTACATATTACTGATATTGTCTGTATAAGCCATAATAATATAAATAATAATTGAAATCGTGTGCAAGGCAATGTTATTTTTGTCTTGGGAAATCCATAAAAGAGTACAGAACAAATCCTCATACACTACAAGAGCTAAAAAAGTATACTAGGGAAGAAACTGCAAGAGCAAGAGGTTAGTGGCTATTTCTTAATTTCCTCTCAATCTCTATTGAGCTCATTTCTCTTTCCTGGCTTTATGAGAAGGGTAGGTATTAAAGCTGTGTAAAAAGCATATAGATTCATTCTAACCAATTTATAAGATATGAATCTTACTTAATACTTTGAAGTCTACATTGTTTAAAGCCTCCTCCTCAAGCACTCTGGTCAATGAGTGTGTGAATGATTCAAATTTGAAAAGATGCTCAGCTTCAAATAACAAGTAAGTTTACCATACTGCCGCTGCTGTCTGATCACAATGAACAGAACGGTCTGAGCAGAATCAAGCAGCTTGTATATTTGGAAGTTCAAGTGTCTAACTCATTGGTACATTGTTGCCATGAGCATTGGTGATCAGCATATTTTTATTGTACAACTTCATCTTTACACCAACGTTGAATTTAACACTTATAACGTAAACATGTAGAGCAGAAACAATAATAAATCATCAGTTATCTGCATTTAGGACTGTCGCCCAGGCAGTAGATTCCCTATCAATTGTTTACCAAGTCCTTTTTTAATGATTTCAAAAAATTTGTAAATTTATCAAAATATTTCCCTTGATTTTCCCTAATTCCTCTGCATATAAATAAATACTTGCCCCTATTTGTCCTCTTGAATTCCAACTTTATCTTCATATTTCCTATCTTAAGCTCCACTCAGGCTTATCTACTAATTTCATTCCATGCCATTTCTCCACTGACAGCTTGGAACCTTATTCCCAAGTCTTTCCAGCCCAATGTTTGCAACATTTTCATAAAACTACTCTTTTGTTGGAAATCACCTGAACAAATTGTGTGGCTTTACTTTAGATCTTTTCCAGTTCCTATCAAGTAATCCTGATGTAGGTCCTATACTCTAACCAGAGACTCATATACCTTCTCGTTCACATCCTTACTACAAACTCCTAGATGCCCTCAGAACCATATGAAGAAATCTATACCCTTTATTTACAACCACATTAGTATGAACCCCAATGAGAAAGAGGAGACTTATCTTTTATGTTCACATAGTCAGAATGGACAACAAGACTGACCTCAAGAATAGTTTTTTCCCTTTCTAGAGGGAAGGGGAGGCCTACCTTTGAAGACCAGACTTCATACTCTTATCCTTTTAATATGGAAAACCTGCGAAGAACCTGGTGACCTTAAAAATGCCACTATCGTTACTCTTTTATAATAATAATAATTTTAAAAAAAAGACGATCGTAGTGTTTGTGGCAACTATCACAGTATATCATTGCTATTTATAGCAGGTAAAATTTTTGCTAGAATTTTGCTCAGTCACCTGCAAATTATTTTTGAGAGGATCCTACCCGAATCGCAGTGTGGTTTTTGAACGTCCAGAGGCACAACAGATATGATCTGGGCAAGGCAAATCCAGGAAAAATGCAGAGAGCAACAGGTTCCTTTATACCTAGTGTTCTATGATCTGGAAAAGGCTTTCAACTCAGTCCCGAGACCAGCTATGTGGACAGTATTGAAACACTTTGGCTGTCCACAGCATTTTGTAGACGTAGTCAAGGCTCCTCATGATAACACATCTGGGCAAGTCGTTCATCCAAATATTATCTCTGATCCATTTCCAATCACTCATGGACGGAAACAAGGATGTGTGCTTGCTCCAACACTCTTCGCTCTTTAGCTAGCTGCCATGCTATATGGAACATCTACAGACAACCAAGGTGTAAAGGTCAGATATCGCTTCGATGGGGGACTGTTCAATCTGGCTAGACTTTGCTCCAAAAAGCTTACTAAGATTTCCTCAGTATGCAGAGGATGCTGCCGCAACTGGTCTCACACCTGAGGAGCTGCAACAGACAGTCAGTTGTTTCAGGAGTCCTTGCGATCATTTTGGTCTCTCCATTAATATTCAGAAAACCAAAGTACTCTTACAGCCTGCAACTGAATTGAACCTCCCACCTTTCAATATCCCCACTGCGGACACTCCACTGGAGCAGGTCGACCACTTTTTATATCTAGGAAGTATCCTCTAAATAAATGCTAAGTGCTCACAAAATGTATAGAAGAATTGGTGCTGCCCA
Source organism: Anabrus simplex (assembly GCF_040414725.1). NCBI lineage: Eukaryota > Metazoa > Arthropoda > Insecta > Orthoptera > Tettigoniidae > Anabrus > Anabrus simplex. Next base: position 146,905,152 of record NC_090271.1, read on the forward strand.
CTCAGCATTTGGATATTTATCCCATTGTGTTTTCATAAATAAGGACCTTACAATGCATACCAAGATCATGGTTTGACATGCTATTGTCATATCAACACTGCTTTACGGTTGTGATACGTGGACTCTCTGCCGTCAGGATATCAAAAACCTAGAGCGCTTCCATCTGCAAAAACTTAGATCCATCTTGAACATCAAATGGGAGGACCGGGTCACCAACCTTGCAGTTTTTGAGAAAGCACATTCAATAAGCCTTGAGGCTACCATCTCAGATGGATAGGGCATGTCCATCGCATGGTGAAACCAGGCTTCCTCGTCAACTTCTGTATGGTGAACTCTGTTCTGGCACAAGACCTCATGGAGCCCCTTTGAGGCGTTTCACGGATCAGCTAAAGCATACTATGAAAAGAGCTGGAATTAACACTCAATCCTGGGGTATGCTTGCTGAGAATCATACACTTTGGCGCCACACTGTTTCTACATCAGTTTCGGTGTTCGAAGAGGAGCGACGGTGACGTAAAGAGGATAAACGACAAGCACGGGAGATGATATAGATGTTGATTCCCATAGGGAATCTGAAATATGGGAATTCCCTATGGGAATCAACATCTATATCATCTGATGGCCAAGCAGGCATCAATTTCTGGTAACGAGACAAAGTCTCTCATAGTGCATTGGCACTGCCGTTGGCTCCAAGTAGCCTATGCAGTGGCCTCCACGGTATACACTAGCCATGTGTCTTGGTAGGTGTGCTAGGTACCAACTGATGAGCCCAACCTAGCACACGGGGATGAAACGCTGGCAACCAGCAATGAGTTAGCTGGAAAATTTATAATGTCCAATAACGGACCATTTATATTGGTATTATAAATTTACTCATTCGGGACAAATATTTCAGATTCCCTATGGGAATCAACATCTATTCCTGTCAACCACTCATCAGTATATAACAGATCCTTCGTTGTGGCTGGGTCACGACTTTGGAATTCACTCCCAGCTGCTGTCAGGAACTCAAACTCAATATCGAAATTTAAGACTGCATGTAGAGATTACTTGTTGAATACCGCTGATTGTCTCGTGTGATTGTTTCGTGTGTATGATGACGTATGATAGGTTGTGTAATTGTGATTTTTATTATTTTTATTATAGCGTAATGTACATAATTTTAGCTTCTTACTCATGTACATAGATCACTTTTATGGCCATACTTATATTTCCATTTACTTTATTACTTATTGTGTTCTCTTTTTGCATTGCTTATTTTTTTTTTTCAGTTTGTATCTTACTTTTTCATTATGACTTTGTCTCTCATTATCTATACGCTCCGAATTTTATTCTATTTTGTTTGTTGAACTCTGCTTTCTTTCTTCATTATATGTTGTCCAAATCTGTAATTTTTAGCTTATCTTTGATTTTATGATAGAATAGTACATTTCTTTTATATGTATATTATCTGTAGATTAATTATGTGGTTAAGTGTAAGAGAGGGCCACGAGCCCTAACTTCGCCACTGCTAAAGTCAATAAATAAATAAAATAAATAAATCTATATCATCTGATGGCCAAGCATGCATCAATTTTTTGGTAATGAGACAAAAAGGCTCTCATAGTGCATTGAAACTGCCGGTGGCTCCAAGTAACCTACGCAATGGCCTCCACGGTATGCACTAGCCATGCGTCTTGGTAGGTGTGCTGGGTACCAACTGATGAGCCCAACCTAGCACACAGGGGTGAAATGCTGGCAACCAGGAATGAGTTAGCTGGAAAATTTATAATGTCCAATACTGGACCATTTATATTGGTATTATAAATTTACTCATTCGGGACAAATATTTCAGATTCCCTATGGGAACCAACATCTATATCATCTGATGGGCCACGCAGGCATCAATTTTTGGTAATGAGACAAAGTCTCTCATAGTGCATTGGTACTGCAGGTGGCTCAAAGTAACCTACACAGTGGCCTCCACGGTATGCACTAGCCAGCTTATAAATCTCATATTTTGTCCTGTATTGGCTCAACACAACTAAGGTTAAGTTATAAGGCGATTTTCACCTTCCAATACTTGTCAATTTCTATATAATAATTGTATTATTTACATGATATAATCCAGCTTAATCTCTAGGACATGTTTCGTTCCAATTATGGAACATCTTCAGCTAAAAGATTTGTCAAAATGGCAAGGCAATTAAAACACATGTGATAGTTATGATGATAAAATAAAATGTTCATTCATGTTGGGTTAAAATTTCCAACAAGTCAGAGTCCAAGTGACGAAGTGAAATAAGCGTAAGGGTTTTTCTTTATGTTGAAGACGTGTATACTTGTTAATCTTGAAGATAGAGATATAAAAGATTTTCTTAAAGTATAGTTATCGGGAAATTCTTTAAAAATAACCTTAGTTGAAGTTGTTTTGCAGGTAGACTGTTAAAATGAGTCTGAAACAAGAAGAAAAAAGTAAAAATGAGGATATTTTAAAGGAGAAAACCTTGTAAGAATGTATGTTCGTGAGGATAAAAGGATAATGGAGTTGTTTACCTTATAGTCGATCGTGTCGTATTTAGCGTCCTCCCTTATGCCGTGTCGTCAACTGAGTGAGTTCTGTGTGCGTGTGTGAGGCGCTTGCGGTGGGCGAGGAATAGCAGAAGGAGAGGTAGGGAAAGTGGGGGAAGCAGGTGAAATGATGTGTAGGGTGGAGCTAACTGAGGAGTGGTGTTGTGATAGGCTAGGGGAACCGGAATGAAAAGTAGGGGGAATATTGTGTAGGGTGGAGCTAATTGGAAGGAGGTGTGTTGGTTATTTTTCGGGATCCTTTTTGATGGCTTTCCTAGATGAGTCTAATTTGGTAGCCTCTTCTAACAATATATTGATATTCTCCGTAAAGCAGCATCAAACGTTCCCCCTCCGGGGTCACAGTAGAATTGGAGTCTAACAACAGTAAGAAATTGAGACGAAGCTCCCTTCCCAAAAATTGACCAGCAATCAGCTTCAAAGTTCCGCATTAGACTCAAATTAGGGCACATTCAGCAAGCTCATAATAAATAACAGCCTACCTGGAAGGAGTGAAAGACAAACATTCAACAACAATTTGAACAGTGTCATGAAGCCAGTCATTTTTAAAACCTTTTAACTGGAAGACAAACAGACATTTTTAATGTAACAAAGTGAAACTTTTAACAACTATTCCAAAGAATAGATATAGTTTTTAAGCTGACCAACTATGTAATCATCCAGTCTCATTTCATTAACCCATTAACCCCCACATTGTTTTAACATCATTTTAATTTAATATGTATTCAAGTAGTCTTTAAGAGAATCAATGTACTTACAAATAACGTGTTCAGAAACTTAGCGATTCACCTAAGCTTAACAACAGCTGAAGATGTTCCCAAGTGAGAACGAAACATGTACTGTTTACAAATAATAATTTGCTAAAAAGCAAATAAAAAGTATCAAAAAGGCGGAAGATTTTCAATTATTGTAACTCTTTGTGATTAGAATTTGATATGGAAAATGAAGCTGATTGCATGCAAACCAAGGGACCTCAACGAAACAAGAAGAAGGGCACCAATGAAGATCTTTCCTTGTATTAATATATAAATACTTACACTGATCCGCATGAGACACTTTCACCCCATCAACACAGTATTTAAAACTCAGAGAACTTTTCCTCTTGGTGAAACTTATTTTTTGCCAGCCAGGTCAGGGATTTTTACCTGGATCTGAGGGCTGGTTCGAGGTCCACTCAGCCTATGTGATCAGAATTGAGGAGCTATCTGACGGTGAGATAGCGGCCCCGGTCTCGAAAGCCAAGAATAATGGCCGAGAGGATTCGTCGTGCTGACCACACGACACCTCGCAATCTGCAGGCCTTTGGGCTGAGCAACGGTCGCTTGGTAGGCCAAGGGCCTTCAAGGGCTGTAGTGCCGTGGGATTTGGTTTTTTGAAACTTATTTTTAACAATTTGTTTTATGTTGCACCAACACAGATAGATGGCATTGATGTGATAAGAAAGGACTAGGAATAGGACGGATGTGTCTATGGCATTGATTAAGGTACAGCCCCAGCATTTGCCTGGTGTAAAAATGGGAAACAATGGAAAACTATCTTCACGGTTGCGGACAGTGGGATTCAAGCCCACTATTTCCGGAATGCAAGCTGACAGCTACATGACTCAAACTCTACAGCCATCTTGGTGTAACAATCTGACTTTCCATCCTGTTTACCATCATACCATTGTCTGCTGTCCATCACAAAACAATGTTGAGGTGTTTTTTTTTTGTTTTTTTTTCAGTTGCTCACAATCGGTAACTTATTCACTACTCTATGCAGTATGAAATCATCTGCAAACAGCCTTATCTGTGATTCCAGTTCTTTTCTCATATCATTTATGTACATAAGAAAACATAATCCAATAATACTGCCCTGTGGGACCCTCTTCTGAATTGTTACAGATTCAGATAATGCTTATCACCTACTCTATTTCTCTCAATTCTATTTTCTATAAATTTAGCCACCCATTCAACCACTCGTTTGTCTGGTCCAATAACCCTCATTTTCGTCTGCAGTCTCCCTGCTCTATCAAAAGCCTCGGATATATCAATGGCAATACAGGCCAGTTGAAGGTGGCACTACCACCTACCATTCAGATGCTATGAAAATATGGGCACGCACCAGCCTGTGTCATTTTATCTTGACAAAGTCTACTATTGTGTAGCTGAAATGTCAATAATTTTAAAAGGTCAATGTGGCCTAATATCCCAGAATAATATCAAAACTTGTCAACGATCACCATTCGAGCACTTATTTTGGACGTGGTGTTTCTTTTACGTGTAATCTATCTACATGGTGACACACACACACACACACACACACACACACACACACACACACACACTCTCTCTCTCTCTCTCTCTCTCTCTCTCTCTCTCTCTCTCTCTCTCTCTCTCTCTCTCTCTCTCTCTCTCTCTCTCTCTCTCTCTCTCTCTCTCTCTCTCTCTCTCTCTCTCTCTCTCTCTCTCTCTCTCTCTCTCTCTCTCTCTCTCTGTGTGTGTGTGTGTGTGAATAATGTATTACCTAATTACCTTAGGATATATGTCCATAACTGAAGAGCTGAAAAATGTGTCTGACTTTGTATGTGTCCATGAACTAAGTAAACTAGGTTGATCCACATGAAACTCTTTGACAAAGAGTAGCTCTCTCCATCAACATTTTGGTGAATTTTAAATTTACCATGATCAATGATACCTCTACTTTGGCATCTTTCAGTCCTACAGTCTAGTCATACTGTAATATACTCTTAGCAGCATATTATCAAGTAGCAAGATACCCGTGCTTCGCTACAGTATTATAATGAAATTTATAATTGAATGCTTAACGTTTTATATAAAATCTGCCCAAATTCGCGATGTGACTCGTTTTCTGAGAGAATCCGCCAAAATTCGTGATCTGATTCCTTTTCTGAGAGATTACGGCAAAGTTCCACCCATTTTTCAATCTTTCTTTCCAGCAATCGATTTCGTTCTTCCCGGGCTAATTCCAGATATTCCACTTGGTCAGTTGGGACCCTAAATTTTTGCCATCTTTTCCTATAAGCATTTTTAATATGGTTCAAATCCTTGAGGAGATCTGGCGAGGTGTCATCTTGGGTGCCTTGGCGGTACTGAACCTGCGGCCGGTCTGCATTTGTAGTAACTACCCGACCAGGACCCGTTTCTAGCGCGGTCCGCACATTTGGACGACGGTCCAGAATATTATTATTATTAATATTATTATTATTGTTATTATTATTATTATTATTATTATTATTATTGATGTTCTGGAACCCACAGCAAGATGCAAGACCGCTACTTGGCGGTAAATTACATCTGCTGCCATTGTCACTGCAGAAAATATGACCAGCACCATCGCCGCGTGTAGGTAAGTGCGCAAGATTTCTGGCGTCACGAATGGTATACTTCTGTGCCTTATAGAGGTGAACAGTTGCACGGTCAATATCATTCCTATCATTTATTTCAAATGTGTTTAAATTTTTATTTATATGCCAGGAGAATCTACTGCAATCTAACATTATGTTCTCCAAAGGAAAAGATGCCTCTTGAAAGCGAACCCAGGAAAGATTTAAAATGATCAGTTTATGATCAGAATAAGTACATTATGAACAGTAAAATCAATTGGTCTCAACGCATTTTTCACCCCACCGCTATTAAGTTAATTTACCCCCACCCCCCGAAAAAGAAAGCGCGTTTCTTTATGTTTTAAGGAGATTCCAAATACCAATGTTCACATCTGTTACTTTCAGTTCTGAGATATAAGTATCCCCATAAAAAGAAATCACTTTTTTCACTTCCTTAAGTGAATTTTCCAGCAAAAATACTAGTTTCTTTAATAGTACAGGATCTTCTAATTACCAATCATCACGACTCTAACATCTTTAGTTTTTGAGATATGTCTTCTCATAAAAGGAATTCAAATCCTTTTCACCCCTGCCCCCAAGATGATTTCCCCCAAAAAACTTTTTCTTTCTTTAAGGAGAACCAAATACAAATTTTCATGTCTGTAACAACTTTAGTTTCTTAGATGTAAATATCCTCATACAATTAATTCAATTAATTTTTCAATTGTATCACCTCCCCCCTTTATTAGACTTTCTGAGAATATGCGTTTTTTAAAATTTAATGCAGATTCCAAATACCAATTTTCACATCTGCAAAATCTTTCTTTTTTCAGATAATAGTATCCTCATACAAAAAAATCAACTAATTTTTCAATTTCCCCCCCCCCCACTTTATTTCCGTAAACAAAAAATATGTATTTCTTTATTTTCAAAGGAGATCCCAAATACTAATTTTCAGGTCTGTAATATCTTCTAAAATATAAGTATCCTCATTTAAGACATTCAACCCCTTTTTCACCACTCCTATTGGGATTTTCCGAAAACGAAAAATTCCTTGTTTCTTTATTTTTAAAGGGGATTCTTAATGCCACCTTTTACAACTGTAAACTCCACTTTTTACAACTGTAAACTTTAAAAGTTTTGAGGTATAGATGCACTCATTTTAAAAATTCACCCCCTTTTCATCCCCCCCATTAATTAGATTTTCGAAAGCAAAAAATACGCATTTCTTTATTGTTAAAGGAGATCCCAAATACCAAATTTCAGATCTGTAATATCTCCAGTTTCTGAGATATAAGTATTCTCATAAAAGGCATTCAACTCCTTTTTCACCCTTTCTCACCCTTCCTATTGGGATTTTCCGAAAACAAAAAAAGTGTGTTCCTTTATTTTTAAAGACGATTCTAAATACCAATTTTTACATCTGTAACCTTTTAAAGTTTTCAGATATAGATACACTCATTTCGAAAATTCACCCCCCTTTTTATCCCCCACCATTAATTGGATATTCGAAAAATAAAAAATACGGATTTCTTTAATTTTAAACGAGATCCCAAATACCAATTTTCAGGTCTGTAATATTTTCTGTTTCTAAAATATAAATATCCTCATTTAAGGCATTCACCCCCTTTTTCACCACTTCTATTGGGATTTTACGAAAACAAAAAATATGTGTTTCTTTATTTTTAAAGGGGATTTTAAATGCCACTTTTTACATCTGTAAACTTTAAAAGTTTTGAGGTATAGATACACTCATTTTAAAAATTCACCCCCTTTTCATCCCCCCATTAATTGGATTTTCCAAAAACAAAAAATACACATTTCTTTACTGTTAAAGGAGATCCCAAATACCAAATTCCAGATCTGTAATATCTCCAGTTTCTGAGATATAAGTATCCTCATAAGAGGCATTCAACCCCTTTTTCACCCTTTCTCGCCCTTCCTATTGAGATTTTCCGAAAACAAAAAATACGTGTTCCTTTATTTTTAAAGGAGATTCTAAATACCAATTTTTACATCCGTAAACTTTTAAAGTTTTGAGATATAGATACACTCATTTCGAAAATTCAACCCCCTTTTTATCCCCCACAATTAATTGGGTATTCGAAAAATAAAAATTAAGTATTTCTTTATTTTTAAAGGAGATCCCAAATACGAATTTTCAGGGCAGCAATATCTTCAGTTTCTGAAATATAAGTATCCTCATTAAAGGCATTCAACCCCTTTTTCACCCCTCCTATTTGGATTTTCTGAAAACAAAAAATACGAGTTTCCTTATTTTTAAAGGAGATTCCAAATACCAATTTTTACATCTGTAAACTTTTAAAGTTTTGAGATATAGAAACACTCATTTTAAAATTTCACCTCCCTTTTCACCCCTTCAGCGATGGAATATCCAAAAATCCTCTGTTAGCGAGCACCTACATTGTACTATGAATGTATCCTCAACATTTTATTTCATTATGTCCAGTAGTTTTGGCTCGGCGATGATGAATCAGTCAGTCAGTCAGTCAGGACAAGTTATTTTATATATATAGATAAGCCTTTGTTATCGGAGAGTATTCAACTGAACTCCTTCTTGCCAGATACTTGTGCCATTCATATCTCATTCTGTGATACCAATGACTTTTCCATCAACGGTATATTATTCCTCAAGCAATACCATCTTGAACTATGTAAGATAAACCATCTCCATCAGTGTGTGCTAGGTTTCATGAAGACAGAAATGGAAATCCTTATGACTATCAATCTTTGCAAAACCTGAACTGTCTTCTATTAAACCAGTTAGTTACTTCACAAACATGCCTAACATAATCAGAAATAATGACTGGTTTTATCAGCGCTACGTCTAGAATATTTTTCTCTTTGGTTGGTTCCGTCCCTTTCTGATTCAGCTGTTATTCCCAGATTAACTTATTTACCTGTTGTTGGTCATGCTTCCTGTCATTTGCATTACTCCATACTTAACATTTGATAAATTGACATCCCCTGCTACAATAATGTTCTTTTGTTTGTCATTCCCCACATAGCTTATCAAATAATTCTGCATCATAGTTACTGCCACCCTTTCAAGTTATGTACACCTCAAAAATATCAATTGCCTATTATCTTTAGAGATGAGCCTTGCTTTGGAACTTCATGTTTCTCATCCTTTTTCATAGCTTACAAATTCCTCTTTCACCAGTATGAATACTCCCGTTCCTACTGTTCCCCTCCTGTCTCTGCGATAAACACTCCAGTTCCGTGAGAAAATTTGGCATTCATAGTAATCACTTGTTAGCCATGATTCAACTCCTATTGCAATATCTGGTAAATATACAAGGGTTGGAGCAAAAGTCATGGCAACTATTTTTTTTCTTGAAGATACTAGTCCGGTTGGAAACTGTGACATATACAGATGAAAGGACAAGGTGTTAACTACATGTGTGGACAATGAATAGCACTGAAATATCCTAACACACTAATTTATTACGGTAGTATACAGGCCAATGTGGCCTTCCTGGTGCAAAAGAATGACAACACAGTACACATAAAGTTGACATGACAAACCTGGGCCTAAAGACCCTCAAAGTAGTCCCCTGCTACTGACACCACATGCTGTCAACGATGTGGGAGGTGCTGAATACCATCTGCCTCAGCATTTGCTGCACCATGTGTGAATCGGGTCACCTGTTGGCGCACAGCATTAGCAATGTCCTCTTGTGTTGCAAACTCCCTACCACGTAGTGGTTCCTTAATCTTTCAAATGAGATCAAAGTCACAGGGCAAAATGTCGGGAGAGTACGGTGGGTGCTCCAAATCTTCCAATCCCCATTGTCGCAGTAGCTGCCCTACACACTCTGCTTTATGTGGTTTTGCATTGTCGTGCAGGATTATTGCACTGTCCACAAGATCCCTCGGAGAACGGCTATTGTGATGTAAGCGTGCTGCTCAACACGGGTTACTTCCATCTCGCACGACACTCACCAACTGACTGATTTCACAGCCTTCTCTGCGTTACTACCAGCTATCACAGAGCCATCTGTTGTTCTGCATACACACTATGCCTGCAGAACTTCCACACGACACATATACGTTTGTGATCCGTTCACATATCTACAAGAAAAAAAATATTTGCCATGATTTTTGCCCCAATCCTCGTGTGTGTGTGTGTGTGTGTGTGTGTGTATATATACGGTATGCGCCAAAATATACAGTATTCATTTTCACGCAGTGCACATGCACACGCCTGAGCGTCTGCATGTTGTTACATCGCCATGATGAATTGTTAGTTGTGTAAAGAACGTTGTGCTCTCTGATTGGAAGTGACAATGGGTCTCGCGACGGAGGAAAATTTTTTTATAGTGGAGTATTATTTTTGCTCGTACGGAACGGTTATCAAGGTGGGCCGAGTTTAAAGTTAGTAGCGGAACAATATCATGAACACTTCAATAACCCAGCACCTAGCAACACAGTTATGCTATCCATTGTTAAAAAATTTGTCGTACGGGTAGTGTATTGTGTCAACGCAAGGGAAGGTCTGGTAGGCCAGTAACTGTGTCCACAAATTAAAATCGTGGATGTGTCCTCAATCAGGTGTTGCAGTCTCCAAAGCAAAGTCTTCGGCGAACAGCCCTGAAATTAAACATCAGCCCTACGTCACTTCGACGTTTGTTTAAAGACATAAGTGGATTTCTGTACCGAATACAGGTTGGGCAACTTGACGGAGCATGATAGGCATGTCAGGGTGGAATATTGTGCACGATTTTTGGCCATGGTGTATGAGGATGCAGATTTCTTGTTCAAAGTGTGGTTCTCTGACAAAAGTCACATTCATCTGGACGGTTTTCTCAGTCGCCAAATAACTCGCTTTCTTGGTTTCAAGAGGCCAGACACTATAGTCCAGAAACCGATACATAGTGTGCGTGTGACGATTCGGTGTGCAGTGTCAGGAAACGGTGTGACAGGTCCATATTTCATAAAGAATTATGGTGCACCTCTTACTGTTAACCAGGAACGCTATAGGAACATGGTGATCAGGCCATTATTCAGGATCTAAGAAGGCTATGTCGTGCCAGGAACATGCAGATGAATAGACAGGCGTTCCAACAAGACGAGGCGACCTGCCACACCGCACGACAGACTATGGCTATGCTGCAAGAAACCTTTCCAGGACGAGTAATTTCCCGCGGGGCTGAGTTTCTCTACCCATCACATTCCCCCGATCATACACCAAATGATGCTAATGTGTGGGGAATATTAAAGGAGCAAATTTTCAATTGTCCAGATCCACCCAAAAATGTGCCTGCATTACGTCAGAAGATCGTCTCGTTCTTCAGGACTCTGCAGCAACCTATGTTCCAGAATATGTTGGAAAATCTGCGTGATTGTTATGAACACTCCCTACAGCGCAATGGAGCACATTTTGAACATTTACACTATCATCTCGATAAGTAAGGTAAAATGAAAATAAGACAAACATAATATCCAGTACTGTATATTTTGGCGCATACTATATATATATAGTAAATATATTAAATTACCTAATTCTCTTCCTTTCTTTACAATACTTCTACAGTTTAACACTAAGAACTCTATGTTATCCCTACAGGGCTTCCATCTCTTCACCGCTTCCTAGTCCAACCTGATTCCCTGAATGTACCTCCCTATACTTCTTTTAAACAAATCCTCAAACTTGTATGTACCATTGTAGTTCTTCTTCTTCTTCTTCTTCTTCTTCTTTTATGACCACATAGGATCACTTTAGTCAGTCCGTCGTTCAGGTCTCTTTGAAGGGATTGTTCGGGCTTTGCGGTCCTCCCAGTACTTCTTCAGACGCTCCGATCTTCGTGCCCTTTCCTCAGTTGAAAATGTGCGTGTTGTTGGTTTGTTTTGTGTAAGGGTAAAGCGGAGGTTTGTATTCTTGAGTTTTGTATTCAATTTTATCTTATTTTTGGTGTCTTCTGTTGTAAGGCCTATTTCCTTCAGATCCTCTCTTACTTCTCTGATCCATTTACATCCTGTTGTGGTATTTTTTGAGACGAGATTGTGTTGTACTAGTTGTTTCAGAAGTCTTGAGTCCTGCATCCTCATGATATGTCCAAAGAATCCCAGTCTCCTCTTACGCATAGTATCTGTAATGGGTTCTAGCTCTTTGTACACGACTTTGTTAGGTATTAACCGCCACTGTCCATCTTTCTGATATTTTTTGTTGATACAGGTTCTTCCAATCCTCCTTTCAATTTTCTGAAGTCTGTCAGTCTTTGATTGTTTATTCAGGTAAAAGAGTGTTTCTGCTGCATATGTAGCTTCCGGTTTTACCATTGTAGTTCAAATAAAGACCTTCTGAGCATAGATCCTTATCTCCTACCCATCCATAGGCTAGTGCTGACTGATTCTGATGCAGTGCAGCTGCAACTCTTTGAAAATGGGATAAGTACACCTTGCTTGTGATGGTTTTGCCACACTCTAGGAATTCAAAGTGCACAACACCAGCCTTCTGTTGATCATATTTTGTTTGGGGCATATGCTACAGAACCTAGCCCTCTCTTGCCTTGCCCCTTCTCTGTTCCCCATCTTACTTCTGCTGTTCTACCTGAAGTGACTCATACCGATTCCTCACCGATACCTCTCCTGAACTTACTCCCTGAGAATTCTTAGCTCTCACAGAAAATGCACAACCCTTTCTGATATGTAAAGTTGAACAATTTTTGAATGGTCATCAAGTTCCACACCTTCCTTGGCCTGAATATTTGCCACACCACATACCACCTATGCCAACTGACTTCGGCAGCAAATAAAAAAATGCCTGGACTGATGTCCTCGAAACATATGTCTGACATATCTTCCTGTAAGTAACACCATGAAGTACCAGTTATTCCTACCCATGTTGGTCAACTGAGCTACAAGTTCACCCATTTTCCATATTGTCTCAGTACAATAAATATGGTTTTGATGGCTCTTGTCTTTCATAATGTTTCCATTTTAATGGTTAACAAAGGTTTACATCTGAAAAATGATTCACGTGCTAAACATGCAATCTAATAAAAGTAAATTAAATGTTCTGGACATGGTATGTACAGTAATAACTTGATTCGATACCGGTACCAAAGAACAGAAGACTTACTATAACAAACTATACTTAAGGGTGGTGATTTTCAGCATTTTGAAATCAGAAATTTTGCATCTTGATTTGTACAGTTAACATTTTGTAGCATTTATACATTTGTAATTTAGTGTTTTATAGCGTCTTGAAGAAAAACATAGAATTCCGATAAATAGGTAATGTCTTTTTGATAACATTTACATCCCATTAGCTACTTCAATAGTTTTTGGAGATGCTGAGGTGCCAGAATTTTGTCCTGTAGGAGTTTTTTTGCTTGCTAGTAAATCTACCAAATGGAGTTGATGTATACACCCAAATACCACCAGACTGAGCCAGGATCAAACCTGCCAACTTTGGCTCAGAAAGCCAACATCTTAACTATCTGAGCTACTCAGCCCAGCACATCTATTTCAAGTTATACGTTAAAGCATAATATAGGAAGAAGGAAAAAAAATATATATATTAATGAAAAATCAGAGTAATAAAAATAAAATGTACAAAATTAACTGAAGTCATGTTCATGAATCAGTGACAGTGTTGAAGAAAATTTACTGAAATATCTTTCAGCATCTACACTGTTGGTGTACAGCTACTTGAGCACATTCTACAGGACATTCCAAGAGTGTATAATCTCCTCAGTTTCGACTTTCCTGAAGAAATAAAAATACACAAAGTTTTATTTGAAAAATCATTGATTTCATATTTACATTGTATTTTAGTACAAATTTCATATTTTATCTTGTTTTCAATAGTTTCCAGGTCATGAAAGATAAACATACATTATAAACATTTTGCTTAATATTGCTATTGCAGAAAATCACTACCCCTTATTATACTGTATTGACAAGGAGTATCATATTTTGACTTACATTATCTTCTTGCAGTAGACAGCATTACAGCTATAATTTTAAGGGGCCCAGCATCACTGATGATATCTTCAAACATATTTATTAATGTTATCATTTAAATTAACTGCTTTCTGTTCCATGAATGGCTATCTGTACTCTAAATTTGCATGAAGAAAAGAATCTCAATAAGGAACAAAGACTCAAGAATGAATGGGAAAAGAGAATATTGTCAAACAAAAATGCATGCTACTCATAAAAAGAACTAGGCATGCTGTACCTATTTCAATATTAATCTAAGTTTCCATAGAAATGAATGATGTATTATGGGTTGTATTTAATTAAACTGTATATTATTTAGCAATTCCATGATAAAAAACAGGCACATTGGCTTTCTTGTTTTTGTACAACTTTCTCCATTTCTTTATTATACGGTACTTTGATTTATGATCATCATTTGAAAATATTACAGATATAAGCCTAATACCCAATAACCTAAGGTAACATCTGTGACAGATTCACTGTTACAACAATGGTTATAGTATTCTACTGCTAACTGTTCCAAATCTTACTGTAGGCTACTTCATCAAGGAATGTCATGGGCATACCTTACTTCATTTGATAGTTTCATTAAATCAATAGAAATTTCTCTAAGGAATATGTTTGAATATAAGGAAAGGAAATAATACATTCAAACTTGTCTCAATGACCACCAATCATTTTTCTGCAAAATGGGCAGGTAACTGCTAAATTATGGTCATAAAAGTTTAGAATTGGAAAACAGAACTTATATTATATAGGACCTACCTATCAACCTCTTCACATAAAATTATTTTCATCATGTTGGTCCAAAAATGTCCAATTTATTTTATTGCCAAAATTTAATACCAGTATTTAATACAAACATAGGTTATGGAAAAAAAGGATTTTCAAAATTATTCTAAAAAAAAAAGTTGGTCATTTTTTACCAAAAGCCTGAATATTTTTTTATGCTGTTAAAAATAAATGTAAATTCTGTGAAATGACTTCAGCAGTGAATAGAATAATTACTATTAAACATTTTCAGTGACTATGCTAAAAACTTACAATAAACAAAGACATTTTATAATGAAAAACAAGACATATTTTCTCTTACTTTTCTCTTCTTCTTCTTCTTCCACTTTTGCCACACCCTGGTAGGGCTGCGCATTTGAACTTTGTCATACGTGTGGACATAGCCCTGTTTTATGGCCAGATGCCCTTCGTGATGAGAACCCCTTGTGCAGGGATATATTCACTATTGCGTGTTCTGTGGTGGTCGGTTTTTCCCTTTCTATTTACAATTTGCTTTATGTCGCACCAGCACAGATAGATCTTACGGCAATGATGGGATAGGGCTAGGAGTGGGAAGGAAGCAGCCGTGGCATTAATTAAGGTAGAGCCCCAGCATTGGCCTGGTGTGAAAATGGGAAACCACGGAAAACTATCCTCAGGGCTGCCAACAGTTGGGTTCGAACCCACTATCTCCCGAATGCAAGCTCACAGCTGCGCAACCCTAACCGCATTGCCACTTGCTCGATATTGGTGGTTGGTACTGTGATCTGTTGTGTGTATATGAAGAGGAGTGAATGAGGACCATCATGAACGCTCAGTCTCTGAATCACAGGAATTAGCCAGATGCAGCTAAAATATCTGACCCAGCTGGGAACTGAACCGGAGTCCCTTCGAATGAAAGGCCACCAGATGACCATTCAACCAAGGAGCCAGGCATATTTTCTGTCATAATTCCTGGGATACAGGAGAGCGTATCTACATGACGCACAGAAGATGACTACCGCAGCAGTAGTCGAAACGTATGGAAGAAACGAGAGGAGTGGACCACGGCATAATAGCCCGGAAGATTTTGATTATATTGACACCAGCCGTGAAAGCCTTCATACTTTAAAGAACACTAAAACCATGACAGTATGTAGGCCCTGCCAAACATATGTGTCAGATATCACAATAGGCACAGACAAAAGTAAGCAACTAAACTAGTTTTGCTATCTCAGAAGTCTGATTACACAAGATAACAGATAGTAATGGCTAAGAAAGTTCGCTGTCACTCCCTCTAAAATTCCCACTGAGGTGTTAATTACTTCCGTTGAGGCAGCCATCCACAAACTACTTCCGAATGAGGCTGAGGAGTTATGACAGGAATGTGAGACTGATGAGGTCTGCTGCTGTACCCGTGCTCAATTTAACAAGAGGCGAGGGAGAGCTCTGAAGGAACTTAAAGATGATTCTGAACTGATCATTCTCTCAGATGATAAGGATACCTAATGTGATGATGGTAATGGACACTGTCAAGTATATGAACAAGATCTTGGCTATATTGTCAGAGCCTGTTTACAGACTGAGCTCATGTGACCCTACCACTCATGTGTCCAGCACCACTGTGAAGCAGTTAAGGCAATCCTCTATTTCATAAGGGGAGGCTAAACATCTGTCTTCAGGGATGCAGTACCACCTTGATTATGTCAACCAAAAATCCATAAAAAAAGATGTTCCCCTCAGACCTATTGTTAGTGTGATATGTTCTCCTACGTATGCTCTGGCTAAATACCTAAACAATTTGCTTCAGCCACATATAGGACGTACTGAATCAAACGTTAGGTACTGTACTCACTTGTATTTTGTCAACAAGTTGTCAACCATAACCCTTCAACCTAATGCACTTCTGGTGAGTTTTGATGTGGAGTCCTTGTTCACCAAAGTGATGATTGAGTTGGTCATGTCTTTCATTAAGCATCTGTTCTCTGAGGACATTACTTAGCTATTTCACCACTGCATGATTTCCAGATATTTCTTGTAGGTTGGATGATGTTACGAACAAATGGTGGGGTGGCTATGGGAAGTCCACTTTCGCTGGTAGTGGCTAGTTTCTTTATGGAGCATTTTGAGGAGGAGGCTATTGCTTCAGTGCCCATCAAACCTATGATTTGGTGGAGGTTGACAATACATTTGCGGTCTGGACAGAAGGTCCTGAGAAACTTTAGCTATTTCTTAACTACTTATATCAGCAACATCCTTCAATTACATTCACTATGGAGATGGAGCCTCCTTTTCGTGGAAGTTCTAGTAAGAAAGATACTGGACGGCTCCTTAGGACGTACCGTCTATCGTAAACCTACCCACACAAATCGCTATCTCCATGCAGATTCTCACCACCATCCAGCACAAAAAACAGGGCATTCTCACGACACTCACCAACAGGCCAATACGAACTTGTGAGCCATCAAATATCCAGGAGGGGATGGACACATTCAAAGTCACGTTCAAGGGCAATGGTTTCAGCAATGTACAGATTCATAGAGCCCTGCATCCCAAAGGGATACCTAAGCAAAGCTCACATAAAGAAGTGAAGAGAACTGCCTACCTGCCTTACATTCATAATACCACAGATCGAACTGCCAAGGTGCTCCGCAAGCACACATTATTAAAACCATATTTGGCACCGTCACTAAAATTGCTCACAGTGCAGGCAAAACCAAGGACAAATTGTCCCCTACATTACACCCTGAGGTGTACAAAACTCCCTGTACTTGCTGCAAGATATACAGTACACTGGCCAAACATGCTGGTCCAATGGTACTTGTACAAAGGAACATGAACGAAATATTCATCTTAACCAACCAGACAAATCAACAATAGCTGAGCATGCCCTATTGTCAGGTCATGATGTCATGTTCCAAGATGTTAGAGAGCTTACCCATACTAAACACTACAGGTCTTGAAATCATTACAATTTCAACGGACACTGGCTATCAATTAAGTAATACGTGGTTGCCAGCCATTAAGGATTTACATAGGTACTTCTCTTCCTTGTCCTTTCACTATCGTTATTTCGTTTTGGTGTTTTCCAAATTTGTATGTTCCTCATCACCAGATGTTCCATTCCAGACTTTTGTTAGTGTCATACTTTCATAACGTATGTACACCTGTTATGCCCCCACTTTCAGACTGACTCTAGATGGTGCCAACAACTGCCACTTGGAATGCTAGTGCTGTGCCAGTGTACGCTGAGCCATCTGGTGATGAATGAACGTAACGTACCACTTCCTATTACTAACGTCTAAATTCAAACCTTCGTTATTGGAGAAATCTTCCTTGTAAACAGTTGAGATTTTCTTCTGAAGACACAGAGCAAAGTACTCTGCAAAACGTAAAGAATTTCACTTTATTTTCAAGACACAGCATAAGCCCAAAAAGCCTATATCATGGCTACAATTACAGGCCATGAAAGCATCAAAGTCCTTCAAGTTCCTAGCTGCATTTATTTTCCAAGCAATAGTTAATTCATCATAATCATCACTGATTCTCCACTCCAGCAGACCAGGTGCAGGAATGAACAAGCCTTCTCCTGAAAAAATTCAAACCTACAACCTGTTTTCCAGTCATTGACCGAGTCAGGGATGTAATGAAATGAATCATATATAGGCTATTAGTACGATGGGGTCGCCACTCCCAAAGTGATTTAGTAATGACTGATAGATGCTATGAAATGAGAATGGAGAGTGTTGCTGGAATGAAAGATGACAGGGAAAACCGGAGTATCTGGAGAAAAAACCTGTCCCACCTCCGCTTTGTCCAGCACAAATCTCACATGGAGTGACCGGGATTTGAACCACGGTATCCAGCAGTGAGAGGCCGACGCGCTGCCGTCTGACCATGGAGGCTTACCCTTCTCCTGAATCTTCTTCTATTATTGTTGAAAGAATCTTTTTCCACTTCGGCAGACTTGCTATGCTCATCACAGTCAAGGATTTATCTGTCAGGGTGAAATACCTTAGTTTAGCCCCCCCACTTCATCTACAAGGCAGCAGATTGAGTACTGGAATGCCTCATCTGTCAACTGCACGTTTCTGAAGGTCTCCTTCTCCGCCAAAACTAACATTAAAGATTTCACTGTAACACTGGCGAGAGGCCAGCTGGTCCAAGGTCTTTTAATGTTAATCTAGAATCACCTTGCCCTCTGTCCTGGCTTGTGACAGGCCGAGCCTGGCCTCCCATATACTGCGCCCATAATGGCCCTTTAGTAGCGTCTCGTGCAGACTAAAGGCAAACTCACAGCTACACCCCTCATGCTGCATAGCTAACTCCAAGCATGCTTGTAGTTTTTCATGACTCTCAACATTGTATTCGTAGGCAAGGTACCTTCATTGATGCTGATCAGGAGGAACTGAGGTCCTCTAATTTGCCAGCAAGTGACATGGTGACAGCAAATGGAGTTTATTTTCTTCTCATTGATCTTGGTTCCTTGACCAACTTCATCTAGGACAATTCAAAATATTACTTCATAGTATAATTTAAATGGGTTAGGGAGAGGATACAAACTTATCTCACCTTTATGCATTGTGACCTCTTCAGTAATGTGGTATCCAATTTTGATGTGAGCTGCTCGGTTCCAATACAGCTTCTAGATGAACTGTTACGAGCTCAATTTTGCTTACCTTATGCATACTTCTCCGCTCCGATTTAGTGCACATTATATTGCGCTGCTTCACGAACTTTCAGCTTACTAGTCTGTCTCACCACTGCTTGGACTGTTGCCTCTCCACGCGCAATCACCGTGACGTCACCCGGTTCCAGTGTTTTCTCGAGCTCGCTTCGCTTCCGTATATATACTCGCCGCTTTCTCTTGTCCGGCGATCAGGTGTGATTGATATGTTGTAATCGGCAGTGGGAGCTTGAGCAGTGTACTCGGCTGGACCGTGTGCATTTCAATTTTACTTCATTCTTCTTTACGTATTGGGTGAGCAGACTATTATTGTTATTATTATTGTCATCCATTCAATTTTGCCCTCTCTTTCTCCATATGGGCTTGGCTAATGCTTGGATTTCGAACTCTAGTCCCTTCAGGACTCTACGAAATTACGCTGTGCTAAACTATTGGCTTTAGACTTGTGGTGGAAATGTGAAGGAAGAAGTGTACTGGACTAGCGATATTATGGTCACCTTCAACTTCCAAAGTACTGTGCATGAACTTTGCCTTCCCTCGTTTTGAAGTGGGACTTGACAGCCTGATCATTTCCCTTTCCCTGCTGTTTGTTTCTTGGTTTTCTTTCCTGTTCCTCTTTCCATTCTCCTTTTCGTCTCCCATTCGTATTTTCTCATAATTTGCTAATGAAATTTGGTAACATTGTGCTCTGCCGATTTCGCACTGCGTCTGCTTTTTACATTTCGAATGTTCTAGTATCTTCCTGTCTTAAACAAGTGTGTGTTAGATTTTGGGGGATATGGTGTCGTTTTATTGCGTACCTTTTTTAGGTACTGGAAAGTTCCCATTAACGTGTATTATTTTTACTTGTTCCTTTTCAAAATTTCTTGCTGTTTTTGCGCGGCATTCATGTGAACGTTGTCATATTGGAACTTGAATGTAATGAGAACATTAATTTATTCCTATAGCCCTTATCTCGTACCTGAGTATACCAAAGATTTATTGTAATTTGTGTGGTTACCCTTTTTAGTGCCTGTATGAACCAAAATAAGACCTGTCAATAACTTGTATGATTCCCTTTTTCTATGGTGTATCAAATGGTCCAATTTTACTCTCTGTTGTGAAAACATTTGTTATCCCTTTTGAAGCTGTTTCAATATACATGTTCATCTTTTCTAAACCTGTACTTTTGGGAGTTCTCATTTCTGTGTTCTCTTTCGTTTTGCTTTGTATGTACCCACTGCCGAAATTCCCCTTGGGAAAAGGCCCATAAATTGTAATCGGCACATGACTTGGGATGTTATCTGCACTGATTGTGGTTATTTGAAGCATGACATTTGAATAGTGCCATTACTCCATACTACACGTTTCCCTGCGCTCTGCTTTGCTAAGTTCTCTGTGCGGCATACCAGCACATATTACTGGGAGTCTTTCGCTTCCTTCATATCAGTCTTTCGTTGATGTTTGCCAAGCGACTGCTGCAAGTACTAGGAAATACATACTCATATTTAATTATACCAATGTACTGCAACATATGGTAGCAGATTACTTCCTATTTTGACTGCCCTTATTCTCTTGTGTGCTTTCATTCATGGGTAGCTTTTCCGATAACTTCCCTTTAGGGGAAGACTCTTCATTATTATCTTCTCCGCTACCACCAAATTTATCATTGCCCAACCCTCCTGTACCGAATTTAATTTCCTTTTCTTCTGCTTCGTCTTCTCCCTCCCTATACCTGTCTTCATCCAACCACACACCTGATTTTCAATCTGATGATACTAAACCTTCCATTTTACTACATCACATGGCCCCACCCCCTCCTCCTTATTCTCAACCCCCAGTACCTACTACCCCCTCTGTTGATAGTGCACTTAATGTACAAATCATTAAGCAGTCGTTATTACAAGTTCCCCAACTATTAGCAACAGATCCCCGAAATCTTACCATTTGGCTGTTTTCGGTTCGCAAGTTCTTAAACATAAAAGTTGCCTCTTTTTCCCAATTAATTGGCCTCCTGTCCACCAAAACTACGGGTTTTTATTCCACCTTTTGGTTGGATAATATGTCAAATTTTACAAATTGGTATGAATTGAGACATGCGATACACAATTATTTCTTACCCCTAGAAGTCCGTCACAAATTAAGTACCGAATTCATCAGACGCCACCAGCTACCCAACGAACCTGCGCACGACTATTTGGACTCTATTATCACTTATAGTGATGTTTTAAATATTTCATATAACACTTCCGAACTGATATCTATTATTCAGTTTTATGCCGCCCCATCATTCCGTATGCTTTTTAATGTTCTTGCCCCCCCTGTTTCCCTCTTTCAACTCTACAATCTTGCTCAACAACATACCATACATTCTTTAGGGGATCGTTCCTACTATGCTTCCGTCTCTCCTCCACCTATTACTGCACCTCCCTTACGTTCCTCTTTGCCTGCAGTACCCCCCCTTAGTGTTCGTCCTCCCATAACCTGTTATCGCTGTAAATTACCGGGCCATATTGCCCGTCAATGTACTAATTTGCCTTCGGGAAATGCCCTTCACCCGCGTCCTTAGGCAGTAGGCGTTCACATAGGGAAAATCTGCCTCATTCCTCGCAGCTTACCTCCGTATCTGCATCTTCCCAATCCATTCATAATTCTATTTCTCTTTTACCCCCAAGTTGTCATGTTTTGCTTACTGTTAATAACCTTCCTTCTGTTGCGCTCCTCGATTCTGGGGCGGCAGTGTCACTTATTAGTTCCCGATTTTATAAAGATTTACTTCACAATAATCCTCATTTGACATATCTTCCATCTCCCCTTCGATGTCTTTCAGTTTCTAATCAACCCTTGCAAATTTTGGGTAGTATCTTGTTACATATTAAACTACAGCACCTTTCTTGGCCTTTCACTTTTCAGATTGTTGAAGACTTGTCATTCCCGGTTATCTTAGGATATGATTTTTTTTCGCATACTGGTCTTCTTCTCGATTCCGCCCAGTCTAAAGTTTTTTTTTTCCTTTTCGGACAAGTTTGTTCCGTTGATTAACATCTCTGATTTTCCTTTTCGCTCACATTCCCTACTTCCTGCTATTAACTCTATTCATTCCGACCAGGTTCAAGCTTTGCTCACTGAGTTTTCTGACGTTATTACCCCTAATTTGGGTACGGTTAAGAATTTTTTTGCTCATATTGATCTAGTGGATTCTACTCCTGTCCGCTCTTCTCCTTATTTCCTTAGCCCTCCTCGGATGAACGCTTTAAATCAGTTGATTCAGATAATGCTTAAAGACAATACTATTATTCCATCATCTTCCGATTATGCCTCACCCGCTTTTGTGGTGGATAAGCCTGATGGTTCTGCTAGGTTTATTGTTGATTACAGGAAGCTCAATGAGAAAATCGTCTACGACGCCTATCCGATGCCTAAAATAAATTCGGCATTCCAACATTTTTCCGGTTCCAAATTTTTCTCAATTTTCGACCTCAATTCTGCCTACAATCAGCTTCCCTTAGATGACCTTAGTTCTCGGTATACGGCGTTCATTACTCCTAATGGGCTCTATCAATTTAAAAGAGTTCCTTTTGGCCTTAATCTAGGCTCCCAAATAATGCAGCGTTTTGTGGACTCCCTTTTTGCTGACATTAAGTATAAGTATCTTTTTCCTTTCGTTGATGATATCTTAGTTTTTTCTCCTGATTTTGAATCGCATTTGTCTCATGTACGCGAAGTCCTTACTCGTCTTCGCAATGTCGGTCTTACCGTTAATCCCTCTAAAGTTTTGATCGCCCAAACCTCGATTAAATTTCTCGGCCACATATTGAGCTCTGATGGTATTGCTGTTGACCCTGACCGTGTCTCCGCCATTAATAAGATACCCCCTCCTACCAACTTGAAACATTTACGATCCTTTTTGGGAATGGTTGGCTTCTACGCCAAGTACATCCCTAATTTTTCATCCATTGCTGATCCTTTGAATAAACTCAAAAGGAAAGGGGTGAAATTTCACTGGTCTCCTCAGCAACAAATGGCCTTTGATCTTCTTAAATCGAAATTATCCCATGCTCCCCTCTTACAAATTCCGGACTTTAATCTTACCTTTGAACTATCCACTGATGCCTCGGACATTGCCATTGGCGCTGTCCTTCAACAAACTGTTAATGACCGTACGCTTCCTGTTGCCTATTTTAGCCGTCTGTTATCCCCTGTTGAACAAAAGTATTCTACTTACGAAAAAGAAGCCCTGGCTCTTATTCTCTCCATAGAACACTTTTCTGAATACCTTGACCATCGTGAATTCATTGTCAGCACTGATAACCAGGCTCTTTCTTGGCTACTACATAATGCCCCAAAAATTGGTCGTACTGGTCGTTGGTTACTCCGCCTGTCTCGTTTTTAGTTCAACTTACTACGGAGTATTGAAAGGTGGATCCTTCCCTATAATATTGTACATCTTCTTATTTCTCTATTCAATACGGAACAATCATGAAGTTTTTAACTTTAAATATATAATAATTCTGTCGCCGATGCTCTTTCCCGTCTCTTTGATGACCACCAGCTTCAACCCTCCGAACTTGATTCCCTTCCCATTAACTCTGTTATTTCTGTCTCTTCTTTAACTAATTTTCCCCTCTCTTTTCAATCTTGCTTGCACCATCAACAGCTTGACCCATACTGTCAACAAATTTCTCAAGAAATTACTTCTCCTAATTACTCTGGCCCATTTCGGGTCCATCACCAACTCCTTCTTTTTAAACCTACCCCTAAAGCTACTCCTCGCCTGGTTCTTCCTTCCACTCTCCGATCTATGGTATTTCAATATTTTCATGATCCGCCTATGGGCAGCCACTTTGGGAGAGCTAAGATCTACGCTCGCCTTGCCTCCCAATTTTTTTGGCCGCAAATGCGTAAAGACATTTTTTCGTGGGTTCGATCTTGCCCTTCTTGTCAGAAACATAAACCGTTAAATCACCTTCCTTACGGCTCCTATGCCGCCTCTCCTGCTACTTACTCGTCTGAAAAGTATTACATTGATATTGTTGGGCCTATTGTCAAATCCTCTAAATCCAATTCATATATTTTCACTCTGTTAGAGGGTTTTTCTAAATTTCTTATTGTTCGTCCTTTGAGAAATATCTCCTCACAAATTGTTATCAATCTTTTGTTCAATTACATCTTTCCTATCACTGGTCTCCCTAAAGTTCTCATTTCTGATAATGCTTCGATTTTCACCTCTAGACAGTTCTATAATTTTTGTTTTTCTCTCGGCATAAAAAAAGTTTGCACTTCCCCGTATCACCCTCAGGCAAATACCATTGAACGCTACCACCGTAACCTGAAAACATTTCTATCTATTTTCCACTCCCACAACCAGAAATCATGGGACACCGAACTTCCTTCTTTTGTTCTGGTCCTCAACTCCACCATTAATTCCTCTACTGGTTGTACTCCGGCTAAACTCTTTCTCGGCCGTGAGTTGAATACCCCTCTTGCTCTAACGTGGGATCTACCCTCGCTTTTGGACGCCCCCTCCGATCGTCTTAATCATTCCCAATTGTATTCCGCTTATCAAAAGCTCCTTCAGGCCAGCAAAGTCATAAGAAACTGTGTAATTCTCGTGTCTTACCTTCTAAATTTAAATTGTTTGATTTAGTTCTTCTTAAAAATCACCCTCTCAGCTCTACACCTCAGAATATTTCTGCTAAACTCTCCCCTCGTTGGATGGGTCCCTTCCGTATTCTTTCTTTTCCCTCGCCTAATACCGCTCAGCTCCAGTCTGTGGAATCCCCTACTGACCTCCGAAAGGCTCATTTCTCTCGACTAAAGCCGTTCCATACCTAATCCCTATTTTCCCCTTTTTTTTTGGTAGGGCGGGAGATGGGTATTGATCAGCTCTGTTATCACCTTTTTTTTATCTCTTTGGTTCTTCGGGATTATTTTGCTGTCTATCACTCTCCTTCCTTCATATTTCTTGTTTTTTTTTTTTTTTTCTTTTTGCCTCTGCTCACCCAACTCACCTCCCACTGCCTAAATTTTCATGCCTGATCCTCCCCCTTTTATAACTAAGTTTTTTTTGTTTGTTTGTTTGTTATCCTTCTGGGATATATTATTGATAAATATTGTAATTTTCTATTGTCAAATTGTCATGCAGAGCACTAGATAATCATGTTTTATTACTAAAATTATCCGTTTCGTTCCCTTGCCCTCTCCTTCCCCCCCGTCCTTTTCCCCCTTTTCTTCCCTTATTCTCTCATGTTACTTATTCTCTTTTTTTTTCTTTCCTATTATGTTGCATCATCCTGCCTGTCCCTGAGATGGCGCCTCCTTGGGACTTCGTGGGACCTGCCGCTTCTCCTGTCTTCATCTTTACGTTTCGTCGGTTCTGCTTCTTCGGCTGTCGTCGTTTCTACCGTCGTCGGATCTCCGCCACTCTTCATCTTCGTCCGCATCGCTTTGGATCACCTGTACTGCTTTCACCACCCTCAGCTTCTCGTCGTGCCATCTCGTCACTTTGGACACCAATCCTTCGGATATCTTCTGGTGGTGGGAGTATGTTACGAGCTCAATTTCGCTTACCTTATGCATACTTCTCCGCTCCGATTTAGTGCACATTATATTGCGCTGCTTCACGAACTTTCAGCTTACTAGTCTGTCTCACCACTGCTTGGACTGTTGCCTCTCCACGCGCAATCACCGTGACGTCACCCGGTTCCAGTGTTTTCTCGAGCTCGCTTCGCTTCCGTATATATACTCGCCGCTTTCTCTTGTCCGGCGATCAGGTGTGATTGATATGTTGTAATCGGCAGTGGGAGCTTGAGCAGTGTACTCGGCTGGACCGTGTGCATTTCAATTTTACTTCATTCTTCTTTACGTATTGGGTGAGCAGACTATTATTGTTATTATTATTGTCATCCATTCAATTTTGCCCTCTCTTTCTCCATATGGGCTTGTCTAATGCTTGGATTTCGAACTCTAGTCCCTTCAGGACTCTACGAAATTACGCTGTGCTAAACTATTGGCTTTAGACTTGTGGTGGAAATGTGAAGGAAGAAGTGTACTGGACTAGCGATATTATGGTCACCTTCAACTTCCAAAGTACTGTGCATGAACTTTGCCTTCCCTCGTTTTGAAGTGGGACTTGACAGCCTGATCATTTCCCTTTCCCTGCTGTTTGTTTCTTGGTTTTCTTTCCTGTTCCTCTTTCCATTCTCCTTTTCGTCTCCCATTCGTAGTTTTTCATAATTTGCTAATGAAATTTGGTAACATTGTGCTCTGCCGATTTCGCACTGCGTCTGCTTTTTACATTTCGAACGTTCTAGTATCTTCCTGTCTTAAACAAGTGTGTGTTAGATTTTGGGGGATATGGTGTCGTTTTATTGCGTACCTTTTTTAGGTACTGGAAAGTTCCCATTAACTTGTATTATTTTTACTTGTTTCTTTTCAAAATTTCTTGCTGTTTTTGCACGGCATTCATGTGAACGTTGTCATATTGGAACTTGAATGTAATGAGAACATTAATTTATTCCTATAGCCCTTATCTCGTACCTGAGTATACCAAAGATTTATTGTAATTTGTGTGGTTACCCTTTTTAGTGCCTGTATGAACCGAAATAAGACCTGTCAATAACTTGTATGATTCCCTTTTTCTATGGTGTATCAAATGGTCCAATTTTACTCTCTGTTGTGAAAACATTTGTTATCCCTTTTGAAGCTGTTTCAATATACATGTTCATCTTTTCTAAACCTGTACTTTTGGGAGTTCTCATTTCTGTGTTCTCTTTCGTTTTGCTTTATATGTACCTACCGCAGAAATTCCCCTTGGGAAAAGGCCCATAAATTGTAATTGGCACATGACTTGGGATGTTATCTGCACTGATTGTGGTTATTTGAAGCATGACATTTGAATAGTGCCATTACTCCATACTACACGTTTCCCTGCGCTCTGCTTTGCTAAGTTCTCTGTGCGGCATACCAGCACATATTACTGGGAGTCTTTCGCTTCCTTCATATCGGTCTTTCGTTGATGTTTGCCAAGCGACTGCTGCAAGTACTAGGAAATACATACTCATATTTAATTATACCAATGTACCGCAACAGAACACATGATGCTTTGATACCTCAAATTGACCTAATATTACTGGAGACAAAGAGAAGAGTACGGGGAGAGGTGGGGTGATAGCTGATTGGCTTAGTTATTTGGTCTTACCAAGATGGCCACGGTTCGAATCCTGACCAATGCATTTGGGATTTTTGAGATGCAGTCACGTCTCTGTGATTTGGAGTCTATGTAAAACTGATATGTAGATGTATTATAGAATGTTCTAGATCTCAGGGGTAGATCATGTCACCAATAAGGAGGTACTCTGTTGAGCCAGAATCTTAACCCTCACAAAATGCAGGAAAGCAATCTCTTTCGGTCACATCTTCTGAAATGACAAATACAGCCCGATACAACTAACTGATCACAGAAAGAAAGACAGAAGGAAAATGAGGAACTAGACAGAATAAATTATCCTGGAAAGTGGAACCCTTGACAGTGGTTCAACATCAACAATATGGCAACTCTGTTCTTTTTTCCTTTCTTTACGTCGCACCGACATAGATATGTCTTATGGTAACGATGGGATAGGAAAGGCCTAGGAATGGGAAGGAATCAGCCATGGCGACTAGGCCATTTCATTTCTACCGAGGTCCTCTAACTACTCCTACCACTAATATTACTATTACTTTCCTTCACACAATATACTTTAAATTGGTTGAGCGCCTGTTGCTCTAATAAGCAACAAAATTCAGAGAGCATGCCTCTTATCTTACTTATTCTCAAGGCATGAGGTGATAAACTCAGACATCTGGTAATATACAAGAATATCGATCAGGACAATTGTAGATTATGGTTGCATTTCCACAATTGAGGATTGTACTTGGAAATATAATTACTTATTATTATTATTATTGCAAGAAACGAGCCTCTGTGGCTCTGACGACAGTGCGCTGGCCTCTCACCGCTGGGTTTCATGGTTCAAATCATGGCCACTCCATGCAAGATTTGTGCTGGAAAAAGCGGAGGCAGAACAGGTTTTTCTCCGGGTACTCCAGTTTTCCCCGTCATCTTTCATTCCAACAACACTCTCCATTATCATTTCATTTCATCTGTCAGTTATTAATCATTGCCCCAGAGGAGTGTGACACTTCCCGCCATGTGCAACTGAAAAATCACACCTACCTATAGTATAGAATGTGAACGTTGGTCCCTTCCTGGATCACTGAAACATGGAAACTCTTCTCTATAGGTGCTTTTAAATACTACATCATATTTCTTTTTTGACATTTTGGCCAAAACAAATATTAAGACATACAACCAAGAAGCACTACTATGTGACGTAACACAAGCACTTATCCAGGTCCTGCTCTGGATAGACGTCTATAGTGTGCTACTTCTTAAGTTAGATTATTATTATTATTATTATTATCATCGTATGGCACTTACCAGCATAATGTGTAAAAATATACAATGAACATATAAATTAAAATATAGAAATAATTAAACTAGAATATCCATCTTCGACAACCAGTCCACTGCACTTGGAGTCTATTCATGCAGAGCCCGTAAACCGTACTTAAATGCTGACAGTGGACAGCTCTCAACAACATGAAGCAATGTCTGCTTCTCAGCACCACACTCACACGCAGTACTTTCACAATATCCCCACTTTTCCATCATATATCGGCACCTGCCATGGCCTGCTCTGAAACGGTTGAGTTTTCACCACTCATGTCGAGGAAGATCGAAACCTGGCACTTTCTTTGTTGGGTCTTTAATCAGAAAGGCACTGGTGAATGGACATTGCTCCCATCGCTGTCTCCATTCTGCAGTTACACTGAATTTTTCATAGGAGTGTAGATCAGTCCAGAGTGGATTCTGGGATTTTAACCTCATCACAGGTGGATCTTGTAAGACATCGAACAAGAGTGAGTTCCTGTGTGCAGAGGTCTTCCTGAGCAACTGTACTTTTGCTGCTTTTCTCCTCAGATCTGGAGGAGCAATGTTTGCTAAAACAGGCAGCCACTGAGTAGGTGTGGACCTCACTGTACCAGTAACAACTCTCATGGTTTCATTGAGCTGTACGTCAATCTTGCTCGAATGTACGCTGTTTTCCCACAGCGCAGTACTCACCAGCCGTGTATGCTAGGGAAAGTGAAGCAATGCGAAGAGTGTTTGCATCTGCATCCCAGTTGCTGCCCGCTAGTTTATGCAGCAGAGTTACTCTTGTACTCAGCTTCTTTGACAGATTCAAGCAATGCTGTTTGAACGACAAGGATTGATCCAGTGTGACACCCAGATATTTTGGGAAGAATTTGTGGGAGACTTCTGTTCCGTTAAAAACCACATGTAGCTTCCGATTAGCTTCCATGTTATGCAAGTGGAATGCTGTTACTTCCGTTTTACTAGGATTTGGCTGGAGTCTCCATTTGTGACACACATGGTAGCTAGGTCCTCTGTAAGTACATCCTCACAGTGTGCCAAATCTGTACTCTGAGTAATTAAAGCTAGATCGTCTGCAAACTGTATCTTCTTTGAAGTTGTTCTTGGCAGGTCATGATGTAAAGATTGAATAGAATGGAAGATAATACTGACCCTTGAGGTAAACCATTATTTAGAGATCTCCACCTGCTTCTTTCACCGTTCAGAAATACAGCAAGTCGATGGTTGGATAGTAAGCATGTTAGCTTCTGATATGAGAGATTCGTGGGAGCTGTGATATCTACAGCAAAAAAAAGCACATCCCTAGGGGCTTTCATAGAGAGTATATTCCTGGATGGAGTGAGGAAACAGATAATCTTTATCAACAATACATTGATAGTGGTGATCACAAAATTGCAGATCAACTTTTACATAGCTTAGATTCTGCAAGAAGACAGAAGTGGATTTCAAAAGTTGAATCTCTTGACTTTACAAAATCCAGTCGTGAAGCTTGGTATCTTCTCAGGAAGCTGGGGGATGGAAAACCCATTACACGAATTAATTCAGAAATTCAACCAAACAAAATTGCATCTCATATAGTCATGACATCCAAAAGTAGCAGGGATAAAGTATTCACGAAACAAATAAAGAAGAATCTGAAAATCCTGAAGGACAGTGTCCCAGATATATCGGAGTACTCCAGACCTTTTACTGAGAATGAGATAACTATTGCAATTGCTGATATCAAGCCAGGCAAAGCACCAGGTGTGGATGGTATTCGCCCAGAATTTATCACTCATTGTGGGGATAGAGCTAGAGTATGGTTTCCACCTTCTTCACGAACATCCTACAGAGTGGGCAATTGCCAAAGCTATTCAAACAAACAAAGATCATAGCCATCTTGAAGAAAGGCAAAGCCAGTGATAAACCAGAGAGCTATCGACCTATTGCCCTGCTTAGTGTGACATATAAATTATTAGAAAGGCTCCTTCTCAATAGAATTGGCCCAGAGATCCTCGAGAAAATCCCAGTGGAGCAGGCAGGATTCAGACCGAACAGAAGCACTACAGACCAAATAATGTCTCTTACAACTTACATAGAAGCAGGCTATCAGAGAAAGCTTAAGACATCAGTGGCTTTTATTGATCTGACAGCAGCCTATGATACAGTCTGAAAGGATGGCCTACTCTTCAAGTTTCTGAAAGTGATACCATGTAAGACGACTGCCCGGCTCTTGAATAATATGCTAAGCCAAAGACTTTTTCAAGTACATATGGGGAATACTGTGAGCACCAAAAGATCACTAAATAATGGACTTCCTCAGGGTTCTGTTCTTGCTCCAATCTTATTTAGCCTACATATCTCAGACATGCCCGCCACATTTTCAAGAAAATTTGGATATGCCGCTGATTGGGCTATTGCTACCAGAGATACAACATTTGAGCAATCCGAGATGACATTAACAGACGACATGAAAGTGTTGGTTCAGTACTTTAAATTGCGGAGACTTACACTTAATAAAACCAATAAAACAGAAGTATGCTGCTTCCATCTAAACAACAAGATGGCTAACAAACAATTGCAGGTGTACATTGGAAATCAGTTATTGAGACATAATAGATCCCCTAAATACCTAGGAGTTACCTTAGATAGAACACTCTCCTTTAGACAACACCTTCGTAATGTCCAATCCAAAGTAAGAACTCGCAACAATGTAATCCAAAAATTATGTGGTACAACTTGGGGTTCAACAGCAACTTTACTCCGATGCACCACTTTGGCATTTATGTTCTCGGCTGCTGAGTACTGCGCTCCTGTTTGGCTGAATAGCCCTCACACCAACCTCATAGATATGCAGCTCAACACCACGATGCGTCTCGTCACTGGCACAACAAGGTTTACACCCACATATTGTCTACCTATTCTCAGCCATATCTCCCCACCAGATTTTCGACGTAAAAACGTTCTCCTCAGGGAATTTAAGAAATTAATAAATAATCCCCAATTACCAATACATGATGACATCGCCGATGTTCATCTGAATCGTCTAACGTCCCGAAATCGACCCATAAGAACTGCAATAGAACTGAAGAATACCAACTTCAATATTACTAAGGAATGGCAGGGAAGACAAGATACTAGGCCTGAGTCAACTTTGCAACATATAGGATCGTCACTACCACCTGGATTTGAGCTTCCTCGGAAAACCTGGTCTATACTTAACAGGATACGATCGGGCCATGGTAACTGCGCAGATTTTCACTACAAGTGGAAAAGAATTCCTACGCCTAACTGCGACTGTGGTGCCTCTAAGCAGACCATCCTGCACATTATCAGCGAATGTCCAAAAAACAAAAGTACAGTGGCGATATCAGTGACTTTGCTCATGCACTTCCAGAGATAGTTAGCTATAAAATATATAGTTTGTTCTTCAAAATCATTGTGTGTTGTATCTGTAAAGCCATACGCTAAATAAAATAAATAAATAAATAAATAAATCTGACAAGGTTACTCGCTTGCGACTTCCACTTCCTTTTTTTTTTTAAGCTATTTGAGTATTTGACTGTATTACAGACCAAAGAGAAGCACACAGCTGGCCACCATGCCCTGTATTGCCAACCGGTTGTGACCTACTATTGACCAGCCATATATCGACAGAATGAGGAAAAGTGCGGGAATTTAAAATAATACAAAAATTACTGAAACTGCTCTGAAAATCGAGGGCTAGGTCTAGACAATCGGGAAGAACGATGAAAAATCGGGAGTCTCTCGCTTAAATCGGGAGAGCTGGCATGTCTGCATATCTGTTGCTTGGTCCCCCAGACCAGGGGAGATAAAGCTGATTTATATTTGAATAATTTTGCTATAGATGACAGGCCTATATTTCACTAATATAACGAATAGAAGAAGAGTATTCTCACAGAAGCTATGCAATCAAAGTGCTGTGGATAATGGCTGACGTTCTTCTGGAAGGATGCTTACAAAAAAACAAACGCAGATCATTGGTTATCTTTGTGTAATCCTGTATGAACATTTAATCTGTTCAAGGAACCTCCTGAGATGCCATAACATTGATCATTTCTACAAACAGTGAAACATTAAGCAAAACTAGCAACCCATTTATGACCAAGGTGCATCAATTCATCCATTTTTAGTAACCAACTCTTTTTAAGTTACCTCTGAAAAATCCGAGTCAACAATGAACGGTATTGCATAGTTATTCTGTTAGAATATTGTGTAGGGAAGGTAAGCAGATGTCAATTCAGTCAATACTTCAAAAAAAAAAAAAAAAAAAAACAGTAAATGAATATTTTCACAGCTCTGCACGCATCCTTCTGGAAAGATGTCAGCCTTATCTGGGTTATACTTACTGGAAAATAATGGAATGATATTGTTTAGTATTTTTATTACCAGTGTCCATGATTTCATTCAAATTGATGTATGATGTATTGGATAACAACGGAAGAACGGATGTTGTCTACACAGACTTTGAAAAAGCATTCGACAAGGTAGATCATAAAATTCTTGTCCAAAAAATGCACCAGTTAGGGTTCTCGAAACCACTACTTCGAATGTTATGTACTTACCTGAAAGATCGACGTCAGTTTGTGTCTTTTAAAGGCGAAATCTCAGACAACATCATTAGCTATTCCGGTGTTCCCCAAGGATCTAATTTGGGTCCCCTTCTATTTTTAATTTTGATTAACGACTTGCCGAATAATCTTCGTCATGCCAGTTGTTTGCTGTTTGCTGATGATGTAAAACTATTTAAAGTCATACATCACAAGAAGGATGAGGATGAGCTACAGCAGGACATTGATCGTGTTGTACAATGGTGCTATATGAATCATATGTCTCTTAACGTAAAGAAATGTAAATCAGTAACTTTTACCAGGACAAAGAAAGGTACGATTGCGTCGTACTATATAAAAGATACCAAACTTGAAACAGTTTCGGCAATAAGAGATTTAGGAGTAATATTTGATGAAAAATTAACATTCAAAGCCCATATTACAAAAATAACGAACGATGCCAACCGTATGCTCGGGTTTATAATAAGGAGTTCTAAATTATTTACTCAATCATCGATTGTTATTCAGTTATTTACTAGCGTTGTTAGGAGTAAATTAGAATATGCATCTGTAATTTGGGACCCGTGTCCTAACGAACAAATACATACTATTGAAGTTGTTCAAAACAAGTTTTTGCGGTATCTGTATTATAAAACAAATAAGACATTTTGCCCTTTTGATACATCAACACGGTATTTAAGAAGTAACTTTAACCTCACGTCGTTGCACAACAGAAGAATCATTATTTCTCTAAAAATGTTTCTATGTATGCATTATAAGTACTGTTGACTGTTGTGTTAAGAAGGTACTGTATTGGGCTTACTGATAAATAAATAAACTGATAAATAAATAAACTGATAAATAAATAAACTGATAAATAAATAAATAAATAAATAAATAAATAAATAAATAAATAAATAGGTATAGTTCTATACCTCTTATCTTTAAATCGTTAGAAACCGAGTCTAACCATCGTCGTCTTTGTCCACCTCTACTTCTCTTACCCTCCATAGCAGAGTCCATTATTCTTCTAGGTAACCTATCCTCCTCCATTCGCCTCACATGACCCCACCACCGAAGCCAGTTTATGCGTACAGCTTCATCCATCGAGTTCATTCCTAAATTATTTTTTATCTCCTCATCCCGAGTACCCTCCTGCCATTGTTCTCACCTGTTTTTACCAGCAATCATTCTTGCTACTTTCATATCTGTTACTTCTAACTTATGAATAAGATATCCTGAGTCCACCCAGCTTTCGCTCCCGGAAAGCAAAGTTGGTCTGAAAACAGACCGATGTAAAGATAGTTTCGTCTGGGGGCTGACTTCCTTCTTACAGAATACTGCTGATCGCAACTGTGAGCTCACTGCATTAGCTTTACGACACCTTGATTCAATCTCACTTACTATATTACCATCCTGGGAGAACACACAACCTAAATACTTGAAATTATTGACCTGTTCTAGCTTTTGTATCACCAATTTGACATTCAATTCTGTTGAATTTCTTACCTACTGACATCAATTTAGTCTTCAAGAGCCTAATTTTCATACCATACTCAATGCACTTATTTTCAAGTTCCAAGATATTACACTGCAGGCTTTCGGCACAATCTACGAACAGCAAAGGTGAAAGATTACAGCCTTGTCTAACCCCTGTAAGTACCCTGAACAAGAACTCATTCTACCATCAATTCTCACTGAAGCCCAATTGTCAACATAAATGCCTTTGATTGATTTTAATAATCTACGTTTAATTCCATAGTCCCCCAGTATGGTGAACATCTTTTCCCTCGGTACCCTGTCATATGCTTTCTCTAGATCTACAAAACACAAACTCAACTGGCTAATCCTCTCGTAGCATTTTTTCAATTACCTGGCGCATACTGAAAATCTGATCCTGACAGCCTCTCTGTGGTCTGGAACCACACTGCTTTTCATCCAACTTCCTCTCAACGACTGATCGCACACTCCCTTCCAAGATGCCAGTGAATACTTTGCCTGGTATACTAATCAATGAGATATCTCGATAGTTGTTGCAGTCCTTCCTGTTCCCTTGCTTATAGATAGGTGCAATTACTGCTTTTGTCCAATCTGAAGGTACCTTACCAACATTCCATGCTAATTTTACTACTCTATGAAGCCGTTTTATCCCTGCCTTCCCACTATACTTCACCATTTCAGGTCTAATTTCATCTATTCCTGCTGCCTTATGACAATGGAGTTTATTTACCATCCTTTCCACTTCCTCAAGCATAATTATTGTCACTAAAAAATGCCAAGTCTGCCACCCAATTAGGATCAAGCAAAAGAACTTTGTGCCGTCCTTTCATGTCAGAAAAGGTATCTACTGCGTTCCGCAAGCAAAAAACACAATGAAGCACCTTCGCCTTGCGCAGCCATCTTTTTTCTGCATGGTACGGGATATCCGGATACTCCGCTTCAATGTCATCTAAGAACTCTTTGAAATGACAGTGCGCGAGTCCATGGGAGCGAAGAAAATTTACCTTTCTTTGCTGTTGGCTTTACATCGCACCGACACAGATAGGTCTTATGGCAACGATGGGACAGGAAAGGGCTAGGACTGGGAAGAAAGTGGCCATGGCCTTAATTAAGGTACAGCCCAAGCATTTGCTTCGTGTGAAAATGGGAAACCACGGAAAACCATATTCATGGCTGCCGACAGTGGGATTCGAACCTACTATCTCCCAAATACTGGCCGCACTTAAGCGACTGCGGCTATCGAGCTAGGTAGAAAATTTACCATTCGCACAACTGTTCCCAGTAAGTCTTCAAGCTTGACGACTTTTGCACAGATTGCCTCCTGCTGTATCAAGCAATGGATCGCCGCCATTAGGGTACTATCGCTCTCAGCCATTTTTAATTACATAGCTGAGGAACCCCATGTGGGTAGATCACATAAAGCAGGAGCTCCATCCATCGTTACACTCGTCAATCGCTCCCATTTTAATCCCTTGACTCAAAAACACCCTTCACAGCTTGGAAAATATTGAAACCGGTAGTGGTGTCTTTGAGAGCTACCAAGTCTAGGTAATCCTCGGTGACCCGAAGATCATCATCCACCCCTCGAATGAATACAGTATTTAAACCTAAGAATTTCATTTTTGTCCGTATTGAACTGAGAATGGAAGATAGGAAAACTTAAAGGGTCCACCTTTTCAATACAAAAAATGTTATAGTTTATTTATAACATGTATTTGCACTTGGAACTAGTTTCGACGCTGTTTGGCGTCATCATCAGCCAAAATGTGGGAAATAGGCCAGCATGTAGGCATTTATATTACATAAGGCATTACATTAAACAATACACATCTTACAAGGAGATAAAAACAGGGACGAATATAGAAACAAATGAATCGTTGAGAAAGCAAAAGTTATACATATTAAAAATAACCTTAACCACACATCTTGTAGTGCGAAAATATTCGTCTTGAATGATTCCTGAATACAAAACACACGCGCACACATTTCTGAAGAGCCAGCAGGCAGGAAAAAGTAAAGACATAGTCGGAACATAGAAAAATGATGAACTCTTCTCAGAAGAACTCTTAAGGTTTCACTTTACTTTGTCCTGCCTGCTGGCTCTTCAGAAATGTGTGCGCGTGTGTTTTATATTCAGGAATCATTCAAGAAGATTACTTTCGCACTGCAAGATGTGTGGTTAAGGTTATTTTTAATATGTATAACTTTTGCTTTCTCAACGATTCATTTGTTTCTATATTCGTCCCTGTTTTTATCTCCTTGTAAGATGTGTATTGTTTAATGTAACGCCTTGTGTAATATAAATGCCTACATGCTGGCCTATTTCCCACATTTTGGCTGATGATGACGCCAAACAGCGTCGAAACTAGTTCCAAGTGCAAATACATGTTATAAATAAACTATAACATTTTTTGTATTGAAAAGGTGGACCCTTTAAGTTTTCCTATCTTCCTGAATACAGTATAACGAACTGAGCTGTATCTGCAATGTCGGTTGATCCATCGAGGGCAATGGAAAAGGATACGAAATTTGCTGCCTTCTGTATTAATTGCTGTTCCATGTCAATGGCCATATCGTCTATACCGCGACCACAGTTTGAGGAGAAAGAGATATCTTGTCAAATTGCTCAACTAGTTCTATAGGACAAATACATGCCGCCACGTCCATTAGGCACCCCTTGATTAAATTCCCTTTCGTGAAGGGTTTCTCAGCTTTGGCAATTCGCAGCGAACATTTGTAGCTTGCTTGTAATATGGGTCCACCAACCTCACTCTCCTCTATCTCCTGTCAAACAAAATTTTTTTTTTTTTGCTAGGGGCTTTACGTCGCACCGACACAGATAGGTCTTATGGCGACGATGGGATAGGAAAGGCTTAGGAGTTGGAAGGAAGCGGCCGTGGCCTTAATTAAGGTACAGCCCCAGCATTTGCCTGGTGTGAAAATGGGAAACCACGGAAAACCATTTTCAGGGCTGCCGATAGTCCAAACAAAAATACAGCAAGTCACAGTTTTAGTGTTCTTCTGATAATTCAATCATTTCTTCGTTCCCGTTTGTAAACAATCATTTAAAAATTAAAACAATAATACTTACTGCACAGTGCTGCTTGAAATTTTCTTTCAATTCTTCCAACTTCGATTGGCGACTGTCAAATCACCATAATCATCCCTGTGGTTGGCACTGTAGTGCCGTTCCAAATTGTGTGTTTTTTTTTTTTAAACACACTAAATCTCGGTGGCATACTAAACATTTGGCATGCCCTTTGTAAGCTGTAGAGAAAAATGAAATTTCCCATTCTGCTTTAAAGGCTGCTGCTTCACCACTCCCTTTTTTATTTTTTTGTATGATGTTCAGTCATGACAGCTGCATCCGGCTCCATGGATAAATGGTTAGTGTGCCGGCCTTTGGTCACAGGGCTCTAGGGTTCGATTCCCAGAAGGGTCGGGAATTTTAACCGTAATTGGTTAATTTCGCTGGCAGAGGGACTGGGTGTATGTGTCGCCTTCATCATCATCACAACACACAGGTCGCTTACGGGTGTCAATTCAAAAGACCTGCATCTGGCAAGCTGAACTTGTCCTCGGACACTTCCGCCGCTAAAAACCATACGCTATTTCATTTCATTTTTATGACAGCTGCAAAACTGATTTAGTTACACTCTGTTAACAAAGCGCATTGGACTAGACTAGCAACTGATGGATCAGCTGCTCGCTCAGCCAGCCAAGCTCCTCCCACCACTACCGAAACTACCTTCCCCCAAAGCGCTCGGGGTGCGGTTTGGATGGCCCTAAGCTAGAAGGAATGCATACCTGGCATAACGCCTGTGTCAAGAACGCTATCCGGACAGATAACTGACAGGCATGACATTTTGGAGAGCGGAAAGACATCGGTGGGGTAATTCATCCTTGTTCAAGTTCATTCCATGACATCTGCTCACAATGAAGAGATTAAATTGGACGCTATCTGGTATAACCCTCACATAAGCATAGGGCCGTTTTACAGGAGACTAACATCAGCCGGGCGTTGTGCAGATGTTGCATACCCAGCAGTTTCACCCGTACCACCTGCAATTACACCAGAAGCTCCAAGGTCATGATTTCATAGTCCAGGTGGTGCTCTGTCAATGGACTCCACAGTATGACACTTATCCTTTTTGTGACCATCTTATTTACGGATGAAGCCATAATATGCACCACTGGGGGGGATAATTCCCATTAGTTATGGTAAGCAGCTTTTCAGGTACAGTGAGGCGTGAATGTATGGTATGGTATTGTGGGTGATCCCCTCACTGGTTTTGATTATTTTGAATGCCATCTGTAGTTTCTCCAGGATGGACTACCACCGTTGTTGAAACATGCACCACTTGTTCACCACTACAGGATGTGGTTTCAACATGAGGGAGCTCCACAGCACGCAGCGGTGGTCATCCAGAACCGTCCAACATATCCTGTTAAATGGATAGGAGGAGAGGAGCTTTCCCCTGACGTGCCAGATCTTACGCCCCTGGATTTTTTCCTGTGGAGGCATATAAAATAACTGGTGTATGCACAGGAGCTGACCAGTCCTAGTCACCTTAGACAACTCATCACTGAGGCATGCTGATCCATTAAGCCGGAGATGTTGCAATGTGCCAAATGATCATTACAATATTGCAGTCAGCTCTGTATTGATCACAGAGGTCGCCAGTTCGAACAGCTGCTGTGATAGACGGCGTAGGTGACCAAAATTCTCTCTTCCTAGCCTCCTCCAACCCAGCTCTATACCAACGACACTGAATTAATCAATCTTTAAAGATCTGCATTTAGGGCTGTCACTTAGGTGACAGATTCCCTATCGATTGTTTACCTAGCTTTTTCTTAAACATTTTCAAAGAACTTGGAAATTTATCGACATTTCTCTTGATAATTCATTCCAATCCCTTACTTCTCGTCCTATAAATGAATATTTGCCCAAATTTGTCCTCTTGAATTCCAACTTTATCTTCATACTATATCTCTTCTACTTTTAAAAGCTGCACTCAAGCTTATTTGTCTACTTACATCATTCTATGTCAGCTTGAAACATACCACATAAAGATGTTGATTCCCATAGGGAACTTCATTATCTGATGGTCAGGCAGGCATCAATTTTTGAAAATGAGACAAAGTCTCTCATAGTGCATCGGCACTGCCGGTGGCTCCAAGTAGCCTACGCAGTGGCCTCCACAATATGCACTAGCCATGCGTCTTGGTAGGTGTGCTATTTACCAACTGATGAGCCCAGCTTAGCACACCGAGGTGAAACGCTGGCAACCAGGAATGAGTTAGCTAGAAAATTTATATCCAATAACGGACCAACTATATTGGTATTACATACCACCTAGTTGAGCATGTCTTCTCCTTACTCTCAAGTCTTCCCAGCCCAAAGTTTGCAATATTCTCCTATTGTCCTCTTGAATTCCAACTTTATCACCCAGAACAAACTGTGCTGCTTTCCTTTGAGATTTTTCCAGCTCCCGTGTCAGTAGACCTGGTGAGGGTTCCATACTGGAGCCATACTCTACCTGCGGTCCTATTAGCCCTCTACTTTACATACTTACTGCAACCCCTAAATACTCTCATAACCATGTGAAGAGATATGTAACCTTTCTTAACAACCTCATTAATATGATTTCCTTATATTAATACCTAGCTACTTACAGTGAAGTACTATCACCCCATCAACACAATAATTAAAACAGAGGACGTTTCCTCTTGCTGAAACTTACAACTTGACTTTTTATCCCATTTACATTCATACCATTGTCTGCTGTCCATCTCACATGGTTCAAGTCCCTCTGCAGTCGCTCACATAATGATGCTTGTTGTTTAACACAGACATATGGTGTTTTGCACAGTGCGGAGCTACTTACAGGCAATGCAAACCTATGGCGTTCTTCACATACATGGACTAAACACAGGGACCCGCACTATCCCTTGGTGTTCCTCACAGAGTGGGTATTAAGGATAGGCAAGGCAAAACCATGGTGTCTCTAATCCCATGGTGTTGCTCATATAGGGGTATGAATCACAGGTACTGTAAAAGCCACCAACGCACTCTACTGCTACTAATCACATACCTATTGTCTAGCCAACATAGTGGTACTACGTGCAAGTATAAGCAACCCATGGTCGCCTCTTACAACAGGCAGGGGATACCGTGGGTGTATTCTTCGTCTGCGTCCCCCACCCACAGGGGGTGGTGTGTTTGGACCGTGAGATGTATTTTACTTCCCTCAAGTCTGCCGGCAAACTAGCCCCCTATTCGCCACCTG
Source organism: Anabrus simplex (assembly GCF_040414725.1). Lineage (NCBI taxonomy): Eukaryota > Metazoa > Arthropoda > Insecta > Orthoptera > Tettigoniidae > Anabrus > Anabrus simplex. Next base: position 146,946,250 of record NC_090271.1, read on the forward strand.
GGACACACCGCGTGGGAGTATCACCTCTCTCCCTGCTATGCCAGTGTAGTAGGTTCGTGGAATTGTAGTAAGTACAGTGAATTGCATACAACTAGACTGCAAGGGCAGATGGACCACTGGGTATATAAATGACTAGCGGACCTGAGCAAAAAATCTCCCATATTCATAAAGTATGTGGTGGAGTAGCCCCCTGGTGAACTAAGGAATACTTAAATCAGTACAATATTAGACAGTCTTACTTACCACTTAATGTAATCTTCGATTATTTTTTTTTGCTAGTGGCTTTACGTCGCACCGACACAGACAGGTCTTATGGCGACGATGGAACAGGGAAGGGCTAGGAGTGGGAAGGAAGCGACCGTGGCCTTAATTAAGGTGAAAATGGGAAACCACGGAAAACCATTTTCAGGGCTGCCGACAGTGGGGTTCGAATCCACTATCTTCCGAATACTGGCTTCGATTTTTTAACATTTATCGTATCCATATGAACGGAAGCAAATGATGATGATGATTATTTAAAGGGGCCTAACATCGAAGTCATCGGCCCCTAATGGTACGAAATGAGATGAAATTAAATGACAAATTAAAAGTCTAAAATTCTCCAGTGACCAGAATTCAAAGCGTGAGAACAAAGAATGAATGGAGGGACATGAATTTAAAACAATCAGTGGATGCGACCCGCAATGCTTTACATTCATACAAACTGACGTAAAAGAATAGGATTACTGATCAAGGGATTGTTGCTATAGCATAACACTGAAACGATGATGCTTGCAGTCTAAAGGTGGTCCAAAATCCAAGTTATCGGCCACTCATAATGGTACTGATCGCTAGGAAAGTAGAACCATGGTATTTGTCCTATTGCGGTACTAATCAAAAGTAGCAGAGACTTGCGGTATACCACACATTATTGTACTACTCAAAGGTTATGAAATTCGACATATAATACAGACCTATGTTTTTCTCACTTAGCGGCGCCTTTTACAAGCAACGCAAACCTATGGTGTTCATCACATAAGAGTACTAACCACAGGGACCTTCCCCTATCCCGTGGTGTTCCTCATATAGTGGGTACTAATCACAGGCAAGGCAGAACCATGGTAGCTATCATCCCATGGTCCTGCTCAGATGGTGGTACTAATCACAGGTACTGCAAAAGCCGACCGCACGGTGCTGCTGTGTGCTACTAATCACAAACCTATTTGGTACCTAATATAGTGGTACTACGCACAAGTAAAAGCGACCCATGATGCTCTCCGTGTGGTGGTACTAATCGCAAGTAGTTTCATGGTTCCAAGACAATCATCCCTTGGTCGCCCCTTACGACAGGCAGGGGATACTGTGGGTGTATTCTTCGTCGACGTCTCCCACCCACAGGGGGTTGTGGGTTTGGTCTGCGAGAGGTATTTTATTTCCCTCAAGTCCGCCGGCAAGCCGGTTAGGACCCCCCCTATCCGCCACCTGGGAGTATCACCTCCCCCCCCTGCTACGCCAGCAGGTTCGTGGGGAAGCAAATGCAAGAGCATTATATTATACTGACGAATGTTCCAGAAATAATTTTTGGTTTTACTATCAATCTGTTCTTAACTGATAAGTACAGCATATTATAATGACATAAAACAGGCGTCCCAGCAACCAAAATGTGAAGTGGACAGCAATGATGGCATGTTTTCCTACAGCAACAGTATTTGCAAATCACACACTTCATACAATTTTTTAATTTTTAAAAGAAATTATCGATATTTATGAAATGAGAGTGCAATTCGTCACTGCTAAGGTCTATTCTTTCTTTTGAATGCTCTTTTGTCACGATCGGTTACTTGTGAGTGCCGCAAAAGGGATCTATACTACTGAAATAATACACGTGATATGTGTAAAGAAGAATCATACATAAGGCATTTTGTGGATGTTGTTATACTGCACACAATAAAAAATGACAAGATTATGAGCAACTGCAAAAAGACCTTGACAGTGTTATATGACGGACAGCAGACAGTGGTGTGATGGTAAATGTGGTGAAAAGTCAGGTTGCAAGTTTCACAAAGAGAGAGAGAGTCTTCTCGGTTTTAATTTCTGTGTTGATGGAGAGAAAGTACCCCGTGGGCATTGTGTTAACATAAGGAAAGTTCTTCATTGTAGATATATTAATGAGCTTGTACATAAATGTTACAGATCTCTTCATATGGTTATGAGGGTATTAGGGGCTGTAGTAGGGATGTGCAGGAGAGGGCAAGTAAGTCGCTGTTAGAGTATGGTTCCAGTGTAAGTAAGCCATACCAGGATTACTTGATTTGAGAACTGCAGAAAATTCAAAGAAAAGCAGCAAGATTTGTTCTGGGTGATTTCCAAGAAAAGAGCAGTGTTACAAATTTCTTGCAAACACTGGGCTGGTAAGACTTGGGAGTAAGGTAAGTGGTATGAATCGAGCTGTCAATGGATACGTGGTGTGAAATGATAGTAAATTAATAAGCTTGAATGGAATTTTGTGTTTTACAATTGACTTTATGTTGCAGTGACACAGATAGGACTTATTTTTTTTTTGCTAGGGGCTTTACGTCGCACCGACACAGATAGGTCTTATGGCGACGATGGGATAGGAAAGGCCTAGGAGTTAGAAGGAAGCGGCCGTGGCCTTAATTAAGGTACAGCCCCAACATTTGCCTGGTGTGAAAATGGGAAACCACGGAAAACCATCTTTAGGGCTGCCGATAGTGGGATTCGAACCTACTATCTCCCGGATAGGACTTATGGCGACGATGGAACAGGAAAGGACTACTAAGAGTGGGAAGGAAGTGGCCGTGGCCTTAATTAAGGTACAGACCCCACATTTGCCAGGTGTAGAAATGGGAAACCACGGAAAACCATCTTCAGGGCTGCCGACAGTGGGATTTGAACCCACTATCTCCTGAATGCAAGTTCACAGCTGCGCAAAGAGAGTTTTTAAAAGTAGGATCATAATATGAATATGAAGTTGGAATTAAGGAGGACAATTTGGGGAAAATATTTGTTTACAGGAAGAGGAATAAGAAATTTGTTATAATTTACCAAGAGAGATGTTACAGTAGATAAATTTCCAATGGTACAGAATCTGCCAACTGGGCAACAGCCCTAAAGGCAGACCAGTGGCAACTGATCGATACTAATGTATAAATATATATGCTACTTATCGTACTGTGTGTTCTGTGTACCTTGTTTTGAAATGTTTATTGGTTTGCATTCACTGCATCAAAGTGTTTAAACCCCTGGCAATTCTTTTAATATACTGGATGCTGTTTCTGGGTTGAATTTTGTTACGAGTTCTGCTTATTGGGCCTAGTGTCATCTTGTACTGTGATTTCTTGAGTTTTTGAGTAAGTTTGTGTGTGTACTGAAATATGTTGGAGTTCTGTTTCTTTTTATTTATTGTAGTACGAGTCTAAATGAGGACTAAATGGGACCGGTTTCGATCCTAGTCCAGGTCATTGTCAGCCGTTCAAAACATAAAAAACATGAAAAAACAATGCAGATGAAAAAGAAAAAGATTAAGTGAACTCTGGATCGGTATAAGATGAAATATAAATTGAGGTAGAAATTGTGAGTCACTTAAAAGAAAACAGTACGTAATATTATATTTATATTTCATCTTATACCGATCCAGAGTTCACTTAATCTTTTTCATATGCATTGTTTTTTCATGTTTTTTATGTTTTGAACTGCTGACGATGACCCGGACTAGGGTCGAAACCGGTCCCATTTCTAATTACTATTAAATAAGAATGTAATCACTACATTTCTTTCTCTTATGTATTGAATAGGTTGAACCTCTTTTTCAATTATTTAATTTTTAACGTTAATACTTTCAATACGGGACGATGAAATTTTTATCTTTAAATAGACTCATTACCAGACAAAATACAATCAAAAATGTATATTGAAGATATACAGAAAGCCAGTGTTAAACCAATATAAGTTTTTGTTCATGTGAGACCACTGAATGATAGGCCTAAATGAGAAAGTAAGAATATATACACAAAAAAAAATTTGCTAGTGGTTTTATTAATGGTTATGAATTTCATGTTTTTGGTCTGTATTGAACTGAGAATAATATATAAGTAATAATAATAACAACGTAAAAGTTTCCACCTTTTCAATACTAAAATATATTCACAAAATTATAAATTACACGGTATTGAAAAGGTGGAAACTTTTACGTTGTTATTATTATTACTTATATATTAGTGGTTTTATTTCACATTAACACATTAAAGGTTTTCAGCGATTGAAGGATGAGAAAGGGCTAGGACTGGCAAGGTAGTGGCCTTAATTAAGGTACAGCCCCACCATTCACCTGGAGCGAAAATAGGAAACCACAGAAAACCATCTTCAGGGCTGCCGATGGTGAGAATTGGACCCATTATCTCGTCAATGCAAGTTCACAGCTATGCGACCCTTATCGCAAGGTCAACTCACCAACACCCTTGTGACAAAAATACCAGGAAGCTTACCTTCAATGAAGTGTTTAAACCCACCTGCAAACAAGTAGATGTATATCATACTATTCAACGTCAAGAATTTCATTGTTGTGTCTGTACTGAATCAAGATTCACAATGTAAAAAATTGAGGCATGAGGGTCCACCTTTTCAATACAAATTATGTAAGAGTTTTTAAATCACCACATTATTATTTATTACATAGGACCAGTTTCGGCATAATGAATGCTATCATCAGCCAAATAGGGAACTTACCAATTTGCTTTACGTTGCATTGACACAGGTAGGTCTTATGGCGACAATGGGATTGGAAATGGTGAGGAGTGGGAAGGAAGCAGCCGTGACCTTTATGAAAGTACGGTCCCAGCATTTGTCTGGTGTGAAAATGGGAAACTACAAAAAACCATCTTCAGGACTGCTGACAGTGGGATTCAAACCCCTATCTCCTGGATACAAGCTCACAGCCGCGTGCCGCTGACCGCACGGCCAGCTCGCCCTGTAATAGGGAACTTACGACATATATAGTGAACATAATCATGATAGACCCTATAATTAAATTATACTAAGTAGCTTAGAGTGGATATCCATATTATAAACAAACACTGTTTTTTACAAGTATAAAATTTGATGGTCATATAACAACTATTTTTACAAGTTTGAAACTTGAAAGTCATATATTAAAAGAAATTAAAAAGTTTTTAGAAACGCAATGTTAATTGTCTTTGACATTTTGGTGACAATTTGTTGGTCAGACATGGCATGTAGTAGCCATGATTCACTTGTAATATTATTTATGTAAGTAACAGGGCTTTCTTTTAAATGTTGTTCGTCATTAGAGATCAACTTGCGTGAGTTATATATAGCACATGGAAGTTGTAGCCATGATTTGCTTGTAATATTATGTATAAAAGTAACAGGTTTTTTTTGGATGTTGTTCCTCAGTAGAGATTAACTTGCGTCAATTATGTGTGGCACTTCGTCAATGTGGTGTAGTAACGTGGCTGGGAAGGTGAATCTCGTAGCAACAGTTTGATGTTATAAATGTTAAAATAGTTCTCGATCCAAGACGGAATCTATGAGATAAAATCTACTCGAGTTAGAGTTGGAAATAAAGAAATGGAGCAAGAAAGCTTTAAGTGGAAGACTCACCTCTAGCGACAAGTTGTTAGTTGTAGAGTTGATGAGGAACTAACCAGCTAGTCATACGCGCAGCGATACGGTGGAGAGGGAGGGAAGAGGCGGGGTGTATTTGGTTGGAAGGGAGGGAAGCGGAGTAACGGAGGGCACGTTTAGGTGGGCGTGGGGGGGCGGTAGGGATGACATGTAAGCGCGTTACGTCCTATCTGAAAAATTGATCGGTTTCTAGGTAATTTAATATTGTTTAATACTGTTATAAGCATGTCAAACAGAATTTTCAGATATATCGTTGAGATTTAGATTTGGATTAAAATATTGATCAAGCTGATTATAGCATTTTCAGTAATGTCTAGTAAAGGGCCCTTGTTTAGTATTTCAATGATATCCATGTCTTCATCAATACCATAGAAAGATCAAATACAGCTAACAGACTATCCAAAAATCCGATAGACTCCATTACAGCTAATAACCATTTAACCCAATTCCAACCCCGATTCATCAACTTCTCAAATACAAGGTTGGATGACGACAAATTGCAATACTTTCGAAAGGTCCCAAGCACAACTGGCCTAACTCTAATATAGCAAATGTCACTACAAAACTTGTTATAGAAGCGGAAGCAGCCATCAACAAAATGTCTCATGAGTCTCAAGATGAACTAAGACATGAAGTCAAAAAAGAACTAAATAAATTTTTTATTTCGCCCGACCCCAACAAAATTAATCCACAATTTGCAGACCAAAAAAGATTATTGGACTTAAAAAGGAAAATTAAAGATGAGCAACTTATTGTTACCAAGGCAGATAAAGGTAACACTACCATGGTAATGGAAAAAACTTTTTCAGAGACAATACCTTCTCAATAACCGAAAAGACCCACCCCAATCCATACAACGCCAACTTAAACAGACGCTTAAAAATACATCTTGTCTTCTAACGGATAATGAAAAACACACTCATCAATGTGAACCCAGGACTACAGACTGTTAAGGCACAGCCTCAAACCGGTGTCCCCATACGCACGATCGTAAATTTTAGACTAAGTCTCTTATATACGACTTCACAATTCAACAATTTCTCAAAAAACATTATACATTCCAGGCAAACAAATCTATTAAGAATTCTTTAGTACTTATCAAACAAATAAATAAATAAATTAGCCATGTGAATTCCCTAAGGGCTATGGCTTCCTGCAATGCAGGGACAGTTAACTCATCAGGTGAACAGGTCTTGAAGAGCATTATAATATTGGTTGATTCCTAGGTTGTTTGTTTGTAGACAACCTCAAACTCCAACCGTACCATATCATACATTCTTTCGATATTACTAATATGCATACGAGTACAAAAACAGCAAAACTCATACATATTATTACTAGGAATTTAAATACCAATAGTCAACTAAGCAAATTAGAAATAACCAATTTCATATCCATTTTGAAGTTGTTAATTAATAACTATTTTCAACTTCTATAATACAGTGTACAAACAAGTTGGTCTAGCTATGGGGTCACCAGCTTCTAGCATATTAGCCAAAATATACTTGGAAATCTTAGAACATACGAAAATAGATTAAGACGAAAAATTCAACAATATACACTTTCGGTCTCGATATGTAGGTGACACTTTCATCATCTTAGACGAACGTTCTACTGATGCAGCTACTACTTTAACAAATCTTAATAACACTGATCCGGACATCTAGTTTACATTAGAATCTCAAGTTAACAGTTCTATCAATTTTTTAGATTTAACTATTACCAGGCTCCCCTCCTCTTTTATGTATAAAATCTACAGGAAACACACTCACACTGCTACAACAATTTTCTCAATAAAGAGTTAAACATCATACATGATATTGCTTACCATAAAGATTACAACAAAATCTTTATAGAACACATAATTAACAAATTTGAACACCGCCCTAAATCAAATTCAATTAAAGAAAAAACCAAATCAATTTTTTTTCCAACATTCACCTTTAATTGTAATATATATAGCCTAGTGTCACGAATATATTTAAGAAACAGAACGTAAACAACTCCTTTAGAACAAACAATAGAAATATGGATATTTTACATAACTCGAATTTAATTAATGTTTCTAATCCTTTTGAAAAATCGGGTGTATACAGATTCCACTGCAACGACTGCAGCAGCACATATATCGGACAAACTGGCTCGTCGTTCAAAATGAGATAAATGGAACATGTGAACGGAATTAAATATAAAAGATTCTCTGCAGCAGGCCAACATGTACATGACTACAAACATAAATTCTATGGTATTGATCAAGACATGAATATCATTTAAATACTAAACAAGGGCCCTTTACTAGACATTAGTGACAATTACTATATTCAGCTCAATCAATATTTTATTCCAAATCAAAATCTCAACGATATATCCGAAAAACTGAAAATTTTGTTTGACATGCTTATTAAACAATATTAAATTACCTAGAAACCGATCAAACGCTTGCATGTCAACCCTACCAACCCTGCGCCCACCTGATCTTATGACCTCTGTTACTCCGCCTCTCTCCCTTCCAACCCAATACACCCTGCCCCTTCCCTCCCTCTTCATCGTCTCGCTGCGCGTATAACTAGCTGGTTAGTTCCTCATCAACTCTACAACTAGCAACTTATCGCCTGAGGTGAGTCTTCCACTTAAAGCTTTCTTGTCCCATTTCTTTATATCCAACTCAAACTTGAACATATTTTATATATAGGTTCCGTCTTGGATCGAGAACTATTTTAACATTTGTAACATCAAACTGTTGCTAAGAGATCCACCTTCCCAGCCACATTACTACACCACAATGATGAAGTTTGAACTCAGTGCCACACATAATTGATGCAAGTTAATCTCCACTGAGGAACAACATTAAAAAAAAAACTGTTACTTTTATACATAATATTACAAGCAAATCATGGCTACAACTTCCATGTGCTATATATAACCCACGCAAGTTGATCTCTAATAACGAACAACATCTAAAAGGAACCCCTGTTACTTACATAAATAATATTACAAGTGAATCATGGCTACAACATGCCATATCTGACCAATAAATTGTCACCATAATGTTCAAGACAATTAACATTGGGTTTTTATTTAAACACCTTTAATTTCTTTTAATATATGGCTTTCAAGTTTCAAACCTGTAATAATACTTGTTATATGACCATCAAGTTTTATACTTGTAAAAAACAGTGTTTGTTTATAATAATGATAGGCCTATCCACTCTAAGCTACTTAGTATATTTTAATTATAGGGTCTATCATGATTATGTTCACTGTATATGTCGTCCTAAGTTCCCTATTTGGCTGATGATGGCATTTATTATGCCTATGTAATAAATAATAATGAGGTGATTTAAAAATTCTCACATAATTTGTATTGAAAAGGTGGACCGTCATACCTCAATTTTTCACTTTGTGTATATCATACTGTTGTTGGCCCTCTTGCATCAAAGTTCTTGTAGGATATATATATATATATGTTGTTGTTTGAGTAATCAGTCCATAGACTGGTTTGATGCAGCTCTCCATGTCACCCTATCCTGTGCTAACCTTTTCATTTCTACGTAACTATTGCATCCTACATCTGCTCTAATCTGTTTGTCATATTCATACCTTGGTCTACCCCTACCGTCCTTGCCACCTACGCTTCCTTCAAAAACCAACTGAACAAGTCCTGGGTGTCTTAAGATGTGTCCTATCATTCTATCTCTTCTTCTCGTCAAATTTAGCCAAATCGATCTCCTCTCACCAATTCGATTCAGTATCTCTTCATTCGTGATTCGATTTATCCATCTCACCTTCAGCATTCTTCTGTAACACCACATTTCAAAAGCTTCTATTCTCTTTCTTTCTGAGCTAGTTATCGTCCATGTTTCACTTCCATACAATGCCACGCTCCACACAAAAGTCTTCGAAAACATCTTTCTAATTCCGATATCAATGTTTGAAGTGAGCAAATTTCTTTTCTTAAGAAAGCTCTTCCTTGCTTGTGCTAGTCTGCATTTTATGTCCTCCTTACTTCTGCCATCGTTGGTTATTTTACTACCCAAGTAACAATATTCATCTACTTCCTTTAAGACTTCGTTTCCTAATCTAATATTTCCTACATCACCTGCCTTCGTTCGACTGCACTCCATTACTTTTGTTTTGGACTTATTTATTTTCATCTTGTACTCCTTACCTAAGACTTCATCCATACCATTCAGCAACTTCTCGAGATCTTCAGCAGTCTCAGATAAAATAACAATATCATCCGCAAATCTCAAGGTTTTGATTTCCTCTCCTTGGACTGTGATTCCCGTTCCAAATTTCTCTTTGATTTCCTTTACTGCCTGTTCTATGTAAACATTGAAAAGGAGAGGGGACAAACTGCAGCCTTGCCTCACTCCTTTCTGTATTGCTGCTTCTTTTTCAAAGCCCTCGATTCTTATCACTGCAGACTGATTTTTATACAAGTTGTAGATAATTCTTCGTTCTCGGTATCTGATCCCTATCATCTTCAGAATCATAAATAGCCTGGTCCAATCAACATTATCGAATGCCTTTTCTAGATCTACGAATGCCATGTACGTGGGCTTGTCCTTCTTGATTCGATCCTCTAAGATCAGACGTAAAGTCAGGATTGCTTCACGTGTTCCTACATTTCTTCTGAAGCCAAATTGATCTTCCCCCAACTCAGCTTCAACTTGTTTTTCCATATTTGCTATTTGTTTTATGTTGCACCAACTTTGAGAGGATTATGGTGATAGTGTGGTAGAACAGGGCTGGACTGATAAGGAATCGACCATCGCCTAAATTAACGTACAGCCCCAGCACATGCCTGGTGAGATCATACAGTGCAGTTTCCCCACCCCATATGGTCAAAATGGTACAATAAAGGCTTTCACAATAGAAGGCAAGAAATCTAATGATCTAGGTTTGCTGTGGCACAAGGATCCTCTCATGGGTACAATTCCACAGACGCCACGACATTTGTTCCGTGAGCTTCGTATTCTGTTTAATATTTAGATTGATGCTATCATGGTCCGCATTAAGTGACATAATATTTCTGTGGAAGATGTGAACCATAAGGAATCTTTATGTTTTACAAAGACTGTGCTCCATGTTCTCAGAAGAGATACTCATCTGACCATGACTGTTCTAGAACAGTTGTAGTCTAACAAGTGCCTCTTCTGATTATAATGAACGACTGAGAAATGCAACACAGGAGTTCCAACACACAAAGGAAAATTAACCAAAACCATTTGCATCAAAATGCGAAGGAACACATAAGTTTTTAAAAATATGTTTGTTATATGGGAAGCTTCGAATTAGTTAATCCAAAACTGCATGGATTTTCAGTCTGTTGAAATCAATTCAGTTTTTTTTTTTTTTTTTTTTGCTAGTTGCTTTACATCGCACCGACACAGATAGGTCTGATGGCGACGATGGGATAGGAAAGGGCAAGGAGTGGGAAGAAAGCGGCCGTGGCCTTAAGGTACAGCCCCAGCCTTTTGCCTGGTGTGAAAATGGGAAACCACGGAAAACCATCTTCAGGGCTGCTGACAGTGCGGTTCAAACCTACTATCTCCTGGATGCAAGCTTACAGCTGTGCGCCCCTAACCGCACGGCCAACTCGTACGGTGTTTAAATAATTAGGAAATGCCTGAAAACTAATTTAATTAGAAGAGAATAGCATGGAAAAAGCAGGAATTGATTAGAAGGATAGACGCCTCATACTAAATTTATACAGAATGCAGAACACTGATTTAGAAATCAGTGAGACAAAGAAAAATGCCAAAATAAGAAGAAGAGTTAGGCAAGGGTGTCCACTGTCTCCCTATCTCTTCAATATGTTCATCGAAGAAGCCATCGCAGTCATGAAGGAGAAAACAACGGGGATCAAAATTAATGGCAAACAAGTACATTCTATAAGATTTGCTGATGATACTGCCATACTAGCAGAAACAGGTAAAAGTATGCAGAGAATGATCAACATATTAGCAGAAACATTAGGCAAATGGAACCTCAAAATTAATACGAGGAAAACAAAAACCATGACAGTATGTAAAGACAAGAAAACACCTGTAACACACTTAAAAATTGGCCCTGATAAAATAGAACAAGTGAAACAGTTTTGATACCTAGGAATCCTGATCACGAGTGGTAATCGGAGCAAATCAGAAGTCACGAAGAGGATAGCCTTGGCAAAGAGAGCATTCCAAGATAAAAAGCATCTGCTGGCCAACAAACATATGGATATTCAAACTCAGAAGACCTTTGCAAAAACCTTTGTATGGAGCGTGCTTCTGTATGGTTGCGAAAGCTGGACATTAGGAATGCAAGAAAAGAAAAAAACTAGAGGCAGTTGAAATGTGGATCTGGAGAAGAATGGAGAGTATAAGTTGGACTGAAATGAAGAGCTATATCGAAGTCCTTAGAGAGATGAGAGAAGAACGGAATCTGATAACTGAAATTGAAAAACGGAAAATAAAATTTATTGGTCACATTCTGCGGCATGAGGAGCTCCTTTGTAATATCACTGAAGGAAAAATTGCTGGAAAAAGAGGAAGAGGACGACCCAAAGTGTCTTACTTCAAGAACCTGCTTCTGAGGATGAAGTGCAAGACCCACGCTGAGTTGAAAAGACTGGCCCAAGATAGACAACTGTGGCTGCAGCGACAAGGCTTAGCCTTTAGAATATGATGATGATGAATTAAAAGAAAAGGTTTTAGTTTGTAATTGAAGCTCAAATCCAACAGCAGAATTTGTTAAGCAAAGAACTTGTCAAGATGGACCTCAGACATTTACAGACGAGTTGTTAAGAGATTCTCCAGAAGAACTCGAAAGAAGCCATAGATTAGGCCTATTGTCAGGAACAACATCCAGAAGACATAGGCCTACTGTCTTTCTAGCAGTAACGTTGGTAAAGGGCACAAAACATCAACAGTTCACATCCAGCTCTGACTAGGAGCTACATATATTGTCAAAAAGCAGTACAATAATGTTATTGGCTTTATGTCCCACTAACTACTTTTACAGTTTACGGAGACGCCAAGGTGCCGGAATTTAGTCCTGCGGGAGTTCTTTTACCTGTGAGTAAATCTACCGACACGAGGCTGACATATTCGAGCACCTTCAAATACCACCGGACTGAGCCAGAATCAAACTTGCCAAATTGGGAAAAAGCAGTACAGTTGGATAATGAAGCATAACACTCTGCATCCAGGAATTGAAAAGATCAGCTTCAATTTCATGTTCCTGCATTTGTGATGAAGAAGCAAAATTTTAGATCAATTTCCAAAGCTCAAGTCTGACAACTTAAAAATTACTTTCCAGGGTCATACAGAACTAAGATACCGGCCCTATGGTGTAGGGGTAGTGTGCCTGCTTCTTACCCAGAGACCCCGGGTTCGATTCCTGGCCTGGTCAGGGATTTTTACCTTATCTGAGGGATGATTTGAGGTCCACTCAGCTTACGTGATTAGAATAGAGGAGCTATCTGACGGTCAGATAGTGGCCCCAGTCTAAAAAGCCAAGAATAAGGGCCAAGATGATTCGTCATGCTGACCACACGACACCTCATAATCTGCAATCTTTTGGGCTGAGCAGCGGTTGCTTTGTACGCCAAGGCCCTTCAGGGCTGGACTGCCATGAGATTAGGTTAGGTTATACACAACTAATAAGCAATACAACAAACTATTAAAAAAGTCAGGGTTTTCTATTTCTATGGTTTAAAGGATTGAAGGAAGAATTTACCACAACAGCCAGAGCAACTTTTGAAAAACTTCCACCATTCAGCAGTACAAAATTTAATGGTTAGGAAAAATACATGGAATTAATAGGATTAGCCTAATGACAGGGATTCCTTTAAGTTGACATCTTGCCACCCAAAGTTTGTAACATTATAAGGGAGTATAAATTATGTAAATCTTACTTGAATTTCCTTACCGAGGAGAAATTGTTCATTGCAATTTCTAGGAACCCACCAGCCCGCCCCCAGAAGTACATTTACTTTTATAACCTAATACAGAGCAGCCCCCGTCATTGCCCATTGCTGAAGTAGCTACTTGAATTCCTATAGGCCAACGTGACATCATTCCCATCAATGATGATAACTAGATTGCGTTATCAATCCCGGCAGAATAAAAGCAGAAACAAATATAACATGTAAAGGAAACAATGTGCAATAGAGAAAAGCAAATATTCGCGTGGACGTGTCAAATCGAATGCACAGTTATCACCCTACAGAATGCTAGAGACCTGAAAGCCACTTTGCGAGCCCTAACTGCCAAAGAGACGAGGCCAACCCTCAAGATAACTGATACTCGTATAATGGAAAATGGATGTCCTTTACACCAATGGAATTAGGCTGATGACACACGGAGCGGTTTTTGCCGAGTCGGCGCATGTTTCTATTGTATCAGATGGGATGAAACAGACACAGTGGTGCTCGCCGACAGGCGGCAGATTTGCCGACTCGGCCTGTCGTGTAGCTGGCGGTGCAGCGAGCATTTTGAAGACTTTGTGCGCGCTCTAGCGCCATTGATTTAATACATTCAGCTGAATCACGGCCGACTTGATGCGTCGCTCTAGCGATAGATCCAGTTGGTCGTGGCTGAATTTACGCGGCGATTGCATCATTGGTAGGTATTCCTGTATTAGATATCACGAAGTATCTTTGAAATTCAATAATATACATGTAAAAGGACATATAGAGTAAGTAGACTGCTGGAATAAGAACAATAATTTATTTTTATATAATGTTAGCTAACTTCCTCATCTAACGTCGCGCTCGCTAATGTGTTTTGTCCACTGCCAGCTCGATACGCATCCGATGACTGCTTATAAGCAGTCATTTTAGGTGTAGATCGAGCAGGCAGTGGTTTCGTCACAGTCGGCAAAAACCGCTCTGTGTGTCAATCACAGGCGGCGGCCGACTCGGCAAAAACCGCTCCGTGTGTCATCAGCCTTAAGGAAGGTAATATCCGCAAGTAAACCGTGCAGGGCACCCGGTCTAAATAGGATCTGCAATTAACACTTAAAGCTATTATTGCCCTATGTGGAAAACATCTGGACAGAACTCCTTAACGAGTGTGTTAAAAGAGGGCATATTCCACTTGACTGGCGCAAATTGATCAAGGTACTGTACGAAGGGAAATGTGACACAAGCGAACCCGGCTCCTATAGAGGACTAGCACTAGAATCAGAGCCCTTTAAAGTGCTAACAAGACTACTGACTCAAAGACTGAGCACCATAGTGGATCCGCTTCTACCACAAGAACAATTTGGCTTTAGACATGGTCGATCCACCTTGATGGCCATTAGAAACCTACTCACCGAGATTCAAGAGAAGATTATGTTCGCCATCTTCATCAATCTCAGCAGAGCGTTTGGACACAATGATTAGGAGTGTGCTTATGGAAAAACTGGAGAACTTAGTAGGGCAGTCAGGGCTGACAAGACTAATTACAAATATACTGGCTGAAAATAAAATACAGGTGTGGGATGGGCTGTCAAAATCAAATTGGATAAGTCAAACGGTCGGTGTGCTATAGGACAATCCACTCAGTCCAGTATTGTTAACATCTACACGAGCGAAGTAGTCACCAGAGTCAAGGAAGGCACACCAAACACAAGCATCTACATCTTTGCAGATGATATTGGCTCTCGCCTCAGAAAACATAGATCTACAGAAAGCGATAGACCTCATTGTAGGGATGGGCGCGACTGAAGCCTGGAGTCGAGAGCGTCGACTCCATCGACTCCGAACACCGGTCTCAGTTCGCATGAAGCCTCTCGACTCCAAGTTACCCTGATGCGCATTGCGGGGCCGCACGGTCGCTTCGCATGAAGCCTCACGACTCCAACTTGACTCTCATTTCGGGGTCGCTTGCGTGTCGAGGCGCGGAAAATATCATACATGTTGCTGCTCATTTGTCCATTGGGTTTTTTAAGAGTATTGTAGAGTGAAGTATGGTATCGTTAACGAAGACGACGAGCGTAATGGTGTAGTTGAAATAAAACTAAACATGTTAAGTCAGAAAGTATCATCATAGCAGACCACGGACATTTAATTTCACGTCTTTGTCGTGATCAGGAAATTGATAAACAGATATCGATGGTAAATCATTATGAATTCCACATGAACGATGAAAACAAATCTAAAATGGGTAAATCCACTAACATAATTCGAACATAGATGGAACCATCTAAAGCCTCCGTGGCTCAGGTGGCAACGCGTTGGCATTTCACCGCTGGATTCCGTGGTTCAAATCCCGGTCACTCCACGTGAAATTCGTTTTTCTCCGGGTACTCTGGTTTTCCCTGTCATCTTTCATTCTAGCAATACTCTCCAATATTTCATTTCATCCGTCATTCACCATTGCCCCAGAGGAGTGCAACAGGCCTCGGCAGCCAGTACAATTCCTATCCTCGCCGCAGGATTGGGGCTTCATTCATTCCATTCCTGACCCGGTCAGTGACTGGAAAACGGGTTGTAGGTTTTCGTTATAATTCAAGGACCACGTGAAGTCTTGCTGCAATATTATTATTATTATTACTATACACAAAAGCCCTTTTTCGCGACAGCCCTGGTAACTACTTTTAAGGTCTTCGGAGACGCCGAGGTGCCGGAATTTAGTCCCGCAGGAGTTCTTTTACGTGCCAGTAAATCTACCGACACAGGGCTTTCGTATTTGAGCACCTTCAAATACCACCGAACTGAGCCAGGATCGAACCTGCCAAGTTGGGGTTAGAAGGCCAGCGCCTTAACCGTCTGAGCCACTCGGCCCGGCACGACGAATCCTCTCGACCGTTATTCTTGGCTTTCTAGACCCGGTCTCTACCTCACCGTCATCTCGAAACCTGAGATACAGGTAAAAATCCCTGACCTGGCCGGACTCGATCCCGGGGCATCCCTAGACTGCGGAGGTGGCTGTTATGATGCACAATGTTTGGTAAAATATTTGTTGTAAAATCATACTCTAAGCACTCGCTTCTTTTTTTTTTCTGTTTTATGCCCCAGGCTAGGGATATTCATTTACAATTAAAATATCTAACCCGGCCGAGAATCGAACCCGAGGCCGCCGGGTGACAGGCGGACGCTTTGCTCCCTACACCGCGGGGCTGAACTGATTGAAGATAATATTGGCAATTATGTAAACGTAAACTGTCAGATTAGTATTACCACTGCTATTATCGTCATCTTTATCATCATCGTCACCAAAATAGACCTACAATATTAACACCAACGATGATAAAATCCCGAAACAATATTTAATGTTTGCTGGCTAATAATCATCTTGTATTCATCGTATCACAAGTTACCAAGAGACGAACGTGGAACTATAATTCCAAGCAGTTCCGACAATACTACAGATCTGTTCGTCTGCGAATTCAAGCCTTTTTGATCTTCGTATGTTGATTAGTAGTGTTGTGACTTTATGCAGGACAGAATGTGGTGTCGTGTCTTTGTGCCTAACAGAGTGTGGAACTGACCTCCAACATTCATAAACATTTTATATGTTTTTATGGCTGATGATGACCTAGACTAAGGTCGAAACCGGTCCCATTTAAATAGAAATGTGATTGCTACGTTTCTTTCCTTTGAGTATTGAATAGGTTGAACCTCCTTTCCAGTTATTTAATTTTTAACAGATGGCGTTAGTGCATCAGTGGAGTCGACACTGGAGTCGAGAGTGTCGGTTCCAGAGGTAGCAGTCTTGACTCTTCGCGACTCCGTTCGCAGCCCATCCCTACCTCATTGCAGAGTGGACAGAAGAGAATGACTTGGTGATAAATGACAGAAAGAATTTGTAGCTTTTAGAAAAGGAGGTAGTCTACAGAGAAGAGAAGCTATAACATGCAAAGGACAAGTGCTGACTTCAAGGAATCTCTTTAAGTACCTGGGCATCAGCATCCAAGTAACCGCATCAGCCTTTACAATCCATATAAGGGAAAGACTAGCTGCTGCTATAAAAAGCATAAGCGACATCAGATATATATTGAGAATGTTCATAGCCATGGCAATGAAATTATATGAAGTGAAAGTGATTCCCGTACTTACTTATGGACTGGAATTAATATGGGAACACTTACCAAAGAAGCAATTAAGGGGGGTTGAAAACCTGTAAGCAAGATACTTCGAAAAGGTACTAGGTCTCTCAAAATACGTGCAGTCGCGCTACACTTATGTAATTTACAAGATATTAGAATCATTCTGTATTGACGGTTTTCACTTTACAAAGAAAAAATTAAATGTATCCTAATTCAATACAAAACATATTCCATCATTAGATGGCACAATAAAATTCAAACATGTTTCAGCTCATTTGAGCTATCTTCAGTGAAATAGGGAGGGGGGGTTAAAGTAATATACATAATATAAGCTAAAGATGTGCTAACAACAAAGAACAAATGAAAAATAAAAAAGACAGATGGAAATAAAAACAATACCAATATACAATATTTACATCACTAGATAGAGCAATAAATAACGTGCTGAGACAAATTCAGTGAACAAAGGGTTAATATAAAACATAATTGAAACCAATTAATGTGCTAAACCTAAGAAAAGATGACAGACGGAAAATGAAACAATAAGTGCTAATAGTGAGGTTGCGAACCTCTTAGACTGAAAAAAAATTTAGTTGGATAACACACTTCAAAAACAGGATGAAATCACTGTGTTGGAAATTCAGGCTAACAGTCTGTCTTTGTAGAAACACCATCCCACGAATGACTAGCAGGGGAGCGAAAAAACTTGAGAAACCAAGATTGAGAGGAGACAACGTGCCAGGTGAAATGTATGTGGTAAGTGATGGGAAAAGACACTGATGAATTTAAAATCTTTTAGAATAGCAGCATTCTCAATTTCATCAATTTAGCAGTCCCTTTTCTTGAAGATTATTTCCAATGTTGGCTAGGTGTGTTTGCCTTATTTTAAATGGTCAGGAGGGCAACGACGAAATTGAGAAGCTGTGTTAGAGAAGTAACAGGTGCATGGTAAACTGGAAGTGACCATAGTGGAAACTGTCAATGAAGTTCCAATCTGCAATGGAAAAAACGAGGTTGTGTGAGAAACTCGGGCGGATAAGTAAAAGGTGTAAAATGGATGTGAAGAAAACGTTAAAATTTATGGTACTTATCCTCTTGAACTGGCCTGGCCTTCTGAGTTAACGGTGGTCTTGTTCATATGATCGTGTCTATTGTTGGCTCAGCTGTGTGTGCGAGGATGGGGGGAATGAAGGGGGAAGGGTGGTGCAGGGCTGGTGGGGAGTGTTAGTGAGTTGGAGAGATGGAGGTGGAGCTTGTTTTTATTATAGAAGTTCTGACAAACATATGGTATGAATGTTTCAAGTAGAATGTTCTTTTTTTTCGTTGATTTCATTTAAATTGTGAGAGGGATTCATAAACTTATCTAAATTGATGTGGATGCTCTCGAGAATGTTGAGAAAGGTGTTTTTTTTGCTCATAATGTAAGATCTTTATCTATTGATGTGTATTCGTGGCTGGATGCTTTATGTTTACTCACAGCTGAAAAACGATTATATTTGAGAGCATTGTGATGTTCGGCTTATTTTATGACAAAATTGCGGCCTGTTTGACCTATATAGCTGGAATTACAGAATTGGCATTCTAATTTGTAAACTCCGGAGTTCAAATATTTATTATTAATGTTGTTATTGTTGACAGTGTGTGGATTAAAAATGAGTTTGGAGTTTGTGTGGGAGGTTCTAAATGCTATTTTGATGTGCTTTTTAAAAATATTTGAAATTTGGTAAATGCTACTATTATTGAAAGTGAATATGGAAAACGTTTCTTTAGGAGCAGAATCTTTTTCTAGGGTAGTCTTGGGTCTGCTCTTATATCTATTGACGATTTTGTTGATGAAGGTTCTACTGAAACCGTTGTGTTCTGCAATATTGTAAAATAAATAAATTAGCCGTGTAAATCCCCTAAGGGCTACGGCGCCCTGCAAAGCAGGGACAGTGCTTAGTTTAACTAATCAGGTGAGCAGGTCCTGATTGTTTTTGAAGCGTTATCTAACTAAAAATTTTTCAGTCTAAAAGGTTCGCAACCTCACTATTAGCACTTACTGTTTCATTTTCAGTCTGTCTGTCTTTTATTTTATTTTCTTAGGTTTAGCGCATTTTTTGGTTTCTATTATGTTTTATATTAAACCTTTGTTCACTGAATTTGTCTCAGCGAGTTATTAATTGCTCCATCTAGTGATGTACATATTGTATATTGATATTGTTTTTATTTCCATCTGTCTTTTCTGTTTTTCATTTGTTCTTTCATTATGTTTTTAGCATATTATATATTATGTATATATATTATGCATATTTTATATTATATAGATTACTTAACCCCCCGCCCAATTTCACTGAAGATGGCTCAAACGGGCCAAAACATGTTTGAATTTTATTGCTCCATCTAATGATGGAATATACTTACGTACTGGTAAGGGAAACATTTCTAGTAGAGGACCTGAGGTTACAACTGCTCTCGTCAGCTACAGCTGCATATACAGAGTTCCTACAAGAGTTGCAAATGAAAAGGAATAACATAGACGAAGAATTTTACACCACCACGGCTATCCAAACTGAAGACTGGATGGAAGCAGAATACCAGCTGAGGCACGTAGTGACACGCTTGGCAACGTATGGCTTCCACTACCGAATCTGCAGTCTGGAGTCGTTCCACGAGGCAACAGATGAGAATATTTGCGGTTTGTGTGGGAAAAAGTGTGAAAAATATCACGTCATGAAATGTACCAACAGAACAGCATCACTGACACAATTCTGTCTATAATAAGTTGTAATGTACTCCCATGCCCATTGGGTGCACCTTCCTTATTATTATTATTATTACGCCCCCAGACCCCCTTTGCTTGGTCACAGTCCAATGGTTTTGTCAATGACCGGACCTAACCACTGCAGACCACTGGTTTGGTCACTAGCCGGACTGGTACAAACCTACTGTAGGCACTCCAGTTTATAACACACAACTTTGTGAAGAAATACACATGAATTTTACCTTAAAATCCTTTTAGAAAAGAGATGCCAGGAACCCACCCATCCCATCCATAAAGGCACATTTACTTTTATAACCTAATGAAATATTTCACGCGCCACTGACCATTAGCCGGCCAGCTATGAACACGGCCATTGGCCAACATGACGCCATTCCCAGAATTCCTAACGTGCTGCTTCCATTACCAATTCGGGCAAAAGAAAAACGCAGCAATGAAAAAATGTAATTTAGTAGCTGTAACCTATCTTTGCAAATCCAAGCCAAGATGTATCATGAGAATGGTGGCCACACTCCTTTCGAGAGACTTAACTATCGCCGCGGCGCATACTGCCTGCATTGCAAGGAAAAAGTTAAATTTAGTGGTTGTAACCCATGGACATTTCCTTACCATTTGGTAACAGTTTGCTGGCAGATCATAAAGATGCTCCTACCAGCAATCCCGTGAAGTGAAAACAAAAGAGCATCACATGCCGCCGGACCTAACCAATCGCTTTGTCACTGATCCAAATTATAAATTAATTCAGCTTTTCGCCACTGTCCAACATAGAATGCGCTATCACCCTACAGAGTATTAGAGACCTATAAAAGCCGCCTTGCAGCCCTAACCTGGAGACCCCCTTTGCTTGGTCACAGTCCAATGGTTTTGTCACTAGTCAGAATAATAAGTTCCTATTGATGTTTGGGAGAATCATGTGGGCCACATATTAAGTACAAGAGACACAAGTCCTTGCAGTATTCTAGTTCATACACCCACAGGAGAAGACCTAGACACTGAACTATTTACATTCAAGTCAACAGAAGATGCTATAAACAGCTCTAAGAATAATAAGGCTTGCGGTCCGGATAATATCTGCAATGAACACATCAAAATTGCTTTCCCGACACTAAAAGAAGCAATAACATATGTCTTGAACCAATGCCTTAAGCGAGGAACGATTCCAAGCAACTGAAGGAAAGGAAAGTACTGAAGATCCAAATGCTTATAGAGGCGTCGCCCTCGAATACACGATGCTAAAGATCCTAACAAAACTCTTATGTCAACGCCTCACTAGCGAAGTCGATTCCAAACTACCAGAGGAACAATTCGGTTTTAGAAGAGGGAGGAACACGATACAGGCCATCAAGTGTCTACTGGATCATACCGAAGCAGGTACAACTAGACCGGGAGGCAAGCTATACACCATTTTCGTTGACTTCTCCAAAGCCTTCGACTCTATCGGCCGAAAAATCATAATGGACAGATTAATGAGAAGTCTCAAATGGCTACTTCAGAACATACTGGCCTCGAACTGGATAGAAATTAGTGACGGAATAGTGAAGTCCAACCCAATTCAACAAACCACTGGTGTACTACAAGGGGATCCAATAAGCCCAGTAATATTTATAAGTGCTACGGCGGACATTATAGAAGTAATCGCTGAAGAAACAAGCATATATATGTATGCAGACGATATCGTGATTGCCTCGAGGCCCAGTCAGAAACTGCAAAAGACACTTCACGCGTTAGTGAAGAGGGCAGAAGAGAATAAACTTCAATTAAACGAGGAAAAGACAGTATCAATGACATTTAGGAAAGGAGGTAAAGCATCAGAGTTTCATATACATGGGAGACCTCTAAAGAATGTGTTGAACTTCAAGTATTTGGGAGTCACACAACAAACTAGAGGTAATGTTTTCTCTACCCACATCAATGACAGGACAAATGCAGCAATCAGAGCCATCAACGACATACAGAATTTGAACAAGCTGTCTATCAAAACAGCCCTGAAATTATTTGACTCAAAGTCTCACCAGTGATCACCTATGGCTCAGAAATTGCATGGCCACAACTAAAAATGAAACAGTTTGAGCAACTAAAAAAAGTGAAAGCTACGTTTCTGAAAAAGGCACTATGTGTCTCGAAGTATACACCTTCAAGGCTTGTATATGAGTTAACTCGCGAACCTTTCTACGTACAGGATCTCTGTTACCACCTACTGCTACCAACTACACCAACATATCTACAGTTAATAGAGAAATTAAGAGCAAAGAAGAGAGACGTATGGAGCGAATTTTACTTGACGGATGCAATGATTTACAAAGACTGGCAAGGAGGAGGATACGAGTTCAGACACTTGATTACACACTTTCAGTACACGGATTTCATTATAAGTTGTGTAAAACTAAGAGATTCCATCAATCAGATATGGACTGTGTAGGCTATGTGAACATTGTGGTAAGAGCTGTGAATGCTATCACGCCATGATTTGTACTTGTCGGCACGAATCGATAACATCCTTCTGCAAAGATGACTAATGTTGTGTTATTAATGTAAATATCTTTCGGTCATTGATTGCAATAAAACATATTATAAATTAATTCAGCTACAGAATGATCTTAGTACAGTAAACAGTTTGGCAGCATTGTTGATCGCCCGACCATGTCCTTCGCGAGAGGTACGCCTAAACAAACGACAGTCATTCCATGCGTAGCTGAATGTAGTGAGTATTGGTGGCAAGATGTCAACTATTAATCATTTTATGCATAGCAAACAGGAACAAATAGGGGGTTCAAGATTTTCAGTTAAAGCACATTTTTTAATGGACTAAAATTGAACACATGTGAATTACCATCTAAATCATGACTAACATTTGTGGAAATCTCTAAAACTGGTACAACCAAGAAGGCAGGTTAGGAAATAGAACTGGAGCCAATTAGAAAACGGAATGTTCATGACAGCTTCCAAGAACGAATCGACTACTCACTATGAACTATTATGGAAGCAATTCATGTAACTAACACAGTTAAGTGCATCACTAGGTCTTTTGTTCAGCTTGCATTTTCTTCATAAAATCTTCATCTTGCATTGACAACTGAGTAAGTTTTTTTCCAATTCGCTCATGAATGTCAAGATACTTGGCTATACAACGATCGAGACAAACAGCTTCACCTTTTCCTAAATCTGCTTCCCTATACTTAGGAGGGATGCATTTTTTGTGGCATGCAGCAGTCATACGAGTATACATGTCTGACATCATTTCAATCTCCAGTTCCTGAACCAACTGCAATTTGGCATTATCCAGTTGAGGAATGTTAGCAGCCATTGCAGCAAACAAATGCAACACTAAGAACTCACTTAAAACTTAGCCTGTAAACTTCCGATAGCTGGGGTCGTATTCTCCTTCATTAGCTTTACGCATCCGCTCCCTTACTTTCATACTCTCATAGCGATGAGCTTCTACAGACCTCTTCGACAATACAAATCCGTACACACCACATGCAGTAATAATGGCCCTGAAAACAAGTCAGAAATTACACGATTATTCACTACATCAAACAGATGCCGGAGCCAAATCACTAAAACAGGAACACAGAAAAGAAAACTGAATTATATTCAGTAATGACACAGCGTTATCTTCCTAGACACATTTCAGGCCTTTTAACAAACGCCTGAATCTTTCTAACTATATTCACGTTTTAAACAAACACAAACTTTACAAAGGTAAAGCTTTAACATAATAAATTAATGTTTTAATTAATATACAAAAATATACACTCGTGGTTATGGTAGTCCATATAAATTGTTTTATATCACAATAGGATTAAGAGGCAAGAAATAATACCATCCAAGACTGATCTTTCCAACTTTTCCCAGTCTCATCGTACAAATTTACATAATGAGTTGAATTTGCATCCTCAACATTCAACGACACTGAGTTAGTCCTCACGCTCGGTACAAGCGAGACATACCCACACCATACCAATTTTTCTACAAGGCAGACATCTTTGGCAAAGAGGATATCTTCATATCTTTCATCATGGAATAACTACAGACATTTCATTCTGTGTTGCCACAATTCGAATTGCATTATTATTTCTCTATAATTTTTTATACAAACAATATTAAGAAAATAAGATGAAAATAACAGGATGACTTCTGTACCGTTTTGAGACATGAATCAACTGCTCTAAATTAGCAGATTTTGAAATTGAATCTCTGATACTTTGGTAGCCCTGGTTGATTTTCGATATTCTATTCTTTCATGAGGTGGAAGGTGCTAAAGAGGCGTACTGTCATGTGAAACAGACCGACAGTGACGATATTCAGTTGTGACCTGTTCGTCGTTATTTAATACAGTAATCGAAAACTGTAAGCTTCATTTGTGTATGCTTCCGCATATCCTCCTTTTGTGGCTGGATTTGATAATTTTGACTCATTTTTCCAGTCATGATGGTAAGTATTCACTTAAAAACAAGCCGGAAAATTCATGTTCTTTACGGATTTATAAGTAAACCAGTGTTTTAATTTAATTTTTAAATGTTTTAGGATGGATTAGATGATAGTACGGATATTCTGAGTGACGATAATAGAAAGGTGAGTTCATTTTTACTTGAAACGAATCGAGGTAATAACTTGAACTGTACTATCTGACAGCTTCCCTTTTTTATTGTTTTTTTTTTCATCGAACAGTGTGTTATTTTTGAGATTTTAATTTCTGATAGTTCCAGGTTTAGTTTAATGTGCGTTGCTGTTAGGGACGTCAGTTGTGAATGGTATAAGCAGCGAACAAAGGTTCAAATAGTATCATACAGTGTTTCTGTAATTTTTGAAAGTGCATCGGGAATATCTCGGATCGCCAGTTGAAGCCACACATTTTATTATAAAAGAAAATGAAAGTAAAATACATGAACTTAAGGATATTCCGTTTCCAAGTTCGATTCGCTTTTAATCTCATAATGATGGATAGGCCTATATCTTCAGTGATTTAGTTCTAGGTGCAATTGCCTTGTCACTCTGGCTTCCACAATAGCAGCAAAATAATTCGTAATTTTGAGATCAATATTTCTCAGATAAGTACGTATTTATAGATTTCCTCAACCTGTTTATGAATACTTCACATTGTAAGCTGAAGTCACTAGCTCCACTAGATTTGACATCTTTAGAATCAAGTAATACAAAACCGCACAGCCTATAATAAACATTTCATTTATAGTGCAGCTTAGAACAGAGGTTAGCAGTCGACAATGAGCTGGCATTCAGATGATATGCAGAAAATAGTATTTATCGGATTGACAAATATCTTATTTAAATTCTTTTACTGCTACTACTTTGTAATGTGGTAGTGCTCAGTCAAGAGTAATTTGTATATCCTATCATATAATACCAGTGTACTTGGTCTGTTATTGGACATTATACATTTTCCAGCTAATTCATTCCTGGTTGCCAGAGTTTTGCCCCAGTGTGCTAAGTTGGGCTCATCAGTTGGTAAATTACACACCTACCAAGAAGCTTTAGAATCAAGTAATGTATAGGCCTAATCATACAGCGTGTAATAAACATTTCATTTATAGTGCAGCTAAGAACAGAGGTTAGCAGTCTACAATGAGCTGGACAGGAGTTGGATAGCTTTGGCTATTTTAGTTTTGTCCTATCACATTCCCATAAATTTTGTATAGCACTGCCATTACTGGTAGCTTACTTTAAAGATAAATATTCAGAATTTGCAAAATTTGGGCTTAATATCAACTCTCTGCAAATGATTCTGGACCTCCTCAGAGATACATTTCTACTTTTACCTGTTCTTATACTATTATACAAATGTTCATGGTTGGAACTATGCATTTCTGCTCTTTCCATTTTCATATTTTTAAAAAATTTCCTTCTGAAATGCTTTGGAAACAGTGGAAATATTGTACGCGCACTTTTTAGTGATTTTTGTACTGGGTTGAGGAGTAAGGAGGGAGCACTGCCGGTTCCGGTAATACTACCAACTGAATGGAAATGAAATCTGAATTGAATCAATAATATGATTGATCAGTATGAATTTTCTAAACCTTTATTATCTTACGCCAACAACTGTGTCACACACACAATATAGGCCTATAATAATTTATTTAACGCGCACAATGTGCAAAGAATTACTATATAAAACGTTAATCTTCGTTGCAAAATTTCACTAGTGATTCTGATCGCTGTTTACAATTTAAAACATGGTACCTAGTACAGTGTGCACCACATCTTAAACATACACAGTTCAAACTTGGCTCATGATAACGCTTTATATTACACAGTTTATAATGGAACCCATGAACGGAGAACCTTGTCAGCAGGTGTCGCAGTTCATATCCACCTTGAACCCACTCGCGATTTAGCATGGCATCGGTAGAGTAGAAATCTTCCCAGATGTCAGCCTTCTTCGATCGTAGGTCTCGAAGCAGATGTATATAGGGTGTTGTTGCTGGAAGTAACAACTGTAACCTTAGCTCTCTCACATAAAATCCCTCTCTGGATAGCTCATACATGAGCCGGGAAGGAGAATATTTGGAGAGGCACAGAGCCCGTTTCAAGTAGATTACCTTCAACTTCTCGATTTTATCTAACTGTTTCATACTCAAATGTTCCCAAATGTTTTCCAAGCCATATGTTGCTATAGGGCTGATTTTTAGATGAAAGAGTTTTATAGCCGTTTCTAAAGACAAGTTTCTCAGATGCTTAATGTCAGATATTGCTTTCATAGATGCATTTAGACGGACCATGAGATGGATGGTGAAAATATTACCTTGGGTTTGAAAAATTACACCCAAGTATTTAAAATGCTTTACAGACTTAAGTTCTTGGTCTTCATAATAGAAGATTCCATGAGGTCCCCCTCTTCTAAACGTCATGGAAAAAACACACACAATATATAATATTTAACATTTCTCGATGCGAAACTTGTTCCTAGCATGAATTCTATAGTTTGGCTTTGCTGTGTAAACAGTAAAAGTACGTAAAGTGTACGCCAGATGTCGCACAGCGATCATAAACGATTCTTAGTTTGTGTTTCAAAGGTTGCCAATACGAATTTCGAAGATAACCGAGATCGACCGATTCAGCACTAGGGTGTCAATCTCGCTAAAAAGTGCGCGTACAATATATTATTCATGACTAGCTGATGTACCCGCGCTTCGCTGCGGGATTCTCAGAAAGACTGACTTTGTGGTTTTCCTAACTGAAATCAACATAGGTCATTACAAAAACGTAAGTATGAATGTAGCGATTAAAAGCAATGCTATCATATAAAATACTCGATCAAATGGAAAGCCGCACGTTTTATCACTTTTAACGAACAGTGCTGCGGTTAGATTGCGGTGCCAATCTAATAGTCCAAATTTCCAGAGCTGGGATGACCAGGTCGCAGATTGCCATGAACACTCATCGGCCATTATTCCGCTAAATATGCACACTGTTCATTCCAATCAGTGCCTCAGAGTAGGGATTGAATAGCCCAAATGCTATGATGATCCAGTGTGTTACGTACCAGTAGTATCAGAAAATTTATAAACCAGGGAAATGGAATGCTAAAGAAGAAAGTTATCTAACTCCCCAATTACTTCCCATCAATATTCAGGCAGGCTGTTACACTCTGTACGACTGGGCGAGTTGACCGTGTGGTTAGCGGTGCGCAGCTGTGAGCTTGCATCCGAGAGATAGTGCATTCGAACCCCATTGTCGGCAGCGCTGAAGATGGTATTCAGTGGTTTTCCACTTTCACACCAGTCAAATGCTGGGCCTATACCTTAATTAAGGCCTAAGGCACTCCTAGTCCTTGCCTATCCCATCGTCGCCATAAAACCAATCTATGTCGGTGCGACGTAAATCAAGTAAAAAATACTCTGTACGCAGCAGTAATCCTATCTACCGGAGATGAGGGGCAACAGAAGACACAAAGCACATCACAACAAACAATGGTCAATGTAATGTTATTGTTGATCAATGTTATGAGCTTTATATATTGTAGGCCTACACATTTAGTTTTCTTTCGACTCTGTGATTTGTAAAATATTTTATACCGTAAACTGTAGTTTCTTATTCTCCGACTTTACATACCGATTTTCATTAAATACTGTTTACCCATTTTCTCGTTACTCGGCGCTGATATGGACTTACTGTAGTAACAAAACTCCAAATTCATGAATATCTTTGTGATCGTAGCCAGTACGGTAACAATGTATGAGACATGAATAATAGGAAATTTAATACTGTATAACCTTAGTTATGTAGCATTCATCGATTATACCTCTAATAAGAAATATTTGGGAATTACATTTCAGGCCTTCCCCTAAAGTACCATTTCACTCAGCGTGAATAAAATAACTTACAGCCTAGACTATAGCGACTTATTTCCTGACTTTGCATACCGATTTTCGTCACGATAGGACTACTAATAACATTTGAGAATTAAATTTTAGGCCTTCCCCTAAACTACCATTCTTCTAAGCGTGAATACAATCATTGACAGCCTAGATTATAGCAATTTATTCCCCAACTTTGCATACCCATTTTCTTTAAAATACGACCACTAATAGCATAAATAGTTGAGAATTCAATTTTAGGCCTTCCCCTAAACTACCATTTCAGTCAGCGTGAGTAAAATGTTTTATAGCCTAGATTGTAGAGGCTCATCCCCCGACTTCACATACCGATTTTCATTAGACCACTAATAGCATAAATAGTTGAGAATTCAATTTTAGGCCTTCCCCTAAACTACCATTTCACTCAGCGCGAGTAAAATAATTTATAGCCTAGATTGTAGAGGCTCATACCCTGACTTCACATACCGATTTTCATTAAATTCTCTTCAACCGTTTTCTCGTGATGCGTGTACATACATACAGACAGATAGACAGACAGACAGAAATTACGGAAAAGTAAAAAGTGCATTTTCTTGTTACTATGGACATGACCGATACAGAAATACCATTATTTTCAAATTCTGAGCAATGTACAGACAAAACTCTTATTTTATATATATAGATTTAAACTGTATTGAGAGTCAAAGCAAGCACCTGACTATCGTTGAAATCTATTTTGTGAAAAGAAACATGAAGTTAGGGCAGTGTTTCTATCTTAATGAGGGTCATTTTTTTGTAACAGGGTTTAATTAATTTTAAAACTGTTTTATTAATTGTAATAGAGCACACAAATTGTGCATTGATCAGAGAGAATCACTCTTGTGATCAAGAGGTTCACTCAGTGTTTGTATAGAACTCTATTATCGATTTTGGTAGCTTTTTGCAGTTCTCAACGTGGTAGCGTTCGCAGAGATTATCACAGAATTCACACTCGCACTTGTCACCTGGGTTGTGGAAAGATTTTAACTTGCAAGCCCTGTGGTGGCATCCGTGTACTGCCCCTGCGGTCACGAAGTGTCACAGCTCCTGATTTGTGTCCGCACAAGACTTGTCCATCATGACCTCTGTAGAGTAAAATTCTGTCCAGATCTTGGATTTCTTTGCTTCCCTTTCCTGCAGTAGTCTCTTCCAACTGTCCCTTTTTTTATACCAGTGTTTTGTCTACTCTGTCAATCAGGGCAACCTCAGTACTTGGTGGGGGGGAGTCTTGTAAGTAAAGATATAGTTTTAAATGATACTTCAGAGTTTTGCTTTGAAAATATGTTCCACTTCTGAACTTCATTTCGTTGACTGGAAGGAGGGTTAGGGATAGAGGATTTCCATGTGATAATTATATCAGACACCCAGGACTTGTGCAAGTGGTGTTTAGGGAAGTGCAGGCCATAAGAACGATAGGGTTAGACAAGGGATGAATATGACAATCGGATTAGAGCAGATGTAGGCAGCATTTGCATAGAAATGGAAAGGTTAGCACAGGACAGGCTGGCGTCGAGAGCTGCATCAAACCAGTCCATGGACTGATGACTCAACAATATCAGCAATGATATCAGTCTCGGTAACATTAATTAAAGGAGGTAGAAAAACTTTCAACTCGTGAAGTAAAGAAAAAAACTTAGTGTTCTGGCCAATGCTCGGGAGATTTTCGTAATGAAAAGTCACATACTTGTGATTTGCATTCTGTGTAAAACTGGAGGTCCTGTAGCTGTGGTCATAATAATGGGAGTCATGGAAAACTGCAGGTTTCTTTTTCCCTTAAAAACTTTTAAAGCCTTGCAAACTTAATATTGTTATGATTGAATGAGAACAATTGGGGGGGGGCAATGAAGGTTGGACAAGATGGAAAGGTGCCTGACACAAGTGAGTGGAAGTAGTTCTGTTCATTCCTTGTGGCTCCACGACTTATTTTATTTGTAAGTCCTGAGTGGGAGAGCCATCATATATGGTAATGTAATATATCTTAAGATTTTTATTTCTCGAGAACTGCATGATTTTATCTTTGATGCACATGTTGTAATGAACCATATTATTCTTATAATTATTAGGGGCTGCCTGGCTTAGGCGGTAAAGGAATGTTCTGTTTGCCCGGAAGGACATGGATTCAATTCCCCGTCAGCAAGTCGTAAAATTTAAGAAACTAGATTTCCACTTTTGGAGGTGCATGTAGCTCTGAGTTTACCGAGCCTATGCGAAAAAAGAGTACCAAGTTAATTCCTTGGGGCAAAGGCGGCCGGGTGTAGAGCTAACCAGTCTACCCCACCTAGTGCCAAGGTTATGGATAGTGGAAGCCTTTACCTTCTCTCCCTCCCAGAGCCTTCGTGGCCTGTACAAAGACGACTTCGATTTTATTATTTCGAAAACAAGTGTGCGCATTTGCATAGAAATACAGTAAACTGCATTAATTTTGACAATAATTTGCACTGTTTATAGAATTTGATATGGTATGTATTGCATTGCAAGTAATAAATCTCATTGGAGACCATATTGGACATCAGAATGTGAACATTAAAACAAGAATCATAGTTAACACCACCTTTCCAATACTCATCTTTCCTTATATTTAGGAAAATGTTGTAACATTCTATGTTTTTTTCACACTAGTTTTAAGCCTATTTTGATTTTCTAAATATAAATGTTGATTCTTAGGGTGCCATATATGTTAAGGACACTAGGTTCGGGGCCCTGACCTAACTGTAGGCTAAGATTTATTTTCGGTTGATGATGCTTACGACTGTTAAGCGAAACATGTCCCATCTTACAACGCTTGTTGTAATGTTTATTTCCTAAATATAAGGAAAGATAAGTATTGGAAAGGTGGTGTTAACTATTATTCTTGTTTTAATGTTCATAATCTATTGCATTGTCGTTTTGACAGGTCTTCAGGTTAAAGAAACTGGTTTGGCTCTGGAGAACCTTTCTTACATTTATCACTGGATGCCACAGTTTAAAGCGGACCTACCATTGTGCAGGAATAACTCAAGGAAGATGACTGGGAGTCCCAGTTTTTATTTGGAGCGCTTGCTCAGAGTAATTGTGCTCAAAGTTTTGGAATAGAATTCTTGTGCTGTTGGTTGCTATTCAAGAATGCTTATAAGCACAAGACTAGTGCTAGTAACTTTACTGGGAAGTTCAGGACAAAATCCTAGTGTAAGTTCTGTAGAGGGTACGCAGCATTACAATGTGTGCCTAACCCCTTTTAATTTAAGGCAGTTAGAATTTGAACTTGTCACTGACCATATGTGAATGCGTCCGGCCCCGCAGTGTAGGGGGCAGTGTGTCCACCTGTTACTGGCAGCCCCGGGTTCGATTCCCGGCTGGGTCAGGGTTTTTAAATTGCCAAGTATTAATATCCCTGGCTTGGGGACTGGGTGTTTGTGTCGTCCTTAATGTTCCTTTCCTCACATTCAACACTTTACACTTCCGCAATTTCCAAATACACGCAGGTTCATAACATATGGTGCAAGTAGAGGCAAAAGATCTCTCTAGGTCAGTGCCCCTAATAAATAGCATTAAAATTATATAAATGAATGAAACCTTACACCTTTCGCTTGGCATATATAGTGTAAGCAAACCAATAAATCTGTAATTTTGCTGAACATTACTGTGATTTATTAACCATATTAGTAGTACTGTTGTAGCCTCCGTGGCCCAGGCGGCAGCGTGCCGGCCTCTCACTGCTGGGTTCCGTGGTTCAAATCCTGGTCATTCCATGAGATTTGTGCTGGTCAAAGCGGAGGCGGGACAGGTTTTTCTCCGGGTACTCTGATTTTCCCTGTCATCTTTCATTCCATTAACACTCTTCAGTATTATTTCGTTTAATCTGTCATTCATTAATCATTGCCCCAGAGGAGTGCGACAGGCTTCGGCAGCCGGCACAATTCCTACCCTTGCCGCTAGATGGGGGCTTCATTCATTCCATTCCTGACCTGGTCGAATGACTGGAAACAGGCTGTGGATTTTCATTTTCAACCCTTCTGGACTGCACATTCCTAGGTAAAGTTCAGAGGAAAAGTGTCAAGTTTTTACATTAAAAACCAGCCTCAGGCTGGTGACATATCATCCCTTCTGCTTTTCAATATGGCTCTTGATTACACCATGAAACTTCGGGAAAAGGAAACCCCACCTAAAATGAAAATTGGAACAAAACCCTCAATATGAACAAACTGCTTGTCGTTTGCAGGCGAGTTAGGTTGTAGCCCTAGACATGGAAAAAGTTCGTGTCCATGTCATCAGTCTGCAGAAAATTCTTATATATAGGCTTACAAATATATATATATATATATTTTTTTGCTATTTGCTTTACGTCGCACCGACACATGTCTTATGGCGACGATGGGATAGGAAAGGCTTAGGAATGGGAAGGAATTGGCCGTGGCCTTAATTAAGGTACAGCCCCAGAATTTGCCTGGTGTGAAATTGGGAAACCACGGAAAACCATCTTCAGGGCTGCCGACATTGGGGTTCGAACCCATTATCTCCCGATTACTGGATACTGGCCGCACTTAAGTGACTGCATCTATCGAGCTCGGTGCTTACAAATACAAACTGAGATCATGGCCATGAAACCCTAGAATATAGTCTTCATAACTGATAAAAAAAATTAACATTCTCCAATTTAAATGTCTTGGAGAAATCATCACACACAACTTAAACAGGAAACATGAGTAAATAGAACTAGAGAAACGAAAACCTTGACAACATATACTGTATTAAGAAATACGTGTCGATAGACACCAAGATCCAACACTATAAAACCATGACACCCTGTTCTAAATTAAAAACTAAAGAACTGATCAGCTTCTCAAAACTGAAAGAATCATCAGAACTTGCATAAATAAAAAATACCAGGTTGAAGGAGTCTGGAGAATCCTTCCAATGAAACTGTCCATCTAGAGAGTCACCAGCACAATGAAGAAAATAATCTGTTATTTCTTTCACATCTTGCGACTGCCAGGAAGCAGGATTTTGACAAGTGATGAGAGAACTTGGAAAGAAGACTGGAGGATAATGGATCTATAAAATTCAGCAAAGTCTCAAAGCAGTTGGACTTGTTATAGCAGATACAGAGAACAAAAATAAAATTAACACCCTTCTTAAGACTTGGAAATTTTCAGCAGAAATGACACATAGAAGGGCTATAGATTTCAGACTAATTGACAAAATTACGATAAGAACAAATAAGTACCGAACTGATCGCAAGAACCAAGGAGTTAAACCTTCATAGAGAAAGTGAATATGGAACAATTGAAGTAGTCCATTGTGGCCAATAAGGAATAATAATGATCATAGTCATGTCTGCAGCCTGTTCTCTAATGTGCTGTTTCTGTTCAGAAAAGTAATATTTTTAAAATTTATATTCCATGACATGAATTACTGGACCCGATATTATTTTAGTTTTTATTTTGTTTTACGAGGACGGTTTGAAAAGTTCTCGGAATCACCGCTAGATGTCAGTGCTAGAGCAACAAGGTTCCCGCACAATAATCACACATCCTTTGTGAGTGAACACGTGGCGTGTCAGTGTTCTAGCTGCAGGAGTGTGGCAGTGACGACTCTTTGTTGTTCCCGCGTAGTGATTTGTGACAATGGAAAAAACTGAGATTCGAGCAGTGATTAAATACTTTGTAAAGAAAGGTATGAAAGCAAAGGAAATTCATGCAAACTTTCAGAACACACTGGGGGACTCTGCTCCTTCATTTTTAACTGTTGCCAAGTGGACCAGCGAGTTTAAATTTGGTCGGGAGAGCTTGGATGATGATCCGCGTAGTGGATGGCCATGAAGTGTTACGACCCCAGAATTTATCACAAAAGTGCATAAAATGGTAATGGAGGATCGTCGACTGAAAGTGCGGGAGATTGCTGAAGCTGTAGGGATGTCTTCTGAATGGATATGTTATATTTTAACCGAAGAATTGGGTATGAAAAATTATCCGCAAGATGGGTGCCGCGACTCTTGACATTGGACAATAAACGCACCAGATTGGAAATGTCCGAACTAAGTCTGGCCCGTTTTCAGTGCAGCCAACTAGATTTTTTGCGCCGGTTTATAACTACAGATGAAACTTGGGTCCACTACTATACCCCAGAGACAAAACAGCAGTCAAAGCAGTGGAAACATGCTGATTCACCAGCACCAAAGAAAGTAAAGGCAGTGCGTTCGGCCGGAAAGGTCATGGCCTCAGTTTTCTAGGATGCAAAAGGCATTCTCCTGATAGATTATCTTCCTACTGGCCAAACAATTATGGGACAATTCTATGCAAACCTCCTAGACCAACTACAGGAAAAGATACGCGAAACAAGGCCTGGTTTGGCAAGGAAAAAGGTCATCTTTCATCAGGACAATGCTCCGCCGTATACAAGTGTTATTGCCATGGCAAAACTTCATGAACTGGGGTACGAATTGTTGCCACATCCACCTTATTCACCTGATTTGGCACCATCAGACTTTCATCTATTCCCCAGGCTGAAAATTTTCCTCGGTGGACGGAGATTTTCTACAAGGGAAGAACTGACAGCCGAATTGGAGAGGTATTTTGCAGGCCTGGAGGAATCTCATTTTCGAGATGGGATCATGACATTGGAACATCGCTGGACCAAATGCATTAGTCTACAGGGAAACTATGTTGAAAAATAAAAACAGTTCCACCGAGGTAAGATACTTAATTCTAGTACATTCCGAGAACTTTTCGAAGCACCTACGTAATTGTATGGTGAATAGAATTGTACAGTTACCTGATACTGTCAAAGGTGATGCTGAACCGGTCATAAGGGCTTCCACGGTAAGAACACAGAGGTCAAGTGGTCAATAGTTTCCTCCTTCAAACTGCAGTCACTCGCTGATGAACTTATCCATCCCACTTGTGCCAGAAGTAGTTGCAGCAGCTATGTCCAATCCTAAACCTGAGGCAACACCAAAGCTTTCTTGGGATGTCAGAACCCTTTGGTTTCTTTGGAAGATCTAGGGAGTGAGCACATGCTCCCAATGTTTTTGTAAACCACTCATCCTTCCAGCTTTGATTTAAATCAAACCCATCTGTGATGTTTGCCCGGAGTGACACAGGTTGTTCGTTGTGACAGACGGCAGAATTCTTGGTGTTGTACCGATGAGGGTGACGTCCTGATCGTCTTAGCTTTGCTCAGCAGTGCTTATTTCCTCCTTACGTGCGATGGAGGAATTTGGTTCAGCACAGATAGCAAGTGGTATGTGGTTGGCTTCACACAAATCATGAATCAAGTTTTATCAGTTAACTTGATATTTACGTACACACTTTCTAACTATACAGGTGGACAGTAAAGATATGCATTCCCTCTTTACAGTCGGTCCAAGGAAGGTAGTTGTGTAGTTAAGTCCTACTCTGCTAGCGAGCATGACTTATCTGACTGATTCAGATTTGCAGTCACTAAGACATTTGTTGTGAACACTGAACAGGAGTCCAAAGACAGGAAATAATACTCACGGTATCCCCTGCCTATCATAAGAGGCAACTAAACGGGGCCCCAGGGGCTTTCAATTTGGGAGCGAGTTGGCAACCATAGGGCCATTAGCTGATTCCTGGCATTGCTTCCATTTACTTGTGCCAGGCTCCTCACTTGCATCTATCCTGTCCACCTTCCTTGGTCAACTATTGTTATTTTCTGACCCCGACGGTATTAGAGCATTCAAGGCCTAGGAAGTCTTTCATTTTCATGCCCTTCATGGCACTTGTCTTTCTTTGTCTGGCACTTAATTTTTCAAAGTGTTGGAGTCCTTCTTTTTCCTTTTTCCCTCGCTACCCCCTGTGGGTGGGGGATGCAGACGTAGACTATGCCCACGATATCCCCTGCCTGAAATAAGACGACTAAATGGAGCGATCAAGGGATGATGCCATTAGAACCATGAGATTACTTTTGATTAGTACCATTACGTGCGGAACACCATGAGTCGACAGTACTTGCGACTAGTACCACCTTGCGAGGGTCTACGATATATAGGAGCAGTACCATTCTGTGCAGAACATTATGGGTCTGAGTGTTGCCTGTGAAAGTCGTGTGTATTCCACTGCTGCGTTCCACTGTGTTCATTATGGTCTGGGTTACCTATGAGTAGTACCTGGCCAGTAAAGGGGCAGGAACACATTTTGTATGCTCAGAACCTGCGGGATTTCCTATGGACAAGCCCAACACTACATAGGAAAATAGGTACAAAAGAAACAGAGAACTGAAAAAAATACTCCAGGATGCAGGCTTACAAAGGAAGTGATAAAAGGACCAAACAAGCAGCATACCAAAGAACTGTTGAAACTCAGCAGAGAAAATACAAGATGGGTAGTAGGACTGTTGACAAGACACTGCCATCTGAAAAAACACCTACGTAGAATTAGAGTAATAAGAGACAGTATATGTAGGAAATGCAACGAAGCAGAGGAATCGGCTGAACACATACTTTTCGATTGTGAGGCACTTGGTAGAATCGGACTCTCCACTCTAGGACTACCAGGTGAAGAGAGAGGAAAAATCCAAGAAGACCCAATAAGAACAACCTGCAGCTTTGTGAAGGGAGCAGGTATATCTAGGTGGAAATGAAGAAAAAAACATGGTAGCAAAAGATCTTAGAGGTCGATGCTAATTATGAACTAATATTTAGAGGCCCCATGAAGAAAAGTAGTAGTACCACTTTATGTGCAACACCATGGGTCTACGTTGCCTGCAGTTAGTACTACTATGTGAGAAACCTAGGTAAGGAGCACCATGGGTCTGCGTTGCTTGTGCGTGGTGCCCTTATGTGCGAAATGCCATGGGTTTGTGCTACCTGTGAGTGGTGCCATTGTGTGTGACATACCATGGGCTTACATTACCTCTGATTAGTACCACCATGCAAGAAATGCCTTGATTCTACATTACTTGTGATTAGTACCGCTAGGAGGAACACCATGGTTCTGGTTTACTAATGATTAGTATCATTGTTAGCGACTGGTGACTTGGATTTTGGACCCCTTTAGATAAGCATCATCCCAGTAATTGACATTGTGAATTAGGTCCACTGATTGTTTTTGTTTCATGATCATTTTGTCATCACCATTCGTTTTAGCTTCTAGTCAGTGGGTACATTTCGAAATTTTAATTTTGTTACACTTCGTACCATTAGGGGCCGGTAACCTAGCTTTTAGGCCCCTTTAAATACCATCATCCAAAAACAGGGTGAAGGCAAAACCTGAGAGGAAGCAATATGGATTATTATATTAAGGATGAAAAGCGAAGTGTGGGAATACTTCTTACCAGTAACAGCTGCGAATGGTCAACATGCAGGATATGTAAATGTTGTGCTTCCTTATTAATGTTTGCATCTACCACCTCACATATGAAAGCACATGTGTATAAAGTTTGGCCGAATACAGTGTGTCCATCAAACACATTGCCACATGATATCAAACAAAGCCTTACACAGAAGTGCATAAAAATTGGTGCAACAGATCTGTCTCTTTACGATTGTTTTGGGAATAGGTTGCTAGATCTATATAAAAAACAAGTTAATGTTGGTGCAGACTATGGATGAATACACATTGCTGATATTCTTACAATAACAATTTATTTATTAGAAGATTGCCTTTCTGATTACAATCCTCTTGCATAGTGAACAATAACAGCACAGAATATCAAAGACTTGCTCTGCTAGCAAAGAAAATACTGTATTTTCCAGCCTTGAATGTGGCGAGTGAAAGAAATTTCAGTTCAGCTGGTAACTTTATTATTGAGAAGAAGAGCTCGCTTAACCAAGATATTGTGAACAACGTTCTTTTGATTCATTCTATACTAAGGCAACACAATGATGAATGTTTGTGACGATGTGAAAGGCAGTACAGGTTCATGTTCTGTGTCTTATATGACAACTTGATCTCGCAGAGTTTATAGTAAGTTTGTAATTACATTACTTAAATGCATATTTCGTTAAAATATCTGTATAGTGCCCCAACATTTTATAGTCAGCCACTCTCCTTTCCTCGCTCCTTTTAAGTTTGTTCATCATAACTTCGTTGATACTGTCCATAAGCACCTTACCTCAGACCACATACTTCTAGCCAACCCTCTCAAAGTCGACAGAAATACAGCCGTATGAGGTTCAGCAAACAAACTGGGTCGTTTGCAGATCTCCAGTGAACAGCACTCGGCAGCTGAGTAGATTTTAGTTTTATGGCTTGTGAATAGACAAATCACCGGGCGAGTTGGCTGTGTGGTTAGGGGCGCGTAGCTGTGAGCTTGCATCCGGGAGATAGTAGGTTCGAGCACCACTGTCGGCAGCCCTGAAGATGATTTTCTGTGGTTTCCCATTTTCGCACCTAAATTATTGCCACGGCCGCTTCCTTCCCTTTCCTAGGCTTTCTCTATTCTATCGTCGTCATAAGATCCATCTGTGTCAGTGCGACGTAAAGCAAATTGTAAAAAAAAAAGATAAAATTGGATGGTAAAGAAAATAAAATATTTTCTTTGCCGCAAAGAGTATCTCATAACATAAAATCAAAAGGCCATCAGTTCTGATATTTTGATATTCGATGGTTTGTTTTTGTAAGATCATCCAGGTAAGGTGCAAGTCGTAGTTGATAAAATGTATTCCTAGTACATCTGTTGGATTTTATCACTGTATGCTATTGGTATAGTTTGCTGTCTCCACGTGGCAAATAGTCTGCAGCCAAATCAATGGGGATAAATAATACACACACATGTAATTAAAGTCTTAACTCCTCATGCCTTGTTTTGCTCTGCTCATATGCTGTAGATACGTGGATATACCGGGTGCTGGGGTGGCTTAGTTGGCAACAGTTGGAAGTAACTGAGCACCTAGCATGCTGCAGTGGAGCACCTGGCAACTAGCTTGTGGGTCCCATACGGAAATTCTGTAATATTATAATTTTAGTAATAAATTAGAGATTCAAGAAGGAAGCCATGCTTTTCAGTGTTCACTTAGTTAACCCATTAGTGCATAGCGTCCGAAAAATCGGACGTCGGAAAAAAATAAAATGTGTGATTATGCATGGTTTTGAGCCCGCGATAACCAAGAATACATTCTTCATTCTTACCATTCATTGTTGAATCACACTTATTGTGAGCACGGCGGCAAGATAGTACAGAGTTGTGAGCAACAGGCAAGATTTTTATTTATAATTTAACAAATATTTCCAATAATTGAATACTTTGGGATGGATCATATTGTTGACACTCCTGTGAATCTACTAACACCCAAATATGTCAATTCTGTTTCATTATTGATGTGACAGAGGCTTGTAAATGTAGCTGTCCTGAAAATCGGATGCTCTTCACAGTGAGTCTTACTGTCCCAGACAGTGAAATATTGGAAATTTTGGAGGAAGACAGACATTTGGAGAGGAGCAGCACATTAAACCTCCTAATGATGGATGTGAAAGGGTTGATGATAATGACAGATGTGTATGAGGGTAATTTAAATTACCTGGGTAGAAAACTAAGTGAATGTGAAGGGCAAATTGCTTCAACAGAATATGAAAAAGGGTAGGCTAGGTCCCGTGGTAGTCAAAATATTACTGAAAGTTCTACAGATGGAACTGAAAAACCAGAAAACTGTGCAAAAGGAAGCTATCATACGAAAATAGTCATTGGACCAGTACCTCTGTTTCCGATATCCCTGTTAGAAAATTCAAAAGCATTAGTGGGTTGAATTGTAACACGTGATAAGCAACCCCAAAGTGGACAGCATCAAAATCTACATCTCATTTAGTGACTGTTTTCCTGTCTCCTCCTCCTCCTCTCCCCCCCCCCCCCCAATACACACATAAGATGATGCGCTAAATTGTGAAATTCCGCCAGAATTCTCTCTCTGCCAGTGGCTACAGGATACCATTCCACCTTTCCAAGATGAATCAAACAGGAGGCATACAATATTCTTTGACTACTACTTTACATCCCTGAAACTGAAGACATCCGGCTTCAAACGGAATGAGTGAAACGGACATTTCAAGAAAACCAGACAGAGAAGTGCCCCCTTCAAAGAAAGGCATACAGGAAAAGAAGGGGGTCGGTGGTGCGCTGGAATGACAACTGTGTTTTCACTGCTGGTACGAACTACAAACAGATGGAGATAGTGTTGCATGAAGGTGATAAAGCGTAAAAAAAAACCAAAAAAAACGTAAGTTGTCTGTACCACAATAAAAGCTGTACAATTCTTATAGTGGCATCTGAAGAGTGGATCAACTTGACCAGTTTGAACTCCACCCGAAATGTTTCTGTGGCTGCAAAAACGTAAATAGCATATACATTATTGTGATAAGTCTGTAGTGGAAATTGTAGGTCCGCTTTACAGTTTAAATTGGATAAGTTAACACTGCCGAGATTGCAACATTATTGTACAATGTAATGCTGAGTAACTAGTGTTGTACTGACCTGAGTGCATAGCGTCCTATACATCGGACGAACTATGTAAATAAAACTAATACTTATATGAACATTCTGATAGTTGGAACGTGTTTCTGCAATTATTAAGAGTAGAAATGTATAGATAAATCGAAATAAAGCACAAAAAATAACTTTATGCACTAATTGGAGCAAGTTAAGTTTTCCAGTATATTGAAAACTCTAGTTAAAATGTTATTGTTTGAGTCATCAGTTCATACACTGGTTTGGTGCAGCTTCCATGCCACGCTAACCTGTGTTGACCTTTTTATTTCAATAGAACTACTACATATTACATCTGCTCTAATCTGCTTGTCGTATTCATGCATTGGTCTACCCCTTCCGTTCTTACTGCCTACACATCGCTCAAAAACCAACTGAAGAATTCTTGTCTTAAGACGTGTCCTGTCATTCTATCTTCTCGTCAAATTAACCCAATGCATAAATCGAACTCCTCACCAATTTGATTCAGTATCTCTTCATTCGTGATTCGATCTACCCATCTCACCTTAGCATTCTTCTGTAACCCCACATTTCGAAAGCTCATATTCTTTCTTTCTGAGCTAGTTATCATCCATGTTTCTCTTCCATACAATGCCACTCTCCAAACAAGTCTTTAAAAACATCTTTCTAATTCCTATATCAATGTCTGAAGTGGCCAAATTTTTTTTCTTAAAGGCCTTCCTTGCTTATGCTAGTCTGCATTTAGTGTCATCCTTACTTCTGCCTTCATTGGTTATTTTACTGTCCAAGTAACAATATTCACCCTTTGGGGTCCAATCTGGTCTGACATAATTAATTTTCATTTTCAGTCCTATGTCCGACCTAGTCCGACGCACCTTTAAGGTTACATATTTCATATGTTGGAGCGAAATGGAGCTGAGTTTTATGCAGAATTTCGCCTGGACATTTCTTGGTTCTGTGCTGCCATATACTGTTAATTTGATTTAACTGAGTTGATTTTTCTTTGGAGATAGTTGGTCGCTGTTGTATTTATATTTATCAACACAGTGTCCACCAGTTGCGGGGCAACCTGATTATAGCCTATTTATGGACGGTTGTGTGACTGGTGAAATTGGCGTTAATTTGTAGACTGATTCTGAAAGTGAAATTAGTGTTCCGGAATGTGAAAAGAAAATTTTCGGGTGAGGAGAGGCAAATTGAGGTGGAAGACAGTAGCAAAAACTTATGTTAGGGGGTGGAAGGTGACTGCAGTTTTTTCAAAATATTTTCACAACAGTGTCATGGAGTACATGCCTCCTTAATTGGGAAGAAGTCAGTACTTTAGTGAACAGTTTCCAATTATATAACGAGCAAAAAGAGGCAGAAAACAAGCCTACATTGAATCACAATTCTTTCAAGGATCTGGTTATCATGGTGCTTGTGGGGGAAGTTACGAAACAAAATACCCGTAAGTGCAGCTGACGGAGCAGGTGTAACCAAGAATTGTCTGAATGGGGAGCTACATATCATAGATGCTCCTGAGAACAAAAAATTAAGGACTGTGCTGTATTCTCACAGTGAAGTGAAAGGAGACAGTAATGAGACTACATTGTATCGAGAGACCTGTTCCGGGAACCCTGGACTGCACCCAAACAAATGCAACTTGAAGTATTTTCACAAAATATTGTGCATCATTCATTTTAGATTTTAATCATAGGATACATTTTGAAGTTTTAATTATCGTTTCATTTCATTGCACCAGTAGGGGCCTGATGACCTGGCTATTAGGCTCTTTTTAACAACAATCATTAAAATATTG
Source organism: Anabrus simplex (assembly GCF_040414725.1). NCBI lineage: Eukaryota > Metazoa > Arthropoda > Insecta > Orthoptera > Tettigoniidae > Anabrus > Anabrus simplex. The sequence continues at coordinate 146,989,208 of NC_090271.1, forward strand.
CTGATAATTTCTTTATTTTATTTTATTTACATTTAATGGCCTTCATTGGACCACTCTAGCCAACTTTATACAAAGAATTTTTCAGTTTCCTGTCAGCCCAGTACTTCTTCATTCTCTCTGATCTTATCCTTCTTTCTTTATCGGAAATCACCCTTCTTATTGTCTGTTGATTCTGGTTTGCAGTCTGGTTTGCTTGTCTGTGAGTTTCCTGATTTTGTTGGTTTTGTTTCTTAGGTCTTCCACTGTAATTTGTAGTTCATCCATATCTTCCTTGATTTCTGTAATCCACTTAATGTTGCACTTACTATTCCATAATTTTTCTGTTCTCTGGTGCCCTGATTAGATGTCCAAAAACCTCCTGCAGGTGGGGGACGCACATGTAGAATACACCCGTGATATCCCCTGCCTGTTGTATGAGGCGACAAAAAGGGGCGACCTAGGCGCGGACATGGATTGCGGTTTTGTAAAATGTGTTGGACCTCCTGTGGATGGGAGGCGTTGAATACATCCATAGGTAATCCCTACCTGTCCTAGAAGGCAACTTAAAGGGTCATGTGGCCATGGCCCCCTCATTAATTTTTGTTTTTCCGAGAGTCACTTGTAGACCATTTCCAAATTTTGATGTGCGGGCTGCTCGGCGATGGAGCTTGTATGTGTGCGACTAGGCTCGAAAGCCCATGCCAGCAACCACCCAGGAAGCGGCGGGTAGGAGTGTCATGTACCCAGGCAGTACTATCCGCTTGACAACACAGGTCCCCACACAGCCGAATGCCAGAAGAACATATTAATTATTTTTATTTATTTTTTCCTATATTTAGTGCTCTGTACACGCTATGGGGTACATGCTATTGCGGGTGACTGGAGGAAGGGAGTCCTAGTGCTCATTGCCTCAGTCATCCCGTATTAGGCATCGTCCAACATCGGACCCCGGGCAGTACCTGCTACGACCATGTGCATATTGCCTTGGCTGCTTGGTTCTGCTACTGAGACCCCTGATCGGAGTGGGTGGCGTTCGGGGAGGATGATTTCGGGCATGGCGTCGGAACAACTTCCGCCTGCCACCTCGGGTAGTTCGCTACCCAAGTCTTTAACTTTTGATTCCCTAAGGGGGGCAACCCCTTGGGAACAAGCGCAGCGAATTAGTCTGGGTTCCAGCTTCCCTAGGTTCCTGGTTGCTACCAGAACCGATGGGCAGGATTTCAAGCTGGTTAAATCGATCGTTTTCAGTTGATACATTGAAAGTGCATATGGTGAACTTTAGGATCTAAATAAAATGCGCAATGGTGGTTTGCTTCTGAAGACGAGCACTGCGCTCCAAGCCGATCAGTTGCTCAAGTGCGACCACTTCGGCGACATCCCCGTCAAAGTGGAAGAGCACAAAACCTTGAATCTGGTTCGTGGGGTTATTTTCCACCGTGATCTAGTCCTGAACACTGACGATGAATTGATGGAAGACATGAAGCACCGTGGCGTGACCCATGTCCAGCGTATCACATGCAAAGTCAAAGGTGAAGACGTTGCCACGGGTGCGTTCATAGTCTCCTTCAAATTGTCAGTGTTGCCAGAGAAAGTCATGGTAACAACCTATCGTTGCGATGTGAGGCCGTACATCCCGCCTCCTATGCGGTGCTATCAATGCCAGAGATTCGGACACATGGTATCTCATTCGAATCAGTCAGTGTGTGGTACATGTGGGAAAGTAGCTCACGGCACGGAGGAGTGCACACCTTCGTACAAGTGCAGTAACTGCTCTGGTCTTCATTCTCCTCGAGATCAGAACTGTCCGACCTATCTGAATGAGAAGAAGATCCAGGAGATCAAGACCCTGGATGGTTTTTCTTACCAGGAAGCACGCCATAAGTTTAATTCTCTTAATGCACCGGCCAAACCACTAGACTTCAGCTTGATAGCACAGTCCCTGCCAGGTTCCTCATTTTCAACTGGAACACCTTTCTAGAAGATCGCTGTGCCCAAGGCGGCGGTTGCTCCTGCGAGCAACGCCACGCCGCAAAGAGAACAAGCTCGAAGGCGGGTATACCCCGGCCTTCGACTACCAATAAGTCTGTGCCGGCCAAGAAATTACGCCGGCACAGAAGGGGAAGAAGACGTCTCCTTCCCCTACGAGGTTGGCGAAAGCCGCGCCTGAGCCGGCGGAGGCTGCATTGTCGACCAGGGCTGGGAAATCCCCTCCCAGCCCGTCTAAACAAGAATCGACGGCGGGGAAGAAGAGCGGCCTTACCAGGCGTTCTTTCATATCTCCTGCAAATGGGGTGTCACGCTCTCCACCAGGAGGGCCTGATTCTGCGCCGGCAGGTCTTCCTTCTGGGAAACCTGCGCGCTCCCCTCGTAGGCAGAAACCCCGCCCCCGGACTATGTCGAAAATATTGAAGGCCTACGTCACCTCGTCTGCACATGGAGCATGAATCTCCATCCTTGGATGGGGATGTGAGTGTAGGTTAGGTAGCATTACACTGCTCCTATCCTATTCTTTAGAAGTCCACACTTAAAATATGGCACCGTTATGATAGGCATCTTGCTGAGCTGCGCCAGCTCATTAGCCAGTATTCGGCGAGTATAGTCTGTATTCAGGAAACAAATTTCCGACCAGGTCATCGTACGGTATTGCAAAATTTTCGACTATACTCGACAGAATGACATTATGCTCACCGGGCTTCCGGTGGCGTTGGCATTTTTGTCCGTTCTGATACCTGCAGCGAGGAGGTTCCAATAAGAACCCTGCTGGAGGCTGTAGCTGTTCGCGTTCTGCTGCCTGTCATAACAGTGTGTAAAGTTTATTTTCCACCAGGGCAAGCTCTTAACATCAATGATTTCACTGATCTTCTTGATCAGCTTCCACCTCCCTTCCTTTTGTTGGGCAATTTTAACACCCATCACCCCATCTGGGGCTCTGAGACTCCTTGCCCCCGGGGAACAGAGCTGGAAACATTAGTAACAGAGGTGGCTTTATGTATTTTGAACACAGGGGAACCAACGCACTTCAGTTTGTTACGGCACATATTCTCCTATAGACGTAAGTCTATGCAGCCGTTCGTTGGTTCCGCTGTTTCGGTAGAACACACACGACTATCTTTGTGACAGTGACCACTTTCCCATCATTCTTACTTTGATGAACCAAAAACCCGTCGAGGCTCCCCCTCGTTGGATTTTTAAACATGCTGATTGGCTAAAGTACACATCACTAGCTGTCCTTAATGACGATATCAAGCGGACTGTCGGTGAGGAAATAACTTAAATCATCCAAGTTATTCTTACTGCTGCTGAGGAGTCTATTCTGTTCTTCTCGGGGACTCCTCACCGAAAACACGTTTGTTGGTGGAACGAAGAAATAGCAACAGCTATCAAAGAACGCAGTCGTGCTCACAAACGTTACCGTAGACAGCCTACTGCGGCCAACTTGGTAACATTTAAGAAACTCCGCGCTAAGGCGCGAGTTCTTGTTCGTCAAAGTAAGAAGGCTTCATGGGAGAGATATGTCGTCTATGACGTCACATACTCCATCATCTCAAGTGTGAACTAAGCTTCGACGGATTTCGGGTATCCAAGGATCATCTCCTGTACCGGGAATTTCCGTTGCAGGCAGTGTCGCCACTGATCCTCTCACGATTGCCAACCATCTAGCTAGTCATTTTGCGGATGTATCCGGCTCCTGGAATTACCATCCTGATTTCCTCACTCTGAAGCGGGAGGCAGAACGTCATCACCTTAATTTTGCCACTCAAGCTTCAGAGGACTACAATGCGCCCTTTACGGAGTGGGAACTCCGCAGCGCCTTAGCGTTTTGCAAGGACACATCTCCTGGACCGGACAACATCCATAACCACTTGTTAAAACACCTTACTGATGATAGTCTACTATATCTCCTTCGTGTATTCAACCGAATCTGGATAGAGGGTGATTTTTTTTGTCTCAGTGGCGAGAGGGCATAGTCATTCTTGTCCTGAAGCCTGACAAAGATCGTAAGTATGCAGGAAGTTACAGACCGATTTGTCTTACAAACTGCCTGTGTAAGCTATTGGCGAGGATGGTAAATCGCCGACTCATGTGGTGTCTGGAGAAACAAGGACTCTTGTCAGAGTACCAATGTGGTTTTTGAGCCGCTGGATCCACCACTGACCACTTTGTGCACATGGAGAGCTCTATCCAGGATGCGTTTCTCCACGAACAGCACTTAGTAGCTGTTTTCTTTGACTTAGAGAAGGCCTACGACACTACATGGCGATATGGTATCCTTTCAGTCCTGCATCATTGGAGATTACGAGGTAACTTGCCGGTTTTGATTGCGAATTTTTTGTCCCTCCGTCTATTCCGTGTCCGAGTAGGGAGGACATATTCGCAATATCACGTTTAGGAAAATGGAGTCCCACAGGGATCGGTCCTCAGTGTCACTCTCTTCGCGATTGCCTTAAATGGTATTGTCGCTGTTGCCGGTGCAGCAGTAATACCGTCGCTATACGTGGAAGATTTTGCTCTGCACTATAGGTCGTGCAGTATGGCAGTCGCAGAGCGACAATTACAGCAAGCTATCAGGAGGGTGGAGCAGTTGACCTTAGAACATGGCTTTCGGTTTTCTGCCACAAAGACCTCTATTGTCCACTTTTGTCGTCAACTTGCTCTTCACCCACATCCTGAGCTTTATTTGGGAAATGTCGGTCTTCCAGTTACCGATTTCTTGGGCTCCTTTTTGACAGTAAATTATCGTGGGAGCCACACGTGCGGGAGCTAAAAGTGCAATGCACCAAGAGGCTTAATCTTGTGAAATTTCTTAGCAGCACTACTTGGGGAGCTGACCGCGTGGTGCTCCTACGATTTTACAGGGCACACATTTTATCCAGATTAGACTACGGCAGTGCAGCATATGGCTCAGCAAGACCAAGTGTTCTTGCGAAGCTGAACAGCATCCACCACGGCGGGGTTAGGTTGGCCACGGGAGCTTTTCGTACAAGCCCAATCTCCAGCCTCGTTGCCGAGTCTGGTGTGCTGCCTTTACACCTGAGGCGCCAGCAAATGCTTTTTTCGTATGCTGCAAATTTGCGACAGATGCCACTTAATCCAGGCTATCTTTGAGTGTTCAACAAAGGCAACCGTTTGCTGTTCGCTGCTTGTCCTCAAGCAACGCGGCCGGTTGGGATACGCTTGGATAGCAGTTAAAGATTGTTTGATGTACCTTCAGTTCCTTACCTTGTCAGACAACCAAGTGAGGTACTTCCGTGGGTCGTACGACGACCTGAAATAATCTTGGATCTGCACACTGGCCCGAAGGAAACCACGGACCCTTCGATTTATCGGAGGCTCTTCCTGTCCGTTGTTGGTCGCTATCCAGGTTCAGTCGTCGTCTACACGGATGGTTCAAGGACAGATATGAAGGTGGGCTGTGCGTTCGTTGTCAGCAATAATAGGTTCCTTTTTGCTCTCCCGGAAACTTGTAGTGTGTACACAGCAGAGCTCTATGCTATCTTTGAAGCTCTGCGGTACGCACTGTACAATGAGCGCCGACACTTTGTTGTGTGTACTGACTCCTTGAGTTCGCTCCAGTCTATTGATACCAGTTTCCCTCGGCACCCTCTGGTGCAGCGGATCCAGGACCTGCTGGCTGGGTGTTCGGATGCCGGCACCAGAATCACGTTTCTGTGGCTCCCAAGCCACATGGGCATAGAGGGAAGCGAGTTAGCAGATCAGGCTGCCAAGGAGGCAGTTACACTGCCCCCATTGCCTTTCAAGGTTCCAGCAAGTGATATTCACTCTCAGCTGACACATCTGGTTATGTCCCATTGGGAGATGGAGTGGCAGGCCACTCCACTTCCCAATAAGCTGAGAGCGATAAAAGGAACAACGAAGGTATGGAGGACATCCCTTCGGGCTTTGCGGAGGGAAGCCGTGGTATTATTATGCCACGGTATCTTGACTCACTCGCATCTTTTGAAAGGAGAACCCCCTCCGGTGTGTACCTGTGGCGACCATCTTACCGTGGTACACATCCTTACGGAGTGTGTGGACCTGGTCGATCTGCGCCATAGTCTTAACCTTCAGAGTACAATCTCCCTTATCTTGCGAGATGACGAGCAGTCAGTAGACCTCGTCATCCGCTTTGTGAGGGATAGTGGTCTGTTTTATCGTGTGTGATGATGTCCTTTGTCCTAGTGTTTTTTGTGTCAATTGCGCTTTTATCCCATTGACTTCATTTTAGTTCGTGTTGCGTATTTTAATGTGTTACTTTAATGTCTAACGAAAATTATGTGTATATCTGTACTACCAGGCAATGCCTTATTCGTTTGTTTCCTGTATTTACTCTCATTTTATTAGAAAATAAGGCATTCCGTATTAGATCCACTGATTGTTTTAATCTCACCTTCATTTTTCTCATCACCATTTTTTAACTCTAGTCAGTGGATACGTTTTAAAATTTTAACTTCATATCTCACGTCATTCATTTCGTTCCATTAGGGGACGATGACCTTCGATGTTAGGCCCCTTAAAACAAGCATCTTCATCATCATCAGATGTCCAAGAAATGAAATGAGTTTCTTCCTGATTGTGCTCATTACTGGTTCTACATCCTTGTAGACTGTTTCATTAGAAGCTACTCTCCAGTGTCCATTTTTTGATATGATTTGTTGATGCACATTCTAATGATTCTTCTGTCTATCTTGAGTATTTGTGTAGTGTTAGTTGTTTTGAAGATGGTTTCAATTGCGTATGTTATTTCTGGTTGTTGACTGTTTTGTAACATTTTAATTTTGTTGCTATTGACAAGCCCTTTTTGTTGTAGGTATTCTTGGTGACATATTGTGCTCTGGTCTATTTATTTATTCTGTTATGCCATACTGGCTTTTCATTGAGGTTATATGTTATGATTTCTCTCAGATATTTAAATTTATCTACAATTTTGATTTCTTGGTTTCCTATGGCAATTTTGTTTATGAGTGGTGGGTCAGTAAACATGATTACTGTCTTTTCAAAAGATATTCCTAGACCAATTTTCTGTGCTATTTCCTGTAGTGATATAACTTGTCTGGTTTCCTGAATATTGTTGGACAAGAGAGCAAGGTCATCTGCAAATCCTAAGCAATTTAAACTTATGTTGTCTTTGGGTCTTCCGATTCGGATGTTCTTTGGGTTAATCTTGTACCATTCCCTCATATTCCAAGGCACAGTTGAACAGCAGTGGTGACAAGCAATCTCCTTGTCTTAAGCCTGCTTTTATGATGAATGGCTCAGAGAATTCCCCTCTGAACTTGACTTTTGATTTAGTGTTGGTTAAAGTGAGTTCTATCAATTTGATTCATTTTGGATGGAGCCCAAAATTTCTTTCAATTTTCATCATTGAAGGTCTATGGATACATACATACATACGTACATACATTATCATTATAGACTGTTACGCCTTTCAGCGTTCAGTCTGCAAGCCTCTGTGAATTTACTCAACGTCGCCACAATCCTCGATTTGCAACTAGTGTTGTGGCCTCATTTAGTTCTACACCTCTTATCTTTAAATCATTATAAACCTAGTCTAACCATCGTCGTCTTGGTCTCCCTCTACTTCTCTTACCTTCCATATCAGAGTCCATTATTCTCCTAGGTAACCTATCCTCCTCCATTCGCCTCACATGACCCCATGACCGAAGCCGGTTTATGCGTACAGCTTCATCCATCGAGTTCATTCCTAAATTAGCCTTTATCTCCTCATTCCGAGTACCCTCCTGCCATTGTTCCCACCTGTTTGTACCAGCAATCATTCATGCTACTTTCATGTCTGTTACTTCTAACTTATGAATAAGATATCCTGAGTCCAACCAGCTTTTGCTCCCGTAAAGCAAAGTTGGTCTGAAAACAGGCCGATGTAAAGATAGTTTCGTCTGGGAGCTGACTTCCTTCTTACAGAATACTGCTGATCGCAACTGCGAGCTCACTGCATTAGCTTTACTACACCTTGATTCAATCTCACTCATTATATTACCATCCTGGGAGAACACACAACCTAAATACTTGGAATTATCGACCTGTTCCAGCTTTGTATCACCAATCCCACATTCAATTCTGTTGAATTTCTTACCTACTGACATCAATTTAGTCTTCGAGAGGCTAATTTTCATACCATACTCATGGCACTTATTTTCAAGTTCCAAGATATTAGACTGCAGGCTTTCGGCACAGTCTGCCGTTAAGACTAAGTCGTGAGCATAGGCCAAACTGCTTACTACATTTCCACCTAACTGAATCCCTCCCTGCCATTTTATACCTTTCAGCAGATGATCCATGTAAACTACGAACAACAAAGGTGAAAGATTACAGCCTTGTCTAACGCCTGTAAGTACCCTGAACCAAGAACTCATTCTACCATCAATTCTCACTGAACCCAATTGTCAACATAAATGCCTTTGATTGATTTTAATAATCTACCTTTAATTCCATAGTCCCCCAGTATAGTGAACATCTTTTCCCTCGGTACACTGTCGTATGCTTTCTCTAGATCTACGAAACAACTGCCTTTTCCTCTCGTAGCATTTTTGTTACCTGGCGCATACTGAAAATCTGATCCTGACAGCCTCTCTGTGGTCTGAAACCACACTGGTTTTCATCCAACTTCCTCTCAACAACTGATCGCACCCTCCTTTCCAAGATGCCAGTGAATACTTTGCCTGGTATACTAATCAATGAGATACCTCGATAGTTGTTGCAATCCTTCCTGTTCCCTCGCTTATAGATAGGTGCAATTACTGCTTTTGTCCAATCTGAAGGTACCTTACCAACACTCCATGCTAATTTGACTACTCTATGAAGCCATTTTATCCCTGCCGTCCCACTATACTTCACCATTTCAGGTCTGATTTCATCTATTCCTGCTGCTTTGTGACAATGGAGTTTATTTACCATCCTTTCCACTTCCTCAAGCATAATTTCACAATCATTTTCTTCCTCTCCATGATCTTTATTTGCAACACCACCAGGATGATTTCTTTTTACATTGAGAGGATGTTCAAAATATTCCCTCCACCTCTCCAGTGATTCCCTGGGATCTATTATGAGTTCACCTGAATTACTCAAAACACTGTTCATTTCCTTTTTCCCTCCCTTCCTAAGATTCTTTATTACTGCCCAGAAAGGTTTCCCTGCTGCTTGACCTAGCTTTACCAGGTTATTACCAAAATCCTCCCATGACTTCTTTCTGGATTCAACAACTATTTGTTTCGCTGTGTTTCTTTCATCTACGTACAAATCCCTGTCTGCCTCGGCCCTCGTTTGGAGCCATTTCTGATAAGCCTTCTTTTTATGTTTACAGGCTGCTCTCACTTCATCATTCCACTAAGATGTTTGCCTTTCCCCATCTTTACACACAGTTGTTCCTAGGCATTCCCTTGCTGTTTCTGCTACAGCATCCCTGTATGCCACCCATTCACTTTCTATATCCTAAACCTGCTTGCTGTCTACCGTTCGAAACTTCTCACTGATCATATCCAAGTACGTCTAATTTCCTCGTCCTGGAGACTTTCTACCCTTATTCGTTTGCAGACAGATTTTACTTTCTCTACCCTAGGCCTAGAGATACTTAGTTCACTACAGATCAGATAGTGGTCTGTATCATCGAAAAATTTGCAAAAAACTTGTACATTCCTAACAGATTTCCTGAATTCAAAGTCTGTTAAGATATAGTGTGTTATGGATCTGGTACCCCTAGCCTCCCATGTGTAGCAGTACATGCCCAAGTGACAAATCTACCCACATCATTCGCTAGCCGCCTGAGCACAAGGAGGGCCATGACTCAGAATATGTCCGAGATGCCCACTCCCATTCCATAGCAACTGGTATCCCGACTCAGCACAGAAGTCCAGCAAACTCTTCCCATTCGCTTCCATACCTTCCCCACATTTACCAATCACCCTTTCGTATACTTCAGTTCTATTCCCAGCTTTCGCATTGAAATCGCCCATTAGCACTATTCTATCCTTGCTGCTGACCCTGACCACGATGTCACTCAATGCTTCATAAAACTTGTCAACTTCATCCTCATCTGCACCCTCACAGGGTGAATACACGGACACAATTCTTGTCCTAATTCCTCCAAGTACAAATCTACCCACATCATTCGCTCATTTACGTACCTAACAGAATGGTATTCCTGATAAAGAGCCCTACCCCAGACTCTGCCCTTCCCTTTCTAACACCCATCAAGTACACTTTATAACTTATATCTTCCTCGTTATCTTCCCTTACCCGAATATTACTTACCTCTAGCAGATCCAGATGCATCCTCTTTGCTGACTCAGCCAGTTCTACATTCTTTCTTCCATAAGCCCCATTAATATTGATAGCTCCCCATCGAATTCCATTTCGTTCGCCTGTCAAATGGGAGTGGGACTCCATTACTCCCATCGGTCTGAGGCTTGCTTAAAATGTTCTGAGCTCAGTAAATTCATGAAGCAGGATGCTACCCTACTTGCACACAGTCCAAGTGAAGATCTCTCCTCTAACGGGTTATGGCCACCGGTGAATTGTATAGTCCTAGCCGCCTGAGCACTAGGAGGGCCATGACTCAGAATATGTCCGAGATGCCCACTCCCATTCCATAGCAACTGGTATCCCGACTCTCAGGACCACTTACTAGCCCACTCAGCCGTTGCCCATGGTTCACGAACTAGGACGTGACTACAGTAACCCACAAACATGAACAGTTGCGAGCTTTTTTGAAGTCCATGAAGGTTAATGCAAGGGGTTTGTTTTGCTTCTTGTAATATGCTATGGCTAATAATAAAGTGATGATTTGTTCTGCACAGCTTCTCCAAGGGGTCTGAAGCCTCCTTGGTATTCACTTAATTCTTCCTCTAGTTGCTCTTTGATCCTTTTGTGTAGGATTCGGGAGAAAATCTTGTATGTGCAGTCTAAGAAAGAGATACCTCTGTAATTAACTGAATTGCATTTATCTCCTTATTGTGGAGTGGGTGGATTATGGCTGTGGTCCAATGTTTGGGGAACTTTTCTGTTATCCAGATTTTTGTTAGGGCCATGTGTAAGGAAGTTCGAACTGTATCACTGGCATATTTCCACATTTCTGCGAAAACTTGGTCTTCTCCGCATGCCTTATAATTTTTCAACTCTCTGAGTGCTGTTTCGACCTCTTAGATTGTTGGGGGGTTTACGAGTTCAGGCGGGGTTTTTAATGGGCGTGTCTGTATTAATTGCTAAATGTTCCTGTGGTTCTTCACAATTCAAAAGTTTAATGAATGCTTTTGCCATGATTTCGGCATTTTCCTTGTCATTATGTGTCGCTTTTCTATCCTCACTTTTCAGTATTATTGTGGGAGGGGCAAATTTTTGTACTTGTTTTCCAAACATTTTGTAAAAATCTCTGGAATTGGTTTTGTGGTAATTTTCTTCTATTGAGTTGATTAGATCTTTCTGTGATTCTCTTGGTTTGCCTGATAATTTGTGTGAACTTTTTCCTGTTATTTTTGAGGTTGGTTGCACTTTATTTTTTTGTGTGTGTTTGAAATCTTAACCATGCCTGAAGTCTGAATTTTGTCACATTCTGAGGCCCACCAGGCATGTCTTTTACGTGTGTTCAGTGGGGCTAAATTTTCAACCTGTTGCCTGAGATTGGAACCAGTTCTAAGTTATCTGTCAGTTTTATGTTTTGTGCGACTTCTCTATATTTATCATTTCTAATTAATTGGTGTGGATCAAAGTTCCTCTTTCCTTTATTACGTTTTGGTTTCTTTTTTAGTGGTGTGAATTTAATTAATTTTGATTTTGACTATGTAATGATCTTAAGCTATATCTATATGTTAATACTTTAACATTGTAGATTTCTCTGTGGAAGGTTTTGTCCATAAATAAGTGATCCAGCTGCCATTCCCCTTTTCTCCAATCAGGATGTTTCCAAGTTTGAAGTTTGTTGGGCCTCCTTTTGAAGTACGTGGACTTCGAGATCAGTTTGTGTTCTCTGCAGAGTTCAAGAAGTCTTTGACCATTCTTATTTGTATGTTTATGTGGAGCCCATTTCCCAATGATATCTCGGTATTTCTTTTCTCTTCCGAGTTGGGCATTCAAGTCCCTTAACAGGATCTTAACGTTAATATTTATTTGGTTTACAGTTTGGTCAAGGAGATCGCAAAACTTTTCCACTTCTTTCCTAGTCTTTTTTAGAAAATTTTTTCATTAGTAGGGGCATGGGCATTTATGATGGTATAAATTTTGTTGGATGCTTTTAAACTCAGAGTTGCAATTCTAGGTGAGGTGGCTTGAAAATCGATTATCAAATCTATTATTTTCACATTGACTATAAATCCAGTTCCAAATTGGACATTGTTTCATAACCCTTAATCCAGGTTTCCCGTTGTAAATTCTTTAGCCTTGTGATTCGAATGGTTCTTCTGTAGTATTTCTCATCTCCTGGAGTCCTGCTACTAAAATTTATTCTTTATCTAATTTGTCCATCAAGTTCTTCAGTTTTCTTACTTTCCTGCTGATAATTTCTTTAATATGATGGATAATAAAGAAATGTGCAGTTCGTATTTTTAATGTAAAACTTCAGCATTTTACTTGAGGATTCCTTCCCATACTTGCCTACTGTTAAACTGGACCTGTGTAAGATGCAGACAGGAAATTTATTGGACCCCAAAGGGTTCTCCAACTTCCTTTAAGATTTCATTTCCTAATCTAATATTTCCTGCATCGCCTGACTTAGTTTGACTGCTCTCCATTACTTTTGTTTTGGACTTTCATCTTGTATTTCTTCCCCAAGACTTCGTCCGTACTATCAAATACAGTATAGATAATACATGACACTTCCGGATTTAGCTTTGTTAAAATGCGAGACAATTCGCAAGTGGCGCTCCTAGGGGTGTGACCTGGAAATTCGCGCTAAATTCAAGTATCAGTTGAAATTCGTATACGGAAATAGATAAATAAATTACGTCTAGAAAGTGTTTTTAAGACATTAACTTCAAAGTTGCTAAAGAAATTCCAGATTAATGAAAGAATTATTATTTAACAGGTTATTGTTTAGACTGAAATTAGACAATATTCAAGATATGAAATGCACTGCTGTGAAAGAGCTTGATCTTTCATTTTTGCATTACTTGTTTGGCTTTAGCATTCCTGCCTGAACGTTTACGGTTAGATTTGTCTAGTCCCTCATTTAAAAAACATTGTATCATTACATTAGGACACTTATCAAACGGATTGGCACATTCCTGTCTTTTTCTCTTGGCAGGATTACCCCTTCTGGAAGGAGCGGTAACATTTGTTTTTTAGAAGAAAGAAAAGCATGGAAATGTTGTTGATAGTTATGTTTTGAGGAATATTTATGTACGATTAAAAATATAACATACCCTGGGCTGTATTGTCAGGGATTTCTGAAGTTGCTGGCTTGGAAATGATCTGAATAGATCTTATCCTTATTCAACCGTAACATTCTTTCTTGTAGACCTAATCCAAATCACTTCTGACATTTCAAAACCCACAGATCACAACAACACATCGGCATTGAAGGTTAACTGCCGCACTGTGCAACAAAATGAGCTTATTATATTTTAAGTCGGTTAAAGTATGGGTTGCACAGGTCAGAAGATTAGGAAGTACTATAAAAATAATTTTGTGACTGGAAGAATATATATGTAAACACAATATTTACTTACATTTTCTTGTCACAAGGGAAACTGAAGAAAGACCGCGAATCCTTCTGCACTTCATAGTTATTGCAGCATTTTCTTTTCACAAGGGAAACTGAAGAAAGATTGTCAATCCTTCTGCATTTCCTAGTTATTGCAGCCAAACACATCACATATCTTTCCACTCATGTTGAGAGGAGATATAAAGGAATGACGCACACTAATATTTACTTATGTTAACTTAATGCAAACGCATAAATAACACAAAAAACTTCACAAATACACGTGCTCTTATGACAGAATCAATAACAGCAGGTCACTCCGCTAGACAGAGTGTAATCGCTGTCCCTCGATATCTCAGACTATAATACCAATAGAAATGGCCCGTTATTGGACATTATAAATTTTCCAGCTAACTCATTCCTGGTTGCCAGCGTTTTGCTCCAGTGTGCTAAGTTGGGCTCATCAGTTGGTAAATAGTACACCCATCAAGACGCATGGCTAGTGCACACCATGAGGCCACTGCGTAGGCTACATGGAGCCACCGGCAGTGCCAATGCAATGGAAATTGCTCAGTAAAAAAGCTACTTGATTCTTTTTGTTCATTACATTAAAAACAAATGTTCATTTAGAAAAGCATGTGCCAGGCTGAGTGACTCAAACGGTTTAGGCACTGGCCTTCTGACCCCAATTTGGCAGTTTCGATCCTGTCTCAGTCCTGTGGTATTTGAAGCTGTTCAAATACGTCAGCCTCATGTCGGTAGATTTACTGGCACGTAAAAGAACTCCTGTGGGACTAAGTTCTGGCACCTCAGCACCTTTGAAAACTGTAAAAGTGGGGCGTAAAGCCAATAACATCATTAAACCTGAACAGGTACACTCGTTGGTGCAATGTGAGATGTAGCATGGGGTACCTTTTGACCACTGTGATTTAACTTGCTCTAATAACAAAATTACTATTGTTTATGTATCATATATTTATGTATTAGGTTTATTTACTCAATAGCATGATATTGATTAGCTTCACAGCATATTAATGTTATAGAAGTAGAAACTTAGCATGCGCAGAAATAATCTTGATTAAACACTTTATCTTGCTTAATTCAGCTGACAGGCTTAGATTCTGGTAACTACGTAATGTTATTCCTGCGTTATATCCCTGGGTGGTGGGGAGGGGTCCTTCCAAAATAATTACGCTACTGGAAATAATGATCCTCTTCATGGCAATCCATATAAGTAATTACTTTGAGCGTTATTCCCTATGACCCTTTTAATTTTCCTGCTTTGTACAATTTACAATAAGTTGCAACGTATTAACATCTGTGAAAATAATGCGCCAAGTTTCTTCAGAAGATGATGCACTTCTTGCTACAAGTTTCATTCCTGGTAAATGGGTGACAATGTTGTGGGTTAGAGTACGCAAGTTTTTGGGAGGAGGAATTTTTGTCTATTTTGTAACATCATTCTTTCCTGTTATAGTCCAAAACCATTGAGAAAGAGGTAAATCATCACAAATATTTACTACTTCTTCATTAGCGCTCTGTTCCGTATCACTGTTAGTCTATTATGCTTCAAATTCGTCCTCACTCTCACTAAAACTTCTTCCACAGACTGTAAAAGAGATGACACCCTTGTCTCATTCTCTTCATAACTCTTTTCATCAATTAGGGATTTGACTGAATGAATTCCTAACATGATTACACAAGTATCTCAATGGGTACACACAACGTTGCTGCTGGTGTACTTCCGACAAACTGGACTGGTGGCGCGGGGTCTAACAAGACACTTGATTGCACCTCTTGACAGTATAATCCCTCTTTCTAAGAATGAACACCCTTTACTGCATTGCCACGGACCTCAGACAAAAGGCAAAGAATGTGGGGAGAGGTATGTGGCAGCCGAGATCTGCAAGTTGAAAAATACGTGCAATCAAACAAAATAAATTTGCACCAGGTCACAAAAGACCCCGTGCCACTACTCCTGTGTTTTTTTGTTTTTGTTTGTTCATTTTTGGCATACTCTTAAGTATGGTCTTCTGCTTTTTCTTGGCCCAGTACGCCTTTATTTTCTGGCAGTGTTCCTGCTTCCTTCCATCCGTCCACTTGGGTCTGGTGGTTCCTTTTTGCTTTTGAGGGACAGTGGGAAGACTCCCTGTAGGATGGCCTGTCGGTACTGAGATCGGTTCGGTGTGGTCTCTAATGGGATCTGCAGTTCCTCTAGGTCTGATTTTACTGAGGTCTTAGAAGACTTTTCCCTACTTGTCACTGTGAGGATTCTGTTGATGAGCCTGCAGGGTTTCTGGCGGATAATGTGCCCATAGAAAGTCTTTTCCTCATACTCGTGACCGTCTTCCTGATGTTCATAGTTTGTTGTGGCTGATCCTGTAGGTGCCAATCTCCCCTCTTATGGGTCCTAGTATCCTCCTGAAGATCTTCCTCTCTTTAAGTTCTGGTTTCTTGAGTGGGCTCTTTTGATTCATCAAGAGGCACTCAGGGGCATAGAATACAGAGGGTCTTGCTATTGAGTTGTAGTGCTTCAGATTTAGGTTCTTGGAGAGGTACTGCGAGGTGTAGATGCTTTTACAGGAACAATTGGCCCTCTCTAAATTTGTGTACCTGGTGTCTATGGCCAAAGTTTCACTCATTTGCTGAGATCTATTCTCCTAAGTACTTGACTGCAGGAACTGTACTTATGTTTCCTAGTGGGATTGTAGAAAGAGTTTGCTTTATATTAGTGATGAACTCAGTCCCTGTAGGTTGACCCTCAAGTTGGTTTTTGCTGCATTACTGTAGAGGCTCTGTAGTTGGTGAGTAGCCTCCTCCATGCTGTTGGTCAGTAAGGTGAAATCATCATCAAAGGTTAGACAGGGTACACTGAGGTTTTCTTTCTTGTACCCAAGCTTCAGTCCTGCTTCTGATGACAGTGTGGCAGACCATTCCCTGATCTTCTCTAGTACACAGTTCAAGAGGTTGCAAGAGAGGTCATCTCTAGTACACAGTTGAAGAGGATGCAAAAGAGGCCATCTCCCTGTCTGACTTCTGTCTGGATGGGAAAGCTCCAGAGAGCTCTCCCCTGGACTTGACTTTGGACGTGTTCATCCAAGTAGCTTGGACCAGTCTGGTGGTCTTCTCATCTTGGCCTAGTTCTCGTAGGGTAGAGAAGAGGGTCAGTCTGTTTAGTCATACGCCTTTTGGAAATCTGCTCTGTGCAGGACCTACTGATGTAGAAATCAGCCTTATATTCACCTAGTTTGGAGTCCAGCTGTTCAGTGACTAGTTAGCAGTACTCTAGAGAAGATCTTACATGTTACAAGTGACAGGAAGATGCCCTTTGCAGTTGTTGAGGTCGGTCTTGCTTAACTTCTCTTGTAATGCATGGATCACAGCTGAGGTCCATCCCTCTGGCAAGACCTCTTTTCTCCATATGTCTTGAATGATCTGGGTGATACTCCATACAGACTGTTCATCTACATGCTTCCACACCTCTGCAACTATACCATCTTCACCTGGGGCC
The DNA here is from genome assembly GCF_040414725.1 of Anabrus simplex. NCBI lineage: Eukaryota > Metazoa > Arthropoda > Insecta > Orthoptera > Tettigoniidae > Anabrus > Anabrus simplex. The sequence continues at coordinate 147,006,346 of NC_090271.1, forward strand.
TTGCTGTTTTTGAGGCCTTTGCTGATCTCAGTTTCTTCCTTGTTGGTTGTTACATAGTTCTGGTTCCTGGCAGTGGGCTCGATTGAAGGTCGGTCCCTCTTTAGGTTCTTCTGCATTAAGGAGTTTCTGGAAGTACTTTTCAAAACGTGTTGGTGCAGTCTCTGTTGTTCATTTGGAGCTTTCTATCTGGCCCTTGGAGATGTGGGTGGGGGCTGGGTATGAAGTAGTCTGTTTGAGTCCTTTGTAGAGATCTCTTGAATTGTTTCTCTTGAAGTAGTCTTCTGCCTTTTGTATTTATGACCTGTTGGAGTTCTTGGTTTTGCGGATGATACTTAGTGTTTTTCTTTGCGCAATGGAAGCTTTATGGTTGGGCTCATCCGTGCATTGGTTTCTCTTGATCCAGGTGCTGTGCCTTTCCTCTATAGCTTGATTGCACTCTGTGGTCTATCAGGGGTGCTTGCCTTTGTTGGATGAAGAGGAATGGTTTCTTGAATGGCATCCTCTAGAGTATTTTGTAGAGTAGGCCACCCTTTTTTCTGTGCGTTCTTCTCAAGGGTGATCTGGAAGTCACAGTCCTCATTGCTCAGCCGTTGGGTTTTGAACCTAGGTATCCTCGAGACCTTTGAAGTTTTGGGTGCTCTCGTCAAGGGCTGTAGGTTTGTCTTTACAAAGTCAAGGTTGGCTCCTCTCAAGATCTTGACGTTAAATATTTCCCTGTGGCATCTCCTGTCAGTAGCCACAGGGTCTATCTGAAATTCACCCAGCATGTGATTTGTACTCTTCCAGGTCATGGTCTTCCTAGGTAGTCGCTTGAACGCGGTTTATTTTAGGACCAGGTTGTATTTGTCACAAACGTCTAGGAGTCACTCGCCATTTCTGTTGGACCTTTTGTGGGCTCATATGCCTACTATTCTGCGGTATTTCTTTTCCTTGCTGACTTGTGCGTTGAAGTTGCCCACGAGTATGGTGGTTTGGGATTTTGTCTAGGGTCCCTTCAAGGGTGTTCCACAGGGTGCGAAATCGCGGGGGGGAAGGGATTTCCCCCCACGGACTATTTTATCTCAAAGATTCTCCCCCCCCCCCACTAAAATTTCCAGGGGGGAATCTTTCACTATAAAATAACGAGGAAAGCATAGAACACACACAATTTATTACTGAAATGATTTCTACAGCAGTGGCAGTCCAGGGGCCTGTTCCACAAAAGTATGGTCTTGTACATTACAAGTAAATTCTCTAGTAACTTGTACAAATACCAGAGTTTCTGTTCCACAAAAGAATTCTCTACAGTTGTACTTTACTACTCCATACTTACAAATTACTAGTGAATTTTTATAGGCGTGTTCCACAAAAGTACTAGTACTTGTAACTTACTAGTGAATTGAGAAGAATTCTCTACCAGTGAAAGGACAATAATATATAAATGTACTAGTGCTATTTAAATATGCTTATTTTGGATACATTTTGATAAATATGTGGTCTAGCAGTAGTGATGGTGATGAAAATGAAAACTATCGTCTGTACAGGGAAAGAATAAACTTCCAGTTTAACACTGTATTTGAATAAAATGAACGTTTTAGGTTAAGCACAGTAAAAGTGGAAGAACTTTTGATAGATATTGGCTATAGCTTAAAATATCCTACGAACAGAAATAAATCTCTCTGCTAAACATTTACTAACAACATTACATTGACTTGGGATGGCAAAATCTTCGGTCTGTGGTAGCTGCAATAAATGATATAAAATTTCCTCAAATTGTTTGTTGGCCTGAAAATACTGAAAAAAACATATTCCAAGAAGGACATTCCTGGAATCATTAATGAGCAGAATATCTCTTACATACGTCCAACTTTTCCCCTCAAAAGCTCTATGAGCTTTTCCCAAGTCAAATATTTCCATCCAACCATTTATTTTGTCTAGTTTTTTCAGACTCTCGCTGAATCCACCGAAACAAATATCTTTCCTACCTTCTATTTCCTTCAAAATGAATAACTTTGTTTCTCTTGACATCATTTTAACAATTCATGCAGAGTTTGCAATTTCGTAACAATTAAGTTTAATACAGATGTTGATTCCCATAGGGAATTTAAAATATTTGTCCCGAATGAGTAAATTTATAAATACCAATATAATGGTCCGTTATTGGACATTATAAATTTTCCAGCTAACTCATTCTTGGTTGCCTGCGTTTCGCCCTCGTGTGCTAAGTTAGGTTCATCAGTTGGGACTTAGCACACCACCCAAGACGCAAGGCTAGTGCATACCGTGGAGGCCACTGAATAGGCTACTTGAAGCCACCAGCAGTGCCAATGCACTATGAGAGCTATGTCTCATTTCCAAAAAACATAGCTCTCATAGTGCATTGGCACTGCTGGTGGCTTCAAGTAGCCTATGCAGTGGCCTCCACGGTATGCACTAGCCTTGCGTCTTGGGTGGTGTGCTAAGTCCCAACTGATGAGCCTAACTTAGCACACGAGGGCGAAACGCAGGCAACCAAGAATGAGTTAGCTGGAAAATTTATAATGTCCAATAACGGACCATTATATTGGTATTTACAATTAAGTTTGGCGGCCGAATATCGGTATTAGTGGCATCTGATTCCTAATGACAGACCAAGGTAGATATGTTAGACTCTCGTAGAACATACGCGAGGATCGCAGAAGAACAGAATGGGTGATAATAACGGAGTAATTTCCTATCATCAAAGAAATAAACTGAAAAATAACATCGTAGCATTAAAAAATTCACAGGAATATTAGTTCTTTGAATCTTTGCATCATAAGTTACCGTAAAATACGATATTACCATAAATGAGGCAAGCATAACCTAATTCAACGAATGGAATACGAAGATAAACAGCTGATTCATGCTATGACGTATGTTTATTGATATGTCGTCACTTGTAAAACTTGTAACAATTCACTGGTAATATACAAGAGACTAGCAATCTTTTGTGGAACAGAAATGTACAACTCCATACATTACAAGAACCCACACTAGTAACTTGTAATGTACAAGACCATACTTCTGTGGAATAGGCCCCAGACCTGCAGCCTATTGTTAAAGTTTCACTTTGGCAAGTCCATCTGAAACCCGACCAAAATGTAACTTACTTGAAGCTCTCTTTTCTTGTCATTGCTCTAAGTAGCTTGAGCTTAAACCACTCCTGTACTTCTTGAGGAGCGTATATTTCCGATAAGTAGCCAATAGGACATATTCACTTCAGGGGTGTACAAGCTGACAAATTCGTTCAGTCAGCAGAGAAAGGTTCCACTATTAAAACAATCAATTAGGACAAATCACATACGGTCTGGCGTTTATTAAGAAAGGAACAGACTCTCATAAACTTCTCAGCTGATTGGAATAACTTTCTAATGTTTATCATTCTTGTTATAACAAAATTCAAACAAAAAGTTCAAAATGTACATTTTTCTGGGGGAGGGAGTAATTAAGCCCTATGTTCCTTCTCCCCCCCACCATTTCTTTCTGATTTCGCACCCTGGGTTCCAGTAGAACTCTACTGCTTCCAGATCTTTCCTATTGGCGTCATTTGTATGCGCATGGATTTTCACTATGGTGTATGTTCTGTTGGGGGACCTAAAGGATATTGAAGAGATTCTGCCATTCGGTGAGATGAATTCTAATACATGGTCGACAATTCTGTGGTGTACGGCAAAGCCAGTACCCAGGTGTGGAACTGTCTTCATGACCCTTTTACCCGGTTTCCCTTTATAGATCCAGTATCCTTCGGTTTCCATTGAGTCTTCATGTGTAAAGTGTCTCTTGTAATGCTGGTTTTTATTATTATTATTATTATTATTATTATTATTATTATTAGTCTACATAAAATAGCCTTCTTAGACTAAACTGTCACCAAAGAAAATATTAACTGGATTAATGAAGAATTTTACATTATACATTAATGTCCATTAAGACTGTTCTGTTTGTTGGAATGGACATTATTTCACTTTGCTCTTTTGTTAACGGCAACACACAAAACATTCAAAAATATCATGTCTAAAGTTAAAATATATAGAAGGTACTGCAAACATGGAACAACGTAAACATTAAGTGAATAATAATTTGTAGTGTTCATAAAAGAAATCTAAAAAGAAAAGTGAAACAAAGAAATAATGAGAATATGCAGTCAAAAAGATGGAGTAAAATGTATGTCAGTTGAATGAATAGCCACGCAGTATTTTCATGTGTATTTGTTTACTGATACATGTTCATCTATACACTTTAACAAAGCTACTAGACTGCCAAAACAAGTCAGCTGCCTGTATTAGAATGTGGAGGGAGGGAAAGAAGGGGTGGTGTTGGTTGGGAAACCAGATGATACGTGATGCGACTTAAAACAGCTTTTTCTTTTATTTCTTAGGAATTTCAAATAGTCACAAAGTACATTGGTTTGCTCAGATATTTCATTGAGATTGAAATTAAGGTTATACCCTTGATCCAGCTGAATAAATATATTCTCGTATGTTGAGCAAATTGCCCTTCTCCACTCTGTGTAAAATTATTAAATCATTATCGATGGACATGAACCTACACCACCTCGCTATCAAGTGCATTGCTCATATTCATCTGCACTCAAACATATGGGAATATTTTTATCATGATTTTTTCCATTTGGCTTTATATTTTAAAGGTCATATATAGCAAGTGAATAACTATGTAATTTGTTTCATTTGTTATTTTATACTGTTGTGTGTATAAAGCTTTATATTTATTGTTGTCTAGTTATTAGTAATTTTACCCTTAATTCATCCTGACTAGATGTAATTCATAAACAAGAAATGCAATTACTGTATTATTGATACCTCTGATATTTTTCTTTCCAGCCTGGAAGATCAGAGACTGTTGATCTGACTGATAACTCATTGATGGTTGACATTTCTGATGCTCTGAGTGAAAAGGACAAAGTTAAATTTACAGTTCATACGAAGGTAAACCAGCTAAGTTAGAAATAAGATAAAACTGTCTCCTTTTTAGTGGCATGTTTGATTTATTCTTTAATATAAGGTTATGGGAATGTAAGAGTGATTTTGTCAAAATCTTGAAAACAAATTTGACAATGTTGGGCCAGTATTTAGAGTAAAACCTTCTTGTACTTCTCTTTTGGCTCTTAGTAAAAGAAAATTACGATCTTCTGTGTGTATTATCGGAAGTAAAAATTTTGGAATCGGAACATATTTTTCAGAATCATAGTTGAAATATTGAATTATGGGCTATCATTTATGTCCATATTACAACCAGCAAGATTTGAAATAAGACTCTCCTGTGAATGATATATACTCTTAGTCCATGAAAAAAAAAAAGTCCAGAAAAGTTATGTTAGTCTAGGGGAAATTCAACTCACCCATAAATGATTGTACAGTGAAAACAAAATCTGAGTTATGTCCTAAATTGATACAAATATTCATGATTAAAAAGAGGAAGACAAGGAAGAGAAAGGAATGAGCCTCATGTTCGTGGAATTCCTGTAACTCCAACATATTCATTAGCTCATCACTGATGTTCAAGAGTACTAGGAACAACATATCTCTCAACAAGATAGCAATATTCCTTTGCATAAGCATGATGTGGGGTCAAGGTCTGGTGGAGTCAAAGCAACAGCTTGGTGATCATTCTGTCAATTAACAGAAAGCAACAAATACAACAAATTTCTAAATGACCTGAGAAAGTGTTTTTGTAACTAGCAAAACATTACTATATGCTTAAAAAAAACCAAAAAACACAGAAAACTGGATGTTTCCACTTGTAAATGTAAAAAGTACCAGTACATATAGTGTAGTTAATATTGTGAGTACATACTGTTTGACTGTAATAAACCTGTTATATACTGAATACAATTTATTTTATACCTTCATGAACAAACAGTTTTTCTTTGAGTATATTTCCATATTATAATTTTAGTATGCCATCTGAAACAAGTACCTACAGCCTTATAGGCGTAACATTTTCCTCAATGTAGATAAGGAAAAACTAGACTGTAATAAAGTGATCATATTTATTTACTAGCATTTGTACCCATTCTTCACACGGGAATTTACAATGGATTACAAATTTCCTTCATGAATTTATGCAAAGTTACATGGCTGTATTAAAACATTTTAATACACATATTAAACTTATATTTTTCTACGAAAGCACGTGGCATTAATGTGAAGTACGATAAAGCTGAACAAAGGTGGGACAGAATAAGGAAGGTCACGGTTATGACACAGTTCCTGGTCTGGAGTTGTGCAAAATTTTCCCTGCTTTTCAGTTACATATTGTTTTTCTGACCACTGGAGTGGTGCTGGGACTGAAGACTCATGAAATCCATTGTTGATGATTACCTCCCTTATCTGTTCTATTGAATAGAATAGCTCTTTAGTTCTTCCCGTTAACCCATTGAAGTGACATGCACCAAGTGTTCCACTGGACTTGGACTAAAAATACAGTTTTTCATAATCATCTCAGTTATTATCCATCGTGCGATAAATACGTATACCACAGTTTATGAATCTCCTGTTCACAAAGGTGTGTATTGATGATTTTCATAATACACAAAATTCCTTTGAAAAAGCAGAAAATTAAAAAATCCACCTTGATCAATAAAATTCAATATGGCCTATACTAGAAAACGCTTAAAAGGTCATGATTAAGATCTTTGCTACTTTGGTACTTTTCGACCAAATGTTTAGGCCTTCTTCAACCACATATTCCAACAATGAATGGAAAAGCATGATGTAATGCTGAAAAATAATAAAACTTGAAAAAATGTCATATAAAAATATCCATCTTGATGAAATAAAAATGGAAATCAGTCTTTAAAAAAAACATGTCTGGGTTCTTTATGAATCACTTCTTCAGTGCTGAAGAAAACATTCTTGTTACGTAAATCTAACAATGTAAAAAAATTGAGGCCAACCACTAATGATTAATAAGTAGAGCAGCACACTTGGTGGAAGAATAATTGTGTAAAACAAGGTTTCCTTTTTGAAGTCAACACGGAGCATTGACGTGTTTACAGGTATGACGTTCTATTAAAATTGCCTGTTGAAAGTTGTGTGTGAAACGTAAACAAAGCATGCTCTATAGCGGGATCTGCCAGACCATTCTCCAGGTTGTACTTGTTAGTTTCTGAAGAATATTGTTCTTTTGATGATGCTTTCCTTTTGATGATCAAGCAGCGTGTTCTGAGAGCGAGTGCTCGATCAAGAGTTACTGCTAGATATTTGAGAGTGAAGCAGCGTTTTAGTTGTGTACCTTCTCAGGTCACCTATAATTTTCTTGTCGCCTGCCTGTTTTTGAGGTGGAAGACACACTCATCTTTTAATCACCTAGATCTTGTGGAGAATGAGAGCTTCTTTTTAGCTTGTTAAAACTTTCTTCTTGATCTGTTAGAGAGAGATCTGTGTAAAAAAAACTTTGTTCCTTGCAGTTGGGGCTGATCATTTTTGTAGATGTTAAAAAGAACAAACTTCCTTGTGGAAGTCCATTCTTCAGATTCCTTATCTGCTCTGCTGGCCTTGAAATTCAACAAAAATACCTTGTTCTGCAGAAAGCACTCAAACATTCGAGTTAGTTTGTAGTCGTTAGTTATTGTATAAAGTTTACTTGGCAGTATACCATGGTTTACTGTATCATGGGCTGATTTCAGGTCAATAAAAACTATCCCAGTGACTCTGTTGTTTTCATAGCCATCTTCTATACCTTGCGTGAGATGTAGTATTTGGGAATTACAACCTCTCCCCAGTTGAAAGCCAGCTTGTTGTGGAATGAGCAATGGTTCTACCATTTCAGACGGTCTATCCAAAATCATTCATTCTAAGATTTTGTACAGATGGCACAACAAAGATTGAACTGGGATCACATGCTTTCTTGCCAAGCTTGAATATTGCAATGACTCTAGCTTGTCTCCACAGTGTAAGGTAGCATATGTAAAGAGGAAGAGTGTGCTCTCTCATACTTAATTTGCCGCACTTTTAAATATTTGTTAATAATTTCGTTGCTAGCCGCTGTAGGGCTTAGGGCTCTCGTTTCATCCCTCCCCTCCCCCTCTCTCACCTGACGTTGATTATCGTTGGTGAATTGCATGCTGAGTTCCGGAGTAGTTTAAGTTTTCTTTCACTCTCGCATCTGCTGCGGCATATTGCCTTCATGCGACCCCTCGCGTAGTGCATTCTTACATGACTGCATTTCCAAGAAAGTTTCTTATGTTCATGAGGTTTATGGTGGCTTTCATTGAAGTGTGGTGCTGTAGTTTCATCTTGAATTGTGACCAAATCATTCATTGAAATGTACAAATGGAAACCTTGCGGCAATTTGCTCACGCGCGACCTCTCGCGCTCTTAAAAAACTCTCGTAACTTTACCAGATTTTGCGACAAAATTCATTAATTTTTTTACATTGAGAAAATATTATTACTGGGTAATTATGTTAGTACTAGTCGAAAGGCAGTTATACAGGGTACATATTAATATTTTTATCACAGCATTTACCGCCAAAGGAAAATAGCAGCTCATTAAAATATGAAGCGTGAGCAATTTGCCTTCGCACGACCTCTCGAGTTCTAAAACTGGTGCGACCTCTCGCGTGTTAATAGGCAGTGGTGGCTGACTGCGCTGATGTTGCTTTGGCTTCACCGCACTGCTCGCGTTAATACAATGAGCGGTGCGACAATACACAAAACTTATACGAAAGAAAAACTGCAAGACTTCCATTTGACAGAATGACCTTTGAATGAGTTCCTTTCTTTCTACTTTCCAGGAATATTTGACTAGAGAAAGCTGGTTTACACACTAATTTAATAGTTGAAAAGATTTGAACATCAATAATTCTGAAATAACTTACAAAGTATTAGGATATATTTGAAACTGTCAGGCATTTCACATTATTTAAGACATATACAAAAAGTTTTAACTCCCCAACGAAGGTGTTAGTTGTCAGAAACTTCGGAGAACTTCTAGGATGATTTTGCTGATTTAGAAGATACACTTTCCTTATTTCCTTCGTTTGTAAGAAGAAATGGCACTTAACATGAAACACTAATTTTCCCACAAGGTATTATCTGCGATTGCAGCTGCATCCAAAGTCTGTGGGTTCAACAGCAGTAGACTATGCTGTCCAAACATGCAAAAACTATATCCCTCCATAAATTTTGTTCTGATAACAATTTTTCTGAGATGGCTTTTTCTACTTGCAATAGTAACCTAAACACACGTGGTGAAGGATATGTCTTCGTGCCATAACCTTTAGTGAGCAAATATTGCCCGTGGAGGTTCTGGTGGCTGTTCACTACGAAGGGTGTGAGCACAATCTAAGCAGTCGATATACGAGGTATTTGTCACTTTTTCTTATTATGTAGCCTGCTAAGTGAAAAATTAAATTTTGTTTTGTGAGGTTTATCTCGTAAGGAAGATTTTTGTTCTCCCAGTTTGTGAGTACTATTTTTTCTTTAATTTTGGTCTCTGCTGAATCTTTCACTTTTTTGCTCTTATGTTCACTTTCATTAGCCATACTACAGTTATGACTAACAAATGAAGTGAGTGGTGGGAATCTATAACTGACTCGCAGTTTGCAGTTGAATTATGGTGAGATTGATAGGTATGTACACACAATGCATCATGTGCAACTATGAAAAGTCTACAGTGGAAGACTGATCATCACAAGCAAGGGAACGCAAAATACCAAAATGGCACTCCAAAGGATCTTGACAAATGTTATCATCAGGAGATACCTAAATGCTCTGCTCCGCAAATACTCCACCATTTCCAGAGTACTTTTCAAGGTTAATTTTAATGATTCCAAACTTCTTGAAGATTGAAATATGTGTTCTGAGATGTGGTGTTTTCTAAAAATTCAAGCAATATTTTGTGTGATAGAGAATCTGTTACAGAGCCCTTTTACAGGTAATATATAGGTAAAGCCACCTGCAAAATTATTGATTTCTCTTGTGAAAAATTCTGTATGCTCACTATCACTGAATTCATTCAGCCTAATTTCTCTGAACAACTTAATTGTGTCTGTACATTCTTAATGAATAACTGAAAAGCTAACCTTGTGTTCATACTCTGAAATGATGTTGGAAGATGTTATCTTACCACAAATTCGAAGACCAACGAACTCACGAGATACGTCATTTTGGAATGACTGTCTATAAAAGTTGTGGTTCACCTCTTTACCCTTACACAGGCAAAAGAGTATTATCATGAAAATAATTACATATGCACTTCAAAATATGCACAGAACAGAAAATGCCCACTCACGGGTTTTCAGTGGAGCATTTTATCATTCTTCCCTGAAATTCATCCTTTTTATGGCACTGATTTTTCATCACACACAAAACCAATTGCTGTACTGTTGTTTGTTTGTTTCACTTGAATTAATATTTTTGACAATACATTTCCAGAAGTTGTATCCTTGCTAGCATACACTGTTACAGGCTGGATCCGGCTATGCAACAAAGTGACAAACATAAATACAAGCAAGTGATTGGCAAGATCATCTTTTTTGTAGTCGGGAGTTTCATCTCCTGAATCAACAAACCTGTCAACTGTCTGTAGTTGTATTAAATCGAACGTTATCTCTTGATTTCACTCAATCAGAAATCACTATTCCTAATTGCTTGTTTTCATGTTGCTTGTTTAAACAAAAATCTTCAATGCATTCTTGGCATTTGCATTACGTTTGAACCTTTGCATAGTCATCCCAAATGAGCTTTGGTAGGGAGACAAAATAACTCGTGCTTCAGTGTCTTCATATAAGGGATTTGATTTTTAAAAGCAAACTAATATAAATTCATTAGAATAGTGCATATCTTTGGGGCTGGTGATAAATTTGAGCATTGTGTCCACAATAATTTTTTGTTTCTTGCTAAGGAACTTAAGATTTTCTTCAGCTTCACTTGACATACTGATCTTATTTTCAATCTGCTTCAATTAAGCTCTTCATGCAGCTAATTTCTTTTTTGTTCAAATTAACTCCCTACCAAGGTTTTTTAATTTGTCTTCTCAGATTTGCAATAATTGTAGTGTAGGGGGAAAATTGAGTTAATTACATTCTAAGCTGTTGCTGTTATTTTCATTGCCGACATGTTCTTCAAACTCTCATTCCAGTGGGGGTTTTCGAATTTTCAGGGACTGAAAGGTTAGAAAAAAAATTGTGGGACGGCTCCTGGCTTTAAGCTCTTGGAATTTCAACCTTTTCCCCATTTAACAATAAGAGTCTACCTTTCTAATGAGATTTTTTGAAAAGTGACTCACAAATCCTTGACTTAGGTCTATATTGTTAATGTCTACCAAAGATGTTTAAGGTTTTTTTAAAAACTATATTTATGCAGTTATTTACAAACTTGTACCTGCTACCAGAATGGTACTTACCTAACGTCTATTAGCACGATCTAACGGACGAATGGGAATATACAGATGAAAGTGGGGGTGCAAGGTGCTGTGGAATGTATGAATAATGCAGAGTAGGTTTACCAGGTATAGGATATCAAGCAAGGAAACTGTCAGCCATGAAATCCTTAGATAATGTTTAATCTGAGGGTACAGTAACCTTTATGGTAAACCCTCAGAGTAATCCCCTGGATTGTCCACAACACGTTGCGAATGATTCGCGAGATGTTGCATCCTAGTCTCCTCATGAAGTGTGAATTTACAATCTCATGTTTCACACAATTTACAGTGTCCTCTGGTCTGTCACCCGCGCAATGGTTATTTCACTTTGGGAATGAGGCCCAAATCACATGTAGAAATGTCCGGTGAGTATGGTGGGTGTTCTAGTATTTTCCACCCCAGCACCAAAGTTGCCCCCGTCAAGTGTCGGCTGCTTGTGGTCTGGTGTTATGGAGAAGGATGACATTGTTGAGAATATCCAGGCATTTGTCCGTAATGGCACGATGGTATGTAGTACGTTGCTGTCACTGTAGTGTCATGTGGAACGAAGTGGCTTGCAATCATGCCTCTGACATTGTAAGCCACAAAGATATTGTACTTCATGGAAGAAGGGTTTTGCTGGAACTTCTGTTTTTGTGATGATCCTACATGTTACCATTGTGCAGTCTAGTGTTAGAGCTCTGGTTCATATGCCTGGCTCAAATTCATCCACAGTGACTACTCTCCCTAGCATTTGCTCACCTTACTGCCTGTAGCATACAAAGTGGTGAAAACATATGGCATACTGTCATTGACTATACGTGACTCCTGCCGTGATGCATTTTTATGCAGATGAGGATCTTCCTGTAAAACTCTGTGAATGGTTCATTTTTCAATGCTTTTTTCACCTTATAACTCAGTTACAGTCCATATTCTGTGTACGTCCCTGCACTGGGTAATATTGCATGTGACACATCTGTCCGGACACTAATAGGTCTTCTGGATCAATGCATGCTGCTGCTTGTTTCATGTCTGTATGGAAATGCTGCTGCCCATCTCTCAACAGTTTGGTACAAAAGGGCATTATTGCTCACAATTTCACAAGTTCTCTGTGACATTTTTTTGGCAATGTGACCCCGGCGAATGGCCATCCATTTTGTGCAGAGCCTGACTCATTGCTGTAGTTGCACAACCCTGTGCGTTATTCCTGTTCACCACACTGCCATCTCGTGTTGTGTTCATGTACTGAGTGTCATGTTTTCCAGGACAAATACCGTAAATATTGTATCGTAGCACTGTGCAAATATAAAGAAAAAATTAGTAGCAACCCTTGTAAATACAGGTACACATGTCTGATAACTAGATACCCTTAGTCTGTAACACACATCAATAAAGACCTCTTATGTCAGAAGATGTATTTCCTCGTTGTGTACTAATGTTGATCTAGTAACTTATAATGCAGTAGTGTTTGCTTGAATCTCTGGAGATGGTGGAAGAGAATGTATATACAGGTCTCCTATCAACTTCAAGACTGACTACTACCTTGAATGCCAGCAATTTCAATTGATTCATTTAACATAACAAGAATAGAGCAGCCCATGGTGACATGGATATGGAGAGAAAAGTATCAATGGTTAGTGAATATGCAGGGAAATACTATCAGGTCGTCGCCCACATATGGTTTTAAAAGTGCAATGCGCATCTAATTACGTATTGCAGTGGGGTGAAGGTGATAGATTGATTATATCCTCATCAGAGTCCTTGACCTTGAAGATGTGCTATAGGTGCAAATGTGGATACCATATGCAATGCAACACAGACCAGTAGTCTGTAAGTAATGCATCAGGCCACCAAAAAGGCATACATGCAACACACAGTATCAGTGAGAATTGTGTGATGGTACTTCAAAGAGGAGGCTGACATAGTGTTAATAACACTGTTGCTCACAGTTGAACGCTGGACAAAAGTAAGAGGTTGTACATGAAGCTGTATGTGCCAGGACAAGCCTTAAAAATAGGGATACTGGAATAAAGATAGAAACGTTGAGTGATGAAATGGGGAACATAGGCAGGAAGTATATATATTAAATGTGTAAATACAAATGCCAAAACTACCCCTGGTATTCGTTAATGAGGAAGATCCAGTTCATGATGTATTGACCTGGTTATAAACAGCATAAGGCTAAATAGTGCTAAATGAGAAATAGTGCAGATGTAGTATATTGAAGAGAAATCATGCATGTCACTATAAAGGGAAATTATATTTCTTCTTAAATATAGCATTTTAGTTTGAAACAACCTAACCAACTATCAGATTTCTATACTGGAGGAGAAAGAAAGGTTCTCTGCTCCTTTCTAAAAATACTTCTTTAAATTTCTCACCACCTTATTCAGACAAAAGTATTATTTTATTGTTTGTTATTGTCTATTTCAGACTACGTTGCCAGAATTTCAGAAGCCAGAATTTCTTGTGGTTCGCCAACATGAAGAATTTGTTTGGCTGCATGACAGATTTGAAGAAAATGAAGATTATGCTGGGTATATTGTGAGTAATAGGTTCTGTTCTGGTTGGAGGATGTATGCAACTACAGAATTATAATGAATTCTTCTTCTTTGTTGTCGCTATTACATATTAAAGAAAATCCCTTGTTCTTTGTAGATACCACCAGCCCCACCACGCCCAGATTTTGATGCATCTAGAGAGAAGTTACAGAAACTGGGAGAAGGGGAGGGCACCATGACCAAAGAAGAATTCAACAAAATGAAGCAGGAGTTGGAGGCGTAAGTAGTGAATAGGTTAACTATTACTCTTTTGCAGAAAGTTAAATTCTTATTTAAATTTATTCAGTGTTGTCGTCGACGGCAGTTACTCGTTTCAGTTTACATATTTCATAGCTAATAGCTCACTTCAATTCACAACAGTTTGTGATTAAACTTCTGGTGACTGTACAGGCCAATTCTTGCATAGAACATACATCCACACATCACGCAGCTGTGGGACGGGGGAGATCTTGGCTGGGTTTGGCAAAGTTTGTGTTCCTGTCACTTAATATCCTCATATCTACGGTATTCATGTTCAAAGTGTTGAACTGAGGCATAGACACTTTGCTGCCAAAGTAAAAGGTCCTTGCCAAGTGTTTTCCAGGTTTGTGGGTTTATTTCTGCCATCTTTAAGGGTTTTGATTTGATTTATCATCAGCAGAGTTATTCATTCTATTACAGATGGTATAATACATTCAAATAATAACAATATTAACAGCTGCTGCTGCTGCTGCTACTACTACTACTACTACTACTACTACTACTACTTATAACTAAGCAATGTATAACACATATTTACAAAACATATAAGGAAGAAATGAAAACAGAAAAGTGTTTATACATTTGAAATGACCGAAGGAAGGAAGCTTAACTTTCAGTTACCAAATACACAGAACGAGATACAAGGAACACTCTGTCTATGAAGCGTCCATGAGATGTCTGGAAATTTCACTAGCTGACGAGTGAAATACATCCACCATCCTGCTAATTTCATTCGGGGATCTTAGGGCCTGCATAAACCAAGCGTTCCTGTGCGATTCTGTTCTGCACCTGGGTAAGTGAAAGGTGACGGCCTGTTGGGTGTTGCGGGAAGGAGCATGAATTGGTAGCAACTGGAGTAAATTGGGACAGTCAAGGAAATTACAGATACATTTGTGTATGAAATGTGCGTTGACATACCTGCGCCTAGTTCTAAGAGACTCAATACACGTTTGTACAAAACAAATCATAATCTGTCGATCACAGCTTGATACCCAAATACTTTTTACTGATCCATTTTGAGAATCTGACCTATACTCGCTCTAAGGCATTAACTATTGCTGTGAGGGGATCCATACTTCAGAGCAGTACTCCAGATAAGATCGTATAAGCGAGAAATGCATGGTTTTCAGTGGGACAACAGATATAAAACTCTTGCAATTTGAGGAAGCCTTAAGTTTTAAATGCCTTGTTAGTGATATTTAACATTTATGCTCATTGAAGGATAGATCATTTTGATTGCTAAAAATACAAAGATCGTTAATTTTATTAACACGCTTCACTTCTTGATCCTTTATATGATAATTGAATACATTGACTTGCGATTTTCTCTTGAAGGACATAGCACTGCACTTTGAAATATTTAGAGTTAAATGCCACTTTTTGCACCAGTCACTAATATTATTTATATCTGACCGTAACAATTCAATCACTCATCTTTTCAATTACCCTGTAGAGTTTAAGGTCATCAGCATAGAGCAGGTAGTTGCTTGAAGGGATTTGTGATGGCAGATCATTAACAAATAGAAGGAAACACAAAGGTCCCAGTAGTGAACCTTGTGGAATGTCAGACATGGACTGATAAAGACTAGAAATGATACCCTCATATTTTACTGAATACCTCCTGTTGTAAAGATAGCATTTAAACCATTCAAGCAAGCTTCCATGAATGCCATATGCTGACAACTTAGTCAGAAGAGCATTATGCTGCACAGAGTCAAAACCCTTGGAAAAGTCTGTACATGGCATCAACCTGCTTGCAATTGTCCAGAGCGCTAGATATGAAGTGGGAATACCTAGCAAGGTTGGTGGTGGTTGAGTGTTTCTGGACAAAATCATGCTGGTTAATATTAATTAAACCGCTGACTGCACTGTACAAGGCTTTGTACAAGACTCTTTCTGCTACTTTGGAAATGAATGAAAGAACCACTGGTCTGTAATTGACAAAGATCTGTCATCTTTCTTAAACACTGGAATAACATATCCTTTCTTTCACTCGGGCGGGAAATTGCTTGTACGAAGAGACCCGTTGATTATCGTGGCTAGTGGGGTTGCCAGCTCCTCAGCACACTCACGTAACACAATTCCTAGAATGTGATCTGGACCACATGACTTCTTCGTGTCCATAGACTTCAAGATGTTGCAGACTTCCAATTCCAAATTACCACTGATAAGTTAATTTCCCTGAATTATTTGGTGTGAGAATTACAGGGAACATTGGGTGGATGGAATTTTTTGAATGTGTCAGCAAAATTATCCAGAATTTCTTTCAGTGAGCTAATTTCCTTGTCTTCATTAATCATCATAGAGGGTAGCTGCCTAGATTTTGATTTGCAATTAATAAATTTCCAAAATCTTTGTGGATGTCTGATAATATACTCCTCAGCAGACCCGACATAATCCCTATACTTTCTCCGCTGCATTTGTTTGTATTCCTTTCTTAGTGTTGCGAATTCGATGTAATCTGAGGGAAGTGAAGACCTTGCACCTCGTTTCCTTGCTCTTTCCTTTGCCCACATTTTGTCTGTAAGTTCGGAATCGTACCAAGAGGGAAGATGCATAGTCTTCATTATATGGGAAGGTACGGCGTCCTTAAGAGCGCTGTGCAGTAAGTCATAAAACAAGTCAATTGCGGCATCAAGAGATGGACAGGATTCGAGCAAGTTCCACGGGCAGCGGGATAAGATATTTCGTAGATGGGGAAAGTCTGCTTTTGTCCATACGAATAATGATTTTGTAGTCTGTGGTAAATGAGGAACACGGGAAATATGAAGTCTGAGCTCAAGCGCAGAATGAAACTTCTCGGGGACACCCCGTGGCCTTGAACTGGAGCTAAGTTCACCATAGAGGATCTGGCGGTGTAATCTGGTGTCATTCATACGGCACACATGTCCTGCCCATCTGAGGCGATGGCCAACGACCAATGCTTCTACACTCTTAGCACATTCTTTCTCGAGAACTTTAACATTAGAGACGTAGTTTTCCTACCTCATGTTCATGATGGAGCGTAGTTTTTGCTGGTGAAAGCTCTCCAGCTTTTTGATGTCACGGCGGTGTAAGGTCCATGTTTCACAGTCATAGAGAAGTGTAGAGATGACTACAGCCTGGTACACCATTAGTTTTGTGCGAATTGTAAGGTTTTTATACCTGAAGACTCTATGTGATAGTTGGCCAAAGGCCATGTGGGCAGCACAAAGCCTTTATTTTTCCCCCACATCCTGTTCTGAAGTACAGCTCTTTGACAAGATACTTCCAAGGTAAGTGTTCTAGTTTGGTGTTTGAAAGGGTAATGTTAAATTCTGTAATGTTAATCCCTTGTGCAGGCTGAGCAAGTACCTTGGTTTTTTTTTGCATTGATGGCGAGGCCAAAAAGGTCATATGCATCCTTGAAACTGTTGACTGTTGCATTTCCTCGGGTGTAAGAGCCGGTGATAAGGTATCATCAGCATACTGCATTTCAGTTACTCTAGTAACACTGGTATGTCTTAGCGAGTGATGTCTGGCCAGATTGAAGAGGCCACCATTAAAGCAGTATTTAATCTCTACGCCGGTGTTGTATGTTGTTTCATAAAGCATGGCGACCAGATACAAGGCAAGCAGAGTTGGAGCAAGTACTCAACCCTGCTTCAGTCCATGTGTGATTGGGAATGGTTCAGAGAAGTTGTTTTGGTGGAGAATGTCCAGTCATACCATCATGAAGTGCTTGCACCAGGCCCACAAAATGCTCAGGACAGCCAAAGCGTCTCAGAACTGCCCACATAGCGAATCTTGGAACACCATTGAAGGCCTTTTCCAGGTCGTAAAACACAAAATACATGGAGGCTTCTTCTGTTCTCTGCATTTCTCATGCAATTGCCTTGCACAAATGATCATGTCAGCAGTACCTCTGGAGGCTCAGAAACCACATCAAGACTCTGGTAGAGTCCTCTCGGAGATGACTTGCACGTGGCTAAGCAGGATCCTTGCGAGTAGTTCACCTACAATGGATAGCAAAGAAATGCCACGATAGTTGTCACATATACTATGGTCACCTTTCTTGAAAATAGTCATGACATTTGCATTTTTGAGATCAGTGGGTACTTCTTGGGTTTCCGAAATTAAGAGGATGAGAGTAAAGAGCCTTGTTTTCAGGGGTAAGCCTCCACCTTGAAATAGTTCGAGAGGGATGTTGTCTGGTCCAGGCGCTTTCCTAGGTTTCAGCCTATCAAGTGCCACACACAATTCCTGATAAGTTGGTGGCATTGCCATCCATGGTTGAGGGGGAGTTGTGGCACATGCCGTAGAAAGTCATCGGCAGCAGTGGAGTTTCGATTTAAAAGACTGAGAAGTATTCCTTCTAGTGCTCCCGGATGTGTCTACCATCGGTAAGAGTGTTAGTACCATCAACTGTTTTCAGAGCTTCAATTGAGTGAGATGGACCGTAGATCTCTTATTCCCGCGTAGAAATTCCGCAAGTCTCTGGCATCACATAGTCTTGGAGTTCAAGAGCCTTCGCCTGCCACCAGTTGTTCATTTCTCTTATTTAAGTCTGACATTTCTGTTTCAGATCTTGAAACACAGCTTCCTTCACACTGGATGATGGATCTTGAAGAAGGCATAGGTGGGCTTCCTGTTTGGCATTGATAAGGCTTGGACTTTCTTCATTGTCGTCCTTGCACCAGTCTTGCCTCCTCTTTTTCTCGTAGCTGATGGTTTCCTTAGCTGACTCAATGATAGCTCTTTGGAGTGTTGACCATTCTTGCTCCATGTCATTTGTACATACTGGATTGCTTGCCAAACCGTTCATGATCGCATTTTGGAAGTCTGACGATGTGGATTTATCTGCGAGCTCGCAAGTGGCAAACTTGCGTCGGGGCTGATGCACAGTTGATTTCCGATGGAAGAATATTCTGAGTTGACAGATCAGAAGTGTGTGATCTGCCCAACAGTCGATACTCCTTGCAATCTTAGTGATGAGAATATCTTTCTTGTTACACTGTCGGGTGCTGACGTAGTCAAGGATGTGCCAGTGCTTAGATCGTGGGTGCATCCATGTGATCTTGTAACAGGTAGGTAGGTGAAACTGAGTGTTGGTGATGAACAGCTCATGTTCTGCACACAGGCCGAGAAGTAGCAGACCATTGGCATTGCAATTACCAATACCATGTTTGCCCATTACACTTTCCCACAACCGATTATCCATTCCCACTCTGGCATTGAAGTCTCCAAGTAGTAGCGGTTTGTCTGATGGTGCTATCTTGGTGAAGATGGAGTTCAACTGGTGGTAGAAATGGTTCTTAGTTTCTTCATCGGTTTTCAGGGTGGGGGCATATGCAGAGAAAAGTGTGATGAACCTATCTCTGGAGAGTGGTATATGGAGTGACATGAGCCTTTCGCTAAATGCAATGGGTGTGAGCTGATGATTATTTACCAGTTTCGTCTTAACTGCAAATCCAACCCCATGAATACTGTTCTCTCCTTTCCTTTCCAAAAGATGGTATAGCCCAATCCGGACTCAACGATCTTCTCTTCATCTGATAGTCTAGTTTCGCTCAGTGCAACATCATCTGTGTTCAGTCTAGCAAGTTCATAGGTGCTGAGAGCTGTTCTCTCCGGTCTGTCACTGTTGTCGTTATCAAGCAATGTTCTGACATTCCAGGATCCAATTATAATTTTACATTCGTGTGCCATATTTTGGCCGCGTGTGGGGTTACCTGCTGGGTGCATCTGCCCAGCCAGGCGAAAGGGTGACTTCCGTTGTTTAGCCCACATTTTCTAGGGCCTTCCCCATTTAGGGTGGGCAGCGGTGGTCCTAAATAGGCCTGCCCAGACGCAGATGCAGGACCGAATTCTTGAGTAGCCACCGGTTCTCATGAAGACGACCATCACCCATCTGCTGCCAACGTGCAGGTCCGGATTAGAGGCTCCCAGTTTACCCTAAATCTGCCTCCACCATCCTTGCCCCATCGCCGTTGGACTTGATCTAAGTGAAGAAAGTAGCAGGAAAAGTGCCGCTACAACAAATTAAATTCTTTCAAGGTCCACCTATTCAATACAATGACGTTTTATTGTGATTTAATCACATGTCAAATAGTCAAATGGTACTATTTTCGGCATCTATGTGCCATCATCAGCCTTGAGTACAAATTAAAACGAGATATATATTCCTAAAACATCTAAAACACATTTTAACACATTATAAAATAACATGCAATTAATGTGCTGATACATGAAATATGATAAAATTGATACAATTGGTGTGATATAAAATTCTTAAAATTCCAGCTGTTCGTTACATAATTCAGTCTGTGTGCATCCGGGATAAGTGAAAAAAGAAAAAGTGCCACTGGCGTGGATTTGTTTAAGGAGGATCCCAACTTGCCAGGAAATGACCCTCACACAATGATCTCGAAGCCATATCCTGCGGCACATGTGAGATGAGATGTGCAGGGTTAGGCACCGAGATTGGGACGGACTGCCGCGGACTCCAGTTATGAGTGAGTAGCGCCTTCACAGCCAGTCCGTCTGGCATGACCTCATCCACCTCCACAACCATTGGGAACCAAATTGAGAGGTTCTTTCTCTGCTTGTTTGCCGTTGGGTCTTCAAGTGATGGATTCCAGTGTCATTTCCTTTACTGAGGGGGACCATAACCCCATCTAAGGGTGCTCATCTGCCCGAAGCCGTTGGCCCCTTTAGGGAGTCGGGTTATTTACTGCAGTTTTACAGCTTGGTGCCAGACCAGCCAACCCTCCTCCTTTCTCATTCCGGACTTGGGACCGGACAATGGCGGAGTTGATTCATTTTATATCAGTGCTAAATTTTCACATACCTTCATGCTTCTCCATCTTGCACACTTGTGTAGTTGAATTTGTGGCATGCAGGTTCAAATTCAATCCTTGTAGACATTTCCTGTTTAGGATATCGCTAAGCTATTTGTGGCAAATGTCACCTTTGCCACCATTATCTACCTAGGTTGACATCCATCATATTAGTCTGTATTACCCCTTATGGTTTCCATCTAATAAATTTGTTAGATAACCACGTAGAGTATAACATTTTTATAAGGCGAGTTGTTATACAAGTCAGTGTATTACAAACTTCATGTCAAAGCCCAGGGTGCAAATGTTAATTTACTGTATTATTATCTGTTAATTTACATATAACTGTAGTATTTTCAAAAGACATCAGTTAACAAACTGTGAATGACCACAAGGATCCTGAAATTTTATAATTTAGATGATAATCAAAAGTATTAAAATTATCGTACAGAAAGAAAACTCAATTATGTATCATTTAGGAGTATTATAAGTAATTTAAAATATTTACTGAGGGCCTGTACTACGACTGTCAGATAAACAGCCAGATACGTAAGCTGTAGTTTTGCAAACTAGAAGTTAAATATCTTTTTGCGTACTACCAACGGATTTTAACGACGGTATTGTAATGCGGAAGATGTAAGATTTTTATTGGGTTGGTAATAAGGTTACTGAAAATATAGTGAAATTTAGCGCGGTGGTATACGTGTTGCCTGGTGTTTTCGTTTGTTTAGCTCTATTCCTTTTGAAATTGTAATACTAGAATCCAATATCAGACTCTTATTAAGCTAATAATGTGGAAGTCCAGGTCGAAAACAGAATTAAGACTGAAATATACACATACGAAGAAATGTTAAAATTAACTGTATAACGAAACTGAAACTGCTATAGAAAATAAAAAGACTGAAAATGTAACCTGGGCGCAAAAGTTAAGATTCAGGTTATGTATCTTTTTTGTCTAGTACTATTTACGAGGTTGCGCGTTACGACGAATGTAAAGTTTATATTCGTAATTAATGCCACTGATGCAGCGTGGGATTATTAATTTTATTATTAATTCAATTTATTGTTTGCTCATTGAATAAGTAGTTTATTTCTCTCTTTTCAATACAATGTGAGAATAGTAACTGGCAAGCATTTATCTCACTTTAGCAGAAATACTTTTGTAGCAAGTTCTTATGAAGTAAAAGAAATACAACCTCCTTAACATCCTCATTCGACGGACGAATCGCTATGAACAATGTTGTATACCTTTACTCCATATGTGCGGCGCTGATAGATTTGGAATAGAACAGACGCTTTTGACACGCATTTTAATGATTAGGAAATGTGTACTATCACCTCTAGTACCGTACCGACTACCATTTACAAGGTAAAAAAAATGTTAAGACTATTGGGACTCGAACCCACGAAAAACTGCTTAGCAGCAAACTATGCTGCCCTAACGACCACGGTTACCCATGAAGCTTATGGTTGACTGCTTGTGTGCTACTAATGTACTCAGTAGCAACAACTTGCTAGCTTGGGAAATCTTTAAGAATTCTGTGTTAGCTGGACAGGAAGCATGACATACTTTATAAATATATACATAAATTACATTGTAACAACTTGATTTCACACAGCTTCATGCAGATGTAGATTCATCTTCATGAGTAGCCATCTTGATTCTTTACAGTAGCATCCCCAATAAGAGCGAAGTCCCAGATAAGAGCGTTAACAGCCTCTCCAACTTCGGCATAGCTATACTCGAGAATATTTTCCCAGATTGCACATAAACGAAAGTCGTAGTACGCGGTTTCAAGCGAACTTCGAGATAAATGTCCAAACTGCCAAATAAATTTATACCGCACTTTTATCTGGCTGTCGTAGTACAGGCCCTGAATCTTTTAAAATGTCCATTATAATTTTTTCCAGAGTTGTGTGCTGGATTCCAAGGTTTTTCAAGTTCTTCCACTTATGCTTGTGTACACTGCCTCTGCTTCCAAATACAGTAGCAGACCCATCAGGGACCCGTTTTCTGGGTGAATAGCATCTCGCTGAGATATGGGATGCATGGTTTATAAATGCTCTTCTTTTCCTGCTCAACTTCCTTGGCCTGGGATAAGTCTCTTTTGTACTGGAATGGTTGTATCAAGAATAACAGCTGTTAGTCTGCTGGTGGATGGCAACAATATCTGCTCTTCTGTTGGACTCTGTGGACTTCTTCATGAAATCTCCACTTCAAATATCTGGGTGCAGAGGCTCAAGTTGCTCTTACTCTGTGATGACGTGTGTTCTGTAGGAGTTCTTCTTTGCAGCAGTATCCTAACACGTGACCAAGAGTATCATTCACGCCACAGTCTGGATGGCAGCAACGGATTGTGCCAGGACACCTAACAGGAAATGCTCGAACCGCCGAGATGTTGCACAACATTGTGAGAGTGTTTGCTTCATTCGGAGTTTGTTAGTCCTTTCCGGTTACTTATGCAGAAGTTCGCTTTAGGGTGATCGGCATAAACTTCAATGAACGCCTTTCCCTGTTAAAGAGTGTAGTGTTAAAGTGCGGAAGCTTTGCTCTCGTAGTAGTTTACAAATTCGCCGACTAGTCAGTGGATTATTAGTATGATCAATGTCTGACTTCTTCAATACTGTCTTCTTTTCTGCCCGTAAGCCTCTGATAGGCAGAAGGTGATAGTCTCTTAACACGAAGAACGTGGCTGCAGATATTTAAGTTTTGTATAGGAGCTTCCGACCTGGCTTGCCTAAGATCTAAGCCTCGGAAATGCTTTGGAGCATAGATCGTTCCATCTGGACAGTTATGAGGGGGACCAATAATTTCTTTGACTGCATCTTTTAACAGCTTATCAACATCTTCCAGAAAGCTATGTTTGATTTCATTTAGTGGAGTGCATTGAAGAGGGTATATAAGACTGGGCCATATATACTGATTGATGATGGATATCTTTTGATCTGATTTCAGCAAAGGAGAGGTGCATAACTTTGTAATGTTTGTCTTTAATCCAGAAATTACAGTTGCCTCGTCAAATACAATCCCAATCATACATTAATATATTTAGCACACTTATTCCACCTTGTTAGTACATTTAACAGTTTATCATTAACATCGATACGTTTCGAGAACCTTCAGTTGCTCTCTTCTTCAGCGGTGAAAATTACCAAATTATTCTTGGACCAGTTACATATAACCTTAAATTGAAGCTTCTCAATCATTTACGGATGTTAATGATGGTAAACTGTTAGATATATGAATGTATGATTAAGTTGTAGTCGGTATAGACTGAATTAGTTGACCATTATGGTTAAAACAATTAAATATAATCTCATCATTGAAATTAATTCAAAGATATTTAATACGTTCTTCATTGGATGTAAGTGAATGAATACTGGACTTGTCTGTAGTGAGGATTTCACCAGTATTCCACTTCTAATACAAATTAATTTGCTTTTAACTGGATTGATTCGTAGGCCAGTTGATGATAGTGTTTCCTGTTTGGAAGATAAACCCGCTGATACTGGATTTGTCTTTTGCAGTCAGGGCTATGTTGTGAGCAGAAGCTAAACAAGACAGTTTTTGTAATCGGTCGACTACTGAAAAACCGTGAATATCAGAATCATGCTCGGAAAGCTCTTTTAACGAATTATTAGTAGCCAGATTAAACAGACGAGGATATAGGACTGCCTTGAGTAACTCCTCTTGTTAGCTGGTTGGTTTTGGACTTGAGACCTACTTTGATTTGAAATCTGTTTTCGATTAACAGATTTGACTCAAGTCCTTTCATTTTCGGCGAGTATGATCGTGGCAGACAGAATCAAAGGCTTAGTGACATTTAAAAAAACAATGCAGCAGTTCATTTTCATAGACTTAGCTTTTTTGAGACACAGCCATTGATCATAGATTAACATGGGTACCGGGAGATAGAACAAAATCCTCTGACAGGATGAAAAACTCGTGTAACTATGAAGCTTCTTGTCCAGAACATGTTCTATGATTCTTCATATAACAGAGAAAATCATTATAGGTCTCCAATTTTAAAGTTATTTGGGTCTCCACCTTCAAAAATTAAGATTGTTCTTCCAATCTTAAAAGTATCTGACACACTTCCCAAGGGAATCATGGCAGTACCTAGCAATGCAATACGTTTTCCTGCCTTCAGATGTTCCAAGACTCGAGCTGACATTTTATTTGGGTTGGGTGCTGTGTTGAGACTAATAGTAGAAAGAGCTTCGTTCACGTCCATTTCAGATAGTCCCATTATATTTGGACTATGTGCCGTATGGCTGTGAAACTTGAACACACTATTGCCATGATATCAAAAAACTTGAGCGATTCCACCAACAGAAAATGAGATTCATCTTGAATATTAAGTGGGAAGACTGTGTCCAACATGGCAGTTCTCCTCAAAGCGCAGCTGAATAGCGTTGAGGCAACAATCATCGCTCATCAAGTGAGATGGTTAGGCCATGTTCACTGCATAAGTGATACCAGGCTTCTCGCCAAATTCTTTATGGTGAACTTTGTTCTGGCAGTAGACCTCATGGAGCCCCTCTTGAGCGTTTTAAGGACCAGCTGAAACGCATCATGAAGACAACTGGTATAGATATACAGACATGGGAAGAATGTGCTGTGGACCACTCACTGTGGTGGAACACTATATCCACCGCTGTCAACTTGTTTGAAAGAGAACGCCGCAGACATAGAGGCCAAGTGATAAGCGAGAAAACTCCGTCAATTACAACCCCGCCCTCCATCCATTCAGTGTGATTTGTGTGGGCATATGTTTTATGCCAGGATTGGTCTGTTTAGTCATCGTAAACACATCCATAAACTGAGTTGAACTGGTCAATCTATGCAGGAAGAAGTTATATATACTCGGATCGAGTTACAGCCGACGACGTGGATTAAAATTACTCGCAACCAAAGGTGTCTCATTATTCTCTTTCCCAAATTATTTGGAAAAATATTCCTCAATTTGGTGTGTGTGTGTGTGTGTGTGTGTGTGTGTGTGTGTGTGTGTGTGTGTGTGTGTGTGTGTGTGTGCAGGGCAATTAGAATTCAAACCGCTGTTCATAACATTCCTAACTACTCTGTTCCTGTAATTATAGTAGTTACACTGTGCTACATCATAGGTGTATCTTCAGTTTTTTCCCCTCTCTTTCTTAGATCTTTGAGCAGGTTTGGAGCTATATGAAGAGATTAATCCCTGATTTTTTGCCCCCTTTTTACACATGTATATATATAAAATAAGAGTTTTGTCTGTACATTGCTCAGAATTTGAAAATAATGGTATTTCTGTATCTGTCATGTCCACAGTAACAAGGAAATGCACTTTTTACTTTTCCGTAATTTCTGTCTGTATGTATGTACACACATCACTAGAAAATGGCTGAAGAGAATTTAATGAAAATTGGTATGCAAAGTCGGGGAATATGTCGCTACAATGTAAGCCATAATTTTATTCACGCTGAATGAAAATGTAGTTTAGGGGAAGGCCTGAAATTTTATTCTCAAATATTTGTTATTGGTGGTCCTATCGATAAATACTACATAACCAAAGTTATATATAATTAAATTTCCGACCACTTATGTCTTATACATTTTTACCGTACCGGCTATGATAACAGATAGTTATGAATTGTATTTTTGTGCTAAGTCCATATATCGTCGCCGAGCCACGAGAAAATGAGAACAGAATTTAATGAAAATCGGTATATAGAGTTGGGGAATAAGAAACTACAGTCTAAGCTATAAACAATTTTATTCACCGTGGATGTAATTGTAGTTTAGGGGAAAACACCTAAAATTTAATATTTAAATACCTAGGGTCCTATCGAAAAGTACTACATAAAAAAAGTTGCAGAGAATACATACAATTTCCGATCATTTGTTTTATTCAGTTTTACCGTATACTGTTGCTTCACGTCCGTAGATTAAACCTTAAAAAGCCCTACACATGACCCCTGGGTGGTGCTAAGGAAGCAACAACGTTGGCTGCTGGACCTATCTTCTAAAGATCTCCCAACAAATATGCAAACTGTACAAAGTAATCCACTCAACGGCTCTTTTAAGAGCCAATTGACTCGAAAGCTTGGACATAGTATTAAAATTTGCCAACTGAATATTGAAGGTATCAGTAGATCTAAGTGTGATGTTTTGTCAAAATTTCTGCGTAATAATGACATTGATCTGATACTCATTCAAGAAACACATGCTGCTACAGAAGATGAGCTAAGCAAGAGAGGGAAGATTTATGGTTATAGTATTAATGGTGCTACCGTTGACAATGTATATGGTATTGCTAGATATGCCCGTAACAACTTGGAGCAGGTTGAATTCATATCATCTAGTACAATTAATAATATTCATACTGTAACAATAAAACTGCAAGATGTAACCATCGTAAATATCTACAAACCTCCAGCCATCTGCTGCCCAACCCCAGCTCTTCCAGATGCAAGTCGTCAAACTATCTATGCTGGCGACTTCAACAGCCATCATGAAACTTGGAGACATGCAAGAAACGATGATTGCGGCATAGCTTTATTAGAATGGTCAGAAGACCAAAATGTACATCTTATATTTGATGCAAAAGACAAAGGCACATTTAGATCTGCTGCTTGGAAGCGAGTCCAACCCAGACCTCTGTTTTGTCACATGTGACTCTGTTGGCAACCCTCTACCCATGATGAGAGAAATTTTGGGGAACTTTCCAAATAGTCAACACAGACCAATCTTCCTTGAGATGGGCTCTCTGTTCCCGTAATTAGATCTTTCCCAAGCCCACGCTGGAACTTTAAAAAGGCAAACTCGACGAAATTCTCTGAAGAGCTGGACACATGCATCAGATGGATTCCGGCAACCAACGATAATTATCAGAGATTTGTAGGTCTTGTGAAATCTGTAGCCAAAAATCACATTCCAAGAGGCTACAGGAAAGAATACATTCCTGGACGGAGTGAACAGGGTGGATGCCCTATACAAAGATTTTCTTGAAACAGGTGCCCATACGACTGGTGAGGAGCTATTACGGAGTCTGGATGAAAATCGTAGACAGAAATGGACAGAAACAGTAACTTGGATTTCTCTCATTCCAGTAGAGAAGCCTGGAGCCTATTGAGAAAACTTGGAGGAAGCTCAACTGGAGGTAGAGAGAAGTCAGCTATCTCACCAAACAAAATAGCCTCCCATATTGTTTTAACTACAACGGTTACTAAAGATTAAAAACATACAAAAACGGTGAAAAAGAACCTACGGATGCTTAAACGTACCTCTCCAATCTCTTCTGAGTACTCTGAAGGCTTCACGATTGATGAGGTTGATACAGCATTAAAGGACATGAAAGTTGGTAAGGCACAAAGTTTTGATGGAATACATCCTGAATTTATCGTAAATATGGGACGGAATTCGAGAAGGTGGTTGACGTGCTTCTTTACCCACATACTTCAGACAGGTATTCTTCCTAAGGAGTTCAAGAAGACTAAAATCCTTGCCATATTGAAATCTGGCAAACCAAAAGATATACCACAAAGCTACAGACCAATCGCTCTCCTCAGTTGTTGCTATAAACTCCTTCAAAGACTACTATACAACAGAATTAGCATTGTAATTAATCAACATATTCCTATTGACCAAACTGGTTTTAGATAGAATCGTAGCTGTTGTGACCAAGTCCTTGCGCTCACAACATGCATTGAAGCAGGTTTTCAGCAACAGTTGAAAACCTCTGCTGTTTTTCTGGAGCTTTCTGCTGCTTATGACAATGGTTTGGAGAGAAGGGCTGCTGTATGAACTTCTTCAGGTATTACCATGCAAAACCATGGTACAATTAATTGGAAACATGCTGAATAATAGACTTTAAGGTTGTTCTAGGGAATAGGACTAGCAAGCTGAGAAGATTGAACAATGGTCTCCCTCAAGGATCAGTCTTCGCTCCTCTCCTGTTCAATCTGTGTGTATATCATATTTGCCACCAACAAAATCCAGAAAATTTTGCTATGCTGATATAGCTTTAGCTACAAGTCATAGTAACCTGAAAGAAACGGAGAACATATTAACTGATGTCCTTTCCATTCTTAGTGACTATAACAAAATGGCAAACTGTACTCTCCAAGTGTCTTAATGGTAAGGTCCTCAGACACAATTACCCTAAGTACTTAGGTATAACATTAGATCGGACACACTCTTTCCGGCAATATCTAGTAAATACAGCAGCAAAGATTAGGAGTCATAACAACATTCTGCAGAAGTTGTGTGGTACTACCTGGGGTGCTTCTGCTACTACCTTGAGATGTTCTGCCCTTGGTTTAGTTTTCTCTGCGTCAGAATATTGTGCTCCTGTGTGGATCAACAGCTGCCATGTGAAACTTGTGGACACTCAACAACACAATGAGGATTATTTCAGGTGTAATAAGATCACCTCCTACCCACTGGCTTCCTGTCTTGAGCATTATCATGCCTCCTTCATTCCATAGAGCACAAGCACTGTCGAGAGAATACTCCAAGATAAATGAGAACCCTGACTTGCCCATCCACTTCAATATTCCTGACCTTCAGAGGCACCGGTTGAAATCTTAGACATCCGCCGGTTAAGTTCGCTCAGAAGCTCACGGAAGACAACTTCAACTCCTATGCCCAATGGAAGGAAGATTGGATCTCAAAAACTGGTGAACATCTCTGGCCATTCTTCCCACCTAATTCGAGGTCTGATCTCCCAAGAACAACTTGGGCCATCCTTAATAGGGTTTGATGTGGTCATGGTGTCTGTGCTGCGTCCCTGTATAAATGGGGAAAGATACAATCCCCCGAGTGTGACTGTGGTGCTCCTTTTCAAACCATCGAACACATCGTAAAGGAGTGCTACCCTGGATATTGGTTTGATTTTCTAGAGGCCAATACAGAGGCTCTAGAATGGATAACATCTTTGGACATTAAAATATAATGTACTTGCTTTCTTGTTTGTGTGTGTATATGTGTATATATATATGCCATACGATAAATAAATAAATAACTGTAACGACTATGATGAGTGGTATTTCAGAGTCGGAAGAAAACTAAATGTGAAGGCCTACAATATCGAAAGCGCAAAGCATTGATCAACAATAACATTACATTGACCATTGTTTGTGATGTTATTTTTCTCTTCTGCTGCCTCTCACTGCTGCGTACAGAGTATAATAACCTGACTGAATATTAAGATGTACAATATTATAGGGAAGGATCCACCTTTCACTACTCCGTAGTAAGTTGAACTAAGAAGTAGTTACAACCTGTTTATTGGGACTGGTTTCAACACATTTCAAGTGTCATCATCAGCCAATTAGCGAAGATCTTAAAACAACTAATATATTGAACACAGGCAAAATATTAACATTGTATCATATCGTAGCAATTCAGTTAATGTTCAAAACACAATAATCACAGTCAAGAGAGTAAACAGAACATCACTATCTTGCGCCGAAAACAAATATAGTTGAAGTCCATAAGCAGATCAAGTATGCACTTATGTAAAGTCGTTGCTAGGCAGGTCTTGTAGGCATTTGTTTCTCCGGCCGAAGAGTAAAAGGTGACATGAATGAAGTCTTAGGAAAACAGTGTAGGATTTAATTTCGTCAAATTCAAAGTGGATATATAGGTTTTAACATAATTTAAAACGTTAAAAAAGAATAAAGACAAATAAAAATATATTAAAAAATAGGAAGAAATAATGAAAGAAATATGAGGTTCAACTCGAAACAACTTGCCGTAGTAATTGATAAAGAAATGATAAATAGAGAAAGGGGGTGGGGAACGTTTATTAGAGGGTGGTGATGGTGGTTATTGTTATTAGAGGAAATACAATTGGGCAACAATCCTTTATATAACACTAATTCGAGGAAAAAAGAGGAAGAGAACCGACACTTCGAAAAATGAAGATATCGGTTAAAGGAAGACAAGGGCCACTAAGGGCGTGAAAATGAAAGACTCCCTAGCCCTCGCAAACCTAATAGCATCGGGGTCGGAAAAGAACAAGAGTTGACCAAGGGAGGTCGGACAGGATAGATGAAAGTGAGGAGCCTGGCACAAGTAAGTGGAAGCAATGTCAGGACTCAGCTAAGGGCCCCGTGGTCGCCAACCCACGCTCCGAAGTTCAGAGCCCCTGGGGGATGGAGGGTGGGAAGGAAAGAAAAATGGAAGGGATCCGATACTTCGAAAAATGAAGATATCAGCCAAAGGAAGACAAGGGCCACGAAGAGCTGGGGAGTTAGAAAACTTCTTTAGCATGTCATTCCTCTGGTTCATACATTTTCTGATACAGCTGGTACGTAACACGCTGGTTCTTCATAGTATTCCAGTTATTCGATCTCTACTCCGACGCACTGTTTTGAATGAGCAATGTGCATACTTAAGGCACAGGCTGACTTAGTAGTGGTAGTATGGCCTGGTCTAGAGGAACAATTTAGGCCTATTCCAAATTATAGCACCATAATTCAGTAAATAACTCAAAATTCAACCCTGAAAAGAGCCGTTTCTTAAGAAAAGCCTCCTCCTATTCACTTTTATTAAATTCTACATTCATTTTATTCCAAATTATCAGTGAAGAGTGGGTTTCTCTTCTGGCTTGGAGGTAAAATTTGCCTTCAAGTCAGATAGATTTTTTCCGCCGCGGGTGTAGTGAATTGATATTTTCCGACTCGTCGGGTATTCCTAGGAAATAGATTAGTAAAAGGGCATAGTTTTTGCCCTGGGAGTCTCCACTATTCGACCCTCTCCCCGCCAAAAAAAGACGAAGAGTGTTCACGGATCACAGCTGTCTGCGGCTTGGTCATTCCAGCTTTTGGACTGTTAGATCGACAGTGTAGTTCTGTTCGTTAAAAGTGAGAAAATGTGTGGTGTTTCATTTGATCGGGTATTTAATATGAAAGCGTTGCTTTTATTCGCGCCATTCCTACTGACATCATTGTAATGTATCTTCATTTCAGTAGGGCTAACCACTAACAGTCTTTCTGAGGATGTAAAAAGGCAGGTGGAATGCGAGTGTCTACCATTATAATGATAACTCCCCAACCTGATTGTGACTGATGGTATGAAAGTGGGTCTACCATTACAGTGAAAATTCCCTAACTCAGTCTTCATGTGAAAAAAGATGTTTGGTGACTTCCCCGTCGTGTTTGTAGGGTAACGTTAAGAGCTGTGGAATTTAATACAATCTTGCTTACACCGTGTGCACTAGGATTCTGTATACATTGTAGAATTCTGTAGCGAAGCACGGGTACATCAGCTAGTAATATAATATTTTACAGCCAGATGTTGTTGTCCTGGTAGTGTGTTCATTGAAGACAGGAAAAACAAGTTTACGTCAGATACAATAGTTACTTTCGTGTAACGTTTTGTTGATTAAGACCTTCTGTATCTTCCCATAATTTCATTAAATTCTCGGTTGCCTGTAGACGGTATATGAGTGGGCATAACATCTGTGTTTGTGTGTGTCGATTCTGAAGTGTTGTCAAGAGCGGTTGCATGTTGCGGTGCGTAAGCAACAGGTCTCCTGTATAAATATTTGAGGGTGATTTGATAGAATCTGATGCTGTTCTTAAAAGTAAAAAACATTTATAATCAAAATTAATTTGGCAGACTGAAGAACCTTAAAGTTATAATAAAGTCACCATAAAAATGAACTTTCCACATTGTTTGGAGAATTTTGAACATATTTTTTAATTGTTCCTTTCCATTTAACCCCCTGTGGGTGGGGGACACAGATGAATACACCCATGGTATCCCCTGCCTGTCGTAAGACGATTAAAAGGGGCGACCAAGGGATGATCAAATTAGAACCATGAGACTACTTGTAATTAATACCATCATGCAGGGAACACCATGGGTCGCTTTTACTTGCGTGTAGTACCACTGTTAGGTACAAAAAGGTTTGTGATTAGTAGCAACAGTGTGTGGCTCAGGATGCATTTTTCAGTACCTGTGATTCGTATCCCTATATGAACAACACCACGGGATAAGCGACGACATGGTTCTGCCTTGCCTATGCTTAGTACGCACTATGTGAGGAGCCCCATGGGATAGTACAGCTCCCTGTGGTTGGTCCACTTATGTGAGGAACGCCATAGGTTTGCGTTGCCTGTAAATAGCGCTGCCGTGTGCGAAACACCATAGGTCTGTGTTACATGTGAGTAGTACCATAATGTGTGGAATACCGCGAGTCTACGCTACTTTTGATTAGTACCGCAACATGACAAATAGCATGGTTCTATTTTCCTAGCGATAATTACCATTATGAGGGGCCGATGACCTGGGTTTTGGATCCGTTTAGACTACAAGGATCATCGATTCAGGATTGTGCTTTAGAAGTAGTCCCTTGGTCAGTAATACTATTAACGCTAGTTTCTGGGAAGGTGGGGCATTGCGGGTCGGATCCACTGATTGTTTTAACTTCATGTCCATTCATTCTTCGTCTTCACGTTTTTGAATTCTGGTCACTGGAGGATTATGGATTTTTAAATTGTCATAACATTTTGTCTCATTTAGTACCATTAGGGGCTGATGACCTAGATGTTAGGCCCTTTTAAACAAGCATAATCATCAAACTTTCCATTTTCGCATTGGGAAGATTCTGCATTACTTATGTTTTAAATCAGTGGTTCCTGTACTGGGAGGTGTGAAAGATTTATAGGACGGCCACAGATAACTTACTCAGAGGAAAAGATTAACAAATATGTGCCCTGATAATGAGAAATTGTTATATGTATGGCATTAAAACTTGACCGCAAGTGTTTTTTTTTTATTTTTTTAGAGCTGTTGACGATGACTACCTTGTCGTTCTCCTAAGTCTCTTCCAGTTTTGTTGCTTGCAACTTTGTTCTTTTAATGTTTTTAAAATTTTCATGTAAAATAATGTGCATGGAAATAATTTAGTTACATGTTTATTTAAATTTCTCTTCAAATAGCTACTTTGGATTTGTAGCTGCAGCTTGATGTGGACACTTTGATGACATACAACCTATGTCAGAAAAGTTCCAGGACGGAAGTTGTAAATATAGAAAATTTTCACTTACCAAGTAATGATCTTAGCTCCTGTCGAAGTAGTCCCCTTGTCTATCTATACACAATTGCCAGTGTTTCTGGAGGTCTTGGAAGCAAGGAGGGAAATTGTCAACTGCGATGCTTGTAAGCTCATGTCACAGCCCATTGGATGTCTGCGATATCTTGATGCTTTCCTTTCAGTTGCATTTTCACTCACGGAAACAAGAAAAGATTGCAATATGGTGGATGTGGGACAACAGTGACAGAATGTCTGGCCGGATACTGTGTCACAGATAAAGCAGTGCGAGGTCTTGCATTGTCGTGCAATAAGAACCAGTCCTGCGACTGCCACAAATCAGGGTGGCGACGTCCAACTGCTTGTCGCAAATGTTTCAAGATTTTGATGTAAAGAGTTTGGTTCACTGTTTCACCTGGTGAAATGCACTCATGGTGAACATTCAGTTTGCATTTCCCTAAATCATTGCGTAAAATCTTATGACATGTCACGATTCAAATTAAGCTGTTCTGATATCGCACGCGCAGTTGCACGACAGTCTTCTTGCGATAACTACCTTACACTCTCCATATTTGCATCGGAATGTGCTGTAGTCGGCGGTCAGTTCTGGGATCATCTTGCACTGAATCTCTGCTTCCCAAAACCTTTTGTGCCACTCGAACACACGTCTTCTTGACAGTGCATCGCACAGCCCTGCCACCTTTTGTGTGTGTGTGTTTTTTTGTTTCAGCTACACATGCTAGGTTTTGTGAATTT
Organism: Anabrus simplex; assembly: GCF_040414725.1. Classification (NCBI taxonomy): domain Eukaryota; kingdom Metazoa; phylum Arthropoda; class Insecta; order Orthoptera; family Tettigoniidae; genus Anabrus; species Anabrus simplex. Next base: position 147,041,088 of record NC_090271.1, read on the forward strand.
TGAAATCTTAACATATTCTACATTATTTTCATATGTGTTTCTGAGAAAATATACGCTCTTGAGCTATTGAATTAGAGATACCTGGCTAGTAATGTGTAGTATCTTCTTCTCCCATGACAATGGCAGTGATGCTGTGTGGTATTGACTCCACAAGACATGGTAAGAGTTGCAGAGCCATACTGATCCTTGGTTGCTCACAGCCTCCCGTAATTCATGAAGATTGGTCGGAGCACGGTCCTGGACATGCACATCCCTTTCAACAGCACCCCAAATATGCTCGATATGATCGAGATCGGGGCTCTTCAGCTGCCAGGCAATCTATCATCTTCACATCCATGTAGTGATCACTGCACCAGTTGGCCACAGTTCAGGAGTGACAGACTGTGGCATTGTCTTGTAGGTACAGGTCGCCTGCAGGATGGTGGAGCTGAATAAAGGGGTGAATATAACCTGCCAGTAGTATCCTGTAATGTTTGTCAGTGAGGGACTTTGTCTGATCTGCCAGGGTCTCTTTTCATCCTACGTCTGATCTGCCAGGGTCTCTTTTCATCCTGCGTGAACTGTCTTCATATGAGGATACCACCGCCACCACCACCGGCCTGAACTGTACCCTGCTGGCAAGAGGGATCCATTGCTTCATCGCGGTTGACGACTCTCTCATACCCGGCCATGGGCGTGTACCGACTGGTATTTTGACTCATCTGTCCTGACCATCTTTCTCCTTGTTTCGAGTATACAATAGAAGTGTTCTTTTGCTCATGTCAGTAGTCTTGTTTGTGATGGGTGTTGTGCAGAGGTACCTTTGTGGGATGCTTGCTTCTGTTCCCCATTACAATTAAGATTTCATTTTTGTTCCATATTGAATTTTAAGTAAAATATTTATTCTATTAAAGGAATATCATTGCTTAACCATGAGTTCAATACTTAAACATTCCATAAATTTTCTGATACTACTGGTACGTAACACACTGGTTCGTCATAGTATTCCAGCTATTCGATCCCTACTCTGAGGCACTGAATGGAATAAGCAGTATCCACACTTTATGGGATAGTGGCAGCACCTTCTCCACACATCACCTTTGCCGTAACAAACCTCCCGGTTGGAGAGACAGCATTACCGTCTGAGGCCAGTCTTCCCCTTCAGGGAAGGAATGAAAATGTAGTAGTAGTAGTAGTAGTAGTAGTAGTAAGAGTATCATGGCTGTCTGCGGCCTGGTCATTCAAGCTCTGGAACTTTGGACTGTTAGATTGGCAGCGTAGTACTGTTCATTAAAAGTGAGAAAATGAGATTTATTCATTTGATCAAGTATTTCATAACATAATTGCTTTTAATCGTGACATTCCTACTGATAATACCAATATAAATGGCCTGTTATTGGACATCACAAATTTTCCAGCTAACTCATTCCTGGTTGCCAGCGGTATGCCCTAGCTATGCGTCTCAGTGGGTGTCCTATTTACCAACTGATGAGCCTAACTTAGCATACTGGGGCAAAAAGCTGGCAACCAGGAATGAGTTAGCTGGAAAATTTATAATGCCCAATAACGGACCATTTATATTGGTATTATAAATTTACTCATTCGAGACAAATATTTCAGGTTCCCTATGGGAATCAACATCTATATCATTCCTACTGATGTCATTTAATGACCTATGTTGACTTCAGTTGGGAAAATCACAAAGCAGTCTTTCTGAGGATGTAAAGACAGGTAGGGAGTGAGTGTCTGCCATTATAATGGAACTGCCTAACTCGGTTCTGACTGGCTGTAGGCAAGTGGCACACCATCATAATTAAAACTCGCCCATTTGATTGTGACTGAAAGTAGGCAATAGGGCCTGCCATTACACTGAAAATTCTCTAACCCAGTCTTCACATGAGAAAAAACATATGGTGACTTCTCAGTCGCTTTTCTGGGGTAATATTAAGAGCTATGCAGTTTAATGCAATCTTACACTACTTAACCTAGAATTCTGTGTAGAGTATAGAATTCCGTAGCAAATCATGGGTACACCAGGTAGTATAAAATATTAATAGTAAGAAAACAAACAATAAAATTTAACAAAGAAATTCATTAGAAATTAAGTCACAAATAAAATAAATAAGGGGTAAAAACTTACATATGTCCATATCACTAGTAATGTTTTGGTCAGATTGTCAACAGATAATAGAGATTTCTCTTTTAGTATAGGTTTCAGTTTGGTTTTGAAGAGATGATAGGGAACAAAGATGTCAGTTTCATGCAGGGCATTTGCTGTTGTGGGAAGGCAATAGAATATGAATTGTTACACACCTGGGGAATATGGAATAGTGCTCTATTTTGGATCCTACGTGGATGAGCATATAATGCGATTTGAGATAACAAAGATGTGTATTTAAGTGTATGATTAACATTTCTGTGAAGAAAGCAAAGACCTGTGTATTCCATAAGTTTACTCTGGTCCGAGATATTGAAATATGACAGAATGTGGTTGGTACTATACTGTCTCAGGTCAGGGTTACAGGCTTTCACAATGAATACAAAGAATGAGAAAATGAAAACCTACAACCTGTTTTCCAGTCATTGACCGGGTCAGGGATGTAATGAATTAAACTTATATAGGCTGTTATTACAATGGGGTCGTCACTCCTAAGGTGATTTATTAATGAGTGATAAATGCTATGAAATGATAATGGAGAGTGTTGCTGGAATGAAAACTGGAGTACCCGGAGAAAAACCTGTCCCGCCTCCACTTCGTCCAGCACAAATCTCACATGGAGTGACCGGGATTTGAACCGCGGTATCCAGCGGTGAGAGGCCGATGCGCTGCCGTCTCAGCCACGGAGGCTCCCAAGAACATAAGTACGGAAGTATAATTTAAGAGCGTGTAAGTAACGAATTTCAGTAAATGTGAACAAAAGTCCAAGAGACCTCACGGCACAAGATGTAATTTGGTCTATATGAAGAGATATTTACCGTAGTTTATCATGAATTATTCCAAGATCTTTGACCTGAGTAACAGCCTTCAGTAGAGTTAAATTGTTGAAGTATTGAATTGTTGGAAAAGCAATAATATTCCGTTACAGGAATAAAAAATTTGTTTTTCTGTACCGTCTAGTAAGGAGATGGTTCTGGATTGTATAGCTAATCATGCATAGTCCAGCATTGAATCGACAAGTGATCTGCCGCTCTGTGGTCTGCCTGTCTGCTCGTACGATCCAAGCTAGCTGATGGCGACCTGTCGTCAACGCATCGTACACCACGACATTTGACCCTGGCGGCAGTGATTTTGCCCAAATCCACGTACTCGTGGTACACTCTTGATGTGGTAGCTGTTGGAAAGCCTAGTGCCTGCACTACTTCAGAGATTGAGTGGCCTATATGTCTGGTGCCAGCAGTCTGGCTGCGATCAAATGCACTGAAGTCTCGTGTCTTACCCATCCTGTAATCAACTGTTACTTTCACAGCCTCTAAGAGGTCTGAAGTTCTCACATTATGTGACTTGCCCTCCTATTACATTCGCTGGACCAAGCAGACCACCATTTCCATACTTATAACAGCTGTCTGTAATTCAATTGCTCCCGAGTATATTTTAATAACGATATGAAGTAATGGGGCTTGTGATTTGTAGAACTTGCAAAATACTTTTTATAAAAAACCTCGTTAACACATTTCTGAAAAGGTCAAGGGAAGAGAATGTGTTAAAAGAAAAAAAAGTACTATTGAATATCTAATTAAAAACTATCCAACCACTTAATTTTTTTTTTTTTACATGTATGAATTTTATGCTGTGTATGTAGAGTGAAAGACATATCTACTGTTTCTGAAGACGAGAGGAGAGTATGAATAGGTATGAAAAACAGTAGTGAAAAAATGAAACCCTTTTACACCATGGCCAATAAAAGTAACTGTGTTATTGGAGGTCTCTTTCTTTCTAAAACAAACCTACAATTTTGAACTATTAATTCAAGCCTTATGCAGAATACAAGTGCAGAGAGGCTTACTGAGTTATTCAGCATCATCTCTGCTAACTGACAAGTAAAACTGAACTTTCTTGAAGCTAAGAGCTTGTTCTCAGTAGGTGCAATTTACCGTGTGAATTTCAGAAATACAAGACTATTTCCTCTTATCCTACCTGCCTGCAATGGTGAGGGCTTTTATCTGTGTTGGAAATCACATTCCATACCCGACCGATAACAAAGTTTTTCAGAGCTGGGAAAAAATATGATCATGCTTAGCAGTAGTAACAAAAAATTGTGACTCGATAAGGTATTTAAAAAAAATTGATTTAATGTGCTTGAAATTGGGACTTTGATCTTACGATGTGCTAAACAAGAAAGAACCTTCATGAGGAGCACATTAATGAGGTTTCACTGTATTTAATAATCCTGTTATATTCATGAAATGGTATATTTATTTCCTTGTTTAGTCTTGAATGTTTATTTGCTTTCAGAGAATACCTAGCTACTTTCAAGAAGACTGTTGCCATGCATGAAGTGTTCTTGTGCAGATTGGCCAATCATCCGGTGTTCCGAAATGATCATAACTTTAGAGTATTCTTAGAATATGATCAAGATCTTTGTGTTCGAGGAAAAAATAAAATGGAAGTTATTGGTGGATTTATGAAGAATTTTACTAAAACTACTGACGAGTTCCTACTTTCAGCAACCGTGAAGGATGTCAGTGATTTCTTTGAACAAGAAAAGAATTTCTTAATAGACTATCATCAACACTTAAAAGATGCGACAGCAAAAGCTGATAGAATGACGAAACGTCATAAAGGTAAGACATTTGACTTAAGAATTCCATTTATCTATCCTTTCATCTTTGTGTTTCTTGCATGTGTGCAGATATTTGCAATACATTGCAGTATTCTTTCTCAAAGAGAATGAAATACCGCTATCATCCTCATGATCTGTATGGCTGTGACATACAGTTGAGAGAAATAAATCAATGATTCCACGTAATCTATATTACCGTATTTCTCCAAATCCAAGGTGTTTTTTTTCTCAGAATCTCTTTAAAAATCAAGGGTAGTCTTGCATTCGCGACCTAACAGTAATGAACACCACTGGCAGCTACCACGGTAACCACGCTGCTTCCCTTCACCCCTCGCCCGCGCGCAAAACCTGTTGACCATCAACGTCTGCATCTTTATTTCACATCTTATTATTTATTTATTATTATTATTTATAAATTTCTTGTCTATTACATTTATTTCACATCGTTAGGCGCGGAAACTGGTTATACAGCATGTCTGTGTAACATCACTGGTTCTCGGGAAATAGTGACGAGATAATGACATTCTATTTGCCTGTACATAAACGTTTCTCAAATCCACAGAATGGCATCAAACATGCGGCCCTTCGAATTCTTAGAAAGGCAACTGCTACTCAGTGACAGTTATAAACCACCTACCGTACCTGGCTTTATAAAATTAATTTTTATAGATAGCAGGAATATTTTCGCGATGGATCGTCGTAATGTAGAGATGCGTGGAACAGGTATTGCTGGCAAATTTTCAACGTGTTCTCTTCGATATTATGATGCCAATTTTAAGTTAATGGTTATGAAACATGCAGAAATGAAGAATAATTCTACAGCCTCAAGAAAATGACATAACTCAAGCCAATGTTCTGCGTTAGTGTGAAGACAAAGTTAGCTTTAAAAAAATGCATTCGTTGTCCTGCAACAAGGACACTTTAGAGAAGTTGAAGATGAAATTGTGAGGTATGTGCGCGAAAAACACAAGGGGAAAATGCATACCACGCTGCAATAATCTCGTTGACTTTCAAAGCCCATGCCTTTATTATACGTCACTAGTCACTGAAGTTGGCCGGCAAGCGAGACATGCGTCTAGCACTAGCCAGTTGTACGTGACGTTTAGTAAAAGTAACAGTTTTTTAAACAGCAGGAACATTTTCCTGATGGATCGTCGTATTGTAAAGACACATAAAACAGGTATTGCTGTCAAATTTTCAATGGGTTCCTCTTTGATATTATGATGCCAATTTTACGTTAATGGTTATTAAACTCGCAGAAATAAAGAATAATTGTGAAGCCGCAATAAAATATGGCATAACTAAAAACTGTGTTCGGTGTTGGTGTGAAGACTAAGATAGTCTAAAAATGCATACTGGAGAAGAAAGGCATTCATTTGACTTCACAAAGCACTTTTTAAGCCTGATTAAATTTTTTTCAAGGAAGTAATGGGGTTTTTTCTTGGATTCAAGGTCATCTTGGATTTGGAGAAATACGGTATTCGTTTGCCTTAGGCAAACTAAAAACTGAAGTGCATGTTTCGTCTAGTCACTAAACATGTTCTACAGTTTTTATTTCGTCTAAGGCGAATAAATAGTACCGAATAGGTGGAATGGTTGATTTCTCTCAATTGAAATACCCCTACTTGATCTGAGGTAATCAACCTCCCAGGCATTTATTTATTTATTTATTTATTTATTTATTTATTTATTTATTTATTTATTTATTTATTTATTTATTTATTTATTTATTTATTTATTTATTTATTTGATGTAATACAACATCAAAAGAAAATGCAGATCCATAAGTACATCAGCAGAAATGACATGGCTCACACAGCTGAAATATTAGATTCTTCTTCTTCTTCATGTGCCATGTCCTCGCAGAACGTTGGCGATCAGTAGCATGATCTGTTGTTTGTTCATAGCTGTTCTGAACAGAGTAAGCTTTGTCACCCCAAACCACTGGCTCAAGTTGCCGAGCCATGATGTCCTACTTCTCCCCGGACCACGTTTTCCATTAATTTTTCCCTTGGAGTATTACTTGCAGAAGGTGGTATTTAGAGTTCCGCATCATATGACCAAAGTATTCTAGTTTCCTTCTCTTGATGGTAGTGAAAATTTCTGGTTCTTTGTTCATACGGTGCAAAACGTCTATATTGGTCATTTTAGCTGTCCAAGGTATCTTAAGCATCCTTCGGTACGTCCACATTTCAAATGCTTGCAATCTCTTGCACATGGTCTCAGTTAGTGTCCATGCCTCAACGCCGTACAACAGAATGCTGAAAACGTAGCACCGGAGTAGTCGTGTCCGTAGTGAAATGGAAAGGTCACGGCTTGTCAAAAGTTTCCTAAGTCTCTGAAAAGAAGTTCTGGCCTGCTCAATTCTGCATCGGATCTCGTGAGTAAGGTCCCAGTCATCATTGATGTGACATCCCAGGTATTTAAATGTTGCCACTCTCGCGATCTGTTCCTTCGCTGTTGTGAGATTACCTCGAATGCCATCTTCATTCCTACTTATAACCATCCACTTGGTCTTCTTTACATTAAGCTTCAAGCCCATTGCGCTGCTGGCTTCAGTGACAGCATTAAGTAATTCCTGTAGATCCTGGAGATTGGTTGCAAGTAGCACAGTGTCATCGGCGTACCTGATGTTATTTATGATGAAACCATTAACCACAAGTCCTTGAGTCTTTCCGTAAAGAGCATCTCGAAAAATCTTTTCTGAATAGATGTTGAAAAGCATGGGGGAAAGAATACAGCCTTGGAGAACTCCTTTCATAATTGAGACTTCTTCCGAGACACGACCATCAACTCTTATGCCAGCACACTGGTTCCAGTAGAGATTACCAATAATACGAATGTCCCGTCCATCAAGTCCTAATTCCCGAAGAATGTTCATAAGTTCATCATGGCGGACTGTATCGAAAGCCTTTTCGTAATCGATGAAACAAGCAAAAACATCGACATTGACATCTCGGCACCGTTGGACTAATACCTGCAGACTGAATAATGCCTCTCTAGTACCAAAACCATGCCTGAAGCCAAACTGCAAGGTTCCGATATTCTCCTCACATTTATGATAAATTCTCGCATGCAAGACTTTTAGGAATACTTTCAGAACGTGGCTCATCAAACTAATTGTTCTATATTCATTGCAGAATTTTGCATTGGCTCTCTTAGGCAATATTACGAAAGTCGATTTGAGCCAGTCTCGAGGAATGGTTCCACTGCGGTGGATACTGTTGAATAGGTCAACTAATAATGAAAGGGATTTTTCTTTCTCAAGGAGTTTCAGTATCTCAGCATACATCTCATCAGGGCCTGGAGCCTTCCCATTCTTCGCTGTTCTTATGGCATATTCTACTTCTGTACGTGTGATTTCCACACCATCGTCTGCCCAAACACCATGATCCACATTTCTGCGATCCAAGAAGAGATTTTGTACATATTCCATCCATTCCTTAAGTTTCTCTTCTGTGCTCGATAAGATGTCACCATTCTTATTAAGGAGGACTCCAGTACCCTTCCTGTTATATGCACCAGTTACTTGTTTCACTTTCTTGTACATGTTAAAAAAATCATGTTTGGAATTCATTAATTCTATTTCGTTGCATTCCTCAGAGAGTTGTTGTTCTTTTGCGTTCCGTATTCTTTGTCGTATTAAATTCTGCAAACTTTTGTACTTTACAGGATCTTTGTTTTTAAAAGACCTTCTCTGGTCCATCAGTTTCAGGATTTCTTCTGTCATCCATGGCTTGTTTTTCCTTCTTCCAACATTCATTAATTTTACTTGACTTACGTCGTTAATTGCACATTTGATGTGATTCCAAGTGCCTTCAACATCATTTATATTAACGCTGTTTTGAACTTCCGCAAGTTTTACACGTAGAGCTGACTGAACTTCATCCTTCAGTGCTTGATATTGAAGCTTCTGAATCTCAATCCGACTAAAACTCCCCTTTAAATGACATTTCTTCAGCCTGAGATTCATGGAAGCAAACAGTAGGCTATGGTCTGAGTTGATATCAGCACCTGGATATGTTTTCACACATTTGATGGAATTTCTGAACCGCTTGTTAATTGTGATGTAATCAATCTGGTTCCTAATACTGTTGTCAGCATTAGAGGTCCACGTATAGAGGCGACGTGGAGGTAGCTGGAAATACGTGTTTGCTATAATAAGGCTCTGCTCTTGGCACATCTGGACCATATAGGTGTTGATTCCCATAGGGAATCTGAAATATTTGTCCTGAATGAGCAAATTTATAATACCAATATAAATGGTCCGTTATTGGACATTATAAATTTTCCAGCTAGCTCATTCTTGGCTGCCAGCGTTTTGCCCTAGCTAGCTGGAAAATTTATAATGTCCAATAACGGACCATTTATATTGGTATTACATCTGGACCAGTCGATCACCTCGAGTATTGCTTGTTCCTAATCCGTAGTCACCGACTACATCAGCCCGTCGACCATGGCCGACTTTAGCATTGAAATTGCCCATCACAATGTTTATCTCAGATGGTTTGGTATATGAGAGGGCTGCTTCGATTTTCGTGTAAAAATCTTCGACATCAACGTCTGACGCATCACATGTTGGAGCATATACTTGGATGATATTCACTAAAATTGGTCGTGCATTAAGCTGTAGTAAACATACCCTATCTGATACTGGAATAAAATTTTTCACAGACTTACTGATATCTCGATGTACAATGAAACCCACACCATTAAGATGGCGAGGATCGTCATTACCAGAATAGTATACTTGATAACCACTGACCACCTCTTTTCTGAATGAGGCCAACGCATTTCGCTAATGCCAAGAACTACATTTGTTTGTTTTAATCTTGTCAATCTTATGTTAATTTTAAGGACACTTCCTCTAAAGCATTACTTTGTCAATTTTATACATTTTTCATCTAAACAGTGTTATGTGGCTGAAGATGTTGATAATATACGAAACATGCACCACTTTTGACCATTAAAAATTGCCTTAAGCAATCATTGTATCGACTAGGTGGAAAATAAATACTTAATTGTGAATCAATGCCAAGAACGTCGATCTTGAGTCTCTCCATCTCTCTGATGGCGTTATGAGTCTTTCCACTTTGAAACAAGCTGCGAACATTCCACGTTGCTATCCTTCTCATGACTGGCCCGGAGATTCTTAGCACCCCCTGCCCACTGAAGGGCTGCCGGGGACTGGGGGCCTTGGTTTCATGTTTTCCAGTCATGCTAAAGATTTTCCTGGGGATTAAATATGAGGTGGTTTCCCGTTGCCTTCCTCGCGCAGTTTTGAGACCGCTTACACCACTATGGTTACGCTCCCAAATGTGTGTCACATCACCGTATCAGCCGATACCTTGGCTGACACCAACGTGCACTAATGGCGAAGCTGCTGCCCTCCGTCATTATGGATTCCAGTGGCATTTCCTCCACTGAGGGCCATATCCCTCCCTAAAGGTCGGGTTATTTCCCGCCGCCCAACATTCGGCGTTGAGACACTAGCTGTACGGTCTACTCCATATATCATAACAGATTCTGTGGTCTACGTAAACCGGATATGTAGTGTGAAGTTCCTATATGAATCGTGGTTTCTATGGCAATTATGCTGAATCGGACAAGATGACTGACACTTAGGGCAAGAGACTATAGATAGATTTAATAAATTGCCGTTCTATCTAGTGTTATCTATGGAATGATTGTGGGAAATCCAATATGGCTGTCACTTAGGGTGTAAAACTTTCACAAATATAACCCTAATAACAGCAAATAGAGATCGTAAAACTACTAAATAACACCAACACTAGGTCAGCACATCAAAATAAGCCATAAACATCCAACAGAAATCACAACAGAAGCATACTTCTTGCATTTAGTTCGATATATTATGCAGCACAACTTCACTACAACCCACTGCTTCAGGATTAACTGAGTTCAGGTCCTGGAGAATTCCAAGGAAGGCACAGAGGGGACAATCCAGCACTGTGTGTTGCATTGTTTGTGGAATGTTAGCACAGTTGCAGGATGAGCTATCTGTCCAACCCCACTTATGAAGAACAGAAGCAGTTCTTCACAAGCCACATCTGATACGGTTCAACCTACTCCAGACACCTAGGCAGATTGAAGTCACAATGTTTTACACTTGGGTTGTCAGTTTTCAGGATGCCTGATATAGAAGATAACCACTCATTCCTTGCTCTCTGTTATGTACAAGCTTCTAGAAAGATTGATCCTGAACAGAATAGTAGCGATAATTGAAGCATTAATTCCAGTTGAACAAGCAGGGTATCACCCTGGCCATGATGGCAGCAACCAAGTCCTTCCCCTGACCATCTTTGTGGAAGGTGGTTTTGAGAAGAATTTGAAGGGTGTCTGTCTTTCTGGATCTCACAGCAGCATACAACACCGTTTAGAAGGATGCTGAACTACTAAAACTGATCAAGGCTGTTCCCTGTACGAAGATCACAACCTTAATAGACAACCATGCTAAGTAACAGACACTTCCAAGTTTACTCCAAGAACAGCAGAAGCCATTTCCGCAAACCAAATAATGGCTTACCACAAGGTCCAGTTTTCTCACCTGCTCTTTTTAATGTGTACAACCATGATCTTCCTAAAACAGTGTTTTGCAAATTCATTTATCCAGATATTAACTTTAGTGTTCAGCTTACTAGTTTTGCCAAAGTGGAGGATATTCTCATCCAAGACCTTGCAGCTCTGGATGACTATTTCAAAACATGGTGCTTGCAACCCAACCCTCAGAAAAGCGAAGTAACTGTTTTTCACCTGGCAGGGTGTCCACCCGTATGGAAAACCGGGAAATATCAGGGAATTAGATAAATAATGGGAAAACCAGGAAATGTCAAGGAATTCAGGAAAAAGATCTGGAAATTCATTATTCTGACAGATAAAATGGACATACCCTATTTATCCATGTAATAGAAGCACATTTTTCAGTTCTTATAACATTAATCTAGGGCATGTCTTTTATCACCACCATCAATGTCCCACTCCAGTCAGCCGTTGTGGTTAACAAGCCTCCTCTCCTTTCTGTCCTTCAACTTTTCCTGCTCCATTACTTCTGCCACACCCAATCCAGCTTCTCTAATGTCCTAAATCTGATCCTTCCAACTGGTCTCTTTCCCTTAACTTCTCTTTCCAATTCCCTTCTTGCTACCCGTTACTTTCCTTTTACTTGTCCGAACCATCTGTCTTGCTTTCTGTGTTCTGTACTAACGGTTCTATATTTAGCTTTTCTCTGATTTTAATATTTTGAATTCTCTCTTCCGTCTTTTTAACCAATGTTCTTAAAAATTTAATTTCTACTGCTTGGATCTTACTATCTTGTCTTTTATTAGTTACCAGCGTTTCTAGTCCATATGTTACAACTGGTATGAAATAATGTTTACATAATGTTAATTTTGTTAATGGCTTTTATGCCAGGAATAAATTGTGAAGAAAACTTAATAAACATTAAGAAAAAACTAGTGTGACCTCGAATGTGAAGTAACAGATAGCATTAGTAGCTATATGAATAGCCTAAAGCAAGCAGTGGCGACTGTGATTGATAGATTGATCGACCAAATTTGCAATGTTTTGATCTGCTTGCTATTGAATATTCTGTGTTAGGGAATGACTAGCTTGATGACTAGTTTTTCTAATCGCTTAAATACATGGCTTCCACAACAAAATATGCATAGACAAAATTCCACAACCCAAGGGATGACTGTGTTTGTTTACTATGTAATGACATGTGCGATAGTTACTATCTTGTAAAATGTAAAAACAAACACTGAATGTAGGAAAGTGTGAAATTCACTTAAACTTAATACTCATTAGAGTAATTATTATTATTATTATTATTATTATTATTATTATTATTATTATTATTATTATTATTATTATTATTATTATTAAATGCGCTGACATTGGTAAGCCTTGCGTAAATGTGTAATGCATTGTGACACCGTTCAGACCGTGGCATGTTGAGTTTCTGACCTATCTTTCGTGCGAGGGGTTCTCAAGTTTTGAGGCACGACTAGTAGCTTGTAATATCACGTGTAATTTGTGAATACAGAACAAGATTTTAAAAAGTGACAATACCAGTACATTGTAAGATGAAAATTTTGTTGGTTTGGAGATTGAGAGTTTGTGAAGTATTGAATTGAAATAAGATATATAATGGATCAACCTATTCAATACCAGTAGAAATAGAAATGTAATGTTACATTTCTAGTTAATTACATGCGGTACCGGTTTCGACCACTGTTCCAGGTCATCATCAGCCAATCACATAAATTATAAAAATAGCAAATGCAGTTCATGAAGCACTATAACACTTTAGCGATTAGCACTGCGTGTTGAAAAGTCAAATCCTGAAGAAATCGAGGATCATTCACATATATGAAGCCTGAAGCAAGTTAATAAAGAGCAGCAGAACATACGTGCTGACTGACACCTTGGTTCTAAGTGTTCATGAAAGTCGCTAAATCATACAATACAGATCAATATATATTTGACGATAGAAATATATGTCAAGGTTTATAGAATCTCGAATGTCATATTCTTGAAGATGGAGATGAAGAACAGTTGACATAAAAAACTATTATGGAAAGAAAAAAATTAAAAAGCACAATATGAGAACAAATGAGAAACGCATTCATGCAGTGTGTGATTTCCTGAAGATAAGAGCTCAAGTAGTTCTGGAGATGGTGTAAAGTATAAATTTAAACTTAAATTTTGTTATGATATGAGTCGTAAGTGATATAATATACAGTTCAATGCAGAAAAGAAAGAGAAAAAACAAAGATGTTAATAGATCAGTTTTTGTTGTTGTAGAGTAGAATTAGATAGATAATTAATAGAATGGGAAATGGAATGAAGAAAGAAGAAAGGAAAAGATTTCTGAAAATAAGAATGAGGAAGTTGAATAGAATATTGGGTTTTTTAGAAATGTCGTTTAAATTGAAATTAGGGTTGAAGTATTGATCAAGGTGAATAAAACAATTTCTAGTTGTGTTTAGAAGGGGGCCTTTGTTAATAATTTTAAGTATTTCCCTGTCCTGTTAAATTTTGGTGAAATTATGATGAGTCTTGTGTGTCCTGTTGCAGCGAATCTGTTATATTTTATAGCGTTGACATGTTAGAGTATCTGATATTAAAGTTATGTTCAGTATGTCCGGTGTACAAAGAGCTACAGTTGTTACATTTGAATCTGTATACTCCAGATTTAGGAAAAGCATTAGGTTTATTTAATGAGTTAGAATTGTGTAATATATCAAGATTTCTGTTATTGATTCTAAAAGATATTTTCATGTTGTGTTTTTTAAGAACATTGGTGACTTTATAAATGTCGTGAGTGAAAGTAAAAGTGGAAAATGCAGTGGCTTTGGATTAATCTTTTGTTAACGTGGTTTTGGGATGGTGTTTGAATTTGTTAATAATACTGTTTATGAAAGAGTTGTTAAATTTAGTGATATTACGGATGGTGTTCAATTCATTGTTTAAATCTTTTTTAGGTATAGGAGCGTTGAAGGCACGAAAAATTAAGATGTTAAAAGTGGCAGGTTTATGTGCTTGTGGGTGTGCAGAGTCTTGTCGAATTGTGGTTGCTGTTTGGGTTGATTTTCTGAAAATTTTGTAAGTTAAATAAGGATGATGTCTGGTAATAGATCACTCACTCATGGTTTGTCTCCCTATTTTCATAAACAAGTTGTTGAGATGTGTAGTAAGTGCACACATTTCACCATTGGTTTTGACGAGTCACTGAATAAAGTTTCTTAGATGGGCCAAATGGATCTTGTAGTTCGCTGTTTCAATCCTAATACTACTTATCTTGATTCCATGTTTCTTGGTTACTCTACCTCCTCAGATTTGTTAAATGGTTTTTTTGCGAGCATTGCAAGGACTTGATCTAAAGAAAAAATTCTTCCAAATTTCAATGGATGGTCCAAATGTTAATAAAAAGTTCCTTCAGGATATCTGTAATTCATTAAATGATGATCCAGATGCTCCTATTTTGGTGAACATTGGATCTTGTGGCTTGCATACTATGCACAATTAAGATAACATGGCAGTAAATGAAACCCAGTGGAATATTGCAGAGATTCTTCGTGCTCTTCACTTCTTGTTTTGCTACATTCCTGCAAGACGTGCTGATTATACACATTATTCAGGTTCAGACTATTTCCTTTTTGAATATTGTGCTATATGATGGTTTGAAAATTCGAAAGTCATTGAAGGTGCTATAGATTCCTACCTAATGGTGGCAAATATGTGGAAGGAGCAATCAGTGACAAGAAAATCCTAAACTGTAAAAGCTTCAAAATAGTATCAACTTCACTTAAAGATAAGCTTCGTAAGGTCAAGTGGTCATTTTTATTATCACTTGTTGGGAATTTGGAACCATTCCTAAAATGGTTTCAGACAGATCTTCCATTTGCACCACTCCTGTATGAATCTCTCATTGCAACAATGAAAAATGTGATGACAAGGTTTGTTAAGCCTGAGTCACTGTCCTCAAAATTAATTTAGACAGCAAAGAAAATCTTCTGCCTGCATCCAAAATTGGCATAGGTTACGCTGCTAGAGCAGCACTTTGTGGCACTCCTGGATTAAATGATAGAGATAGATCAGTGTTTTGCACAGATTGTCTAAGAGGATTGGTAGCTTTGTGCAAGAAGTTACTGGAACAGTCACTGCTGGCATATAAACTGACTAAAGGAATTTCTTGTTTCGATCCAAGTGTAGCCAATTAACCTCTAAGCAGCAAATGGCTAAGGATAGCTTTAATGACTTTGTTGAAAAACAAATGGATCTCGGGTAATGAAGCCAATCATATACGAAGGGAGTTCACTTCTGTTTGTGAGAATGATACTTTCAAAGAAGTAATGAATTGTTCGTCTTCTAAAGATGAGAGGTTAGATCACTTTTGGCTCTGCATTCTTTTGCCAACAGTAAATTTGAAAACTGAAAAGTATACTAATATTGTTTCATGGAAATGCTTCACTGGAATGTTGTTTTTCTGTTAATAAAGAAATTATAGTAGAGAACATGCTACAAGAATCCCTTGTAGCACAAAGTATATATGATGCTATTTCAAACCTTGGTGGAATTGAAAAGGTCTCCATTAATAAAAGCATGTTCCATGCTGCAAGGAATCCTCATCCTTTGTATGTTCAAAATCTAAAGGAGAAACATGAAACATTGGAAGTAGATTCGTTGCAAAAGAAATAAGGGAAAGGCTGCTTTGTTGCTGAAAGAATTAGAAGAAAAGAAGCGGAGAGTGATGGCAGAAGCTCAACAGTCGTCGGTGGCTATAGATGAAGAAATTTCTTCGCTGAAGCAGTAATGCTAATTAATTTTTTTTAATATCTTAAAGTGAATTTAATTGGACTACAATTTTCAAGTTTTCAAATTTAATATGAACATTAATTGCTCATTTATTTTTTAGCTGTTAAGTTTTCAAAATGTATTTTAATATTACTGTCGTAGCTGGAAACTTCCATTATAATTTTATTTTTTATCATTGTGTGTCAGGGAAAAAAAAGGCTTTTACATCTGGAAAACAAGGAAATGTCAGGAAATTTTAAAATCTGGATTTGGTGGACACCCTGCCTGGACAACAGGTTTGCAAACAACTTCTGTAGAGTCATTTTTAGAGATAAGGCATTACAGTACAATGCCACCCCTAAATATCTGGGGACGACTCTGGATAGCTCTAACATACAGAGTGCATTTACATAAATCTGCTACAAAACTGAAGAGTCGTAATAACCTCCTTCAGCACTTAGCTGGAACATCATACGGTGCTGATGCCAACTCATCAAAAACAGCTGCTCTAGTGCATACCTATTCTTAAGCTGAGTATTGCTCTGCTGTATGGCTTAACAGCTGCCACAGTCACCTTGTGGATGTTCAGCTTTGCCACAGCATGCAAATCATAACTAGTACATTGCTTCCTTCTCCAATCCAGTGGCTTCTAGTGCTGAGTAACATCTTGCCTCCTCCGATCAGAAGACAATCCCTAGTTCATTTATGGTCAAAGATGCGCAAGAACATAGCACTTCCAATTCATGAAAACGTGAGTCAGCTAGGAACATCTAGACTTATGTTCAGCAAACCGGCTTGTAAAAATCCCAGGCAGTAATAGACTACGAGTAGTTGTGCTGGTCTTTAAATAGCCTTCTCTCTCTGTCTGACATAAGCCCCTTGAGTCTCTTGAGAATTCTGGAAGGCACGTGTCACAGCTGGATAGCTGGGAATCGCCAACACTATTACGTAACTTGAGGTTTGTCCTGTTCATGTTGTGGCCTGCATCTTTTAATCTATGTATAATAGGCATCCAAGAAGACCTTCCAGAATTTTCAAGAGACCGCAAGGGGCTTACATCAGCCACAGAGAGAGAATGCTATTTAAAGGAATGTTCCAGACCTACTTCATTCCAATTCTCACCAAAGGATTCGAAACATGTACCTTACATAACAAGGCTAATAGTAAAATCCAGTCAACAGAAATTAAATTCATCAGAACAGTGAACCAAAAGACTAGATTAGAAATGAAGCAAACAGGAGGGAGGCTGGCATCAAAAATACCTGTTGCCATGCTTATAAGGTGATGTAGGCTACAGTGGTTTGGATATGTTATGAGAATGGACAGAATGAGAGCAGCAAGTTGATGTTGAAGTGAAAGGGGAGAGGTCACTAGTGAGGCCAAGGAATTGATGGATGAATACAGTGAAAATGGTCAGCAAGAGGAATGTTCAGTGGGAGGACATAGAACAAAAACTATACTTTGACAACAGGAAGAAGTGGCGAGCGTTTGTACAAGACACCCAGGGAACTGGAGCTTTCATTGGGTGGGTGGGGTGGGGTGGGGGAAGAAAAGAGGTGATTGGGTCCATAGGAATCAGAAAACTGGTCTGCACATTTCCATATTTTACAATATAAAACAGTCCTGTTTTTCAAAAGTTAATTACCACAAACCTACTTCGGTGGTGTAGCAGGGGGAGAGGTGATACTCCCACGTGGCGCGTCCCAGGTGGCGGATAGGGGGGTCCTAACCGGCTTGCCGGTGGACTTGAGGGAAATAAAATACCTCTCGCGGACCAAACACACTACCCCCTGTGGGTGGGGGACGCAGATGAAGAATACACCCACGGTATCCCCTGCCTGATGTAAGAGGCGACTAAAAGGGGCCCAAGGGGCTCTCAACTTGGGAGTGTGGATTGGCGACCACGGGGCCCTTAGCCGAGTCCTGGCATTGCTTCCACTTACTTCTGCCAAGCTCCTCACTTTCGTCTATCCTGTCCGACCTCCCTTGGTCAACTCTTGTTCTTTTCCGACCCTGACGGTATTAGGGCATTCAAGGCCTAGGGAGTCTTTAATTTTCACATTCTTCGCAGCCCTTGCCTTTCTTCGTCCCTTACTTCATCTTTCGAAGTGACGGATCCCTCCTTTCTTCTTCGTTTCTCTCTCTCTCTCTTTACCCCCTGTGGGTGGGGGACACAGACGAATAATACACCCACGGTATCCCCTGCCTGTCGTGAGAGGCGACTGAAAGGGGCGACCAAGGGATGATTGAATTAGAACCATGAAACTACTTTTGATTCATACCATCACGCGGGGAACACCATAGATTGCCTGTACTTGCGAGTAGTACCACTATAGGTTTGGATATGTTATGAGAATGGACAGAATGAGAGCAGCAAGTTGACGTTGAAGTGAAAGGGGAGAGGTCAGTAGTGAGGCCAAGGAATTGATGGATGAATACAGTGAAAATAGGTTTGTGATTAGTAGCAGCCAAGAGCCTGGCCTGGGGTTTTCCAGTACCTGTGCGTCGTACCCATGTAAGCAACACCGCAGGTCTGGGCGTTGCCTGCGAGTTGTACCACTATATGAGCAAGACCGTGGGTCTGCGTTGCCTGTGATTAGTACCCACTATGTGAGGAACACCCTGGGATAGTGTGGTTAGTACACCTAGGTGAGGAGCCTCATCGGTTTGCGTTGGCTATGAGTGGCGCCATTGTGTGAGAAACACCATAGGTTTGCGTTACCTATACGAAGTTTACTACTTGTGAGTAGTACCATCTTGTGTGGAACACCGTGAGTCTTCGCGACTTTTGATTAGTACCCCAACATGACAAATACCATGGTTCTACTTTACTTGCGACATGTACCATTCTGTGGGGCCTTAGACGTGGATTTTGCACCCTGTAGACATCAAGCACCATTGTGCTTTTTAAGTGGTCCCGTGGTCAGTAATACTATTATTTACGATCTTTTTTAAAAAGTCTGATCCACTGTTTTTATTTTGTTCATGTCCATCCATTCATTCTTCATGACATTTTTAAAAATTTTATTTTGGTCAGTGGATGAATTTGAACTTTTTGTTATTTCATTTTGTACCATTAGGGGCTGATGACCTTGATGTTAGGCCCCTTTAAACAAGCATCATCATCAAAAGTTAATTATAGATAAAAGTTGCCTCGTGACTGAAAAATTTGGTCTTGGGCTGTAAATAACTAGTTTTTGCCCATCGGCCAGGTTTTGTGAATCCAAATAGTGAATATTTAAGATAAATATTATAAACAAGCGGTCTGCCTATTCAATAAAATTTATAATTATATTAGTACATGTTTTGTCCCCTAAGGGATATCATTAGCTATAATAAACAGTTAACATTTAACCCACTAGTGCATAAAGTTGTGTGTTTTATTTCAGTTTATCTACACATTTCTACTCTTAATAATTGCAGAAACAAGTTCCAACAATCAGAAAATTCATACAAGTGATAGTTTTATTTACACAGGCCGTCCGATATATTGGACGCTATGCACTCAGGTCAGTACAACAACACTAGTTATGCAGCATTGTATTGTACAATAATGTTGCAAGCTAGGTGGTGCTAGTTGGATTACATTATCCAATTTACACTGTAAAGTAGATCTACCATTTCCACTAAAGACTCTATACACTATTTATGGTTATGTATTTACTGATTATGATATCCGCAGGAGCATTTCAGGTAAAGTCCAAACTGGTCAAGATGATCCACTCTTCAGATGCCACTATAGGACTTGAACAGACACTTTGCATATTTGTTTTATGCCGGACCAACTTGATGCACCGCTTATCTCCATCTGTAGTTCGTACCAGAAATTGCAAATCTGTTGTCATTCCAGTGCACTATCAATGCACCACCAAAACTCCTGCAGTCGTATGATCCCCTTCCTTTTCCTGTCCACCTTTCTTTGAAGGGGGCACTTCTCTGTCTGGTTTCCTTGAAATGTCCCTGTTGCACTTATTCCCTTTGAAGCCAGATGTCTTACCAATTTCAGCAATGTACAGTAAAGTAGTTGTCAAAGAATATTGTAGGCCCCCAGTTTGTTTCAGTTCCACCTGCACCTATTCCCGGCTGTGCGCTCAGGTCTTTGTAACCATTGAAAACAATCCTGCTATTGAGTCAGCCATGTACTTCTTTCATGGTTTTTCTCTTCCTTTATTCACCAGGATCTTTCCTTTAGTTATTCCTTTGAAAAACTGCTATCTTAACATGTGACCTATCAACTTGTTTTCTTCAAGACTTTTTTCCCCTTTCTTCTGAGGCTTCCTTGAAGACATGCATTTTTAAATTTTATTTCTCTGTGCAACTTGTTTTGGTAAACTTCCAGAGGTCCTCAGTTTTGAGTTATCCTCTTTTTTTGCCTGTGTTTTAGCAAATTAGTTTCTGATTTTGATATCCAGGTGTCTGCTTGTTAGTATGTTGTGATTATTGTTCAAGTCTTTCTTTGCAAGAATTATCCTTCTGACTTCATCTATTCTTCTGTTATCTTCCTGTACTAAGTCTCAAAGATAACAAATTTTCCTCACCTGATCTATTTTTGAATTTTTAATCAATAAATTTCTGCTAGTTTTCCTATTCTTCTTACTGACCAACAGAGTTTTGGTTTTCTTAATGTTTATTTTTAAATTTAGTTTGTTCAAGTTTGCTGACAATTTCTCTCTCATTCTATTCATATCCTGCCTTGATTACAATATCATCAATGAACTTCATATAGTTTAATCCTTTTCCCATTCACCTTAACATCTTTAGTCCTGGCTTTCATAGCTTCCTCAGTGAATGTATTGGATAGAAGTCATTCTTATCTTGCCCCTTTCCTAATATTTGCTTCTATTTCACGTCCATTTATAATTGTGTTCTTTGACGTTTGTAAAGATAAAGAATCAGCCTTCTGTCTTTGTAATCTATGCCATTTAAAAATATGTTACTGAATTTTGGTCACATCTTAAATATTGTCAGAAAACTTTTCTGCATAAATTATTGACTATCTTATCCCATCTCCAACAGTCTAATCGTATTGCCCTGACAGTGAAGAGTTTAACAGTTCATCACCCAGAGTACAATATGTAATGTATCAAATTGAAAAGCTCATACAAATGCAATTGAGAAAAATGATCAAAGCCTAGGTAATGATTGCTTACATGCAGTTGGTAGGTCAATGGTTCCAGTAAAAAGACTTAATTTTTTGGTCTCTGTATGGGATGATTGTTGGTGGAAATGCAGAGTTGATGGAGCTGTTCTGCAAGGTTAACCTAGTTCCACCAAACTGAAAACACCTCCCTCGGGATCAGTGGTAGTTAGAATTTCGAAGGGTGGAAAAACGTCCTCCCGACACCCCATGTCACATGTCTCCATGTAAAAGATCTAGTGATACTTCTGATGTTGACCCGACAAAATTGGTAAAACCTCAGCCATTGGTCGCTCATCAGAGTTAATGTTTTTCTGCCATCCGGTATAGTAAAATGGAACGTCAAAATTAACTGCAAGCAGTCTAAATATTCTCAAATCAAAATGCCTGCACACGGTAGTTTAGGCCATAGATTACCTGTATAAATAGCAACA
This sequence comes from Anabrus simplex, assembly GCF_040414725.1. Lineage (NCBI taxonomy): Eukaryota > Metazoa > Arthropoda > Insecta > Orthoptera > Tettigoniidae > Anabrus > Anabrus simplex. The sequence continues at coordinate 147,062,738 of NC_090271.1, forward strand.
ACTCGAAACATCCTTTTTCTCAGACTTAATCAGTACATACCTTTTTTGAACTTGACTCTGATATATGGTAATTGCTTTATTGGAGTAAGCAGTATTATCAGTATTGACAATGGGATTAATATAATTCTTACGTGTCTTTGAATGATGATTCCAATGCAAATTTGCTTTGTTCTTGCTCTCTTGTTCTTCAGGTTTGATATAATTTTTGTTGTAGATGTTGCAGATTCCTACATAAAAATATCTAGTGGCCTTGTTCAGTTGGCTACTATTGACAATAGTGAGTTGGAGAAGTTCCTTACAAAAGTAGCAGAAACATTTGAGAAGGCCAGGGTAAGTGAGTCATCTATTAAGTCAAATGGTTATTTATTTCTTTTCTATGAATGTAAGTCATGAAAATGCAACAAATGTTTTGCTGAGCCCTCAGCTGGAAGGCTAGTTGGATTCTGAACTTGCTCAACTATGTGCAGACCTGTGCTTATATTTTGTTCATAATTTGCACTATTCATTCTTAACATGTTAAGTGCTACAGTGGACACCAGTGTCTATTTTGAAAGTCCCTGCTAGGCCATGTTGGACACGGGTGCCTTTTTTGCTCAAAATTGATTGCGATAACTGGGGTTTTTATGTAGTATAAAGTGGCAAAAATATATACATACATACATACATACAAACATACATACATACATACATATGTAATAAAATGCACCAAAGGTCCGACTCTTTGACTGAATGGTCAGCATACTGGCCTTCGGTTCAGAGGGTTCCGGGTTCGATTCCCGGCCGGGTCGGGGATTTTAATAGATTGTGATTAATACTTCTGGCTTGGGGACTGGGTGTTTGTGTCCGTCCCGACACTCTCCTCTTCATATTCAGACAACATAACACACTACCAACCACCTCAGAAACATGCAATAGTGATTACATCCCTCCATATACGGTTGGCATCAGAAAGGGCATCTGGCCGTAAAGCAGGGCCAAATCCACGTGTGTGTGTGTGTGTGTGTGTGTGTGACACATTTCGCACTTGTGACCCCACAGGTGTGGGGAAAAAGTGGTAGTCAAAGAAGTAGTAACAAAATGCACCAAAATATGTAGTAAAATAGATAGAATGGTTAAAATATGTAATATTGCATATTTGACACAAATGTGCCATTCTATCAGTTACAACACACAAAACATGCTTTATATTAAATGTTGTAGCACAGTGAACAATTACATATTTTTAGATGTATTCTGGAGTTGTGTAATATCAAAATATCAGACACATACTTGATAAAGTTATAATTTTCTTCGTTACAACACTCAAAGCATGTTTATATATTTTGTAACAAAGTGAGCAGTTGTGTATATTTCTAAGTTCTCTGGGCTGTTGAAATAAGTTTGTCACTCGGGATGTTCTTATATGCCACGTCACATGATGTAATTGTTTAAACTTTGGGAGAGTAATTTTTGGTGGAGAAATGACCTCGGTGCATCATCTCCATTTAGAATTCGGCACATGCTGTGAAACTTTGAATAACCAGGATTTCTCTTGAACACTTTTTGCAAGTTACTCAATACCACTGCACCAGTTTACCCATGCACAGCACTTAGTTTTTCAATATCCTCTTCTATGACAGCAATAGAATCTTGCTGTGGCCATCCTGATGGTTTCTAGACATTTGATGCTTTCTGGAAGCCAGCTGAAGTTGCTGCTGCTGTAGGCAATTGAGGAGGCTGCTTTAGAATCATTAAAGACAGTTTGTGATACAGCACTTTCAGGATCAAAAGTTACCTGCAACAGTCTATAGCATCTAGATGCTCACTATAGAAGTTAACTGCTTCTAATCATGTTCTCCACTTCATTAACACTGGTTTCCGGGGCAGTGGTATCTCTGCCAATTGCTGTTTGTAAGATAACACTCGTGAAGCTTTTAGGAAAACCTTTTTTGTAGATGAAATGTATCTGTTCTTTTGTGGAAACTTAGCTGTAATAACTTCAGTAACACGTTTCAGTCCACGAACCAAGCACGTAACATATTGGGACGAAACACTTTCATTGCATTTGTAGCTTTAAGCATGCATGCTTTAGCATCAGAATACATGACTATAATATCTTCCTCTTGCATCTCAGTGTATTCCATCATTCAATAGGTGAGTGATTTGTATAGCCCAGCTCTTTACAGCATATCAAACACAGCTGTGAGGTGCTGTCAGATTCCAGCTTCCCCACCACACTATTTGCAATAAATCAACCCTTAGCATCTATTGTTTCATCAATAGCAACTCATACGAAACCCTTTGCTACATACTGTCTTATGTTGTATTGCTTCGTCATAGCAGGTGTAAAGATAATTCTTATGTAGTGTTGGTTAGTAAGGAACATGTTGCTAGCAGTATTTCTCCAGAAAAGATGTGAATTCCAGCACTTAAAATTTATACCATGCACTGTTTAGTATTTAAAAGAGGGTTACTTGCAGATGAAGGCTGCATCTGTGTTAAAAGTACTGCATTTGTTTCTTCTGTAGATCCAATTCTTTTTTTCTATGCAGAGTACTTAGTGCATGTTGTTCAAGCTGGGATTTCTTGGAACATATATTTGTTGCATGCTTGACAAATCATTATTTTGCCATCAGTTGTAAAAGACTTGTCAACTGCAATCAGTGATTTTAACTTTGAAGCCAGCGTGAACGTAACTGGTGCCATATTGACTCTATAGAAAAACTGATGTTCATGGACTATGTTCAACTGTTTAAAAGAAACTAAAACCTAGTAGAGACCTTTCGAAAGAAGAAAGCTTTAAGAATAGATTTGGAAATTCGTAAGTGAGCAAGAGGTTACAGAAATGTGTTTAGAAAATTATTTTTGAAAACTTCAATATGCAAGTGGCTAGTTTACAATCTGTTAACTCTAATAGGGATGAAAGATGTAAAGACTGGCACATATTGCATAGTATTTCTTCTAGCTAATTGGAACTTTTGGAAGAACTGATTTCACATGTGTCTTTATGCACTAGTCATCCTTTCAAATACCTGTTGCTCATTATCTTAATTGCCCCTGTTGAGACAGCTGACAGCAGCCACACATTAAGGGTGAAACTTCAACACAGCAATTTTTATATAATATGAGAAAACTAAAATGATAAAATTAGTGATTTTATATGAAATGGAATTCAGTTAGTAACCCTAACATACTGGTTTATGAATATAAAACTTTGCAGAATCTAAATAGCAAGGAATGATATGTAATTACTAATTACATATTGATTACACATACACTGTCTGCTTGTACAAAAGATTTGACAGTGTCGAATAACTGTGAAGTACACTTCGGTTATAATTAGCACAACAGGCTCCAATATTATACATATATTCATCACCACATTACAAGTTGTTGGACTCATTGTTGAGCTTTGTGCCTCCATGAACTAAGCAGTGCCATCTCGAACGGTTACCAGTATGTCTTTAGGCCTCCTGCAGTGGTAAACCGGTTTTCTTCTTAACACAGAGTAAGTGGCTATGTGGTTTGGTTTCATGTAGCTGTCAGCTTGCATTTGGGAAATAGTTGGTTTGTCCCCCCAATATTGGCAGCCCTCCAGGAAGATGCTGGGGATGTACATTAAGGCCACAATTGCTTCCTTCCCACTCCTAGCCCTTTCCTATCCCATCGTCTCCATAAGACCTATGCCAGTTCAACGTAAAGCAAATTTTTATCGCTATGTTCTTCACATAATCTATCCAGCTGCTCACTGTTCTCCCCCTCGGTCTTGTGCCCTTAAACTTCCCTTCCATGATTAATTTGAGGGTCCGTTGCAAAAACGGGGTGGTTCCATTTTTGTAATGTTGTGAGAACAAAAAAACGTAAAATATCCAAAATGTTGACTAAGTCTTTTTTCATTGATGCAGCGCATACTACCTACATAGACCTTTTATTTCAGCAAAACACTAATTTATCACATTATAAATGGAATTATTATAATGAAAAACAACTTTTGGAGCTGCCTCCTTTTTGCACTAAAGAGGGAGAAATCTGAGAAAATATGCACTGGGTACAAATACAGAATAGTTTATTCTCATATTACTGTAAATGTAATCAATCTACAAACCCCAGGTTGTGATTGATGACCATTGTTATTTAGATTCTAGGCCCCTAAGGGAACAAACATCATTGTCATCAGCCCCAACTTGCTAGCATCACGTTATTTCTTGACTCACACTCATTGTCACTGTCGGATGTTTTCTTTTGTGTCTTGTACGGAACTAAGCGCCCTGTGAAAGGAAGTTCATGCGGCGATACATATTTGTTTGCCAGCTTAAGGACATCATTAAGTTTTGCACAAGCTATTGGCAGAGGTATGTCTTACAGTCTTCGTGTCGGAAGGGTGGTTCATTGTTTCCCGGATGTTCTAAATGGAACGGTTGGTTGACAAGACATAATGCACCTGGACTACAGTGTACTTCATCCTCGTGGCTTGCACTGTATTCAGTGTCACGGTATGTTCTTTTGAATCCCTCTTTAGTCTTGTTCTTAATGATTGTTAGGAAACATGGTGCAAAATGTTCCTTAAAATTCAGGAACATATCTTTAGTTACATTGATTACATTGAACTTTCTGGAGGTGTTAGCTACCAAGGTTAGCCACTCTGATTGGTAAATACACACACTCGTGCTTCCTTTTCTCCTTCTCTGCCAGACCAAAACTTTGATCACATGGGAGGAAACTGTAACCAGATTCAGGGAATCGATGTATAATTGTAGAAAATTGCCCTTTCTTCACCAATGTATACAAAAAACTGTACTATCAGATTCTTATTCTGTGCAGCACAGTTATCACTGAACAAGTAAATATGCCTGACTCTCTTGTCCAGGGTGTTTTCAAAATAATAATGTAACATTCTTATTACTTCATTTTGTCCTTTACGGCCAATAGTTTCATCATAAAGGAAAGTGTCTTGGTAGTACTCGCCTCATGAATACAAAATGAGAAAACCCACAGCTGCCGCATATAGAACACATCACCAGAAGGCACTACTGGTAAGTTCTGTTGAAAATCAAACGCGATTGTTTCCACGTCAGTGTGTTCGTTTGCCAGCGTAGACTTAGTTCATAGGTCTCCATAAAACATCTCGCTTCTCTTAGAATGAAGTTCCTTTTCTGCATTCAGCACTGCTTTCTCCTTACCATAAGTTATTGTCTTCATTTTGCTGTCGATAGAATCACAGGTCATGCAGGTATCACTTCTGGGATGAGGAAATAAAATATTGAAGTTAGAGTTAAAAATGACTATAATACTTATAGGATATGTTAGGTTTAATAGGTTTTTTTGCCTGTAGTAATAAATACTGTTCTGGTTCATATTTCTGTAGATACAGGGCATGTATTTTAGTGATTGATAGTTCAGATGAAAGGAAATATTTAGTCATGTTATCTCTCTGAGAGTAATGGGACCTTCTCTTAGGGAATGACTGAATATGTTTGTCCACTTGTTTCACCAGATCATCGGGAATTTTATTTGGCTGATTTGTATATTTTTCTTGTCGCTGTGGGCGGCTGCATACATTTGATATGTGGTGTCTTAGTATTTCAACTCTTTTGAGAGAGATTCCTTGCAGTTCATAAAATGCCTTCTTGCACACAACATATTCCACGACTCCTTTAACTTAAAATGAAATGAAATAAGAAACATGTATATTAGCATATTAAATTAATCCTAATGAAAGTCAGTGTAAATTCAAATAGTAGTATGTACGATATTGTTTACCTCGTATAAGAAAGTTTTTACCAAGGGATCCCTCCTGATTTTGCTCGCCTTCGCCGTATACCCCTCATTGTAATAAGACCCACCAGATAAGCATCTATATAAAATAGTATAAAATTTTTCTTCCACCTATTCAAGACAATAATAAAATCAAGGTTTAATCCTCATTAAAATACAAAATTTTACAGGTTTCGCCCCTTTTAAAGGGCATCATCAGCCATATCATCACCTCAAAACCGAACCAAGTACTTGTATAAAATTTAATCTATGACTATTAAAAGAATTGTTAGGAACATTTAAGAATTTAACTTAATATGTAGGCGTTATGTAAGGAATTACATTAGATACGAGAGGAATTAATGTATTCATGGCCAAGTCCATAGTCAAATGTAAGAAATGACTTAATACAACTAAATGGTACAAAATGACAATGATGAGTAATGCTCAAAGTTAAAATATTTTATAAGACTTAATGAGGAAATGCATTCCAACTCAGTGAAGTTTTGGCTAATATTTTATCATATACTTCTTGTGTTAGTTCTTATTTCCAAGGAATTAATATAAGTTCCAGTGTTTTTAGCTTGCAACTTGTGGAGATAGAAGTTACTTTTTTGTCGTAGTTCTAGTTAAAAACTATTATTGAACTTTAAAATTAGTGACAACTTGATGAATTTGTTATGGTGTCATTGGGCCATCTATACTCTGTTCCTACATTGTTGGTGTGCCTTGCAGTTGATACAATCCCTTAATCATCAATAAAATAATCAAAAAGGTGAAATTGAAATTAGCCACAAACCTTTCTCTAACAGAAACCAGCAAACCAAAATATGCAACCTTCACTTACACTAATCCAATTATACATGAGTTACCAATCCCTTAAAGCATGAAATCAAAATTGCTTTCAAGACTCGACTCAAATCAAAATTTGTTTTTCAATAATAACACTGTCAATTTGATCAACAACAAATATTCTGGTTCTGGCATCTATAGACTTAAATGTGCAGAATGCAATTTTTCTTACATGGGTCAAACTGGGAGAAGTTTCTTAACTAGATATGCTGAGCACTAAAACACTAAAAAACATAAATTTTCAGCGATGAGCAACCATATGAAAGATTCAGGACACAGTTTCACCACAATTGAGCACAATCTTCAGATTTTAAAAAAGAATTGATAAAGGTAGACTCATGACAGAGTTCGAAAACCTTTACATTTTTTTAGGACCAGAAATACCATACAAATCAAAACTTAAATGATCCAATAGATAATAAAAGCCCTCTTTAAGAACAGATACTAACCCTACTCCATAAGTTAAATCTTCAAGAGACCAAAAACAATAAGCGCTCCCATTAGGCTGACAAATTCGTCCCGCTGCTCTTCCCCACCAGGTGCAAACAACTCCTCCCCACGTGCAACCCGCAAGCCCATAGCCCTGCCTTCCGAAGTTCACTTCCCTCCACTAAGATTACACACTTACAATAAGAGAAGCAGAACGTCGGCGACCACCAGTACTCTAAAAACCCTTTACACAATGTGACGGTATTTAGTGTACCAGAACCTCTCTGTAAACCTTTTGGACTTGGTTCTACACCGCTAGGAATTTGTGTCAATGAACGTTATGAATGAACATTCTCGCATCACATTGTGTAATATCTTGCTCTTCTCGTTTGAATTTATCACGCCGTGTCGTGGTATGATGTGCTACGCTCTGGTGGCTAGGCTTGGAACTTTGGGGAACCTGAAGGATTATGTGCGCGTGCTGTTGTGAAGCGTGGAGTTGGAGAGAAGACGCTATGGGAAGCAGTTGCGTGTGTGTGTCTGGCAACATGCTTGGAGGCAGTGCCTTCGACAACGGCTGAAACCAGTCTATTGTGTGCCCTTTGGGTGGCCTATTAATGAATAGTTGGCCTTGTTATTTTTAATTTTGTGCACAAGGAGTTATTCTGCTTTTAAACTGAACTTGAAGCCCAGTTGGTGAAGGTGTAGCACTACGGCGTCACTTCGTTCACACGCATCGAAAACTGTAAGTCCTTTATCAAATACTAATTATGTGGAGTACTGTCTTCATGGAACCCGAAGATTCCCAAGAAACTTCGTCGTCTGATGTCAAAAATTTTTTCTAGGCGTGTTTATAATAGTAAGAAACACGTACTAATTGCGTAAGAACTGCATGTTTGTTACATAGCAACGCATTTTAGCTGGAAGCTTCATCCTTGTGTTTTCAGTAACAAAGCACGGTGCGGATGTATATCAAAATTAATTTTAACTATTATTTTACTGGTTTATCCTTTCAGAAACTTATGTAAACCGAAAGCCACCGTCAGGTTCTGTTTGAAAATTTTGGTTAACTTTCCTAAATTTATTCCTTGGGTTGGGTTTCGTGTTAATTTTGTTTCCGGTTCTGCTTTTCGTGGGCTATTTTTATTAATGTTTCTCCTTGCAGGCTATTTCAGTGTTTGCATTTGTCGCCTTAAAAATGCCTTGTTGTTGTTGCCTTAGGAACAGGATTGTTTTTGGCATTGTTGGGCTAACTGTTTTTTTTTTAAATCGAGGCGTGGTATCTTAATTGAACCTTTTTCTTGGTGGACGCGTTTGATTTTCGTGTGTTCTTGTGTAAAATCATATCTGATTGATTTTGCCTTTAATTTTTCTCGGTTTGGAAAATTTTGAAATGTGGTTTCGTGGTTCATTGTGATTTAATGTATTATCCTTTGCGAAGGCTTACCGTCCAGCTAAGAAGTTTTCTTGGGGTATATGTTGCTGCAACCTAGGGCTAATTATTTACTAGATTTAAGTTTAATCAGTTTTAGGTAGGTGACCAGTCACGTAGTTAAACCTTATCCTTGTGTTACTCTTTCTTTTATTGTCGAGGTCAGCTTTTATTTTTCTTTAAACAATTTATTTTATTAGATTCATATTTGTCAATGTCAATTTGAATAACTATTAATTATTAATTGAGTTGAATAATTTTTTTCACTTGTTGATTTTACTCATTCCTCATTCGAAACTTTTCCCAGAGGTTATTAGTGATATTCAGAGAGTATTTAAGTTATGTTTCAGTTAAAATTCTAATTTTTAAAATTAATGGATCACTACATATATTTTTTGAAAGGTTAATTAAAGTTATTTATCTATTTTGAAAATGTGGAATTTTTCACTGAAACAATAGAGCACTATCACGGTTTCTTATTCGATTTTGACCACGGCCTTTTTCTGCTTCCCTCTGCCTCCGCAGGTAAGAGTACTTACTCTGGTTTATCTGTTTGTGTGCTGTTGTTTGCATGCCCTTTTGGGCCTCATGTGGTGTTCGCTTTAACTCCCTGCTTTGGGGCGGACACACTACCAACCTTCTCTCCTGGGAGCTTTCCCCCTTAGGAGTGTAAGGTTTTTCTACCCATTATCCGAAAGGCTGGCTCGGTAGCCTGGAGGATGGTGTTGGTTGGAACAAAGTAACATTCCAGTGGAGTTACAGGTGTCAACACAGCAGTACTTATATTTTACTCATTTATCATTCCCTAGTTTCCTTTCATTTCTTTAATTTCATTAACTTTAAATTTCTCCATTTTACAGAGTTTACATACATCTGACAGTGTGATATTTACAACTTACATCACAGCCTGATACCCGCTTTTCGACCAACAAGCTGTCAGAATGTCATAACAGCAAGGCACACGAACAACATAGGAATAGAGTACAGCATAAGATGATGGCCCAATGACACCATAACAAATTCAAGTTGTCACTAATTTTGAAGTTCAATAATAGAACTAGAACTACGACAAAAAAGTAACTGCTATCTCTACAAGTTGCAAGCTAAAATCACTGGAACTTATATTAATTCCTTTGAAATAAGAACTACACAAGAACATAGTATATGATTAAATATTAGCCAAAACGTCACGGAGTTGGAATGTATTTCCTCATTAAATCTTATATAATATTTTAACTTGGAGCATTACATCATTGTCATTTTGTACCATTTAGTTTGTCATATCTTGCATTCGACTATGGACTTGGCCATGGATATATTAATTCCTCTGGTGTCTAATCTAGTTCCTTACGTAACGCCTACATGTTAAGTTAAATTCTTAAATGTTCCTAACAATTCTTTTAATAGTCAAAGGTTAAATTTTAAGCAAGTACCTGGTTCGGTTTTGAGGTGATATGGCTGATGATGCCCTTTAAAAGGGGCGAAACATGTACAATTTCATATTTTAATGAGGATTAAACCTTGATTTTATGATTGATTGTATTGAATAGGTGGAAGAAAAATAAATTTTATACTACTTTATATAAATTACTTTCAGTACGGATTTCACAATGATTCTTATAACTTGTAAAGATAAGCATCTTGCATCCCTTTATCTGCAAGTTTGTTTAATGACGGTAATATATTCCTCTTCATATAATCCGAACACTTGTAAAAACGTCGTTTACAGTTGCATGGGTTGCCAGTCCTTCTTTCTGGCATAGATTTACCACCCCATGATATGTCTTCCTGCCACTTTCCGTGTTTTAATTATATTGCGCCTTCACCTTGCCGGCATCTTTTCTTCACTTTCCTGGTTGGAGGAGTATCTTCCATACACGTACTGCCATTTTCCGTCTGATGGATTATGCTCTCTCCCTGAAGCTGTAATATCCAAATCCATGTCCCAATGCTCCATGCTCACAACACAGGCACAGCCAGCATGCATACTGAACAAAGCTAGGTACCAACTGAATCCAGATTGCCAGCAATAATACCTGTTGCTGTCGACAGTGTGCCTCGTACTGCTCGGTGCTGCTCTCTGTTGAAACGTGGAAGTTCGTTTGAAACAAAAACGACGTGGGTCCAGGAGCCACATCCTTTTTGAACTAAACCTATCGGGGGGGGGGGGGGGGTAGATCCAATCGCATAATAATGCATGAACAAATAGTCGAAGCAACACTGTTCTTCTATCAAAAGATCCGGGAATTTTTTTTACTACACCAACCATTAAAACATGATTTTCACCAAAAAGTGGAGCCACCCCGTTTTTGCAGCGGACCCTTCAATTTTTCTAGGTTTTCTCCCTCTCTTCTCACTATGTCCAAAAAATTGGAGGATTTTTTGGTTGACATGGGAAGAAAGGCACTTGGAGATACTAGGTTCTTCGATAATGAACGCATTAGTGCTTTTTTCTTTTCTTTTTATTTTCTTTTCTTAATCAAACAAGTGTTTCGACAAGGCAGATCTTTGTACTGTTTATGATCATCCTGTTATGCCAGATCTTGATGAGCTGCTTCATAGCTACTAGTCTTGGCATGATCAGTTTTCTTATCCCATCTTCACAACTTCATACGATTGACCCAATATAGACAAAAGAATGCACTGCCTCCATGTTCCTTAATTGACCTATGAGTTGGACCTGTGCTACTCGATCAGTTATCATAAGTTTGGACTTGCTGAGATTGATGTTTAATCTGTATGATAGATTAACATCTTTTACTTTTGTCAGGAGGGAGCAATTTCATCGTAGCTGCTCGCTACAAACCCAGCGACATCGGCGAATTGGAGATTATTAATAGTTCTTTCACCAATTGATATGCCTGCAGGCCATCCATTAAGAGCTTTCCTAAGGACTTATTCAGCATTTATTACATATTCAGATACGAGAAAATGTATTTATTATCCATTCAGATTACAGAAAATGTTCATTAGTTTGCAGCTCGCTTGTCGTTCACTCTCCTGTTAATTTACTCATGCTCCATTATTAAACACTTTCAGCAGTTAACACATTACTCTTTGGTACTGGGCTCAAGATCCCAGAGGGGAATACAGGAAATTATTACAGGGAACTCTTAAGAGCCTGATGTAACAGGCAGATGAGTTCTACCACTACTTCTTGTGTTCAGTGAACAACCACTTTGCTTGCGCTAGTGGTTCGGTGTCAACACACAAACTAGAGAAAAAAAAGAGAGAAGTTAAATGTTTTTGTGCATCTTGTATGAACTTATAATCCAGAATTGACACTTGACTCACTGTTACCTGGCATTTCTCACTCTATTCCCCTCTTCCCTCACTTCTTAATTTTGCAGTGGTCACAAGCTGGAAATGTACAGCATTTGGCACGTAGGTGATTAGTGTCCATTTGCATGTCTGCTATGGCCCCAGTGGGCAGGGGTTTTCCAATGGCCCTCAGCAGATGCCGGTGTCCATCTTACTTTATTTTAGTTTGTAATGTTATTTTTTACTTTTCAGTTAAATGTATGGTGCAGTTATTGCTACTGAAATGCCAGGGAGTAAAAATGTATACTTGATATGCAGAGGATTTCAAATATTTTGCTTGGAGTTCAACATTCTAAAAGTGTGGGGAAAATCTTCTTGAAATACCTAGTCAACACATGGAAAAATAAACTTTCTCTAAAGATGTAGTGCCAATTATTTACAAAAATGTTCTTAAAAATCTAAGCTTTTAAGGTCAGGTCAGGATCATCCTGCTACTGTATGCGACAATAGACGGTACTACCTGCAATTGTCTGGCAGAGTTTCAAGCGGCCATCACCAAACTTGACACCCATAGGGAGGACTAATGGCTACGGGCAGACGAATCCTCCCTTTGGAGGCCAGGTGAAGCCTTCGTGTAGGATTTGATGCACAAATTCACCAGAAAAGAGAACATGGTCACCGGTTTAGATGGTAGAAGAGAACTCCAGTCCGACTGGCAGATAATAATAATAATAATAATCGTATGGCCTCAGCTACCGTGTGCAGACATTTCGATTTGACGCCATCTGGCTGTCTGCTCGTCAATTTCGACGTTCCGGTTTACTCTGCCATCTAGCGGACCTAGAGTAAACCGGATCTCTCTTGGGCGTCTATGGCTGAGATTTTTAAATTAATTTTGTCGGGTAAATACCAAATGTATCACCAGAGATCTTTTACATGCCGACATCGTACGACATGGAGTGTCGATTGGACTTTTTTCCGCCCTTCAAAAATCCGACTACCTCTGCCGGGTTTGAACCCGCTATCTTGGGATCCGGAGGCCGACACTCTACCACGGATCCACAGAGGCAGCTACTGGCAGATAAATTGGAAGAACTTTCTCCTGTCGCCACAGTCTGTACTCCAGTGAAGCAGTTGCAAAAGGCATCTGTACTCCTGAGAAGCACCCAAAGTTACGCCTGGCAGTAGGTATAAAATGGCAACCGTAGCGTAAGAATAACCTAAATATGAGTATGGTACTTCTAAATTGGCCTTGAAAAAGGTTCGGGCGCACTCCGCAAGAGACTCGCAGTTCATTGGAAACTGGGGCTACTGTGAAAACTGGGCGACCAGAAGCCATCACCATGAAGGTAGCTAAGAGAGCCATGTGCCCTAACTTTGCCACTTCAAACATAATCAACCCTGACAGGAAAGGCAGAAGTGGTGGAATTTATGGAAGAGGAGGTTATAGAAATATTGGGGTTAAGCAAAGTTAAATGGAAGGGGAAAGGAAAAGACAGAATGAGAAAAGGATCTACACTATACTGGACTGGTGGCTGAGAGGCAAAAAATGGAGTGGGCCTGATAATTACAAAACGGCTGGAGGAGTATATGGATGTGGTAGAGTAAATCAGAGCAGGATAATGAAAGTTAGATACATACATACATACATACATACATTATCATTATAGACTGTTATGCCTTTCAGTGTTCAGTCTGCAAGCCTCTGAGAATTTACTAAACGTCGCCGCAATCCTCGATTTGCAGCTAGTGTTGTGGCCTCATTTAGTTCTATACCTCTTATCTTTAAATCGTTAGAAACAGAGTCTAACCGTAGTCGTCTTCGTCTCCCTCTACTTCTCTTACCCTCCATAACGGAGTCCATTATTCTCCTAGGTAACCTATCCTCCTCCATTCGCCTCACATGACCCCACCACCGAAGCCGGTTTATGCGTACAGCTTCATCCATCGAGTTCATTCCTAAATTAGCCTTTATCTCCTCATTCTGAGTTCCCTCCTGTCATTGTTCCCACCTGTTTGTACCAGCAATCATTCTTGCTACTTTCATGTCTGTTACTTCTAACTTATGAATAAGATATCCTGAGTCCACCCAGCTTTCGCTCCCGTAAAGCAAAGTTGGTCTGAAAACAGACCGATGTAAAGATAGTTTCGTCTGGGAGCTGACTTCCTTCTTACAGAATACTGCTGATCGCAACTGTGAGCTCACTGCATTAGCTTTACTATACCTTGATTCAATCTCACTTACTATATTACCACCCTGGGAAAACACACAACCTAAATACTTGAAATTATCGACCTGTTCTAGCTTTGTATCACCAATCTGACATTCAATTTTGTTGAATTTCTTACCTACTGACATGAATTTAGTCTTCGAGAGGCTAAATTTCATACCATACTCATTGCACCTATTTTCAAGTTCCAAGATGTTAGACTGCAGGCTTTCGGCACAGTCTGCCATTAAGACCAAGTTGTCAGCATAGGCCAAACTGCTTACTACATTTCCACCTAACTGAATCCCTCCCTGCCATTTTATACCTTTCAGCATATGATCCATGTAAACTACAAACAGCAAAGGTGAAAGATTACAGCCTTGTCTAACTCCTGTAAGTACCCTGAACCAAGAACTCATTCTACCATCAATTCTCACTGAAGCCCAATTGTCAACATAAATGCCTTTGATTTTAATAATCTACCTTTAATTCCATAGTCCCCCAGTATAGCGAACATCTTTTCCCTCAGTACCCTGTCATATGCTTTCTCTAGATCTACGAAACATAAACACAACTGCCTATTCCTCTCGTAGCATTTTTCAATTACCTGGCGCATACTGAAAATCTGATCCTGACAGCCTCTCTGTGGTCTGAAACCACACTGGTTTTCATCCAATTTCCTCTCAACGACTGATCACACCCTCCCTTCCAAGATGCCAGTGAATACTTTGCCTGGTATACTAATCAATGAGATACCTCGATAGTTGTTGCAATCCTTCCTGTTCCCTTGCTTATAGATAGGTGCAATTACTGCTTTTGTCCAATCTGAAGGTACCTTACCAACACTCCACGCTAATTTTACTACTCTATGAAGCCATTTCATGCCTGCCTTCCCACTATACTTCACCATTTCAGGTCTAATTTCATCTATTCCTGCTGCCTTATGACAATGGAGTTTATTTACTATCCTTTCCACTTCCTCAAGCATAATTTCACCAACATCATTTTCCTCCTCCCCATGAGCTCGGCTTGTTTGCAACACCACCATGATGATTTCCTTTTACATTGAGATGATGTTCAAAATATTCCCTCCACCTCTCCAGTGATTCCCTGGGATCTATTATGAGTTCACCTGAACTACTCAAAACACTGTTCATTTCCTTTTTCCCTCCCTTCCTAAGATTCTTTATTACTGTCCAGAAAGGTTTCCCTGCTGCTTGACCTAGCCTTTCCAGGTTATTACCAAAATCTTCCCATGACTTCTTTTTGGATTCAACAACTATTTGTTTCGCTCTGTTTCTTTCATCTACGTATCAATCCCTATCTGCCTCGGCCCTTGTTTGGAGCCATTTCTGATAAGCCTTCTTTTTACGTTCTCACTTCATCATTCCACAAAGATGTCCGCCTTTTCCCATCTTTACACACAGTTGTTCCTAGGCATTCCCTTGCTGTTTCTACTACAGCATCCCTATATGCCACCCATTCACTTTCTATATCCTGAACCTGCTTACTGTCTACTGTTCGAAACTTCTCACTAATCATATCCATGTACTTCTGTCTAATTTCCTCGTCCTGGAGATTTTCTATCCTTATTCGTTTGCAGACAGATTTCACTTTCTATACCCTAGGCCTAGAGATACTTAGTTCACTACAGATCAGATAGTGGTCTGTATCATCGAAAAATCTCCGAAAAACTCGTACATTCCTAAAAGATTTCCTGAATTCAAAGTCTGTTAAGATATAGTCTATTATGGATCTGGTACCCCTAGCCTCCCATGTGTAGCAGTGAATAGCCTTATGCTTGAAGAACGTATTCGTAACAGCTAAACCCATACTAGCACAGAAGTCCAGCAAACGCTTCCCATTCCCTTTAGCTTCCATATCTTCCCCACGTTTACCAATCACCCTTTCGTATCCTTCAGTTCTATTCCCAACTCTCGCATTGAAATCGTCTATCAGCACTATTCTATCCTTGCTGTTGACCCTGACCACGATGTCACTCAATGCTTCATAAAACTTGTCAACTTCATCCTCATCTGCACCCTCACATGGTGAATACACGGACACAATTCTTGTCCTAATTCCTCCAACTGACAAATCTACCCACATCATTCGTTCATTTACGTGCCTAACCGAAACTATGTTGCGTGCATTGGTATTCCTGATAAAGAGCCCTACCCCAGACTCTGCCCTTCCCTTTCTAACACCCGTCAAGTGCACTTTATAATCTCCTATCTCTTCCTCCTTATCTCCCCTTACCCGAATATCACTTACTCCTAGCACATCCAGATGCATCCTCTTTGCTGACTCAGCCAGTTCTGCCTTCTTTCTTCCATAAGCCCCGTTAATATTGATAGCTC
The DNA here is from genome assembly GCF_040414725.1 of Anabrus simplex. Classification (NCBI taxonomy): domain Eukaryota; kingdom Metazoa; phylum Arthropoda; class Insecta; order Orthoptera; family Tettigoniidae; genus Anabrus; species Anabrus simplex. The sequence goes on from NC_090271.1 coordinate 147,079,015, forward strand.
CCCATCGAATTCCATTTCGTTCGCCAAGTTGTTTCCAAGGAGTCCCTCGCCTGTCAAATGGGAGTGGGACTCCATTACTCCCATAGGTCCGAGGCTTACTTAGTGTTCTGAGCTTGGTAAATTCATGAAGCAGGATGCTGCCCTACTTGCACATAGTCCAAGTGAAGATCTCTCCTCTAACGGGTTATGGACCACCGGTGAATTGTGTAGTCCTAGCCGCCTGAGCACAAGGAGGGCCACGACTCAGAATATGTCCGAGATGCCCACTCCTATTCCATAGCAACTGGTATCCCGACTCTCAGGACCACTTACTAGGCCACTCAGCCGTTGCCCATGGTTCACGAACTAGGACGAGACTACAGTAATCCACAAACATGAACCATGAAAGTTAGATAGTGAATGAGAAATGAAATGAAGAACTTCATGTATGTGTGCCACAGACAGGGACCAAAGAGGAGGATATCGAAGAATTCCCGGAGAAACTAGGAAAAGAGATCTGATGTGGATGTGATTATAATGGGAGACTTGAATGCATAGGTGGGAAACGAAAGAAAAGGAAGAAATAATTGGTCATACAGATGTAGAAAAAAGGAATGGAGAGAAATTAGTTAGTTTTGTGAGAGCAATGGAATGATTAATGATGTGGGCAACACATGGTTTCAGAAGAAAAACAGCAGGAAAATTACAAGATATTACAAGATTGATTACTTTCTGGCGGAAAGGACAAATCGCAAACAGTTGATTAGATATAACATATTTACCAGTAGAAGCATTCTGTGAAGATCATAGAGTTCAGATAGCAAAAATGAGAGTGAGGAAAATGGAAACATTAGAGGAGATAAGAAATAGTAAAATAAAAGTTTGGAAATTAGAAGATATATTACAGGAAGATTTTCTGAAGAGACTGAAACACCAAATTCCACTTACTGAAGTAGATCACGTTATCGATTATCACCGTGATTTTGTCACCTGTTCGACATCAACCGCTACATTGACTGAGATGCTCCCAAACAAGTAGCAGGCTGTGATTTTGAAGAAAAGAAATCTGTTAAAAGTAGCAAACTGTGAATTTATATATAACAACTTTAGTAACTGCATCATGCGTTGTAGCAGCTGAAAGGCTTTGTGTGTGAGTAACATTGGCGGTAGTTTTGAAACTCGTGGAATTGTGCGACGAATTTGTAAGCGATTTAGTATTTTTAGTGGTGCTCGTAATGAGTTTAACTAAGCAATGATATTATCAATCTTTTAAGGAGTCGTATTCTGCTGAATTTCCTTTATGCTCTCATGGAAAGGCGAAACATTCACATTCTGTTCCATCCGCTCGTGTGATATAAACATTTCTCACGGAGAAAGAACAAATTTAGTAAATCACATTAACACTGTTAAACTTGCCTCCAATACAAAATTTAATGATGGTAGTCAGAATATTAATTAGTTTTTCTGTTCTGGAGCCGACTTTGATACAGTAAGAGTGGAATGCTTGTTCACTTCAGTTGAACATATCCCGTTAGCTGCTGCCGATCATGCTGGTGTTCTGTTTAGGAATTTCAGAAATTGCAAAAAAAATATGGCTGTCTGAACCATTCCCAGTGTTAAGTGAAAACAGATGAGCACTCATCAAGATGTAACTTTGTGTATTTAATTTCAGGGGTGATCATAATATGTATTTGACTTGTACTAGTATTGTTTGTAATCTTCCCCCTTACCGTCCTTTTTCACTATGTCTCAAGACTTTGCAACGCATGGTCGTGTTAAAATTTTTCCGCTTTAGGATCTTCTGGATTTCTTTTTGAAAGTTGGCAGGTATGTAAATGTGCGGAATTTTGCAGAGATGATGGTAGTAATACGGTGTGATGACTCAGCAGTAGGTGATATAACAATGTTTGAGGTGGAATTAGCAGTCCGTACAATAAAAATGGGAATGGTACGAGGAATAGATGAAATTAGTGTGGAAATTATAAAGGTAGCTGGAACTGTTCGACTATAATGGATGTACAGATTGTCAAAGTGCAAATGGAAATGTGTGCCAGAAGGCTGGGGAAAGGGAATGATACAAACTTCAAGAAGAGGGACAAAAAAGTGTGTGATAACTAAAGAGGAATCACTCTTATCACAAGTTGTAAAAATACTGAAAAAGGTCATTAGATAGGAGAATGAGAAGATGGGGAGAGAGAGAGAAAGGGAGAGGGGGGGGGAGAGAGGGGGAGAGAGAGAGAGGGAGAGAGTGTGAGTGAGTTGCAAGAGGAACAGTATGGCTTTAGAAGTGAAAGATCTACAGTGGACCCAATCTTCAGCATGAGGCAATTAATGGAAAAGAATTGGGAATATGGAAATGATCTGGTCATGAAATTCACAGATACAACAAAGGCATACAGTAGTGTTCCTAGGGAGGTGCTTTAGAAAACCATGATAAAAAAGGGAGTGTGTATCAAACTGTAGAAATGTACAACTGAGTCAACAGCATAGACTCTGGTTGGAAAGATGGAATAGTTTAGAAATGATATTGGACCAAGATGTGAGTGTGCTGTCACCACTTTTGTTTCTAACCGTTATGGACAGAATTGTAAAGGAGACAAAGGAAGTATAGGGAAAAGCAAGATGGAGTTATTACTATTTACAGATGATATTATGGTCTGGGTAATGAACAGCAAAGATGTGCAAGAACAACTTGATGCATTCAAGAAGAAAATTGAGAAGTATGGTGTGAAAAGCAAGACGATGGTGATATCAAGAGGACAAGAAAAAAATTGTGAAAATTGGTGGTCAGAGCCTTGAAATTGTGGACAGTTTCAAATACCTAGGGGGTGAATTAATGCAGAATACAAAGCTGGGCATTTAGATTAGCAAGAGTGCAACAGGGCACTGCATTCTACGAGACTGTGAAACCTTGTCTGGAATAAGAAGTACCGAGGAAGTATAGAGTTACTGTACAAAATGTATTTTGCACTCATTGACTTACACAGCTGAGGTCTGGACAGTGACAAGTAGGGAGGAGAGTAAAATTCAGCCTAACAAAATGAAATACCCAAAAAGTATAATAGGAAAGGAAAGACATAGTGAGAAGCAAAGATGTTAGTCTGAATAGAAAACCTAAATGAGAGAATTGATACGAATAAACTAAGATGGTTTGGACACCTAAAGAGGATGGAGGAGAAAAGAAAAACATAACAGATAACGGAGGTGATGTTAAAGGGAAACACACGGGGGCGGGGGGGGGGGGGGGGGAGAGACACGCAGAACACGGTGGATTGATTCAGTAAAGAGGAGTGCAAGAAGAATAAAACCTGAACTGGAACAAAATGATGGAAGAGGAATGGTGGAAGGAGAGAAGGTGAAGTGCCATAAAAAGGTTGACCCGGAAACAGTGGGATTATGGAAAAGGATGATGATGATGAATTAAGAACAAACATAATACACACATTATTTCTTTGACCTTCTTAAACCTAAGAAACTAGTTCCACATTGGAAAACAAAAAAATTGAAGAGAGAAATTTCTTTGAAAAAAAGGAACCATCTTTCCTAAACTAATTGCTCAGTTTAAATTTAATTTTGAATATTTCTTTACTTAGATTGTGTTAACTGAGTCACCATTTTGGTATAACTCAGGCTAAAATCAGCAAAGATGGAAAATTCAGTAACTGAGTGAGTTGGCCATGCAGTTGAGAGTGCGCGCGCAGCTGTGAGCTTGCATCCGGGAGATAGTGGGTCCGAACCCTACTGTCGACAGCCCTGAAGATGGTTTTCCCTGGTTTCCCAGTTTCACACCAGGCAAGTGCTGGGGCTGTACCTTACGGCCTCGGCTGATTCCTTCCTACTTTTAGACCTTTTGTATCCCATCATCGCCATAAGACCCATCTGTGTCTGTGCGACGTAAAGCCAGTTGTATAAGATAAATAAATAAAAATTCATTAGGGGCAAGGGTGAGAGGAGGGACAAGATATTTTACTTCATGTTGTGATTGAGGTTAGGAATATTGCTGGTGTTGTGAAAATATTTCCAAAATCCTGTATAGAAGCTTCTTTGTTTTGTTATTGCTTGCCTCTCCATCTTTGTATGACCTTTGTTAATTTGTGTGCTGAAATGTGTATTTTATGTCCACATTTTAGAAAATAGAAGGCCGCGTTGCATCTGATGAGGATCTGAAGCTCTCTGATACATTAAGATACTACATGAGAGATTCTTTTGCTGCCAAACGGTTACTGTATCGCAGACTGCGTTGCCTTGCTAACTACGAAAATGCAAACAGGAATTTGGAGAAGGCTCGAACCAAAAATAAGGATGTTCATGCTGTGAGTATATTTATTTTTTCCATGGGTCTCTACCATATAAATGTAACTGGAAATTAATGATATTGAAAAAAAGGAAGTATTCATCCATTTTCTTTTTACTATTTTAAAATTCATTGCTTTCTTTCTATTTTTCCTAATGAAACAGTCAGATTATACTTCGCTATACCTTGACAGTATGTGTATGATGAAAATACAGTGAAACTCTGTTCAGAAGTTAAAGAAAGAAAAAAAAAAAAAAAAACAACTTCATAAGCAGGAAACTTCTTAAAAGGGGTAATGCCCGAAAACTTATTCTTTACTTTGACATACATGTGAAACACACAGCCAGCAGATTTCCTTGTTTGTGAACAATACCGAAATAGGCTGATATATAAGAGCTGCTAAAAGAAAGCCACAATATAAATACAGTATTAGATTATTGTGACATGTATTTTTAGAGATATAGTAAAATACTGTAATTGAACATACTGTATTATAAAAATTCGTGATAAGAGAAAGGAACATATTATATAAAACCTTGCACAGGAGATAAAAGAAATACTAAGAACATTAAAACGGTAGATGGTGACCATACATTATGTAAATTCCATACTGCATTAGACATTAAATAAATTTCCAAACACAAAAGTCTAGGCTCCTACTTGGAAAAGAAAAAGTCCAGGGTTGACTGTTTTTAGGTTTTTACTGCTTTCTTGAACTATAAACCACCGAGCTGGATAGCTGCAGTCGTTTAAGTGCGGCCAGTATTCAGTATTCGGGAGATAGTGGGTTCGAACCCCACTGTTGGCAGCCCTGAAGGTGGTTTTCCGTGGTTTCCCATTTTCACACAAGGCAAATGCTGGGGCTGTACCTTAAGACCACAGCCGCTTCCTTCCCATTTCTAGCCCTTTCCTGTCCCATTGTCGCCGTATAAGACCTATCTGTGTCGGTGCAACGTAAAGCAACTGGCAAAAAAAAAAAAAAAAAAAAAAAAAAAAAAAAAAACTATAAACCTCCCACATTGCCTTCCATGTGTTTTGAGGCACACTGACTTAACCTTCCATAAACCGCCTCAGTTTTTCACACCCCCTGACATCATCTTCAAGTTAACGGCGGCAGCAGCAGACGGAACACCGGCAACTTGCTCTTAGAGATTCTTAGAACCTATTCATAGGCCCATATCGCCCCTGCATTCCTACTAGTTGTCACGGCCACGGGCGTAGTTTCTGGCTGTTTCGCAAGTACCGCGTGGACAAGCCGATATTGAGTTTATTTTCCTGCTTTAATCCTCTTCGTGTTAAAGGTAATGAATAAAAGAAAAGCAGGTTCAGAGTTGCAGGAATGAGTGCATGGGAAAGTATTGGGGTATTACGTGTGAGTGATAAAGCCGCAGGAGAAACACTAGCACATCTAAATGTAAACAGTTTCTTTCCCCGCGAGAATTTTATTTCATGTCTCCTCATCCTTGTGCTATGTTGTAATAATGCGATGTAATAATTACGAATGACAAGTTAATACAATGTTTAGCTCGTATAAAGGTAAAAATAAAAATAACTTTAAATTTTTTTCCAACACGTGGTATCACAGTGCCTCTGAGTGCGTGTATCAGGCCCCCTCTCGCCAACACCCAGCTGGTTATCAACATTCGTTCAACTACGTAGACGATCGGGATCTTTCGGTTGGCTGTTTGGCGGCATAATACATATCAATCAGCTAGCAAGTCGGCTGCATTCTCTTTGGTCGGCTGTTTCCTGCATAGAGTCGGGATTTTCCTTTGTTTCGTAATAGTTTATTCACCTAACTAATAATGGACATGGAAAATCTTATCAGTTTAGTTCCAAAACGTAATTTCCTCTCAGACAAGACCCTTAAGCATTATTCCAACAACAACGTAAGAGAGAATGTCTGGAAGGAAATAAGCAAGGGAATGAAAAACCAAACAGGTTAGAATATTCAATTTTGTGGTAGATTAGGCCTATACGGTACTTTATTTCGCAATTATTGTTGACCTTACTTCAAATCATATTATCATGTTGTCCATATACAGTACGGTATGTCAGTACGATAATTGACATGGCTTGGAATATACAGTATTTACCGTGAACAATTTTGTAAGTGGCATTCCCTACGGTTGTCGTTCATGTATTCCTAACAAACAGTACGGTAATGCATAAGAAGCTGCTGTGTTGTGGACAAATACATTTTTCGGTTTTTAATTAATGTTGATGCCACCTTGATTAATGACTTCACCCTGTCGCGGCACGCAAACTTACTGCATTAATGTTTTATCAAACCATCCATTGCGTGCTTTGTTTCCCGCATAGAATCCCATTTGATTCTATTCTGCTTGATGTAAGTGGTGGAGTGGAAATTATAATTGATGGGTTCGATTTGATTTCACAAGGTGAGAGTGAGCATCTGGTGGTGGTGGTGGTGGTGTCACAGCGTGACGTCATATAACCTTGGCAAGGCGGAGACGCTCCATGACAGGCGCAAACGGTCTAACACAGGGTTCATCTTGCACTGGGACTGGAGGGTTCTAACAATGAGCTGCTTTGAGCAGACGTTTTCTATCTCAAGGTGCTCTAAAATTTGAACTGTTTAACCGGGAAATATATTTACAACAGAACACTTGAAGCGGAATAATTATACTTATATCTTAATGCAACCGATCAAGGGACCAAGAATATAACACTTCTTAGGCAGGAAAACTTCTTATGCGGGAACTTCTTAACAGAGTTTCACTGTAAGTAACTCTTAATATATCACAACCAGGTTTTTAACCAATGACTATAATAATCACTCCAACTCGGAAGTCAACTGTTCACTTAATGTGTACATAATTTTTATTTTCTCATTTGAAATGGGTGTTGTCACTTGTAGTTCTATTTAATTTGTATATTTTCAATGGAGACCCTATTTTCTGGCAGTTTTTGTTGCTTATTCTACCTTTGTTGAATTCTCTGATAAAAATTGTATCACAGTGCTCAACAAAGTCTTCTTTTCTGGCAGTGTCTGCTTCTAGCATAAAGTTTAGCGGTATTAGCTCCCATTGTTTAACTGAAATGGTAAGTTCGGACTGTGCCTGAATGGAGCTGTACCACCTTGGGTCAAGGTCACGTGTTAACATATTTACTCGTGTATTAGACCTCCTCCTCCTCCCCCCAGCTTTTTTAGATGAAGAAAATGAGAGAAAACAAATCTCACATACAAGATCCCCCAACATAATCTGTCAGAACAGCAACAATTCCCCTTTGAAGTGGGTACAGCTCTGATGACATCACATAAATTAGCGAATAGTTTCGTCCATGCGTACGACCCACTCAATGAAAACACACGTTGATGTCGTGCAGTACATCTGTTTTGTAGTTACGAAATGCAGCAAGGCATAGGCCTACTTCAGCTCTGATGTCTCACAAATAGTTGAATAGTTTTGTGTCCGACCCGCGCATTGTAAGCACGCATCAGTCGTGCTATATGTCTGTCTTTTGTAGTTAAGAATGTCCGCCAGCGTAATAGTTAGCACTATTAACAGCCGTTCTTGGGAGCCTGAGTTTGATTCCCAGTACCGTACAGTCATATTTATGAATGACGAGAAAATTGATGAAAATGAAAATCCACTGCCTGTTTCCAGTCATTCGCCTGGGTCAGGAATGGAATGAATGAAGCCCCATCTAGCGGTGAGGATAGGAATTGTGCTGACTGCCGAAACCTGTCGCACTCCTCTGGGGCAATGATTAATGAATGACAGATGAACTGAAATGATATTGGAGTGTGTTGCTGGAATGAAATATCACTGTCGGCAGCACTGAAAATGGTTTTCCGTGGTTTCCCATTTTCACACCAGGTAAATGCTGGGGCTGTACCTTAATTAAGGCCATGGCCGTTTCCTTCCCACTCCTAGCCCTTCCTTGTCCCATCGTCGCCATAAGACCTATCTGTGTCGGTGCGACGTAAAGCAAGTAGGGAAACAAAAAAGGAATGAAATATGACAGGGAAAACGGGAGTACCCGGAGAAAAACCTGTCCTGCCTCCGCTTTGTCCAGCACAAATCTTGCATGGAGTGATCGGGATTTGAACCATGGAACCCAGCAGTGAGAGGCTGGCGCTCTGCTGCCTGAGCCATGGAGGCTCTATGAGAATGTTATGCGGTAAAAGTGGTATACATGCAACTCCCCTCCACTGGGGGCATGTCTATAAAAAGCTGCATCATATCGGGATGAGGAAATGAGTTTACTTAGTTAAGAAACATCCACGGTTGTTGCTATTAATATAGCAGGCGAGATCATTAACAAGATCGTTTAATATCTCGTAACTCGGGCCAATATAGGTAATTTTTGGAGAGACATAGGTTTAAAATGTGATAAAAACAATCCAGTCATAACGATTATTTTACTTGCCAACGTGCCTAACAAATAATAATAATAATAATAATAATAATAATAATAATAATAATAATAATAATAATGATTTTACGTCCCCACTTTCAACGATTTTTTTGAGATGCCAATCTTGATGTGATCAATATAGAGAACAAGCATGAAATATACTTAAAAATAAGGGTCTAGTTTTCAACAGCTGCAGTTATCCATAGAATGCTTTCGGTTGCTATGTATTACATTCAGAAGTACGACTTGTTACATAAGCTAGTTATCAGCTGTTGGTTTGGCATGCTTTCTACAGTCGGGAATGAAACTATTTTAAAACGTTTCAAAAAGACGGGACCTTAAATGCTCTCGATTGCAGTCCATGGGTGATGGGACGGCAGCGAAGATGTTCCATCTTGTATATACAGGCAATGAGATAGCTAGACTTTCATCCTCTTGTCCTATTTTCATATTTCTGTTAGTAATGCAGTGTCGTTTCTTTTTTTGCGTACTTAAAAAGGCATACTTCGTCTTTTACTATAGACATGTTCAGTTCGTCCAGCTCGTCTTCAAATACAGTAAAACTTCGTTAAGACGTTTCTGCAGGGGACAACAAAAATGAACGTGTTAAGCGAGAAAACGTACTAATTATACGAATAAAAACTATCCAACAGGGATATGAAAACACAAGATATGATTTTTTCAGACGTAAAGGCATTTTACATCGTGTATCCGCGGGTACAGTGAAAACTATATCTACAATTTCTCAAGATGAGAGGAAAGTATTAAGAGGTGTGAAGAACACGAGAGAACAAATATGAAAATCTTTTCTGGTGGGGCTTATAAAATAAGTGCACTGAATGTTGTGTAAAACACCAAACAACAAATATGAAGACATATGCACGGAGGCCAATAAAAATATGCAAGTATTATTGCAGATCACACTCCTTTTAAAACTTACGTTAGTAGAAACCTTTTATTTCGGAGCAGTGGGTTATAAAACATTATTTTCTGGCCACACTTTTAGACAATGAATTGGAGGTTATATTCAGCCATGTGGAACTGTGACAAAACAGAAGGACTGGCTGCCATTTTGATAAACTTTGACCAAGTCGAATCGATCGAGTCAGAACACGAATCTTGATTTATGAATTACATTTTCCGTATTGACATTTACCAATCGTCATAAAAGGAAAGAAAAATTCCACCTAATCAATACATTTATTTTCTTGTAAAGTATTACAATCTAGGACCGGTTTCGACCCTTCATAGATCATCCTCAGCTATATCAGAATCATATTTGCATTTTTATCTTATACCTCTGAAAGACCTTCATGATATATTGTTTCATAATTTTCAGTGAAAACTTATCTTAAAAACTTACAAATTTACAAGCGTTGTGTTAAAATTAAAAATTAAAATTACAAAACTTTGTCTATTATATACATGCACTTTCCTTTTATGACGATCAGAACACGAAGGTGAGAGTTCAACATTCGCGACCTGTTTGCCTAAAGATGCGGATGCCAGTCCATTTTCTGAAAGATTTTAATGTTGCCTTCATTAGAAAGGAATTTCACTTTTCCCATATCCATACCTAGGCTATAACACTAGTCAATTTTACACGATTATGTTCCTGATCCAGATATAGGCTACCGGTACTGTATCACATGGAAAAACTTCACTGTACCACTCAACACAAAGGTAAGATTAAGTGTATCATCCTAATTCAGTAAATCATATAATTCCATCATTAGACAGAGTAATCAAATTCAAACATGTTTCAACTTGTTTGAGCCATTTTCAGTGAAGAAAAAGGGAGAAGGGGGGGCGGGGGGGTTGAAGTAATTTACATAATACAAGCTAAAAATGTACCAAAAACATAATGAAGGAACAAATAAAAACACAAAAGAGATAAATGGAACATGCTTACACAGTAAAGCACAAGAAATACTTTGCAGTGAGTTTACATATGAGGGAGACTGGTCACCGGTTCGAATCTATAGGGAAAGATCTGACAATAATTTGGAATATGGGAAAAGGGTGAATGTTAAATGAGCTAGAAAGTTTATATATCTATTTAGATGAGACATATAATAAAGATCAGAATTTTAATGAAGTCACGGACATTAAAAGCTCATTACATGAATTAACATCTGGATTATTAAATACGGTCAGTTCAGGGAAAGTAAAGACCCCTCACACATTTAATATGCTCAGAGGCTCCTCCCACCTCTCCGAGTATTAGACCCGCTCCTGCCAATCATAGTAATTCCCCTCCGACAGCCTTGATGCAGATAGTCCCGCCTACCCCTTCCTCCCTTCCACACACCTTAACCCGTTCCCCACCGTCTCTGCCGCATAGATAAAACACGAGGAACAAAGCTAACAGACAAGTGTGTAACACTTCATGGGGAACACGCAAGTACTCGCTCGAATACAGTCAATTAGAAGACCCCTCTCTCTTTTTTATTTCTGCTTTTGAGATTTCCTTTCGTTCTCCTTTCAGAGAACGAATGGTCCAGTAGACTAACAAATGTTCTCTACAAGGAGCCCTACACACAATGGGTGATATGAATAAAAATGAGATCTAACACGGAGACAAGTCTCGAAGGAGGATTGAGACGAAAGTTACTTGCGAGACAGAACTCGTCGTGTATATGAATAAAGTTTGTTTCTCGCTAACGAGACTTGTCTACTTCCGCTTGAGATGAGTCTCGCACACTGGCTCTGGTATCTGTCAGCTGACGAGTGAATTACTACAAAAAGTGGTTTTGTTGGAACAGATGAAAGTGTTAGATTTACAAGCGAAAAAGATTGAAAAGCGACAGTGTGTTCTCGAAAAAACAGAAGAACTCATTTCAGTGCAAAAACAGATTTTGCAACTGCAAATGGAAAATCTTTTACATGAAAGAGAGAGAAGATCAGAACAAACAAGTACAACCGAAGTGGAACACCCACCGATATTTTTTTCATTTAGAATAGTTCTTGACAGACTTTTCTTCTTCTTCAGTTATGTTTAACTTGGGAGCCTATTCTGCAAACTATAGGCTACCTTTCGTATTAATCAGTATTCAATAATCATTAGTTCTTATTTCAATTCTTTCTAGGCTTACATAAACGTAGTGGCTCCTACATTTGGTATACTTGAACCCCAGCTTGTGAACGACTGATTTAAGGTTTCTTTTCTTGTAAGTTTCCTTCAAGATTTTCTGTAAGAAGTTGCATTGTATTTATCATCACATTCAGGATCCACATACAAATGCATAATTTTCTGAGGTCATTGAAAGTCACTCAAACACTTTTTAGCACACGCTTCGTACTTCATTCTTCACGAATATGAAGAGTTTATTGACCATACCTGTGCATAGCTGGGGGTGTTTCTGTCTATAATGTACTTTTTTTTCTACAATTTGTTTTACGTCGCACCGACACAGATAGGTCATATGGCGACGATGGGAGAGGCTTAGGAGTGGGATGGAAGCAGCCATGGTCTTAATTAAGGTACAGTCCCAGCATTTGCCTCGTGTGAAAATGGGAAACCACGGAAAATGATATTCAGGGCTGTCGACAGTGGGGCTTGAAACCACTACCTCCCGGATGCAAGCTCACAGCCTCGCGTCCCTAACCGCATGGCCAACTTACCCGGTATATAATATACTACCAATACCTATATACTGTTGCATAAACTGTCTAAATTGCAAACTTTCAAAACTTAGAAACAATACAAAATGCTATCCATATTGATAAACGAAGGGAGTTGTTTGATTTTGATCAGACAAATTGCAATGAAACTTAGTAATATGATGAGCTATGACATCCAGAACTCAATGGTGATAACTGTTCTGCCGTGAAATAACATTTTCGTACCGGTATTTATTGACAGTAAATTTTTGCTCCAGTTTTAAATGGAACATGGTGTGTAGATGGCAGCGATTTCAATGAAACATGGTAGGATGGTCAGTTAAGACTTCAGAACATCGCTGCATGATTGACGTTATATAGGTTACCCGCAGTGTGACAAAATGAATCAATCTCAACAAGAATCCGAAAGTTTAAGGCTATTTATAGCATGCAAGTTTATATACAAATGACGAGGATTTCCTATTACATATTTTAGCCTCAATTGTAAACGACAAAGAAGTATTAAAAGCCTAAAATTTTGAAATATTCATATACTGTGCATGTTAGTAAAATGGGTTTGACGAGCAAGACATTCTGTTCATGTTGTCAAAATCTAATTTTCACTCTATAGCGCACTGTTTAATCTAACTTTAAAATAGAACTATCAGTGCATTTCTACTGTGCATACACGAGGTCAGTACAGCTGCAAACCACCCAGCTGTTCTTTAGCAATTAATTATAACAATTAAAAGAAATAAGTTTCACAATGATAGATCCGTATTGAACTGTGATTACAAGAGAGTAAAATAATATTTTTATTGGTCCACCTTTTCAATACAAAATGAAAATAGTTTAAATTACATAGGGACTAGTTTTGACCTAGTAATAGGTCATCAGCCTGAAGTAAATTAAAGCGTAAATATCGAAGAAAACAAACAATGTAAACACAAGTACAGTCTTTTTAAAGGTACATACCATGTGGGAAATTGAGTAGCAATATATTAAAATAATAACTCTTCCAATTGACGAAACACTGGGCGGAAGTTATGTAAAGTTTGGTGCGCCGTATATCATAAAAGTCCAGTGTGCACTAAATGATGATATAAAGAAGAATTATCAGTTGAATGCTGGCTTCTTGAGTTTGCTGTTGTATATTCGAAGAAGTTACGTCATTTTTTAAGGTATTGATAGACGTCAAAATACATGGATGTTGGATCTCTATTTTTTAACATAATATAGCGCTTCTCTGGTTTCCTAAGCCTCCACGCGCAACAATTGCCTTGTTCCAAAAAACTGAAGAGCCTTTCCAACATCCATGTATTTTGACGTTTATCAATACCTTAAAAAATGACGTAACTTCTTCGAATATACAACAGCAAACTCAAGAAGCCAGCATTCAACTGATAATTCTTCTTTATAACATCATTTAGTGCACACTGGACTTTTATGATATACGGCGCACCGAACTTTACATAACTTCTGCTCAGTGTTTCGTCAATTGGAAGAGTTATTATTTTTTAATATATTGCTACTCAATTTCCCACATGGTATGTACCTTTAAAAAGACTGTACTTGTGTTTACATTGTTTGTTTTCTTCGATATTTACGCTTTAATTTACTTCAGGCTGATGATGACCTATTACTAGGTCAAAACTAGTCCCTATGTAATTTAAACTATTTTCATTTTGTATTGAAAAGGTGGACCAATAATATATTATTTTACTCTATTGTAATTATAACAATGTCATTGATTTTATGACAAAGTGAATATCAGCAATAAATTTAAGACAGGTAGATTGTCAATTCATGGAAGTTTCATCAAAATCTGTCTGATCCGAACCAAATGCTTTCCTCGTAGTATTCGGTGCAAGTGAGATTTTGGTGCGATGGTTGAGAAAGAGCAGCACTCATGGAGGCAGCAAATCATTGGCCGAATAACGTCATTATGCGAATCTGTTAAATGTTGTGAAACCAGTTACAGCATATTTTTTTCAAGGGCGCGAGCCGCCGGTTGAAACTTTTAAATAAACTTAGAAACAGTGCAATCGGAAAAGGCATGGGCAGGAAATTTTACGGCACTTAAACATAAATGGGATAGCTTACACCAGTACCTAAGATACTCGCACATTCGTTCAATACCATTTGGCCGACATGTGATAGAGAGCGATAATTTTCAGACTTGAAAAAATATCCTTCCAGATATCAAAATGTGAATAATAATAATCCACCCTACGGGTCAGGGTGACCACAGTATTTTTCCCAACTAGTCAGTTACATATCTCAGGGTATTCATGCCTCCAGAAAAATGGTTAATTTTTCTCTGTTTTGGTTTAACGTGCGTTCAAAGAGAAAATAATGACACCATATGCGGTCCAGCATTACGTAATTCAACGCTCAGTAGTGGATTTCGCGTACGCAAACTTCAGTCAACATTTCGACAAACACATCTGCATAACGAGAACCTTACTCACTAAGTATAACTACAGACTACCATTACAAATGAAAACTCATTCCATTCTATAAAAAATCAATCAAGAAACACATTTATTAAATTATCAAGACTTGCGAAAGAAATGGTTAATGTCAAATATTGCTCATGATCTTCCAATTGTCAACCTAATAAATAAATATTCTAATCCCTAAATCAAATATTCTAAGTCAGCGCTGGCTTATTCCTAAACTAAGTTTTCATATCTTAACATACTGGGTCGCGTATTCCTGAAATGAATTGTTGCTTTGTTTCATCTTCCTATTAAAATTTACATCTGGTCATTTAAGTATACAGTATATCATAGTCTTCTGATCACGGTCAAGATTCGGTATATCAGTAAATTATTCCATCACTCACGGTGTTAATTATACACCCTCATCAAAAATACAATCATTACATTGTTCAAATTATCGTGGAAATGAACTGAATATGAATAAAAGTGTTCTGAATACTAATATCAGTGACCTAAGTTACATTGAAAATTATCTGAGTTCGTTGGTGCAGACTACAGTGAAGAAAATGAAATATTGAATGACGCACTAAGCTTCTCGGTCCAATTGCCACTTAAGTACGGCTCCTAGCTAAATATTCGCTCTAATAATATTTCAGATTAACAAAACATTGATGATATCCTATGTAAATCTCAAATAATTTCCCTACTCTAGCTATATAATTTCTTATGTAACGTATTCCAGTTCAATATGCACGTAGCCAATACGCATTTTTTTCATATATGGATGTGCAAGTGCCTACATTAAGATATTTCAACACTACATTACCATACTAGTTACATCCTAGTTTGATCTTCCACGCCATTAACATTCATTCAGAATATGACACAGTCATGCATTCATATACCCATCACCGGTTGTTATAATAGTCAAACCACTTTCACACTTCATTAAAATATGCGTAATTTTATTGTCCATACCTTGCTATAGTTCCTCCCTGGGGCATACTTATATTCCGTAGTCACTTTACTTGTGCTCCTATATCGTATAAAGTATCATATATACTTCATTATTTCATTACTAACCTTCGTTTCAACCCATATTTAATTCATTTAACATCTATAATTATCGCGTTTAACCTCCAATATTAATTAAACACAACGATACGTATCACTCCAGTAGCGCAGAATTCGTTCCTCAAAACTCATTTTATCATACAATTTAACATATAACCCCAAATTCAGTATCTATTTTTTTTTCAATATAATAACACAGCAAAGAGTATGGTAATTTAACTTAACCAATTCAAACATGCGTCCCTCTGTGACGTAAACTGGGTTTGACTGGTATTACATCACTCATGGATCTTTCTAACTAACCGGGATTCTTTGAAACCTATGTTACACTACGTCACACTTTTAAATCGTATTCTTACTTCCTTGGATAAGATGATATAGTAAATACGTTACCAATCTGTCACGAGATATCGTCTTAAATATTTCACACTGCACTTTCTTGTATTCACTGCACTTTCTTGTATTCACTGCACACTTAATTATCTCACGTTTAGGCTATTCAGATCTATTGCATATACTGGTAATACTCTACATAAGAAATTATACTACTTAATACTATTACTTAGCTCGCCATTCAATATCTCGGGCCTTAGTTGCTCATCGGTCTGGTCACAGGCCTTGGATTGAGAACTGGGCAGGTTCTCCATCACTGGTATCTCGGGTAGAGTGACCTCCTCCACACGGGTCGGGTGGTTTTAACTGCCAGGATGACATCTCCCTCCAGGTTGGTCTATGCTGATTTAGCAAGCCATTATCTGTTCAGGAACACAGTAGACAATATCCATCGATACTGGAAAATGTGAATTCATCATGGTTCTGCGAAGTATATATATATATTTTTATGATTGCCTCTTTATTTAGGCTATCGTTGCTATTATTTCCACTTAATATAGCTCAATTTCAAGCTCTCGCGACTCAATCAACTTCTTGTTTCCGAACGATTTTGCGTCTAAGTATTTTGATGATCTTTTCGAAATTTCTGGGGTTTATTTCTTCTTTAGTGTATTTGAACATTTATCTCTTCGTTTTCTTCAATATTACCGTCCTCTGAGCTTAAAATTCACGTTAGATACTGCAAATCTTGCTTATTTTTTAGAGCGATGTTCAAGAAGTCTTATCCTTACGAGGTCAATTTTTAAGTCAATTTTTATAATAATCCGATTGACCCTTCTTATTTTTTTAAAACAATTCTATCGATTCTACACCATTGTACACCGCCTTCATAGTGGTAGGTTTAAGTTAGTCATGGCCTTCTGACATATATAAGTATCGATATCCTACTACACATTTCTTTGCCTTGGCTGGCCTCTACCTTCCGTAGGCGCCATTTTGTAATACGTCCAGTAAATGCATCGGGTACAATAATAATAATAATAATAATAATAATAATAATAATAATAATAGGTAATAATTTCGTATGGCTATTTCTAGCCTGGTACAACCCTTGTAAGGCAGACCCTCCGAAGAGGATGGGTGTCATCTGCCGTGTTATTGTAGTGGAGGATAGTGTTGTGTGTGAGTTGCGGGAATGTTGAGGATTTAAGGTTAAAATCTCTGACCCGACAGCGAATCGAACTCGGGGGGGCCCCCTGAACCGAAAAGTACCACGCTGACCATTCAGCTAAGGAGCAGGACGAAGTGAATAATGAAAACCTTGAATAATTGTAAGTCATATCTTAAACATAGCTATGTTTTATTTCGGCCTTTTCCGTGATTGTGAATTAATTTTATTTATAAAATGTTAGTCGTGTTTTGTGAATAGAAAAAATGTCAACGTACAGAAAAAATCACAAATGTAGAATAGATCAAGAATAATTAAAGTAATTTAATAATTACTAAGAAAATTATTAGAATTGTATGTTGCACGGTTGTGCATATTTCTGGTTTGATTTTGAACATTTTACACTTTATGATGCATGTAAATCCTATCACAAATGGCTATCATCGTCATCATTATCATTATTGTTATATGAATGTCTCGTGTATTCGCTCCAGAAAATGTGCTAACCATTCCACATTTTCTTTCCGGTAACAGTAGAGATCTTTATAATCATGTTCGAGAGAATTTCTTCATGGTTTATACATTTTTTTTCTCGGTTGTAAAACCATCATAAACTCCGCCATCACGTTTTCAGCCTGATTCAATCGGCTTGAGTCACCTTCTGGGCTGTCTCAAGAAATTCTGAGACCAGTCTCTATTCAGAGAGACTAAACTCCAGTTTATTCATATACATTTGGAGATGTGTCTCCGAGAGAATCCCCTAACGAGCTGTGTCTCAAGGAGCAAAGGTCACTGCTGAGACATCGCTTTTTTATTCATATACATTTGAGACATGTCTTAATATTTGAGACAAGAGATACGTCTCTGGTTTATTCATATCACCCAATGTGACCACATGGTATTCTGCATATTAGCCTCACGATCTTAAAACAGAGGTTCCAATTCACACTGAAACTACCCCATGAGAAGTTTAAATTGCTTTCACATCTAACGACAACAGTAGCTGCATGACCACGTCTTACACAATACATAGTTCCTGTGTTTATGAACTCGCTTTTCCTTTGTTAGAAACGCATGTTTTTACCATTGCATTTGGAGAAATAGGAGATAGTTCAAAGTGACATTTCAAATTTTCGTACGAGAAGAGGATCTGGTTTTAGTCTCGGAACACATGGTTTTAGAATGACTAAGTGATGGTGTTTCAGTGGCATTTTATCACAATTTTTATTTAGTGTAGTCCATATGTCACACTTAGTGTACCAGAATTTTAAGCATATAAGGTCACAAGGCTAATTAGCTAGCTTCTTGTTTTAATATTTAAGGTTAGTATTATAAGATTAAGGCTGAAGATGCCATATAGAAAGGGCAAAACATGAAGGTGTCTGTAATTCTATGTATTTGTAACCACTTATAAGTGGATAGTATTGAAAAGGTGGTTAAAAAAATGCCTTAATTGGATTTTAAGTTACCTTCCATGTTCCGCTCTTCTCCGCTCGGCAGCAGTACGTACTGGGTTCTGTTTGTCTCTCGGTTGGCTTCTGTGTTCTGTTCGGCTCCGCTTGGTGGTGGTGGTGGGTGCTAGTTGCAGTTTGTTGCAATGTGCGTCTATGCGGTAGGCATTATTTCTTGTCCCTCTGGGCTGATACTGTCCTCACCCTCGCGTAGTGTTTCTACGGTGGCCAGGTAGATGGTGCCACTTGTCCCTCGGGGCCGCTGTCTTCTGCCTGGCATAAGGCTTCTGTTTCGTTTGCTGGCTGTATAGATCGTGCCACTTGTCTTGCTGAGCTGACATCTTTCCTCTTGTGTAGCGCTTTTGTTTCGCTAACCTCGCTTCCTGTGTGTTTTGAGAGAGAGCTCTCCTTTTTGGTGTGTGTTTCATTTCTATGAAACAGTTTTTGATCTTGCTCACCTCTCTGGATGACATCTGTTTTTTTTTTTTTCAGGCATCCGCCTTCTGCTGTACTGGTTATAACTTGGAGAGCGCTGTTTGCATGCTGCTCTGTAGTTTCTCCATGTTATCTATATTTCATATTTATAATGTTTGAGATAAAATATTAAACAATTCCTGATTGGTATGGATCTGAAAAGAATCCCTTTCTGGAGAGGTTATATGAAGAATAGTTTCAAGATGAGCATCATAAAGTTTATTATTAAGGAACAACTTAATTTTTTTATAAATTCAATTTCCATTTTTAAGCATAATGCATTTAGCTTTGAAAACACATTCTTTTCTCTTGTGATGTCCTTAGAAATATTGGGTTTACAGTTGACATATTTTGGAGTTATCATGTAAACACTGTTTTAAAAGGAGGTAGCTCTGCAAATTTTGGCAACTTTGATCTTGAGGTTCAAGAAATGTTTTCCTTTGTATTTGGCCAAAACTAGAACATGTTTCATTTAGCCTTTTTGTGGCCATCTTCAGTGGGATTCAAATACCTTTTTTAATCACATGGCAGAAGGAAAGAGGCCTCAGGGGTAGATATTCCACATCAAATGATTTTGTTCCTCCTATCTTGGTCTTTACACTATGAACGCATTTTATTTTGCAAAGCCTTTATTATTTGTACTTCTACTGTGACTACTTGTTTTTGCCTCAGTGCATCCCAAACCAACAACCTTTGTACACTGTCATAGGCCTTCTCAATGTCTATAAAAGTCCTCAACAAATCTTTCCCAAGCTCCCATCTTTTCTCCATTATGAGCCTTTCTGAGATGATCAGGTCAAATGTTGATCTGTTTGTCCTAAAGCCATTTAAGGATGAGCTACTTGGAGACTATTAAGGAGAACGTTTTTATCAAGATTTGGTGAAGAGGAGAGCTGTTAAATGTCTAAGTTAGCTGTAGTCCCTTAAGTGCGGCCAGTATTCGGGAGATAGTGGGTTCGAACCCCACTGTCGGCAGCCCTGAAGATTGTTTTCCGTGGTTTCCTGTTTTCACACCAGGCGAATGCTGGGTCTGTACCTTAATTAAGGCCATGGCCGCTTCCTTCCCAGTCTTAGCCCTTTCCTGTCCCATCGTCGCCATAAGACCTATCTGTGTCGGTGCGACGTAAAGCCAATAGGAATGAAAAAAAATGTTTAGTTATGCAGTGACTTACAAGAGAGAAATACTTGCCACTCTTGGCTCCTGGCATAGGAGATGAGGATCATATACCAGGCAGCATGGATCAGTCAGTCTGTCTCCATAGATCTCCCAGAGCAGGCAGTCCTGTATTACTTTAATTGATTGACTAAATTGACCAGCAGCAGTTTGGAAGGTAGAAGACAAGGCGAAACTATGGTTATTTCTGTTTGTCCATCCAGTGACGCAAGCAATGCTTTTACTCATGTGAATGAGGTATGCATAATAAAGTACTAATAGAAGAGGCATTTTTTAAATTGCTCTTGGTTATGAAAATTGTTACTTCTTGTACCTAGAAAGAAAGTTTAATATACTATGGTATTTGTTTCTTTTTGTGGCTATTCCTTGTTCAGTATTAGTTTCAATGTTTCATTTTGTTGTCAGGCAGATGTCTGTTCTTGTTTCAAGGTGCATTTTTTTTTTGTTGTTGTTTGTGAAACTGGGTTTTTAGGTGAATAGACGTCAAATCACTATTTTTGGAAAGTTCGTTTGGATAAAATTTCAGTTTCAGTCCATGTGGGATTCCTTTTCTGTGAATTGTCATTTTACTGTTTTAAACACACACTCAGTGATTTTGAATGCATTTTTTAATTCATTATTGATTGCCATTTTTGCTCCCTAAAGGCCTTGGAAGTGGCTGATGTAAGTAAAAATGTGTGATTTAATGTGTTAGTTGCTAATGTTTGCTTATTAAGTTCTGTATACTTTGAATCACCCGTTTCATGTATTATTTGAATTTTCTTCTGATTATCTTAATAATGGCTCCCTGATTAATAACCTCCAGTTGATGGTGGTACTTAGCAATCCTGTGCAAGTCCCTTATGGTTGGTGTATTTTGGATTTCCAGTGAACCTTCCAATTAATAGCTCTTATGGCCCTGTGCATGATCGCGTCTCTGTAGTGATTGTTTAGATGGGCTCTCGGTAATTTTTTTCCTTCCCAGAGCATGTCTGTATCAGCATTCCCTGATGTAAATTCAACCCACTGTTTTTTGTTTTAGGTGTATTATTTGTAGTTGTACTGTGAATGAAATGATTTTGCCGAGATTTTATACTTGATATATATCATAGTAAAATCTAAATTTTCTTTTTAAATATGTTTCTAATTGGAATAATTGTTGTCTGTGTTATGATTCATATAATGAAAGAACTTGCCTTGTTTTGTATTCACTGGAATTCTACTTTTCATCTTAGAGTTCTTTCAGGTAAAATTTCTTATTTATTGTTTTCCAATAATGCTAAAAATCTTCATACTGCTGTTTGCTTTTTATTGCTATACTAGAGGAGAAACCATTGCGGTTGTGAAAATGATTTTGGTTTGGTTATTAGAAACTGAGTAGGGACTTGACTGGAGATTATACATTGTTAAACAATTTCAGGTTGTTATTTGGTCAGCAGAAACACCTGCTATGTTGTTTGTTTTTCGTATGAAGTTTGAACAGCTACAAATTACTATACATTTGAATAGAATAATTATGCAGTTTTGTACGAGTGTTATGCAAAATGGAAAGAAATGCAGTTAGAAAGTAACAATGGGCAAAACAGTGACTTCTTAATATAAGTGATATGTGACTGGTTTTTCTGTGTGTGTGATTCTTTGTTGGTATTCATTCTTTCATTACTTTGAAACCCCAGTATTTATGAAGGCTATGCCGAAAGCTTTTAGCAGAGTGTGAGGAAAAAGTTTTATTTGCAAAACAACAATTACAACTTTTCAAAATACTCTCCATTAGCACATATACATTTTTCCATTCTCTGAAAACACTTAGAAAACGTTCCAGTCCAAGCTTCTTTCGGGATGTCACTTAGTGCACTCTCGTATGCTGCAATGGCCTCTTCATCTGACGAAAACTGCTGCCCACATATTTTTTCCTTGGTCTTAGGGAACAGAAAGAAGTCGCATGAGGCCAGGTCAGGTGAATAGAGGGGATGAGGTAACACTCGCACTTTTTTCCTGTCCAGAAAGTACATTGTTCTGGTAACCCTGTGTGCAGATGCATTGTCGTGATGCAGCAGAAAGTGCCCACTCTTGGACTTTGGGTGCTGTGACCTCCAAGTGGCGAGGACTTTGGGAAGACAGTCATTCACATACCATTCAGCATTGATCGTACAACTCAAAAACTACTGAACCAATTTTAAAAATTACTTCACCTATAGAAGCTACATTGCCAGTGAGTAACATGGGCTGTATTTTATTTTCAAAACAATTCATGGGGGGGGAGGGGGGGAGGGGGGCAGGGGGAGATATAAAAATAATCGGCTAATATAGGCAAAATCGAATTTGTCGTACAAGGACGAGACATAGCTCATTTTAAGCCCCTTGATGCAAAAAACAAAACTTGGTAAGCATATGGGCCCGAAAACCACGTTTTAAGGCCCTAATACCAACCATTCAGGAGATATTGGCACCACACTACCCCTGCTCTAGGAATCGGATAAAGAAATGAACTGGTGTAACCATGGCAACGTCAGCTTCAGTATTCTTACAGCAGTGAGATTATCTACAATATATCACAAAAACCTAACATGTTACAGACATGAAAATTGGTATTTTGAATCTCCTTTAAAAATAAGAGAACACAATTTTTTTTCTTTCAGAAAATCCACTTACGTGGTGAGGGGGTTGAAAAGAGGAAGGAGTTGAATTCTTTATATGAGGATACATATATCTCAGAAACTGAAGATGTTAGATGTTAGAACTGGTACTTGGAATCTCTTTTAAAAATAAATGAACACGCTTTTTTTGGAAAATCGACTCAAGGGGGTGAAATAAAAAAAAGGTGAATTTTTAAAATGAGCATCTTCTACTACTTTTCCCACACCTGAGGGATCGTGAGTGCAAACTGTGTCGACATGTGGATTTGACCCTGTTTTATGGCTGGATGCCCTTCCTGATGCCAACATCGTGTTGAGGGATGTAATTACTGTTGTGTGTTCCTGTTGTGGTTAGTAATGTGGTGTGTTGAGTGAATATGAAGAGGAGAGTGTTGGAACAAACACAAGCGACCTGTCCCCGAACCAGATGAATTAATCATACGCAATTAAAATCCCTGACCCAGCCCGGAATCGGACCCGGAACCCTGTGAACCGAAGGTCTCAATGCTGATCACTCAGCCGAAGAGTGGGACAGTTTTTAAAATGAGTATATCTCATAAACTTAACATGTTATGCGAAAATTAGCATTTATAATCCCCTTTAAAAATACAGAAACTCATACTTTTTGTTTTCGGAAAATCAACTTAAACTGGTGATGGAAAATAAGTGAAGGAGTTGCATTATCTTTATGTTGGTACTTATATCTCAAAGACTAAGATGATACAGACGTGAAAATCGGTATTTGGAGTCTCCTTTAGAAATAAAGAAACCCTTTTCTCTTTTCTCTTTTCAACTTAAAAGAGGACTGTTTCTCACATGTAGACATCCATGTCACATGTTCCAGATTTAGCTCTGCCAGTAGCCGGTCATCTTAGCCCCAAAAGCCAATGCCACAAACATGGTTTACAGAGAGATTCTGAGGTGAATGGTATGTGAAACGAGTTTCCAAATACCTGTCTGCCTTCTATACACATATTTCACCTAATAGATTCGCAATTACGAGCTAATGGATTGTTAAAGGTACATACAAACAACATTTTGGTAGAGTGGAATATCGGTACTCGTATAAATTAATGAGTTCTTAAAGTCCATTTTCTGCATCTTTGGTGTGTTTACAAATGCACCCTGTTAAGAACATTTGTGGTAAAATGATTGCTATTTGTTGCACATCTGAAGTACAGCATGTTGTAGTGCTGCATTGTAAAGCAGTGATTAGGCATTCCGTTCATAATTTGTGCATGCGGAACACTTGTTAGTAGAAAGTCCGTGGCTAGAGGGCCACCTGGTATAATTAGTGTGTAATGGAAAGGAACAATTAAGTGTCACATCATGTCATAGAGAAAGGAACTGAATTGAATATATGTTGGCCTCAATGAATGAAGCTGGAGGGCAGAAATGAACTCGTCAGGGGCTGATCGATGTAGAAGACCTGGGATTGATTGGGAGAGACCCCATCTATTGAAAAACAGGAGTGTATGAAGATGAGATTGTTGTGTCCTGTGTTTTCGTGTTAGTCTCCCCTCTTTCCATTGCTCCCTTTTCCCATACTGACCCACCGTTATCTCGCACTGTTACATCTAGCTACAGACCAGCTGCACTACGCTGGTCGTAAACAGATATAGGTACACCAAATGTAGGTGAAGAGTGGTCCATTACTGGTAGACATTACAAGATATTAGAATCATCCCGACCGAGCTCGATAGCTGCAGTCTCTTAAGTGCGGCCAGTATCCAGTATTCAGGAGATAGTAGGTTCGAACCCCACTGTCGGCAGCCATGAAAATGGTTTTCCGTGGTTTCCCATTTTTACACCAGGTGAATGCTGGGGCTGTACCTTAATTAAGGCCACGGCCACTTCCTTCCCACTCCTAGCCCTTTCCTGTCCCATCGTCACCATAACCCTTTCAGACCGTGTACGCACAATTGTGCGGGTTCGTATTTTATTTATGTCTGAGCTTATTTGACATTTTCTTGGCGCTAGACCGGACTGCAGTGCTTGTGCGGGACACGTAGCATGTACTTCAGCTGTTTTTATTTAGTACTTGACCACCAGGGAGAAGGAAGAAGAGTTTAAAAATACAGTTCATTAGCAATATGGCGGGAAGCAGTAATGCCTAAAGTAAGTATTTATTTATTGCATATATATTAATCTAGAAGCTGTACTGAATATCGGAATATAATCTATGAAGTGTGTAGATTGTGTAGCAAACGTAAATTGTGAACTTTCAACATCGTACGTAATACCATGAGGTTTTGAATGTTGATACGCACATATGTGCGGGCTAGGTTTCCTTACAGCCAATGCATGCAGGAGTGCTGGGTGCTGTCGCAAAAAGGACCGAGAAAGAAAAACTCGTACTCTAAATGAGAAATGTAATGTATAAGATTTTAACTGTTTAAAATCATTCCACACTGTAAAATAGAAAATTTGATCATGTACATGTGTATATTCACATGCATTGAGGTAATTTTTATTTTTTGTAAGTAGGAATTAAGACCTGACACGCACAATTGTGCGGGTGCTATTTTTCAGATGTTAATTTTTATTTTGTAGAATAAACTAAAAATATATGTATTTAAAAGCATTTTAGTCAGTTTTTGACATACAAACAAAAATTCACACCGCCAGTTTTCTTTCAGGTCTGAAAGGGATAAGACCTATCTGTGTCGGTGCGACGTAAAGAAACTAGCAAAAAAAAAAAATCATTCCGTATTGACGGTTTTCACTTTACAAAGGAAAAATGAAGTGTATCCTCATAATTCAATACATTGTATAATTCCATCATTAGGTGGAGTAATCAAATTCAAACATGTTTCGACTCATTTGAACCATCTTCAGTGAAACAAATGGGGAAGGAGGGTTAAAGTAATTTGCATAATACAAGCTAAAAATGTGCCAAAAATCATAATGAAGGAACAAATGAAAAAACAAGGGAGACATGAGTGAAATGAAAACAGCACAATGTACAATATTTACATCATATGGAGTAATAAACAATTCACTGCGACAAAATTCAGCGAAAAAAAGGGTTAAAACAAAACATAATTGAATCTAAAAACTGTTAACATAAGAAGAAAAGAAATGAAAACAATTGATATAGATGGAAACTAACAAGTGCACATAGCGAGGTGGCGGACCTCTTAGTCTAAAAAATGTACTTTTATAACAATTCAAAATGGGATGAAATCACTGTGTCAAAAATTCAGGCCGAAAATCTGCTGTTGTAGAAGCACCAAATCGAATGGCTAGGAGGGGAGCGGGAGTGAAAAAGTTTAAGAAACCAAGCCTGAGACAACGTGCAGGCATGTGACAAGTGATGGAAAACGCTGATAAAATTTAAAACTTTAGAACAGCAGCATTCTCGGTTTCTTCTCAATCTAGCGGTCCCGTTCTTGATTATTGTTTCACAATGTTGGCTGGTTTATTTGCCTTATTTTAAAAGGTAGGGAGGGCCGCGACAAAAATTGAGAAGCTGTGTTAGAGAAGATGACAGATGCATGGTAAACTAAGTGACAATAGTGGAAACCATCAGTGAAGTTCCAATCTGTAATGGAAACAAATCAGGTTGTGTGAGAAACTTGGTCTGATAAGTAAAAAATGTAAAATGGGTGTGAAGAAAGCTTTAACTTACGGTATTTAAAAGGGGTTGTCCTCTCGAAACTGCCTGGCCTTCTCAAAGTTAACGGTCCTGTACGTACGATCGAGTTTATTGTTCGCTTAGCTGTGTTTGCGAGGATGGCGGGGCAGTGCAGGGCTGGAGGGGAGGGGGGAGTGGTGGTGAGTTGGAGAGATGGAGGTGGGATTTGTTTATATTATGGAAGTTCTGACAAATATATGGAATTAATGTTTCAAGTAGAATGTTTTTTTTGTTGATGTCATTTAAATTGTGAGAGGGGTTCATAAACTGATCTGAATCTATGTGGATGCTCTCGAACGTTGAGCAAGGTGCCTTTTTGCTCATAATGCAAGATCATAAGATCTTTATCTATTGAAGTGTATTCATGGCTGGCTGATTTATGATGTTCAGTCATAGCTGAAAAACTATTATGTTTGAGAGCGTTGCGATGTTCAGCATAATGACAAAATTACGGCCTGTTTGGCGTTCTAATTTGCAAACTCCGGAGTTCAAATTTCTATTATTGTTGACAGTGTGTGGCTTGAAAATGTGTTTGGAGTTGGTGTGGGAGGTTCAAAATGCTATTTTGATATATATATATTTTTTTTTAATATTAGAAATTTGGTAAATGCTACTATTATTGAAAGTGAATGTAGAACTTTTCTTTAGGAGCGGAATCTTTTTCTAGGGTAGTCTTGGGCCTGCTCTTACATCCATTGATGATTCTGCTGATGAAGGTTCTACTGAAACCATTGCACAGTGGGTCAAAATCGAAATCTAGGAGGACAAAATTTTTTTTTCATAATTAAAAAATCAAAATTTATTACTTCTACAGCATTCTCATATAATTGCCCCGCACTATTCTGGAATATAAACGCATCTTAATGTAAATCTGTCACCACTGTTCGAGCTGGAATCTTATCTTATTTCCTGCGCTGTGCGTGCGTATCTCGCAGCCTGAATTGGAGAGTGAATGTAAGTGGCTGTGGTTTGTCTTTGAGGTTAGTGTGATGCTTTAAGATGGAACATGCAGCTGAAGGTATGATCTTTACATTTGTAGCAGGTTTCAGTTATTAATGGACATAATTGTTACGTAATTTTAGCTATATTTGCATCATGTAATATTTAACTATTATTTTTATAATCATATTTTCACTTAGAGTTTTAGTATGTCACGTCACTCTGCGTCATTGTCTACTTAATGTTAAAATGTAGATAATGTCTTGTAGTTTACGCCTGTTATAAGAATTTTTGCATCTTTTTGCAACTTACTTAGTTATTTTACGTTTTAGAAGATGCCGCGCAACCAGTTCTCACACGTTTACAACTGTTTGAAGCACTGGGTTCGAAGATTGTGTCAAAAGTGGAACTTTGTGACTTTGTCAAAAGTAAATTATGGAGAGACAATTGTTCTGAAAAGATAATTGAATGCCTACAATGAGATTTAAAGGATTTTGTTGATAATTTTACCAGGCGGTGGAAGCAGGTTCATAGAAGTAAAGCAAAATTCATTTCAAATTATTCTGATTGGTTAAAAGAGAAGATAACATTTTCGAAAATTGTGTATGATTCTAAATTAACAGAAAATTTAAATCCTCCTACTCCATCCGCATCGAGAGTCAGAAGACCTCGAAAGCTTTTTCATGGAAGTAGTGAAAAATCAAAGAGATGAAAAATTCAACCTCTACTCTCTGCACATTCAGAACAAGAACTTATTCATGCCACACAAGAATCATTGCACATGTCTGGAAAACGAGATGCTGCAAAAATGGTTAAAGAAACTCTTTAAGTCTCCACATAGAGCTACTAAAATTAAAAAATCCTATATATCACCAGCTGTAAAACCTGTACCACTTAACGGTGAAGAGGCTCTATCATTCCTTGTAGATAACAATTACAGCAAAAGCCAATATATGAATATGCGACTTGAATGCAAAAATAGGAACTGTAATATTTTCCCACCTTACCACATCACTAGAGAAACAAAACAGAAATGCTATCCACCAAGTGAATCAATAACAATAACAGAAACATCAGCCACAATAACATTGCAATCACTGGTCGACCATACAATTGAGCGCCTTGCAGTAGTTCAAGATGATGTTTTGAAACAGTCTATTTCTAGCAATGATACAGTTCATATTATATTAACATGGAGGTGTGATGATTCAAGCGGACATAGTCAGTATAAGCAGACATTTACAGATGATGACGGCAGTGACACTGATATTTTTGTAGTTTCAGTTGTTCCATTACAAGTGTATTTTTTAAATGTAGAAAGCAACAATGAAAAGAAAATTTGATGGCAGAACCACGACCTTCTTCGAGACAATTTTGCAGATCTCTTAAATTATTGTTTGAAAAGGAGACTGTCGAATTGACTAGGCGAGAGGTTCAATTAGTTGAAACTGAAATAACGTCCCTCCAACGAAGTAAAATAGAAATTGATGATCAGTACATATATATTAATCAAACTCTGTTGCTGACCTATGGTGGATGGAAAAGTCTGCAATTCTATTACAGATTCATCAGCACAGAGGTGTTGTGTGTGGTGCTGGTCCCAGAAAAATGAATAACACACTCACAAAAACAGTTTGTCCTGAAGAGAGCTATACATTTGGATTATCTACCCTCCATTGTTGGATCTGTTTTTTTCAATGCCTGCTACATATACCTTACAAAATAGAAATTAAGAAATGGCAAGCCAGAGGGGATGAATAAGACAAAAATAAAGAAAGTAATACAAAATAAATTTCGATCAGAAATGGGTCTGCATGTTGACATACCAAGATCTGGAGGCGTTGGAAATTCGAATGATGGTAAGACTGCTCGCATTTTTTTTTTTTTTTTAGGATCCAGTCTTGTCATCCAAAATTACGGGTATAATTGAAGAGCTAATCAGACGTTTTTCTACAACTTTGTGTGCTCTTTCTTGTCAGTTCCCTATAAATACACCCGCTTTTAAAACCTACGCCCAGGATACAGCAAAATTTTATCTAAATCTGTATCCATGGTATTATATGCCAGTCACTGTGCATAAAGTATTAATCCATGGTGCAGATATACTTTAATTTTTGTATTGTACCTATCGGACAATTGTCAGAAGCAGCCCAAGAAACATGTAACAAATATTTGAGAAAATACAGATTTGGACATTCTAAGAAATCCTCATGAAAACATACAAATCAGGACATATTAGATATGCTGCTGATATCTTCGGACCCAGTAATATCTCATTAAAGCAAAATTCAACATAAAATGAGAAGAGCATTATCCAGTGAAGTATTACTACTCCTGAAAGAACCAGATGTACCGGCTCATCATGAACAGCATGAGGCAGTGAATGACGATGATGCTTCAGTTGACGCATGTGATGTGTCATCAAGGTCAGGGTCATCGAGTGATTAGTGATAGTGACTGAAGTGCTGTCCGCAATTATCCACAACTGCAGTCTTCCAAATTAAAGGTAAACTGAGTACAATCCATTGTAGTTTATTGTAGTTTAGGCTCTATCCAACTCCTAGTCATAGACAATTTCTTGCATGTGTAGATGTAGCTTAAAAAAGGTCTTAAATGATGTTTATTATAAAGTAAACAAATTATATACGTTGCATTCACTCTAAATTCATGATTAAAACACAAAAATAATTTGGCCCCCCTAGATTTCGATTTTGACCCACTGTGCATTGTGTTCTGCAATATTGTAAATAGTATTAATTTTTTTTAAATTCTTGTGAGATAAAGGAACAGTTAATGCTGTGAGTACCGTGCTATTGTAAGCTGTCTTTCTATGTATGTCTGGGTGGAAATTACCAGTGTTTCACCCTAGTGTGGCAGTGGGCTCATCAGTTGGGTTGCCACACCTTTCTAAGATTGAGTCCTTTATGTAGCAAGTAACCATTCGGCCAGTGTAAATGTACCGTAATTATGGATGAGTATAGAACATTTTGAAAATAACCAATTCATTTTATTGTAAAAACAGAATTTTTCTACCATATCTTACCTTCCTACTGATCCTATTGTGTAGCTCTGGGGTTTGGAACAATTTTAACTCCGCTTTGCAAGTACAGGAAACTACAATAGGGCTGAAGGATTCATCTAAGTTAAGAGTTTTCCTAGTACCTGCAGGCTCTGTGGTATGACCTATCTGTCTGGTTTGAGGCATTTTGAGGGTTATGAGCCAGAAGTTAATTGGAGTTCGTGAGCTATTTTTCAGATTTAACTTCCTTTTGAGGCTGTAAAGTTTTCATAGGATTGTGATTATTATGACCAAACTGGATAAAAATTTAACAAAGTGGCTTTCCAATTACTGTAACATTTATGTGCTTGATGTCACCAGCTGTTTTGAGCGACACCGTTTGATAGAGTTCGATAGCTGTGAAGCATTCATTTCTATGGCTGTGGTGTGCAAAATAAAGTTAAAATACAATTTTACAGTACATTTTCCTTTCTATCAGTTATTGTAGGAAAGTGGTTCTTTCAAAAATCCTGATTGTTTTCTCCTTCACTTATGACATGCCTTGCCTTTGTAAGGGAACATTTTTGAATTTATGGTGAAGGGCCGTCCAATATGTCCTTGTTGATGACATTAGTTACTCCCCCACTCTCTCCCCCCCCCTCCCTCGAAGTGTGATTTTTCCAAGGTCCTTCTGGCTGCCTGCCTGTTAGCTTGCTCGTATTAATCTTAACGAGGTTGAGGTGAATAAACAATGTCTTTTGATCACAATTGTGTGATTAATCTCAGGGAGGGCATGATTAGTTCAGTGGCTTATTTACTGACTTCCTACCTGGAAGGGTGAGTTTGAATCCCAGTAGATCATGGGTTGAGATTTTCATCTCAAACATCCTGTGGCATCATGAAGGGCAGCCGACCTTAAACTCCTAGCCGAAACCATAATGAGCCAAGGTGGCTCCAGTGACCCTAGTAGTAACTGGTGTAAGCTGAAAACAGAATATGCTTTGTCATTCTGTATAAAGGGGAGTTCTTATGTCAGTCTGTTAGATTTCAATATGAAGAATATATTCCAGAACGTACTGAGAGTTACATATGAAACATAAGTCAAATCTTTCTCTGATTTTTACTGTCTTCAGTATTGTTATTTATTACTTTATGAAGAAAATACTGGTTCATGACGTGGGTTACTATAGTCATGTCCTAGTTCGTGAACCATGGGCAACGGCTGAGTGGCCTCGTAAGTGGTCCCGAGATTCGGGATACCATTTGCTGTGGAATGGGAGTGTGCATCTCGGACATATTCTGAGTCATGGCCCTCCTTGTGCTCAGGTGGCTAGGACTATACCATCCACCGGTAGTCCCTAACCCATTAGAGGAGAGATCCTCACTTGGACTACGTGTAAGTAGGGTAGCATCCTGCTTCATGAATTTACCAAGCTCAGAAAATTTCAAGCAAGCCTTGGACTTATGGGAGTAATGGAGTCCCACTTCCATTTGACAGGTGAAGGACTCCTTGGAAACAACTTTGCGAACGAAATGGAATTCGATGGAACCTATCAATATTAATGGGGGTTATGGGAGAAAGAAAGTAGAACTGGCTGAGTCAGCAAAGAGGATGCATCTGGAGTAAGGGGAGATAACGAAGAAGAGATAGATCATAAAGTGTACTAGACAGGTGTTAAAATGGGTAGAGCAGAGTGTGAGGTAGGTCTGTTCATCAGGAACATAGTTTTTGTTAGGCACATAAATGAGCAAATGATGTGGGTAGATTTGGCAGCTGGAGAAATTAGGATGAGATGAGGATTGTCTAAGTATATTCACCATGTGAAGATGCAGATGAGGATGAAGTTGACAAGTTCTATGAGGCATTGAGTGACATTGTAGTCAGGGCAACAACAAAGACATGATAGTGCTAATGGGCAATTTCAATGCGAGTGTTGAAAATAGAACTGAAGGATACGAAAGGGTGATTGGTAATCTGGGGAAGATATGGAAGCTAATGGCTTTACCAGTTACGAATACATTCTTCAAGCATAAGGCTATTCACCGCTACACATGGGAGGCTAGGGGTACGAGATCCATAATAGACTATATCTTAACCGACTTCGAATTCAGGAAATCTGTTATGTACAGGTTTTTCAAGGATTTTTCGATGATACAGACCACTATCTGATCTGTAGCGAAGTAAGTATCTCTAGGCCTAGGATAGAGAAAGTGAAATCTTTCTGCAAATGAATAAGGGTAGAAAATCTCCAGGATGAGGAAATTAGACGGAAGTACATGGATATGATTAGTGAGAAGTTTCTAATGGTGGACAGTAAGCAGGTTCATGATATAGAAAGAGAATGGGTGGCATACAGGGATGCTGTAGTAGAAACAACAATGTAATGCCTAGGAACAACTGTGTGTAAAGATGGGAAAAAGCAAACATCTTGTTGGAATGATGAAGTGAGAGCAGCTTGTAAACGTAAAAAGGCTTATCAGAAACGTCTCCAAACAACGGCCAGTGTAGGCGGGAATTGTATGTATATGAAAGAAACAGAGCGAAACAAATAGTTGTTGAATCCAGAAAGAAGTCTTGAGAATATTTTGCTAATAACCTGGAAAGGCTAGATCAAGCAGCAGGGAAACCTTACTGGACAGTAATAAAGAATTGTAGGAAGGGAGGGAAAAAGGAAATGAACAGTGTTTTGGGTAATTCAGGTGATATTATCATAGATCCCAGGGAATCACTGGACAGGTGGAGGGATTATTTTGAACATCTCACCGTAACCGGAGGTGATAGGAGGGAGTGGGAATAGGGACAGGAGAAGGAGGGGGAGGGGAATTTAGGTAGGGTGATGCTGTGTATGAGCATGGCGTGAAAATGAATTGTGTATGTTTTGAAAAACTAATTTGCTACTGGAAATTTTTCTAATCCTAAAAATGCAATCAGAAAATCAAGAACCGTACCATCAGTGAGAGAGTTTGAAAGAAGGCGCATTATTGGCATAAGATAACGTGATGCATGCGTCTGGGAAATTGCTGCTCGCGTGGGATGAAGTGTGCCGGCAGTGCAACCGGTGTGTACAGAATGGTTCACAGAAGGCCGTAGAACACGAAAAGATGGGTCTGGTCGCACCACCCAGCACACCCCCCTCCCCGTGGAGAAGATCGACACTCATCCCAATGGCATTGCAGGACAGATCTGCGCCCTCCTCAGCTCCTCCATGGGTACAACTACAAATCACAGTTGGAGCGTGTCCAGGGCACTGTGACCAGTTTGACCCTCATGAATGACATACTATGACCCGTACCCATACCCTTTCTGCACGACACCCCAGACGCCATATTTCAGCAGGACAATGCGCGGTCAAATGTTGCTGCATGAACACGTGTCTTCTTGTTTTCACGGGATGTCAAATTGTTCCCCTGGCCCACCCAATCACCGGACTTGTCGCCAATCGAAAATGTGTGGGATATGGTGAAACGACAGGTGCGGCGCTGTGACCCAATGCCATCCACCAAAGATGAACTGTGGAACCAGGTGAATGTAGCATAGATGGCTATACCCCGAGATGCCATTTGTGCTGTATACGCGTCAATGCCATCACGCACGGAAGAAGTTATCAGTGCTCATGGAGGACCCAGTGCCTACTAGGCAACAGAACACAGACTGAACCTAGGTGACAGAAATGCTAATCGTTTCTGCTGAACGTACTAATGAACTTATCCTGTGAATATGAACTTTCTATCTCTAGTCTTTCAAGGTGTTCTGTTTTTTATGAACATGCAAGTAAAATGTCTACTTGCCCTTTCTTGTCAAGTTCAGTGGATACAAATTGTGTAAAATTAATCAGACCGAGCTCGATAGCTGCAGTCGCTTAAGTGCGGCCAGTATCCAGTATTCGGGAGATAGTAGGTTCAAATCCCACTGTCGGCAGCCCTGAAAATGGTTTTCCGTGGTTTCCCATTTTCACACCAGGCAAATGCTGGGGCTGTACCTTAATTTAAGGCCACGGCCGCTTCCTTCCCACTCCTAGCCCTTTCCTGTCCCGTCGTCGCCATAAGACCTATCTGTGTCGGTGCGACGTAAAAGCCCCTAGCAAAAAAAAAATTGATCAGGTTGGTTACCGTAAAGCTGTTTGACATAAAGCTATACTGATCTGAGGTGACGAACCTGCCACGCTGAAAACTATGACAGTATATTATGCCCTCAAATATCTTTGCTGGTGATGATGAAACTACTACTGGTCTATAGTTGTTAATACGAGTTGCATTTCTGGCTTTTAATATTGGCGTTACTTTTGTATGTTTCCATTTGTCGGGAAATGTACTGGTCCTAAGTACGAGATTGTGTCTTACCATCAGCGGTTTGCATAGATACTCCAGACAAGCTTTAAAGATGTATGGGAGCAGTTCATCAGGCTCTGTTGACTTCTTTTCTGTAAGGTTTTTGATGGCTGCCACAACCATATCTTCTGTAATTTTAGTAGTGTCCAAACAGTTTAGAAAAATAATTACATTCAGAAGTATTAGTAGTCATTAGCATCCATATTCCACTCCAGCAAGGTGGGTGCGGGTGTTTGAGAGTCTCATCCAGTTCGTCCTGTCCATCCACAACTCATGTTCTACCTTTTACTGCCAATGTACATCATGTTTGGCAAGGTCTTTGAAAATTTGTTTTCCCCAACTATCACTAGGCCTCCGTCTGGGCCTCTTTTCAACAACATTCCTTTCATAGTATACTCTTGGGGTCCTTCTCATATGTCTATACCATCGTAATCTGCTTAATACTAAGGTTTCCAACAGGCTCCTGTCCAATCCAA
Organism: Anabrus simplex; assembly: GCF_040414725.1. Lineage (NCBI taxonomy): Eukaryota > Metazoa > Arthropoda > Insecta > Orthoptera > Tettigoniidae > Anabrus > Anabrus simplex. The sequence continues at coordinate 147,114,389 of NC_090271.1, forward strand.
GTTGTTGCTGAATACTTTCATTCCTTATTTTGTCTCTCCTCATCTTTTGGAGACATGGCCGAAGGAACTTCATTTCAGTAGCCTGTAGGAGATCTACAGATCTACACTGACTTAGCAAATGTCATGGGATAGTCACCTAATAGCATGTGGGGCCTCCTCTGGCCCTGCGAACTGTAGTGAGATGCCGTGGAAGTGAGTCGACAAGTCCCTGGTAGTCCTCTGGACGCAGCTGACACCAAATCGTTTGCAGAGCGGCCGCCAATGCTGGTCTGTTCGCGGGTGCAAGATCCATGGCACGGAGCCTGCGTTCCAGGACATCCTAGATATGCTCGATGGGGTTCATATTGGGGCTCCTGGGTGGCCATGGCAGTCGTTGGACCTCCGCTGCATGTTCCTGGAACCATTCCCGGGTGACGTGGGAGCGATGTGGCGGCGCGTTATTTTGAAACACCGCAGAACCGCCTGGGCGCTGGAAGGTCAAAAATGGGTGGAGATGGTCTCCGAACAGCTCAACATACCACGTACCGTTCAAAGTCTCTTCCAGAACAACTAGGAGGCCCATTCCATACCAGGAAAATGCACCCCAGACCATAACGGAGACACCAGTGCCCTGGACCACACCTTCGAGGCAGGCGGGATCCATCACTTCATGTGGTCTGCGCCATACACAGTGCCTCCCATCTGCATGGTGCAGTTGAAATCTTGATTCGTCCGACCATATCACGTTACGCCATTGTTTGTGTCCATCCCTGGTGACTGGCGACAAATGCGCATCGTTGTGCCCGATGACATTGGGTTAACAGTGGCACCCGTGTGCGGCGCCGGCTCCCATACCCCATAGAACCCATGTTCTTACGGATTGTCCGCTGGGAGACGTGTCTAGCATGGCCTGTGTTGAATTGAGCCGTGATTTGTTGCACTGTTGCCCGTCTGTCACTATTGACAATACGTCTGAGATGTCGTTGGTCGCGGTCATCGAGGGTGGCTGGACGGCCGGTCGTTCGTCTGTTGTGGACGGTGACACCCGCATTCAACCATTCGCGATACACCCTGGACACCGTTGATAATGTGAAGCCGAATTCCCGAACCATGGCACTTACCATCCGTCGGGCACCGACCACCATACCCCGTTCGAACGGTGCCAGCTCACAACGACGTTTCATGTTACACCTGTCACATGCACAGCCACTGCTCACAAGGTCTCCTATACAACTGCCGCTGGCACAGGGGGCGTGTGGTGCGCAGACAACACACCTGCGCATCAGTGCTCCGCTATCCCATGACATTTGCTCAGTCAATGTAGTCAACATTGCTGCTTCCAGTCTGTATGTTAGAATTGGTACAAGATATGTTTTGTATAGTGTGAGCTTGCAAGCTTGGGGAAATGAGTCAGCCCAAAGTAATTGACAAACGGAGTGGTGGAATTTTGATGCAGCTTGTATTCTATTGCCTTTTTGTTTTTGTTTTTTTTGTTTTGTTTATGGTATTTTCAGAAGAAACAAAGCTCCCTAAGTATTTGAAGTTACTGATTATGTCCATTTCATTTTGCACTCGCAGGTAGACAGAATTGATCATTCCCATTCTTTCAAATTCTTCTTGCCAAAGATCTAGTTTAGCTTGAACTTCTGCTTCTCACTCCATAGCATAAAATCATCAGCAAATACAAGTGGATTTGTTGTCTGTTCCTTCATTTTCACTGCTTCTATAACCTCACCCATTATAGTAATGAAGAGAAGTGGTGATTGACAACTTCCTTGTTGGACTCCGCTCTCCATCTCCAAGATGGTCTCATATTTCTAACCCATGAGATAGAAAGGTTATGCCTCTATAGTTGTTACACTTCTTTCAGTCACCTTTCTTAAATAGTGGAATAATCACTCATTGCCTCCAGTCCCTGGGGATTTCATTTTCTTCCCAAAGTTTATTTATAGCGTTTAAAGGGTCATCTTGTGTGTCGTCCGTTGTATTACAGTTCAGTAAGTGATTGAAATATCTTCTGAACTCCTGTAATACTTCATTTTAATTTGTAGTTACCTCTCGGTTGGGAAACTCGACTGTGTTGATGGTACTGTTATAATTTTTTTATTTTAACAGCGCTATACAGGAGCTTCTCTCCAGGATGGTCTCATATTTTTAATCCGTGAGATAGAAGGGTTACACGTCTATAATTGTTACATTATTCTATTGGCAACATCATCTTTGCATTTCCGTTTCTCAATGTCAATTATTCTTTTGACCTGTAATCTTTTTTTCTCTGTAAAATGACGGTTTTTTCCTCGATTTCACTTGGATTTCCTCGCACTCTGGCACGGTACAAAGCTCTTCTTGCGCCTTTTCTAGCTTTGACAGCAGTTTTTACACCCTCATTCCACCATGCTGTTTCTTTGGATTTTCTTATTTGGCTCTGCCTTCCACATACTACTCTCTCAGCTGTCTTCACCAATACTCTTCTCAGGTTATCCCATTCATTTGCAGATCTCTATATTCTTTTGATAAGATCTTCCAAACATTTTCTCGAAACATTTACTTCACCCTTGGTTCAGAAAGTCTCCAAGTTTTTATTTTTGGTTTTCTTTTGTTGTAGACTTTAGGAGGTCTTCTCTTTGTGATATCTGCAACCAACAGCCTGCGGTCTCCATCCAAATTTTCACTACTTATTATTTTGACACAATTTACAATCTTCCAAACTTCTTGGTCGGCAAGTATATAATCAAACCCAGATCCATATTGATCATCCCAACGATATCTTGTGATCTTCCCAACTATATCTTGTGATTTTATGCTTGTTCCTTTTCTTGAGCCAAGTGTTACTTACAACCATATTGTTCATCATACAAAGATCTAGAAAATGTTCGCTCTCTGTTGTCGTATTCCCCAGTCAGACGACCCAAGGAGGATTCATTGCCCAGTCTGACTCTAACCTGAGCATTACAATCTCCCATTACTACCAAATTTTGACAATCCATATGTTCTTCCTAGTTGGACAGGAAGGTTTCTTTTTCTTCATTTGAATATCCTGATTGTGGAGCATAGACCTGGATTATGATATTTGTCTCCATTCCACTTTACCGACACTTTCATTATTCTGTCACTGACAAATTCAATCTGGCTACCAACATCAATATCTTCATGAAGTATAAAGCCCACTCCATTTCTTGACTCCAAGTATTTTCCAGACCGGTCTAGTTTATAGTCTAGGCGGAGGTACCTTATTCCTGTTGCCTTCCATTTGGTTTCACTCATCCCCAAAGAATTTTCCTCCTTTCCATCATATCAACTGTTTCTTCAGTTTTGTCAGTGTTCGAACATTCAAGTTTCCAATCCGGCAGCTGGGTCTTGACTTAGCTTTCGTAGCTGGTGAAGCCTCAGGCTGTAAGCCGTTATATGCACCTAGCTGTTGTCTTGAGTTCTTCGATCCAAGGCTCGTATTTGTCTTGAAAGCGATTGCAATTACTCTCAAACTGACTTGCTAGGCCTAACGTTAGAGATGATGTTCTGTCAGGGTTATTTCCCTTAGCCTTTAACAGGCCCGTGCCACATCTGCAAGGCCGCAGCTTCCTGTTGAATTTATGTCATTTCCTACACAAAGGCTTCAACAAGCCCCTTAAGGGGTGAACTCCTCTGCCCATAGCCATTGGTTCTCTCTCAGCTTGTCAGGTTTGGTAATGGCCGCCCAACCCTCGGCCAGACAGCCGCAGGTAGTACCGTCTCCTGTCGCATACGGTAGCAGGATGTACCTGACCTGACAATAAAGAAGTATTAGTATTAGTTTCAGTATTGTAGTTGGGAATAGTGTTCGAGTATATTGATTGAAAATAGTCAGCAAAGCAATTAGCTATAGCCTAATTTACAGTATTTAACATTATATACCATTTTTTGTAAAAACAAGTTTTTTTTCTTTCCTACTCTGTATAAAATTCCAGAATTTGTTGTTATCGTTCACTATATTGACCTCTGCATATCCTTTGTATGCTGCTTTGATGCTGGACTTAATTTTAAACCTAAGAAGGGTATATTTTTTAGATAATATTCAGACAGTTTCCTTTTTCTTTATATTTCTTTTAATTTCAAATCTCATATTACAGATTTAGTAAACCAGACATGGTACGAATGTTTGAAATGCTTTGATTTGGGAACACACTGATCAATTGCAGAGTACAGTGTGAGAGAAGAAATAAACAGCTTCATTCACATTCTCACATTTGTTGAGATTACCCCCACTCACGTGTCTTTAATAAATTATATAGTTGTAAGAAGTCTGCCCTGTGGAAATTGTGTGAATTCTGTGAATTTTCATGCGATCTTGCCATACTTTCACAATACTTAAACACAATATTCAGTGAAGGATAATGTTCGTCTTTGTTAATTAATGGATCGGTTTCTTCTTGAACTAGCAAGCTGCTACTAATTACGAGATCAAGAGTTTTCCCATTCTTGTTCTTAATATTGTTCAGGAGCTTAGCATTCAACAGATGTAAACAATTCTGTAACTCTTCACTTTTGTTTGAACCTTTAAGAAGATTATTAGTACTACCTGTTATCTTCAGTAAATTAAAGTCGCCGAGTAAAAAATATTCGAAGAGAGTACGATGTCATTAAACAGATACAAGTTTTCTTCTGTTTTATTATAAAATAATCGATATATCTCTGAAATGGAATTAGGAGGAAAATGTGACCATAGCTGAGTTATATGTATCTACTGACTTATACTGAGTACAGTATTTTTAACAGTATTTAAAAGTGCACAAACTATTTTACAGCATTACTTTAATTTATTGTAACCCTTCATAGTAGCTTATTAGAAGACAGGACACAGTGCATAGAGTAGTGAAACAACAAACATACCTCTGTTAACACTAGGGATAGGACGAATGGTTACTTTCCAGTATCATGTTCCTGTGTATCCATTACAGTGTAGTATTGGGTTTGTGTATTAGAATAGAAAAGTAACATAATACAAGTTGCAGGTCAACTTTTGGGAGGAACATCTACTATACCTGCTGCCTCTTGCAGCCCCTAACCGCACCTTAGTAAGTACTTAAAAATAGCAATACTATATCTTCATCTCGCTTTCTTTTCTCCCTCTCTCCCTTTCGCCTGCTTGTTACACACATTCTCAACTATTCCTTGCAATTACCTATGTACACTCTGAGAACTTATAATTCGAAACCTTCATTTATGAAAATCGCCGTGATTGCTAGGCATTTGTGTATTCCTAGACGTCCAAGGATCTGTATTTAAACACACTCGGACCTGAAATTATAAAATATGTTGATGAATGAGTGTCATATACACTTCAGATGCTGCAGGAATAAGAGATGAGGAAACAGTCCTATCAGGCAAGATGTAAGCACAGTTTAATCCAGAACTCTTTCTTTTGTCTCGTTATATCCCACTGACATAGACTGATATTATGGTGATAATGGGATAGGACTAGGATGGAAGCGACCGTGCCCTTAGCTGAGGAACAGCCGCAGCATTTCCTTGGTGTGTACGTTGGAAACCACCAAAAACCATCTTTAGGGCCGACAGTAGGGTTATAACCCACCATCTCCCAAATACAAGCTAACAGCTACATGACCAAAACTGTGTAGCCAACTCTCTCTGGAAATGGAGTATAACATTCTCCAAAACAGTTGTCTTCCACCATGGGAAGAGGTTGGGAATATGCGGAAAACAACTGTGTAAGTGGCTTGTCCAGTGTCTTTTTCCCTATAATCACTCCTTTTCCTTTGTACCGGTAAAAATTATGACAACAGCTGTTGCTGCACTGCCTGGCTGGTTGCAGTCAATGACGAAGTTTCAGGAGGGACAGACACACGTGATGGTACTTACGATTGCTTTTGAGGACCTGATACCAGAGTACCATGTATATTGAGCTATTTTAATCAGTTAAATTTTTAAATTTATTATTATTTTTATTATTTTTATTATTATTATTATTATTATTATTATTATTATTATTATTATTATTATTATTATTATTATTATTATTATTTTGTACATTCTTACAACACGTTTATAAGAAACAGTTTCACTGTAATTGAGTTTTTGTCCACATAAATCGTATCGGGTCTTTAGCTCTCTGTCCACAATACGGCATGAAACACGACTTGCAAAGTGGGAAGACCACATGTAACATTCGAGGAACTACGCTTCTGAATGTATCACCACCTGTAAGCCTAATACAAAGCACTTAGAGTAACTAAAGAATATCTGTAACCAGCTAGCAAGTAACAGGGTAGGAATATCAGTACTGCCTCTAAATTGTTACAAAATATTCGCAGGAGTGCATCCTTAAAGCGAGCTACTATGCTTCCTAATATCCGTTAGCCAATTGAACTCCTACCCTCCTCTTGTTTTCACTCCATTACTTTTGTATTAGGATCTTTGGTGGATCATAATTCTGGAACAGCTTACACTGATGGAATAGGATACAGTATCATGTTACGATATGTAACTCCCATCTCTAGTTAACACCTTTGGAAAAAATCTGTTAGTCTCTTCTGTTGGTTTTTTTACTGTTAACCTTCTTTTCTTCCATATACTTATGTATAAATATATATAAATTGCCGTGAAAACACTTGGTTATTACATTCAACTTACTCTCTACGTACAATCAAAGAATAACCACTGTACTTAACGCCTGATCTGCAGACGGTATAGGAGAAGGCAGGTCTAACTTTTGTTCTTGCTCGGCAGCAGCGTTGATGGTATTCGTAGGAGGTTTGGGTACTATAACGCCAGAGTCCACATTTATGTAAGCCTCAAAATCAGCTTTGCAGTTAACAAGCTGCTAGTACTCCACCTATTCTTCAGGAACAAGAGCGACATCCCCCTCTTCGTGATCTGAAGCTCTTAAGTCACCTTTCAAAAATCCTGGTCTGCAGAAGCAGTTTGTTTCCTGATTTACATCAGCCTACGATTTACTCGGCATTCTTATTGACTGTAGTAGATTAATGCCTGTTAATGTCTCTTTGGATTCAATTCCTCTTAGAATTCTCTAAACAGCGCTCTTTCTATGGAAATGCTTCAAGTTTTTAATCACCCCTTGGTCTATGGTCTGTACTTTGGATGTTAAGTTTGGTGGCAAGAAAACCATGTGCACTGATTTTAACTCCTGAATGAGCATCTTGGGATGAGCAAAGGGACTTTGAAACTTCTCGTCTATACTACTCGCCCAAGATTTGTAAATGGAGCTTGTCATCGACGATTTCCAGGGTTGCTTTTGTACGTGACTGGTAATGAATTCACCCCCGAGAAACAGCGGAGCTTTACTGATTCTTCCATTACTAGAAGTTTTATGTTTTCAGTTCCCGTCATGTTAGCTCCCAGCATCACTGTACCCTTCCTTTACTTGTTAACTCTTCCTCACAAACCACAAATGCTGTATTGCACAGTTGATGTTGTACAAAATTCGAATTGCAGAGTATTTTTTGCTTTGAGGGAGGAAACGTTTGCATCGAAAAATCGAGAAATTTGTGTAATCAAATTTTGACTGATACATAAATACACGTGAAGAATAGGACAAACGGCCAGGAAATTGAAGTTAGATACACTGAAAACTCGGGTAATGGAGGTTAGAGATATCAAGGTTTGACTGTACTTCTTGTTAAAGAATGTTTTGATCCATAGAGATTCCACATGTGAATCTAACAGTGACATTTTTTGCGGATGCAGTGTGTTTTTTATAGCTATCCCTTGTCCTTTCTGGAAGTCAACTTAGTCTATATTTTCTGTGTACCAGATATCTATCATCAAAGAGTTCAGAATTATTTTTTATTGTGTACTAGCAAAGTTTCATATAAGCAAACAATATCAAAATTATTTGACAGCACACCTCAGTATAATTTGTTTATTTTTGTTCTTAGTCAAGGTGGTAGCTGGAGGAGACACGCGCAAGCTTAGTGCTGCTGCAGTTTGTTTTGTTTGCGTGGTAATAATCAGAGTTGTAGCGCTTTACGGTTCTGTGCACGGGTCTATTCGAGTTACGGAATCGGTGTGTGCAAGTGAAAAAGTGAGTTCTCCTTTTGCATGGCTACTAGCAGAGAGAAACGACTACATTCCGGCGTTTTCTCTGACTGGATGCGCCATTTTCCAGACTTATAGGTGCCTCCCTACTAGCTCGGAGCCGAACAAGCCTAGGCCTGGTCGCTCAGTGATTAGGGGCTTGCTTTGCCTCCTACTACTGGCTGGAGATGTCCACTTAAACCCCGGTCCCACCACTTGTGAAATGAAAACAGACATAAACATCTATTGTCAGAATGTGCAAAGCCTAAACAATAAGTTGTCTGATTGTGAACTATCCCTGCCAGACTTAAGAGAAGTTGACGTGATTGGACTTACTGAAACATGGCTCTCTTGGGCTAGTGACAGTGAACTACCACTCGGTGCTAATTACAGCATATTCCGTCGTGATCGCGCTACTCTAGGTGGTGGAGTGTTGCTAGCAGTGAACAGTGCTTTACCATGTAAACGAAGGACAGATCTCGAATGGAACTGTGAGTTAGTGTGGGTGGAGCTACTCTTTCCTCGACGCCCTGTACTTGTGGGATGTTACTACAGACCACCAAACAGCCCATTCAGTGGCCTTGAACAGTGCCTGAACTGTCATTGCAGCTCTCCCTCATGGTGAAGTAATTTTAATGGGCGACTTTAACTTGTCTATAAAGTGGTTTTCTCCAACTACCGGACTGTCAGCTAACAACTGTGACACATACTTTATAGACAGTTTTATTAATGGCCTCGGACTGAAACAGTTTAATATGTACCCAACCCGTGGACCCAACACCCTGCACTTCATACTCTCCTCATTAGAACTTAAAACAATAACCCCAGGCAGAAACCTTTTCCTGTGCGACCACCAGTCCCTCGATGCTACATTCCTCCCTCCCCACCCCTCCTCAAAGCCTCACAGCAGGACATCCTACCACCCTACCTACATCTGGCGCCGTATTGAAAGGTGGATCATTCCCTATGATATTGTACATCTTATTGCCTGCAATGTGTCGTGCCCTGGAATGCCTTCCCTGGAGTCTGCTCGAAATAGCTGATATCAAATCGGCTCTTGACTTGCTGTACGACTGGCTGCAAGCTGCAATTAAAGACTTCGTACCTGCACAACGGGATACTACTAGCAAACATCAACACTGGATATCATAAGAGACCAGACTGATACTATTTAATAAGAAGAGAGCTTGGCGCCTGTGGAAAGACTTCCCTAACCCACACACTCACAATACTTCGTTAAAATCCGCCGCCACGCGAGGTTTATGGTCAGAAGAGACTACAAAACACACGTAGACATTGTCGCTGAAAACGTCCGCAGCAATCCCAAGCGCTACTGGAGTCTCATCAACACACGGAGAAGGACGGAGCGGATTCCTGTCAGCGTGAACCACAACGATGCAACAGCAGATGGCGCCGATCGCAATGAACTGTTCAACAGGTATTTCTTCTCAAACTTCTCCCCTCCCTTACAAAACCAACCGCACCCTCCCGTTAGTACAGCTTCAAACAGAACCCTATCAAGCATAACTACCACACCAAGTGAAGTTCATAACCTTCTTCAAACTGTTAGTACCAACAAAGCTACCGGTGCCGACACTATAGGTCCTCTTTTCCTAAAAAATACTGCCAGCACTCTTTGCGTCCCTCTCTCTAAATTATTTAACAGATGTTTTGCCGCGGGCTATTTTCCTATTACCTGGAAACAGGCAAATATTGTTCCACTTCTCAAATCAGGCAACAAATTTAATGTTTCATCTTACCGGCCAATCTCTGTTCTCCCCACACTATCCTTTATCTTTGAAAAAATTATACACCAGCGTCTCCTCGCATTCACTTTGCCGTACATCTCAACCAAGCAGCATGGTTTTCTACCAGGTGGCTCTTGTCTAACAAACCTGGCAAATCTGCATAGCTTTGCATCACACGCCATTGCAGCTAAGTCACAGCTGGATATCTGCTACGTAGACATTTCGAAAACTTTCGATTCGGTTGACCATACTCTGTTGCTCCATAAACTCTCCGAACGATTTAATATACATGGCAGTCTTCTGACCCTTCTTGCTGGCTTCCTACATAACCATTGGCAGAGAGTGGTAATATCAGGCACTTCATCCTCATGGTTACCAGTCACCTCCGGTGTCCCACAAGGCAGTACTCTTGGCCCCTTGCTGTTTTCTTTGTTTTTGGACGATCTGCCGTCCGAACTCAATGAAACAGCGAATACCCTACTCTTTGCTGACGACTGCAAGATATTTAGGGAGATCAGGAATCCAGCAGATGCAGCTCTGCTACAGTCCGCACCTAATGCCCTCTCGAACTGGTGCCGTACTTGGAAACTTATCCCCAAACCACAAAAATGCAGCCACATGACCATAACACTACGTAAATCTCCTCTACCGACATCATATTACCTACTCAACAAGCCCATCACCGTGGTTACGCAACAGCGTGACCTAGGTGTAATATTCGATACAAAATTACAATTTAAGACCCATATAGAAACATATACAACCAAGGCTATGAAATTACTAGGCATTCTCTATTGCTTCACAGAAATTTCTGACCCCATTGCTTTTCGTCACTTCTTCCTCACGATCGTTCAACCTCTCTTAAACTACTGCTCTCCGATTTGGACAACAGCCGCCCCCTCCAATACTAAGCAGTTAGAGAGAGCAGTTTCCTTCTTTGCTGCAATTGTGAGGAACAGAAACCCCAAGCTCAGAAATCTGTCTACGCAGCAGGTATTAATGGCAATTAATGTGTCACCGCTGCACATCAGGCTACAGGTAGCTGACCTGAGTTTCCTCCACGAGATCTTAAATGGACATTACCGCTCGGAACATCTTGTTTCTCTCTTCTCTCTCCGCGTTGCTTCCCGCTCCACCAGAACCAAAGACCTTCTCCACATTCCCCACACTCAGCACTCAATATTTCAACGATCTTTCCTAATCTGCCTCCCAACACTCTTTAACAATATTAATAGGAGACAAGAGCTTGATATAGCATCAAATAAAAGTGTATTCGAGAGGTGTGTAAATAGTATCTTAAAGATAAGTTGATGTGAAGGGATTATACCGCCATCTTGACCCACGACGACTTGGCTATGAACATGGACATTCTCATGGTTTTCGATTTGGACAGTTATTAGTAGGCTGTGTACCTGATCTTGTTATATTTTGTTATGTTTGTTATATTTTATTATGAAAGTTTACGTTTGTTAAATAGTCTGTTGACAGTGCAAGTGAAATTTGCTCAGTGTAGCTGTATCTTGTGCTTCGTGAATAAATAAATAAATAAATAAATGAATATTACTAGAATCGGTAATAATCTATTTTATGGGTAGCCATACATGTTAAGTTTAAACCTGTTGAAATCCTCTTCGTTGCTAATATGAATCATTTGAGTTGTCGTGCCTCGTCATTAGTATTTTTCCATTCCTTGTCCAGAGGTACTTGATGTTCTGACGTTTTGCTTCCCGTGCCTTGGCTAGTAGCTTTTTACATTCCACACATAGATTCTTGTTTATGTACAGTGGGTTTAAGCAGCGTAAGCCAAGGAGATATTCGCTTGACTGTTTTCCTTTGACTTCCTTCTCTGAAATTGTCATTGCTCAATTCCATTCTGTCATAATTATTGCATCACACACCTAAACCAAATGCTCTTTGCAGTGGTGAAAAATGTACAAAAATTTATTTTGTGGTTCTGTAAATTAGCCTCACAAATGCATAGAATTTATTTTCCTATTTGTTTTATGTCGCACCACCAGATGGGTCTTACGACAATGATAGGATAGGTTTAGGATTAAGAAGGAAGCAACCATTGCCTTAATTAAGGTACAGCTCCATTATTTTACTAGTGTGTAAGTGGTGAATTCAAGCTCATGCCTACATGATCCAAATTGCATGCAGCTGTGAGCTTGCATTCAGAAGATAGTGGGTTCAGACCTCACTGTCAGCAGCTTGGAGATGGTTATCTATGGTTTCCCTTTCTCTCCAAGAAAATGCTTGGAATGTACCTTAAGGCCACGGTTGCTTCCTTCAGTCCTAACCCTGTCCTGTTCCATCATGCCATAAGAGTTTATTTTATAATATTTATAGATTAAACTTGTTTGAGGAAACATACAAGAATGATTGTAATCTTCCACAAAAAAAGAATAGAATTTGATTATAGCAGTTATACACTAATGACTAAAAATTATGCAGAGATCTTGTGATATAAACATGAAATAACTCTGCTTAGTTTGACATATGGAATGAACAGGAAACTGTATCTTGTATAGCCACCTTGAGCTGCTGTAATGTCTGCTACAAGGTATGGCATCCAGAGAGACACATCAGATATATTTGAGGTGTCACTCTATGCCATTTCAGTACACTGCCAAAGTTCATCTATGGAGTGCAAAATAAAACTGGCCCGGAAAAGACTTACGTGGAATTGACCCTTTTAATGAACAGGAGAACTGCCCATCACAGGAAATGGTGGAAATGGTGATTTTGATTCACCAATCGGTTGCTGTCACATGTCTGCGTGTGCGCTTTTTCTGTGTCTCCCGAGTACGTTGCTGTGTCGTTACATGTGAGTGAGAGGAGCAGACGTGTTTAGTTACCAGTTAAATGCAACACAAAATGGTGCTCACAATAAAATGGTGTGTGTTCATTGTTAGGTGTTATGCGAGGCACGATTCATGGAAAATCTGCATGGAACTGTTTGCGCATGACTTTAAGACTGGAAGTGTTTTGGCCAAAACTCCAGCGAAGTCTGCAATGCAAAACTTAGTGGTAAAATGGCGAGAAATGGGCTCTGTAGTGAATAAAAACCGTAAGTTCAAAAAAGAGTTTGAATACCAGAAAACATTGCTTGAGTGAAGGAAAGCCGATGATATAGATGTTGATTCCCATAGGGAACCTGAAATATTAGTCCCGAATGAGTAAATTTATAATACCGATATAAATGGTCCGTTATTGGACATTATAAATTTTCCAGCTAACTCGTTCAAATGAGTTAGCTGATGGCCAGGCAGGCATCAGTTTTAGGTAATGAGACAGTTTCTCGTAGTGCATTGGCACTGCCGGTGGCTCCAAGTAGCCTACACAGTGGCCTCCACAGTATGCACTAGCCATGAGTCTTGGTGGGTGTGCTATTTACCAACTGATGAGCCCAACTTAGCACACTGGGGCGAAACGCTGGCAACCAGGAATAAGTTAGCTGGAAAATCTATAATGTCCAGTAATGTACCATTTATATTGGTATTATGAAAGAAAGCCTGTAATGAAGTCTGAAATCTCAACGCTATTTATCTGTGCATGTGGGAATTAAGAGATCGTTGTGTTGAAATATTATAAAAAACGACTCCATCTGTATCCTTACAAATTTGCTGTTGTGCACGTGTTAAATTATCCAGACTAACCTTTCCATGTTGAATTCTGCTGGTGGTTTCTGAGTGAAATGGAATCAGGACTTGTGGATCCTGAGTGTTTCATTTCTTCAGATGAGGCCATTTCCAGCATCTTCTGTGATGTTCATCAACAAGGGTCAATTCCATGTCAGTCCTATTGTAAATATTTTGTGGGCCAGTTTTATTTTGCCTGCCCAGTATTTACTATAGGGAGGAGTGATAGCTGAGTTTGTGATGTCACTGGCTTCCCATATAGGTGGTCATGGTTTGGATCCCAGTCAATGCATGTGACGTTTTTGAAATGAAAAGTTTTGTCCCTGTAGTTTGGATTCCACATAAAAAGAGAGATCTTATGATTATGATCATGATATCGACAGTCCCTTGAAAGTCCGACTCATTGGCTGAATGGTCAGCATTGAGGCCTTTGGCTCAGAGAGTCCCGGGTTCAATTCCTGGCTGGGACAGGTATTTTAATCGCCTCTGATCACTTCTTCTGGCCCGGGGACTGGGTGTTTGTGTTTGTCCCAACACTTTTCCTCTTCGTATTCAGACAACACACCACACTACCAACAACCACAGAAACACGCAATAGTGATTACATCCCTCCATATAGGGTTGGCGTCAGGAAGGGCATCTGGTTGTAAAATAGGGCCAAATCCACCTGTGCGACACCGTTCGCACCCGCAACTTCACAGGTGTGGGGAAAGCAGTAGAAAAAGATCGACAGTCCCTTAAAACTATGAACTTGCTTGCAAGTTTAATCTGCTGTAAGCAGTGGTATGCCAGTCATTGTATGATCATGGATCAGATATGTTTAATGGGTAGCAGTTCTGGTGAATGTTTAGGCCAGTAAAGAAATGGAATGTGATTTGATTGATGGTTTATTTATTCTGGCAAGAATGATTTTTTGTTTAGTATAGGGGTGTTAAATTCATTTTCAATTCCTTAAACTTATTAGAAGCCATTTTCTGAATGTACTGTATTGTGAAGCAATGAGCAGTAAAAGAAAAGAGAGAGAGAGAGAGAGAGAGAGAGAGAGAGAGAGTGTGTGTGACTGCAGAGTTTAGGAAAGCATTGTAGATTTTCTGGGATATGATAGAAGTGTTTGAGAATTATCCATTTGCATGAAAAGGAAGTTTTCTTCTGAGGATTCTATTCTGGATTAATTTAAGCCATGACTCGTTTATTCAAGGGAAACTGCATGGCATTTTGTCATCCCTTTCTTAGTGATAAATTTGCGAAATGTTCTTGTTTGGGATCTTGTGCTCTTAGGAAAAGGTGTTGAAATCAAGCTTGCATATTTAGTGCATAATCATATCATTGTGCACCAATTTCAATGAACCTTTCCTTTATTGTTGTTAGGCGGAGCTTGCACAACAGCAGGCGTGTGAGAAATTTGAGCAGATGTCTGACAAAGGCAAGGAAGGTAAGTATTTAGTTGAGTTAGTTATACCTATTTAACATACTCTGTAGGGTGATGAGTTGCAGTTTTGTTAGCGTAGGGAATTCTGAGATCAGGGTTAGGTTATAACAAGCAATAAAAGGCATTTGTTGATAATGAGGCCACGGTGAGAATTGATGGAAGAATTGGTCTTCGGTTCAAACTAGTTACAGGGGTTGGACATGTCTGTAATCTTTCATCTTTGTTGTTCATGGTATGCTGGGGTCATGGTATACATAGTATGAAATGATATGGAGGTATACAGGTGGGTAGAAAAGACTTATGCTGATGACTTTTTCTTACTGACAGACTGTGCTTCAAGCCTGCAATCTAATAATGTATCATGGAACTTGAAAAGAAATGCAGTGAAAATGTGAAAAAAGTGATTTAATTAGGGAAGAAACCTAAGTGGATGCCATTTGGGAATACCAAAATAGAACAGGTGGATCATTACGTCAAATCTATTAGGATGTATATTCTACCAGGATGATGGTATACTAAGAGAATTATTTAATCAAGATGTGGCTAAGCTCATGCAGTGAGCTTGTTTTGGTGATCAACAACATTGTGTAAGGAAGAAGTTACATCCAAGAACTCTTTCTTTGCATAGGTCTGTTTTGAGACTGCCTCTGCTGCACAGGAGTGAAAGCTGGGTGAACTCAGGATATCCTAGTCATAAGACAGTAGTCAGACATGAAAGTTGTAAGAAGGATTGTAGGTACAAACAGGTCTGGACAATAACAGGATGGTACTTGAAATGAGGATATTATGGCTAAATTAGGAATAAACTCTATGGATGAAGCTGAACATATAAACTGGCTTTGATGCTAGGATTTTGTGAACTGAATGGAGGAGGATAGGTTACCTAGGAGAATAATGCTCTTGACCGTGGAGAGCAAGAGTAGCGGAAGGAGACCAGAGGGACGATGGTTACTATGTTTTTAATGATTTTAATTATAAGAGGTATGGAACTGGATGAGGTCACAGAGCTAGTTGCAGATAGAGGATTTGAGAGGTGCTTAGTTAATGCTTTAGTGACTTTTTGCACTCTAGGCCTGCAGACTGAACACAGAAAGATGTAATTCTGTAATGAAGATGTATGTAATGTATGTATTTATGTATGTTCAGGAGGAAATATGACTTACGTTATAGGAGTGTATCACTAAAAGTTAATGTTCTCTTCATTCCAAGTTTTGAGTGTTGTTTCAATAACTCCTGTTTATGTATAAAAGAGAAAAAGACCACTAGTCATTTAACTGAGAATATTGCTCACTTAAATGAAATTCAAAATTTAATGGCAGAGTTTATGGTAGTAGTTCAGCATGAGACACCCCTACAAAGCATACAGGGACACATGTGAATACGATTGCAAGGAATTGTCATTTTAAGCTTACGATATTTGTCACTCGTAGCAGCTCATTGCAGCATATCAGGTACCTTCTGGGATGTAACAGCTGTGATTATAGCAAAAGTAGGAAAGATGATTCAATTTCTAGCAACTAATGCAGCTCTGGAAAGTGCACTAGCAGAATTGAGGGAATGGTCCATGTCTTAATATTTCAATCTACTCTTCATGTTCATTATGTGCTTTATTTACTTTGATATCAGTCACCATAAAATCCTTATTGAGTGTTTCTTTCATTTCTGCTACACTGCTTGAGAAGCAGCAAGCTTTCTTTTTTCTCATTTATGGCAACTGAGATTTTGAGAATAAAACTAATGGTCTTAATATACTGTATATCCACAAGCAGTATGAATTTCTATGCAATATTTGTCCACAATTAAAGCAAAACTGATTACTAGAAGTGCAAAGTCCTATAAGGGGTTTTGTAACCTCTACAACAGTGGTTACACAAATCAAAGCACAAACACAGTAAAGGGGGAAGGTAAGAGCAACTACACAATATCAGAAAACACCATACACACTCAGAAAAACATTAGCTGGCATCACGCGGATCTCCAACAACATCATACACGTAAATATCAGTACGGCCAACTAGTGGACAACAAACCGGGAAGGTGGAAAAGGCTGGGAACCTACCAATGGTATGGACATGGCCTAGATTGCGGATTCCGAAATAAATCCCCGTGATTCTTAGATTTGAAAAATATTATTTACAAAAGAATTTTACAACTACATTCCAAATATAATCCCAACTTACGAAATATAAGTTCTGTGATATTCATAACTTAGAGGTTCTTTGATAATACCTTCGTAGCAGTGTAAATTCAAATTTCAAATCAACTATGTATCTAGTTACCAATGCAGTTGTACAATGCAATTTACAGTGAAGTGAACAGGTTCTCCAAAATCTAGCATACCTCAAGTGATACAGAAGTACCAGGGGCAAAACCAAGGTAAATATATTAAATTACAATCTACATATTTTGTGAAATAAGAAAAGGGAATGCCTCGAAAACACAGGCAAGCCCAGCTGAAAAGCTAGGGCGTCCTAAATAATTAATTTGGTGAATCTAGGTTAGGCTAGGGCAGGCTCCTATACGAAATTGCTAACGAACATTGCGGAAATTTTAACCGGAATGGAAAGTAAGAGTGCTTACCCACAGGTGTGCCATCCCGGAAACCAGGCGACGTCAACCAGATAGGCTGCTCAAAGACAGATAGACCGAGACCGACAGAATTCAGAATTACATATAATAACAAAATCTATGTAAATCATCCAAGACGATTTTGTATTGATTAGGTGGTCTAATAAATAACTTAATGTTATTATTTCAATAGAATTCAGAATACCGAATTATTATGAACACTGCCTCTCTCTCTATATATAGGTAAACTCCAGCCTTGGAGCAACCAATCAGCGTGCATGAGTTCCCTATCGCCACCTAGACTCGCCAATCACAACCCTACTTTCAGTCGCGAACTTTGACAAACATTCTAGAATACGCCTGATCGCGAACGTCGTATTTCCAGAACAGTCAGAAATATTTTCTAGAATATATTACCCACAAAACAACACACCCTGTTCAACAATTCATGTAACTTTCTGGATCCTTCCAGAAAATATAGAACAGAATTCTACTATTTTCTACTATTTACAAATCTTACACAGTACAGGTTAGGTCATTACATTATATCATACTTTACAAATAACAGTACAGGTTAGGTCATAATAAATGAAACAACATATCGTACTTTACAAATAAAGTCTTCAAAAAAACCCTTTCCACTTGCACTACATAGTTCACTTGTGACAGGTTTAAAGGCAATGAAAAGGTGGTAGCGGCTTTAATAGCGTACAGCAATGGCAGCAGTAAAGATCCTGTTGGTAAGAGAGGAGCAATTACTCAATATCCCTCAGAGTTCTCTCTGGGAGAGGAAGTTTGCATTGATATGAACTGTGTATTTCTCACTCGTTTGCTAACTTTCTCACACATTGCTGCCAAATACATCTCATTCATACCTACTTGGTTTTATTGATACCTCCCATTGTGTGTGACAATATTAAAGTGTAGAGAAACTTCTACAACTCTCTGTGTGATAGAATTGCTAATGGAGCCTTTCAGTCTTGTGTTAATGATCAGATGATCATCTCTAGGGGAGGTTCTTTGGACCAGCTAGAGTTTTCCAAGATTTGTGCAAGTCCTCTTTAGTATCGGGATAGTGTGCCTGCCCCTTACCTGTTCTAAGACTTGTCTTAGAATTTTAGTTCTGAACAAAAGGCGGGAACATTGTTCACGCAGCTTCGTGAGAACCACTGAGGAGTTGCCTCATATGAAAGGCCATTGATCCAGTCATGAAAGCCAAGCAATACTGCTAAGGATGTAGTGACACAGAGCACTTGGCACTTCAATATCTGTTGGTCATATGGCTGTGTGGCAATTTTCTTGTCAGGTGAAGGCCCTAAATGGGTCGCATAAGCCACAGGCTATAAACTACTTCCACAATTGCTTCGCAGCCAGATCAGAATAATGAATATGGTAGGCCTAATGTACTTTGTATTTGAACATTCTTGCTTCCTGCAATCCAATAATTCAACTTATTTCAGAATTACCCAATTCACATTATCCTATATCTCATATCGTTAAACATCTGGTTAAACATCTGGCAATAAGCAACTTGAACAAAACAAATACACTGAAGCAATATGCCAATTCTCTGTGGGTGGGAGTATTAGAATACATCCACATTATCCCCCTACCTGTCGTAAGAGGCAACAGGAGCTCATCACTTGCGAGCATAGGTTGGGACCACGAGTTCCCTAGCTGAATCTAGCATAGTTTCCACTTCTGTCAGTTTCATTGCTTTCATATTTCCTATCTGACCTCCCTTGGTCAACTCTTGTTCTTATCCTACCCTGAAGGTATTAAGTTTGCAAGGCCTAGGTAGTGTTACATTTTCACACCCTTCATGGCTCTTCAGTTTTTTTCCTTATGCTTTCATTGGATTGGAGCTCTCTATTTTTTACTCTTCTGGATTAGTATTAGGAGAGGAAGGTTCCTCAGTTGTCTTTCCTCTTAAAACAATAATGACCACCACTACTAGCAATCTAATTTATTGAAGATTGGTGTTCTTTGGAGACATTTATAGAATTCCATGTGCAGCATGAATGGAATTATTCACTTGTCTTAAAGAAAACCATATGCAACCTTTTAAACTTGTAAACAGATTCGGTTGAGTGCACTTTTTATGAATTTGTTTTTGAAAATGTGTGTAACTGGAGAAATAATCTCTTTCCAGAATTAATGGACTTTAAAACTAGGAGGGTTGCTGCTTTCCGAAAGAACATGGTTGATCTCGCAGAACTGGAATTGAAACATGCCAAGGTATGATAAGTTTTGAGATGTTGATTTGGTTAACAATGATTTAAAAGGTAATCTTTTTTTTTCTAGTTTTGGGACAAAGTGATACTGATGATGCATTTAATAATGAAATCAATATTTAATTGCACTTCAATAAATAAATAAATAAATACATCATTAAATAAATAAATGAACGAATGAACCCTTTATTGTCCATGGCAAAGTTATGGTTCCTGGCTTTCTTACATTTCACCGCGTATCATCTTATATATATTTTTAAATATATATACACACTTGTTCACTCATCACCTTATTTCCAGGTCCAAAAGACCTAAAGAGCTGAAATTTGGTACATATGTTCATCTTGTGGCCTAGAGGTGCTCAAAGAATGTATTTTTTTAAATTTTACCCCTAAGGGGATGAAACAGGTAAACCCTGAAAATCAAAATATTCATTCCTCTGAAACCATTCATTGGACAAAGTTGAAATTTCATATAATGGTTGCTCCTTTGTTCTAGGTGTTACATAACACTAGTTTAAAAAAATCATGTCTAAAGGGGTTTATATGCAAAAACAAATATATTAATTCCTCCAAAATTGTTTTGAAGTAAGATCTAACAATTCCACATGATTTGTGTTCTGTATCCTAGAAGTCGCATATGATAGGGATTGAGAACTATTGCCCCCTCGCATTGTTAAAAGGGGGTTAAAACCTGAAAACAAAAGAATTAATGCCTCCAGAACTGTTTAATACATGAAGTTGAAATTTCACATCAGGGTTAATTTTTTATATCCTAGATGTGTATTTTTTAAATTTGCCATCCCTAAGGGTAGGGCTTAGCCTCAGAAATAAAGACAGGAACAAAATTACAATGCTGCACTCAAACTGCTGTAGATATGGTGCGATACCTTACAAAACAGTACCCTTTGTGAAGAGGGATTGACATTACCTATGTTTATCTTCATCAGCTGTATATGAGTCACTGTCCTATTCCAAGACGAGATTTGATGCAGAGGGTTCAAAATCACTTTCAAAAACACTTAACAGAATTAGAAACGCCCAAGTGTAAATGTCAAAAAAAAAAAATGGTTGCTGTTTTATGTTTTACATGTCAGCAAGAGGTGGTTTAAAAATATTACACCCCTAGGTGGGGGGTAGGGAAGGAGATGAGTGTTGAATGGGGGTAAGACCCTATAACGAAAATACCCATTCCTCCAAAACCATTTGATGTACAAAGTTAAAATTTTACCCAGTGGTGACCTCTTAAGGCTCTGAATGGAGGTTTCTACCTGCTGTTGACTGGATAGGTCAAGCTTGCAAAAACAAAATTACACTGCTGCACTCAAACCACTGTAACTCAAAAAGTATTCAAGGTATCAGCCTCAGACATGGAACATACTCATCTGGTTGCTTAGTTGTTCTATACTATGTGATACATTTCAAAGCAGTACCCTCTGTGAATAGGGACCTACATTACCTATATTTTCATCTTCATCAGCTGTATATGAGTCGCCGTTCTATTCCAACATACAAGATTGTTTTCTGCAATTTTATGTAGAAGCTCCATAGTTACTTTGAGAATGACCAGCATAATTAGAAATAACCAGTTCACAGCCACTTGGTACATCTGATAACTGGTCTGCACATAATTCATCACAAATATTGGTATCCATTAGTAACTTCATGCGCCACGGCATGTTGACACTGGAATAGTCCATATTTTCAATATTATTTTTTTAACTACATGAAACTTATAATCTCGCCACCAGATTGTAGCAGCAATCAAAGAAAAATGTGGTGCATAAAAACAAGATTTTTCAGGGCTCATCCTTCTCCATCTTTCAGGGGGCTAATCATCCTCCTCCTCCTCCTTTCCCATGCCAGGCCGGGGTATTTATGGCACTTCTCCACCTTCCTCTCTCTTTCTTCCATCATTTTGTCCCAGTCCAGATTTCCTTTTCTTGTACTCCTCTTTATTGAATATATTTATCTTGTTCTATGTCTCCCTATTGCTCTCTTTTCTTTGAACTTCATCTCCATCTGTTTTGATATTGTTTCCTCTTTATATGTCTAAACCATCTTTACTCCTGTTATCAATTCTCTCATTTAGGTTTTCCAACCTCCTTTGTCATGTTTTTGTTGCTCACTCTATCTTTCCTATTAAACATCTTAGGTATTTCATTTCACTAGCATGAATTCTACTCTCCTCTCTACTTGTCATTGTTCAGGTCTTCGCTGCATAGGTCAATATCGGTGCATAATACATTTTGTAAATTATGTCCTTACACTTCCTTGGTTCTTCCTTATTCCAGACAAGGTTTCTTACACTCTAGTAGAATGTATTGCTCTGTTGCACCCTATTGCTAATCTCCATGTCCAGCCTTGAATTCTGCATTAATTCACTCCTGAGGTATTTGAAACAGTCAAGAATTTCAAGGCTTTGACCACCAATTTTCACAATGCTTTTCCCTTCTTGATATCACTATGGTCTTGCTTCCCTCTCTGCTGATTTTCATACCATACTTATCAATTTTCTTGTTCAATGCATCAAGGTTTTCTTGTACTTCTTTGCCATTTGTTCCCCAAACTACAATATTGTCTGCAAATAGTAATAACTTCATCCACCTATTCCCATATGCTTCCTTTGCCTTTTACAATTTCGTTCATAATGATTAGAAACAAGAGGCAACAACACACTACTGTCTTAGTCCAGTTTCATTTCTAAACCCGTTCTGTCTTTCCAAACGGCATCTATATGCTGCTGATAGTTTTTGTACATTACTTGCACCATTTCTACAGTTCGTGAGCCAAGTCTCCATTTGACCATGGTTTCCCCACACCTTCTCCCTGGGAACACTATCATATGCCTTTGTTAGATCTATGAATATCATAACCAGACCCTCTCCATATTCCCAATTCTTTTCCATTAATTGTCTCATGCTGAAGATTGGGTCCACGGTAGATCTTCCACTTCTAAAGCCATACTGTTCCTCTTGCAACTCTCCTACCTTTAGTCTCATTCTCCTCTCTGTATTCTCTACAGTAATTTTGCCACTTGTGGTAGAGAGTGATTAATCTATAGTTCACACTTTTTGTCTCCCTTAACACGTTGAGTGCTGAGCCGATAGTAGCACACTATTCCACTGGTGCCAGACATAAATTTCCATAGTATTCTGCTGGTGCCAAAGCATTGTATACGTTCTAGGCTGTTTATATAATTTTATGTTACATGTTTATATGATGTACTAAGTAAACTTTCTCGAACCACGGTCTTGTGTGACGCCATATGGGGTCACATCAATTTTTACGAAACATAAAATATAGCGTGACGCCATATGGTGTCACAGAATTTTTTGATGCTTTGTATTGAATGTAGAAGTACTGACCACACCGAATGTTCCCTAACTGTAGTGATCGGACGAGAACCCATGTATTCAACATGGTATGGCCATCAGTAAGTCGTAAAATTTAAGAAACAAGATTTCCACTTCCGGAAGTGCACATGGCCATAAGGTTCACTCAGCCTGCATCAAAAATGAGTACCAGGTTAATTCCTGGGAGCAAAGGCGGCCAGGCGTAGAGCTAACCACTCTACCCCATCAAGTGCCAAGGTTACGGGTAGTGGAAGTCTTTACCTTCCACCCCTCCAAGGGTCTTCATGGCCTGTACAGAGATGACTGACATGGAATGTACAACAGAAATTTCAGATACGTCAAGTTTATGTGCTAATTCAAACCAATACAATATTTATGAAAGCCTACTGAAATGCAAAACAAGTGCTTATATTACATTACATATTGTTGTGAACAGTTTTCAGATAAATCAGAACAACTGAGTCTCCGCACAATTGACAGGCAGCGACACCCTCATTGCAACATAAGCATTAGACTTTCAACATTTAACCTTCAGTCACTCTTTCTTGTGAAATGGTTCAAAGCTCTTCAGACAAAGGAAAGGTGTGTCAGGACAGGTTGTGCAGACAGTTAACACCCTTTTTGTGGCAGAAGCAGCAGCCGTTCTGCCCATGACCTTGCATAGTTCTTGATAGCAGCTTAGACATCGACCTTGAGCTTTCCTGCAATATTGAAAGGAAGAAATAATAAACAGTTTTATTATTAGTAGTAGCATCCTTCAGAAGTACAATAATGTTGCACCTGATAATACTTAGCCGCTACTTTTCTGTCCTTGCATTCTTGTTCCCCAAGATAGTGATTCTCACTCTTCGGAGTACGTCTAACAGCATCATTAGATGTTAGTAGAGTGCTGACCACCTTCCTTCAAAACTCCATAAGAGACAGTTTTCGATGTCCAGTAGCCCACGTTTTATTGTACACAAGCAGTGCATTTACAACGGTAGTAGCAAAAAGAATGTCGTCTGCAACTTTGTGGTACCATCTGATGGTTTTCCTCACTGCAGTGTGATACGAAGAAAGTGTGCCTACAACATCTATTCCTTCTTTCATTTTATTATATATTATCATTCTTGGTTCAATCACATCTTCGTGTTTCCAGTTCTTTTTGCCTGTAGCAATTACATCATTAGAATGTTTGGTTGACATTATTCAGTACGTCCTTCTGATCTCTGCGTGCCAATACAATGGGTTTTACGATCCAGTAGCACCTCGGCTAACTCAACTAATTATTACAATAGTGGTATGAGTAACTTTTCTTCATTTCGAGAAAAGCAGAGTTTTATTAGTAAGCGTACAAAAAATCAGGAAGCTTAATATCGATAATCACGGAGATATTGTCGTAAGAGATGGTATTAGTTGATGTATCTGAAATTTGGCAATGTTATGTGTTACGGAGTTTTGTGGATGTGCAGAGGTGAAAGAAGGTGCTGGGATGAACAGGTCTCAATCTACAAAATTAAAGTTAATTTAAAATTTAACAAGGTTATATTTTCTTTTCAAGATTAAGAAATAACAAATATAACAGGTAGTCAGTAGCCGAAACACAAATCGAGAATGTACAATTACAAAGTTACAGAATTTGGGCTCCGAGAGCCAGACACACAATTCTTGAGCTATAAGCCCAACCTTACGATATACAGGATTCAGCAAAGGGGCAGAAGACCCCAATCATGCCCAGGAGCACTTGCTCCCAATTACACAGTAAAGCCTCCTCGAGGCACGCAGAAACAGATTTTAAGAAAGAGCAATCCGCTCTTAAGTTCAAGCCTATCAAAGGCCACACCAAACTCCACGTTCAAGCTGTCCTCCAAGGACATATACACAGGGGTAAAAATACCCAACCTACTGAGGCCTATTCAGTGAAGAAACAGAAATATTACATGGCCTCCACAATACCAACTTGAGAGGAGGCGAAACTGCACTCCAAATACGCCTTATTAAAACCTACTTGGCACTAGGCCTCTAACGCAAGGGCTAATCCCATACTAAAGAGGTGACTTATAATTTACATTACGTTAAGGAAGAAACGGTTGAGAAAATAAGTTCACCTCAATGCAATATGAGTGGGAGCTCGAGAGGGTTAAGCACTCTCTATCCCAATATGTAGTTTAAAAAGATAGAATTGATACCAAGTGTCTTTACATTTTAGGGGAAAGTTACATGGTAAAAGGCTTCGGACCTGCCCCGAGAGTTAAACTGCTGAGCTAGCAAGAAAAAAAGTTATTAAAAGGCCATTACCTGGTGGTAGAACTGCTGCCCGAAGAAAGAGGCGCTTCCCGCCCCCTGCTACGTACTTTACACACTGATAGATGTTACTGAAGTGGCACGGAGACCCGAAAATCAGCAGTTTATATACCCTCGTGGAAAGTTAGAGGCGTTTCAGGAATGAGAACACCCGCCCACAAGCCTTTTATTGGATAATGGCAACAACTACTACACTAAACGAAGAAGAAACACCTTATTGGTGGAAAATTAATTACAGAAATTCCTTATTGGTCAAATTCAAAACTGGCGGAAAGAAAGGGTTAATATTGCCAACTTAAACAATGACTGAAAGAAATTTAACAAAGAACAAACTTATGAACCCAAAATTTCTTCAAAATCACAGTTCTTCCACTTCGCACTAGGGTGCATAATTGTAGTCCTTCAGTAGTGCCATCTAGAAGAGAATGTCCACACTTCTTACTACAGGCAAAACAAAAATACATCGAAAAAGACCCAATTTCAGAAACTTCAAAATTTACAAGTAGGGACATCTTCTGAGAAACTTGAGAATTAACACTGTAGATAAAGTTCAGGCTTCCTCCAGTAGAGGAGTTTCAACTGGCGCAAAGTTTGAATTAGCGGCGTGGAGGTGTACCACCCGGTACATTATGAATGATTTGCACAAATTTGTACATAACATAAAATATAAGGTATGAAAAAGCCTTACACTTCACATAAAAGTATTTTGTTTTTTGACAGTCCATTTGCAATTTAATTTTATTCCATCATGTTGAATTTGCATTATTAAATGCATCACCATTGTCTTCAGAATTATCTTTCACATTTTGAAAAAGAAAAGTGACAAACAGGAGAAAGGTATGACTGTAAGTCCAACATGTCTTTCTTCTTCATGTTAGTGACTGGTCCTCTGTATAATGGTTCTTGTATAATATTGTTGAGCTGAGCTGGATGTCCTTGCTTGCCTTTGCCGGTATCCAAGGTGTCGAACTCCATCTCAATGTTCATTGTTGTCTTGTAAAATATCTTGTTGGGTTCAGACTTTCTGTACTCTAGTCATTGAATCTGTAACCAAGATACTGGAAAATTCAACTCATTGGTTCTACTGCCTTCTCCAAGGCTTCTGTAGATAAAAATTCTTCTTGATTCATCTAAATTACTGTAAATGGCTTCTTTCTTTGTGAATGAGCAGTTACGTCATACCAGTCTAAAGGTGTGTAGGTAGCTTTCCCTTTAGCGTGGGGTTCCACAGCGCCGAATCTGCATCGTTAGGAAAGTAGGAATGCCTGGATACCATAAAAATGTGGTCAATAACTTCTACTTCAAGTGATGGATCCAACAAGTTTCAAAAAGAAAGTTTCATTTTAAAGTTTCTGTTTTGTCCAGCACATGCATCATTATACATTGTTATTTCATTCTAGCTACTTGTTTTGTGTGTTTCACTGTACAGGATGAAATTTCCTGTGATCCTCTCAGTGCTATGGTTTTGTCCCCCACGTATATGAAACCTAAGTCGGTTCACAATTAAGTATTTATTTTCCACCTAGTCGATACAATGATTGCTTAAGGCAATTTTTAATGGTCAAAAGTGGTACATGTTTCGTATATTATCAACATCTTCAGCCACATAACACTGTTTAGATGAAAAATGTATAAAATTGACAAAGTAATGCTTTAGAGGAAGTGTCCTTAAAATTAACATAAGATTGACAAGATTAAAACAAACAAATAACTCAAGAGAAAATATATAAATTATTTCTACAATAGAAAGCAGTCGGTGGCGAGGTCATGGCATCCTAGATTATAGCAATATAAATTGCGCTTATAGTAAGCTATTGAGCATGTAATTTTGGAAATGCCAGTGCTTTCTGCAATTCAAAATTAAAAGCATAAACTTCTGATTTTGTTTTTGACAGTTCCTTAAGGACCTTCATTATTTTTCTCCAGACATAGTTACATGAGAGATCTGTTACTCCAAACAATTTCTCAAGCTCATCTAATTTATCAGTGTTATTCAAAATTATATCTTTTGGATACAACGCTTGAGAAATTGACACAAAATGCGTATGGTTGGGGTCTTTAGCTTTGTGTGGCTAGCTCGCACTGTGAAGAATGAGCAGCTTTGACAAATGTGTCTCTACATGCAGCCTGCTGTAGAGGAGTGAGCTTAATCAAAGCATCATTAGTTGCCGCAGAAAAATTCCCCTCACAAATTAAGGTAAAACTGGCGTCAAGGTTATGCAGTTTGGGGTAAAGGAGACCTTTTAAGTTCAGTAAGGAGGTCAACCGATCCAGCTGCATGATCTGTGACAAAATAAACCATGTGGGAGTGAAGGCTATTCACTTCTCGGTCACTCAGATCAGTCAGGTGCTTAATACCACAGTTGTTGATGTCTTTCGTGTCAAGATATCTTGAAAAATGTAACATCAGTCAAGTAAGCACTCAAATAGAAGACAGCCTGAAACCAGCTATTCCAATGGGTTATGACAGGTACAGGAAAAAGCTTTGCTTCCTTTGAAGCACCCTACTTCGATGTTAAGAATTGCAAAATAATTACATTTTTGCTTTCTTGTGTTCAAAAATGCAGACTTTACCATTGCAACCACATTATTTAAATCTGTCATCACTGCGACCCAACTATTGCCAACCAAGCTGATCTTATGTGCCCAGCACTGTACATGCATTAAATGATCCTCTCTGACCATACTTAATGTTCCATAACACCGGGTCATGTACGAGGGACTGTCGCTAACAAATACTTTTACTGCATCATATGGTAAACTATAACTGCGCAGATCTTCTAAAACAACACAAGAGCAGTTTGTAGCATTTGCTGCATCAAGATAGTTCACATAAACAACGTG